>NC_087260.1:10409700-11129700 GCF_037042905.1 Lytechinus pictus
AACCAATTGTTGTGTGGACAATATGTTGCCCAACATTTTAAGTGTGTAAACAAACTTTGAAACGTCATAACTTTCCTATATCTTACATCTGGTTTTGATGAAACGTTTTGATGAGCATCATTCTTGTTTGATTTTTTTTCTCACTTTATTCACATCAACATTTATTGTATGGGCTTTCCCTTTCATGTAGGTTAGGTAGGGCGTCTTCTGAAGCAATTTTATTACAGAATTTCACTGACGCATGTTATAACTACTGGAATTCTTGCATCTTATTGGCTGAGCAAATAAAAACCTTGACAAGACCATTCGTGTAACACTCCTTCCGTCTTCATTTTAAGAACAAAGAACAAAGTATAAAGATTTAAAATGACAAATCAAAATTATGATTTTTCCCTTTCAAGCTCTTGTACATAAAATCAAAAGTTACTATAGTAGCATATTTTTTGTCCGAATCTTTCAATTTTTCACTGTGATGAAAAATATATTCACACTATCCTTTTTGAATGTGGGAATGAATTACTTATAGCATAACAAAAGTTTTGTGCAAAAAAAATAATAATGATAAATTATCCCATTAGCGGCTGTTGAAGTTTTCCCTAACTTTAAAGCATATCTATGAAACAATGAAGCAAATTAATATTTTTTATCGGCTAGTTGACCGTATAAGAGCAAGACTTGAGTCATTTATGATGAAAGGGTTAACGTCCTTCGTGACAGTTCAAGATTTTTATCATCTATACCATATCTTTATTTCAATAACACTGGAGTATGAATGACACATTTATAACCATCTCTTGTCCTTTGCTATCCATCTGTTATGAGAACTCTGTTTACCTTGCCCGAGGTTATTCTTGTGGAATATGAAGGCTGCTTTTCCGCCCTGTCTGGCGGCTACCGAACCGCTGAAAACGCCATTTAATATAAATTTACTCAACCTGACTCCGATGATAGTTTAAACTGCTCTTTGCAGTTCATGCTTCCCGACTTTCACAATTTCTCTGCATGCATCAGGAAACGGGTCGGGTTAACAACATCATTGGCAGTTGATACACTGTAAAAACTGCGGTGTTAAAACTGACACCAGTTGGTGTTAATAGAGGACCACACCCCGAGGTGTTAAAATTACACCCTAGAGATTAAAAATAACACCAAAGCGTGTAAATGTAACAACCAAAGGTGCTGTAATGACACCTATAGGTGTAAAACTAACACCACCAATTCAACACCGGTGTAAAATAACTGATGTGGTCCTCTATGTACACCGGTTAACACCACAGTTTTTGCTGTGTGGTATTTTAGTGTCAGAACACCCTGAACGCACACCCTCACATATTTTCTCAGACACCCACGTACGCTTCCCAGGGCCCCGGTCTTACAAAGAGTTACGATTGATCTGATCAATCGTAATTATGGAAAGCCAGCAATGTCAACATCTAAAATACATGTTTGTTCAAAATATTTTCTAGAAATGATGTATATTCATACATTCACTGTTTTTTGTGTGTGCACAATTCGGTATTCTTCTCTTTGTTTTCAAAGGACATTGAGTAAATTTCCTAACGAAAAAAATTATGACATTGATGGATTTCCATATACTTGAGATTGATTGGATCAATCGTAACTACTTGTAAGACGGGGCCCGATACACACGCGCACACTTATCTGTCTTACACAAAGAAGGTGGCATACTGATAGTCATGGTTAAGTTAAACCAGGGTTAACTTGGGCCACTCTTTATGAAGTTGTTAACTTATTCACACATGAAAAATATTCTTATCCTGCTGCATTTTTCCCCTTAAAATCAATTGACTCGTGAAAAGGAAAGAATTGGAAGATACAGAAAAATAAAATGAATTTTAATGAATTAATTGGTACATTATAATTACCACGAATAATTATGAGAGAAACGTCAGGAAGCCAGCATTCCATGAAAGTGTGGTTTAAATTTCTACTTTAGAGAATAGGCTTAAACCTGGCTTTAATTATCTTGTATATGCATTTAGCATTCATTTACCCATATGCAATTGCGCTCCGATTATACAATACAACACCCTATAATAATAATAATAATATTCCGCATTTATATAGCGCTTAATACATCGGAACGACGTCTCTAAGCACTTTAGAGATATATTATTACCCCGGTCATCGGATCCTTGCATGCCCGCATACAATGTATGCACATTCTCCACTCCCTGGGGAGCATTCCAACAAGAGTTCCAAGACTCAATTGCTAGGCATACTACATAGGCTTTCGCATCCTACCGGGTCCCCATTTAACACCTGGGTGGAGAGTGGCAAATTGTGGATTGACGCCTTGCCAAAGGACGCTAGGCCATGGTGGGATTCGAACACACGACCCTCTGATTACAAGTCGAGAGTCAGAACCGCTACATCACGGCGCTTCCACTATCCTATTCCACTATCCTATCCTATCCTATCCTTCCAAATATCCTTGTATCACTAATTCTACTTTCCCCACTTTTTTCCTCATTACATTTTATGCTTGGTATATTTTTTCAGCACAAATAAGTGAATGTTTACAGGTTAAACCAAAAAAAAAATGCAACCCGCTGTTCAGTTGGGGGCCTTTTACATGACTTTGTAACTATTGCTATTTAAAAAACAGAGGAAATTATCTCTATAAATACGCTTCATATACTCTTACAAAATGATGGGCAACATACTGTCCAAACAACAATTGGTTAAAACTTTATCCAATTCTGGCATTGTCTGGGTAGTTTTAAACCAATAATGTGCTTTGGGTGAAAACTATACAGTATTGGTTGAAAACTACCCAGAGTTGGATACATTTTTTAACCAATGGTTGTGTGGACAGTATGTTGCCCAACAGTTTAAGAGTGTAAGTTAGACTGTTTAATATTTACGAGGGACCGTAATTTATCGTTTTGTTCTGATCAAAATGAAATGTTTTCAATCTCCTCACACCCTCTCTCTCTCTCTCTCTTTCTCTATCTATCTCTCTTTATATCCGCTTTTTACTATCACAGTCTGCGCATTTTGCTCAATTTACATTTGTCTTTTAGTCATCATTAGAACAGGAACACCAATGCCCAGAAGTTATGCCGTGTCACTAACCTACGGTGAGCCCCTCAGGGGTCAATTCTGGGGCCTATTACATTTTGATTATCGCAAATCAAATGATTTGTATGCTTCAAAAGACCCGTAAACATGGAGAGGAGCGGAAGACTTGTCAAGTTAAAAACGGCTTGAAAATGTTTACAGAAATTCCCTCTTTCCTTTACTTTGCATGCGACCTAAATCATTTGGTGTTCGAAATTTAGTCGATGAAGGTGTAAATCAAATGTATTTGAATATCATTGCGTTCATTTCCCGTAAAGAGCATGATAGTTTCGTTACAAAGAAATCTTGGAACAAGAAAAATTCTTTCATTATCACCGGTGCCTTGGTTACCACATTTTATTATTCAGTGGAAATATCAAAGCGCGCAAGAATTTATTTCTACATTTTCAACAAAAAATAATGTTCATGGGAATCGTGCGAAAAGATCTGATTTGGCTCATATTTTAGGCCTGTTAACTTGTCATTCAAAGTTACACCAAAATTGACACGCCTTTTATGCATGGATGGGGCGTTAGTATCGTCTCTTCTTATCTTCATGAATTGTATTTCCAATATATTTTGTTTTCTACAGTGACAGAATGATGATTTCACATACGGATATTAACCACGCATACGAAGATATCAAAGTCAAATAAAACGTCACTTAGTGTAGGAAGAAGAATCTTTCAATCTATTCTAAAACTTTGATCTCTTACTAACTAGATTTGAGATATTTTGCGAAAACGTAGTATTTCCTTGTCAATAACTGTTGAACTTGGCATAAAAACGGGGGCATGTGCATTTGTACCGTAGTCTGTCAGGCATTCGTCCTTGAAATATCAAACTTCAATGTCATTGATCAGAACAATCATATTTGTGCTCAATTTGATTTTTTTTCTCCACATTGAAAAAAAAATTCAAACGTCAATCTTCCGCGTGTATTCCGAAGAGAATAGTTCATATTCCTAATTCCTGCAAAGAACTGACGTCTTTCAGTTTATCATTATTATCAATATGTTTTGTTTTCACTCTCTAGATGTCTCAGAGAAAATAATCTTCTTTGCTCTAATTATCTTCCTTGAATTTGAAATAAGAAGAGATGTGACTCTGCTTAAAAACCGATTCAAAGATTTCCGCTTGAACAATGGCATCGAATTATTCGTTGGGAATTTTTGACTGAGCTGATTTACTGTTCGTTACATCCTCTTGTTCTTTTTTATTTGCACAAAATATTCTTCCATGGCATGGAAAGGCGTTTGATACTTAGCATATTTATTGTTTCCGTATTCTCCTATAATGTCTCTGTGCTTGTTTACTTGACTTTTATTCTTGTTGCTAGCTAAATTTATACAAAAATGACTTCCTCATATTCCCCTGTTTTATCGTAATTATCAAATTTAAGT
Source organism: Lytechinus pictus (assembly GCF_037042905.1). Classification (NCBI taxonomy): domain Eukaryota; kingdom Metazoa; phylum Echinodermata; class Echinoidea; order Temnopleuroida; family Toxopneustidae; genus Lytechinus; species Lytechinus pictus. Next base: position 10,414,188 of record NC_087260.1, read on the forward strand.
ATGTAAGAAAGTATATATGTACTATGGATATATACTTAAGTACATAATTTTTAAGTATACATAATAAGATCGCATAATGTCTTTTCTAGAAAAGTAATTTTATCGACTTATTGGTAAGAAAAAAAATCAATGCATCTTTGATTTCACTCTTTTTGTGTCTAATTTTACGCAGCCACATTCTTCTCCAAAACAAATCGCACCTTTAAGTTGTCTAGATTTATTTTCTTCTGTCTATACCTCTAAAAGCATTTCGTGAAACTTTGTCAGCGATTTCCGATGACAATCTCTCATCCAACCAGATGGAATTATTTTCAGTGGCTTATAACAAGTAATGAATAAAGATCAGGAATGAATAGATTCGTGAAACTGTCCACAGATTTCTAATGCCTCCTCACCAGTTTCACATCTAACGAAGACAGCTCTGGGCTCGTATCACAAAGCTTTGCGATTAATCGCACAACGGATTTTTTTTTATTGCTTGTACACAATGAGCAATGTAATCAAAGGTAAATATTTGCTGTACGTTCAATCTCCAAACTTTATGTGACGGGGTCACGATCTGTCTTCAGTAGATATGTAACTATTATTGGGGGATACGTTTCAGTGGAGTGTTATACGTCTATCTATCTATCTATTTATCTATGGTATGGTATTTATTAAGTCATGCATCGCAGTTAAAAAGACTAAATTGAAAATGGACTATATTAAAAATGTACAGTCTCAAAACAGTGGAATTATTCACATAATTAAAAATTACACATATATCACAGACTGAATGCAATTGATAACATACTACTGCGTATTAAACCGTACATATATTTACGATAAAAGACTTATGTAAAACACATCCATAATAAAAACAAAGAAAACGAAAAAGAAGAAGAGGAGGAGGAAGAAGAAGAAGAAAAAGAAGAAGGAGAAAAAAGAAGAAGAAAGGAAGATGAAGACAAAAAAGAAGGAGAATAAGAAGGAGGAGAAGGAGAAGAAGGAGGAGAAGATGATGAAGAAGAAGAAAAGAAGAGGGAGAAGGAGGAGAAGAAGAAGGAGAAAACAAGGAGAAGGGGAGAAGGAGGAGAAGAAGAAGAAAAAAATAAGAACAAGAAAAGGATGAAGAAGAAGACAATGAAAAAAAAAGTTAAAGAAGAATAATAAGAAGATAAAAGATCACATAATATTTTGCAAATTGAGAATAAAGAGTACTGATATGTAGAAGGTAAAATGTTAAATTATGCTTTGTGGTTTGGCAATCATGAAAACACAGGGATAAAATTCATTTCCAAATTTCAATTAGACATGTTTAGAGAATTCTTATTACATCTATCTATTTATCTTTACATTATCTTAATCGACAGCACCTGGCTACTGGTAGCGGTTCCATGACAGTTTCGTCAGCGACAATAGCTCCAATGGAAATCTGCACATTAAGCGAAACATACAACCTAACCTCCAAAACTAAATAAACCCCAATTCTAATCTTTACATTATTCTGAACCAAAAACTCTATAACAATCCTCACTCTAACCCTATGCCCTCTGAGATATCAAGACCGGAGCAATTGTCGCAGGAGTAAATTTCTTGTGACTATTGATATCATACACCCCTATTACTTAGGAATACAAAATCGCTTAGAAGAGAAAATGAGAGAATAGAGAGGGGAGATGAAAATGGCATGAAGTAGCCATTAAAGATAACACTGCCACGCACACGGAAATTCGGTTGATTATGGGATGTAAGAATATATGATACCACTTTTAGTATCCTATTCTAGCTATTTCGTTTAATACAGTATAAGTGCTGGTCATTCTTTTAAAAAATGATAAAGAAAGCTGATTTTCCGCAATCATTCTCAAATTCACATTACGTGGCAACATCGTAAAACAAAATGAAATTCGACATCTTCGAGTGCGATGCGTCACGACTTTTGTTCATAATTTCCTCACCCCCCCCCCCCCCCTTTTAGATAAAATTTGGCTCCTCTTTATCTTAAAACTAGAACTCTTGACTCTGACATCCACATTGACGAATATATATACTTGACTTGTGTGATTATCTTAATTCTTGATTGAGTCGGGTAATATGGTCGCCTAAATCCAAGGTCCGTGAACACGAAGCTTGGCGATCTATTGTATTCTTCATTTTTACGATTGATTGTACAATGTGTTCAATGCAATCAATCGTAGAAATGTGTTTTACGATCAATGCTAAGCTGGTAAGCAACAGCCGCCAGGTCACTTTGTAAGAGCTTGAGCGAGAAATGAGTATTCAATAGCCCAGAAAGAAGCAACTCCCTGGAGATCGGGATCGCCATGGAGTGATGCAGTCGGAAAAGGGTTTTACATAATAATTGCAAGATGTTCAGAGATGGAAGCGTAATTCTTCCAAGATAGACCTGTCGACAAAAAGACTGACCAGCAATTCTGTTTTTGCTCTAGTTGTAAAATGTTACAGAATCGAGGCAGTACAAGTACGATTAGACAAATAAATTCCCTCAAATTTACATTTTCTACACCGTTTCTAGGGCATCTTGGATACTGACGTTTAAGCAAGAGACTAAAGATGCGTCAAAACAAACTGTTTTGTATTTCGGTTTTTTTTTTCATTCATTTTGATAAATCATTTAAACCAAAACTAGATATAAATATTAAAATGAATATTTCTAACAAAAAGGGTTTGGAAGTATACCTATTCTTGAAAACATAAATGGTATCATCTCAATCCACTTACCGTCGCGTAAAGGCAGCATAATTCTTATAAAATGATTATCAATTACGGTTAATGATAGCAAAATGAAAATACGAATTATCCAAAAAAAAATTGTGTATCAACATTAATTCTTTCAAATGCGAGATCAGTAACGTTGGTATTTACCTTACACAAAGTTACACATGGGGGAAATAGTTGTGCCAATGGTGGCAAATAAGAGCATGATTGTGATTTCACTCAAACTGGAAATAAGTTTCGAAGGAAGTTACAGCCAGCTTGTAACAAATATCGCACGCTGAAAATCGCTTGGTAAAAAATGAAGCTTCACTGTTGCCGACTTGGGTCAGGGAGTGATTATCTCGCCAATGATCTAGATATGAATTCAGGAAAAGGGTTTTACATAATAAGATTAGTGATCATTTCGGTTACCACTGGGGCCCGTTGCAGAAAGAGTTGCAATCAATCGCAACTCAAAAAATCATGCGCAATTCAACCAATCGACAGCGCGCATTTGGGACTTGCGATTGATTTTTTGGCTTGCGTTCAAACGCAATTCTTACTGCAACGGGCCCCAGGAGGAACACTGATGAAAAAGACTTTGTCACTCCCCTTCTTTCTCTCTCTCTCTCTCTTTCTATCTTACGCGTGCACACACCCCCACACCATGCCCCGCACACACAATCGCACCCTCACACACATACACGCACGTTCCATCCTTCTCTCTCTCTCTTTCTCTCTTTCCCTCTCTCCCATCTTCCTCTACTAATTCTTTTGAAAAACATCGCTCCGGCTTTTTTTAATACTTGAAAGCCGAGGAGATCCTTTACACCATACTAATATGGAAAAAGAAGTTTGATTTTACCAGCATCATTTATAAAATGATAAATTTTCTTAATATTTATGTCACGAAATATGGAAACAATTGAAACTGTTGAAATTAAACTCCTTAAATGGGATGAAATACTTTTAAGCTAGATGGAAAATAATAATAATAAAAACACTTTATGCATATTAATCATTTCATTATTATCATAGGACATCGTTCCATCAAAAGGTATGCCTCCAAAAAGAAGAAAATTACAGTGCACTTTTAATGAAAACAATATGAAATAAAAATGCAGTAGCTTTAGGTCCAATAACTAACAATCTTATTCATATGAATACAATTGTCATTTTACGTCGAATTAAAAAAATTCACACCGTTTTCAGTACTATACTTGATTACTCCAATGTGTATAGAAACTGTCTGTTCATGTTTGTATAACTATGTCATTTGTTGTGTGATTATTGTCATGTTGTGTCTAGGGCCCTGTCCACGGATGATTAATCTATTGTTACTGGGGATACTGAGCATTGTCACAGCACCCCAGTAGCAATTATAAAGATAATCCTCCGTGGCCAGGTCCATGGTTGTGTCCTTGGCTTAGTTCATGATTATCTTTCTGAAAAAAAAACAGAATAAAGGAATGAAAGGTATTCACTAACTTGAGTGAGTGTTTGTGTGTCTATCAGGTGATGGTTTTGATGCACTGACATTTGGATTATGCACGCGTTTTTGAGGGTGTGTGTGTGGTATGAATGTGTGCATATGCAAGAGTGGTAATCATAAGTGTGAGGGTGTGTGGGTGTGTGTGTGTGATAGATAGAGAGGGGGGTGAGGGGAGAGAGAAAGCGAGCGATGTATAAAGAACTAGGAATTCAGTAATCCGTGTGATTCACAAAACTTCTACTCTTGCTCTCTTTTCATATTTAAAGCTTTTTTTTTCATTTTCTTTCCAGAAAAGGAGACTCTTACACGATAGTATTGCGAACTCAGTATCCACGACAGCATGTCTTTACACCCAACCGATGTCAATATCTTTCATTTTATCAGTGATCGATGAACATTACGCGTAAATTAAATTCTGAGACTTATTCGTTTTTAGAAATCGGGTCACCTATTTGATCAGCCTGCAGTCTGTAATTAGGAAAGCGAGGACAATAGAAAGAATAGAAGAAGGCGCATTCGAACGAAACAAACATTCTCATTCTCTTCCAAGCTTTAATTGCATTTACTCCATTATTCAATTGAATGAAGCGATAAACAAAACAAAAATTCAATATGCACTCAGGACTTTTTCCAATTTGATCGCCTATTTGTTTCGTCGAGTTTTCATTTGAAGAAGTCTCCCACCTATCAGAATTCAAATTGCATTTAAGATTGACGTCCATCGTGCTTGCGTTACTTAACAGCAGATGATAAAATTAATGACAATCCTCAAATTGGCAATATTGTAACTCTAAGAATTATGGTTCATAATTTCATATTTTATCCGTTATCACTGATAATTCCCAACATCCAACATAGTGGCCCGTATTCTGAAGTCGGGTTTAACTTAAACCTCAGTCTAAGTTAAACTAGAGTCTAACTAAGCCACACTTAGACCGCGGGTCCGTACTAACTCCAGTTTTGCGCGATTTGTGTTTCTGAAACTCCGTTTTAGTTAAACCCCGGGTTTAAGTGTCGTCCAACTTAAACCCGCGGTCTAAAGTTAGACCGCGGGTTTAAGTTGGTGGTCGTAGTGGTAGTGGATTACTGCGCATGTGCAATTGAAGCAGAAATTTGGCCTGCTGCTATTACACATGCGCAGTAAATACAGGCTCCGTTGAGTTGTGATAATCGACTTCTGCTACAAGTTCTTCAACAAGTTACAATATCGAAATATAACCATGGAGGAAAATCATAAGAAGGCAAGGAAAAGAAACTGGGACAGTACTGAAAAACCCCTCCTCGTTCACACCTCATTTAAATAAAAATAATGATAGGCCCTATTCAAATTAATGAATCAATGTATTTCACCAATGGTTCCTACTTGTACTTCAGACTATTTCATTGAATTACTAAAGCCGAGATAAAACACTGATCAAGATCCAGCACATAAAGGAGGGCTTTTGGGGCCCGGGTCCCCATGTAGCCGGTAGTCGAAGGGGGGGCGGTGTGCCAAAAAGAGGAAGGGAATAGAAGGGGGAATAGAAAAGAAAAAAGGAAGGGAAAAGAAGAAACAGAAAAAAAGGAGAAAGAGAAAAAAAGGGGAAATAGATAAAAGAGAAGGAGAGAGGGAAATACAGGGGGGGGGGGGTGATAGTGCATGATTTGAATAAAAGAGCTGAGGCAACTATTTTATATTTGACCTTTTGGGCGCCAATTTGGTGTTTGATCTGGGGGAGCCAAATTTATATTTAACCTTTAGGGCACTTACTTAATATTGAACCTTGGGAAGGGGGGCCGGGGGGGGGGGGTTCAATTGATATTCACGCTTCCACCAAATTATTACTTTTTTAAATAGGCCTACAAGGCCTTTGTCTGGATATGCATTTCTTATCTTCACACCCATGTCTAGGACGTTTTTATCCATGGACAGCGCTAAATCTGTGTCCCTCTCTCAGCCTCATGAAGATCAGAAAGCCCAAAAAACAAAACAAAAACAATTATTTAAAAAGAGAGAAAAATGGGTAAAGTGCATGTAACTTGCACCCCCCCTTCTTAAATTATCGAGAAATGCAAATTAGAACCACCTGCCCTGCCCCCCATGAAAAATTTGTATTCCTAGCTGTTCCATTATAAATGCCACCTTTGATGTTTTTAAGAAAATAATAACAAGGATGTTTTCAGGAAGGGGGTGGATGTTAATGCAGCCCTTTTATCATTGGCATTGAGAAGAAAAAATATGCAGAAAACCTCTTTTGCCACACACTGCTCATTATCACCCTTCATCTCACTTTTGACAATGAATGTTGTTCAGGATTTAAACTTTGGCAACTGGGGGGCGTTTCATCAAACAATTAGTCGGTGGTTTTCTCCGACTAAATGTGATTTTCACCGACTAATTTCATTTTCACCGACAATTTTGCCATCACCGACTAAATTCCATTTCATCAAAATTTGTCGGTGATTTTCTCCGACAAATTATTGGAAACCACCGACTAATTTCGTCGGTGGCCTTCACCTACCGACAAAACTTATTTTCACCGACTAATCAGCCTTTTGAGGGCCTTTGCAGCTAAAATCGATCAATTTCAGTTGATTTTGAATATAACATTTTAATAAATTGCTTATTTTTCATTTCATTGAGAAAATTCAAAGAAAATGTATTTATTTTTAGTCAATGACAAATAAAAAGTAGACATTTCAAGAATAATATTTTCATCTTCAAAACTATATTATATCAATCAATACATAGTAAACATCTTCAAATGTACACATTTTTTCAAACATAATTTTCTTTAACCCAAATAAATTATTGTGCACTTTTTAATCAATGTCTGATAATGTCTGAAAAATGCGACCTCATTGACTTTTGTACAAGTTTTTTCAATGTTCATTAGTGTTGTTGGTGTTGCTGCTGCTGTGGTTATCGTGGTTGCTGGAATTGCTGTTTGTTTTTGCTGCTCTTGGTGTTGTGGGTGTGGTTGTTGCATCTCCTGGTGCAATAAGTTATTTTTGCTACTGACGTTGCTCAAGGTGTTGCCTGTGTGGTTGCTGTTGTCATCGCTGCTCCTGCTGCTGTTTACGAGTGTGGCTGTTGCATCTCCTGATGCATTTATTGATGTTGTCGCTTGTGTTGTTGCTTGTATGATTGCTTGTTAGAATCCTTGCTGTTGGCTTTGTTTCTACTGTCGTTGTTGCTACTGCTGTTGATGTTTACCACTGTGGTTGTTGCATCTCTTGATGAAGTTATTTATGTTGCGCCCGATGTTCCCTGCATGGTTGTTGGAGCTCCTGCTGCTGTTGATGTTGTCGGTGTGGTTGTTGCATCTCTTACTGCAGTTGTAGTTTCGGCTGCTGATGCTGTTGTTGCTCCTGCTGCTGTCCATGTTCATTGAAGTAACTGAAATGGATTTAATGTATAGAGCATGTGATACTTTATTAATAAAGATATCAATTTCCATCATTATTGATATCAGTCATTTATTCTTAATTTAATTATCATTGTTAAAACTTACATTTTTTATTTCTAATGTTTGAAATAAGAACTTTAAGTTCTAAGTGGTTAAAATATTGTCACCAAAGCCTTATTAAACAATGAAAATAAAAAAGTTAATAACAAACAAATGCATAAGAAAATAATTGAAATTTCCTCTTTTTTATACACAATTGATTTAAATGACTTGGGATTTTCTCATTGGTTTACAAAAGAAAGGGAGTCAAAATCCAAAATTATCACATTTGGTCTTTATTTCTTGAGCCAAATGCTGATTTCATGCAAGAGTCATGTTATCATATTAAATAAAAATAAAAAAAAACATCAGGAACAGCAGCATGATTTCTGAAGCGAGTGCACAATCAACAGGCAAGATCCTTAGGCACCCCCCCCCCCTACCAAGATCAAATTTGAATTAGTGAGGCTTCATGACTGCTTTTGTAGGCATTACATTTATACAGGCCTACAAGAGATTTTTTTTTTTTTTTTTGGGGGGGGGGTAATCTTCCAGTGTTACTCCCAGACAAAGCAGATGGTGATGGGACGGGGGGGGGGGTCTAATAGGAATGCAGAACAATGGAACATTCATTTACTACTTTGGCAATAGAAAGCAAGTCACACCATCTAGCATTGATTGATATTGGTTGTTTTACAACTGTCCAAGAAATATCACCATTAATCCATTAAGCATCTAAGCACTTATAGATGTCATTGTTTTCAAATATTTAAGTAGGCCAAATAAAGAAGAGAGCAGTACCAGTAATTTTTTTTTTAATGTGACTTTACTTTCTTCGCCAAAGTGAGGCAGTCATAATTAAGAGTGTTTTAACTTACAAGTGACATCACATTTCCTGCCTTCTTGTCTGGCTCTCCTAAACCTTCAACCATTTATACTTGTGTAACTTTGTATCTCATGTCTGTCTGAAAAGTTTGGTTGTAGCCTCCACCTGAAGGAAAAATAGTATTGAAATAACTAATTAAAATATTTGCCATAATCTGGTATTTCTTCTCACATGTATGTGTACATGTCTAAAAACAGGAAATAAAACATCTTTTGATTACCAGGTTTCATATAGAAGGGGGTAAATAAAGGGTTCAAGTTTTTATTATGTTAATAAAAATACAAACAATAGTAAATGGCATATGCTCTGGCTGAGAAACTTAAAAAGTGAAATTATTCCTCACAATGTAGCTTGTATGTACATACACATGAGCAAGTAGTGCTAAATGGATTGGGGGGTGGGGGGGTGCATGTTAACTGCAGGGTCAGCGGAAAGGTTTTTACAGTTAGCGGGCTGACCATGCAAAAAATCATAACCAGATGGCCATTTCATATTTTTCAGCCCCCGCACTGTTTTCCAAAATCTTTATAGAAATATGGAACTATGCACTTCATACCTAAATGTTAACTTGTAAATGGCCATAAAATAACACTTTTTGTTTTAATGCATGATATCACAGCCAGAAATAAGATAAAGGTAAAACTAGAAATTAACACCCTTAAGCAATACAAAATGTTCAATTGCTAACCTTTCCTGTGATTTCATCATAACAGTTAAAAAACATGGTTCTTCCATACTTGAGAAGGTTTTAAATAAACAAGACAACAGTACATTTTGATAAGGTGCTTTGAATTTGGTCTAGGTAATTCACTCTTTTTATTTTTACAAGGTTACAATACTTTACAAAAATGGTTCACTTTCTCTGCAGCTTGTACCCTGTACCACCCCCACCCATTTAAACCAATAAGGTTGCAACATAATTTCCCTTTTGTGTACTACTACATTTATGAACTGGATTAGCTGCAACCTTCTTGGAAATTTATAATCCTTGCAATTTTGCAAACTTATTTAATCTTTGGTGAGGAATTATTAGGTGCAATTCCAAAGCTTTATCAATAATATCCTTCTCGAGGTCCCTGAGCCAAACCATAGCCATATATGTGAAAACTGGAACGAAATAAATTGTTGTTGTACGATGACATGTTAATAAAGTATGTGTATTAATATTATGCAAACAATTCAATACTTACCCACTGTCGCCAAGAAGCCATTTTTCTTCATGACTTTCTCGTTCAAGATTTTTTTTCAGTTGGCATTCTCTGAATATTTTGGAATCATGAGTTCCTCCTGGCCACCTGGCAACAAGGTTGATTAGCAGTCCATTGTGATTGCATACTGCCTACAGAAAATGAAATGAAAATAAAATTGCCCCTTAGAAACATATAGTATATCAAAAATACCTCAGGGTCAACTGAAGCAAAAGTTAAAGATAAATTCCAGTTTTGGTAACGATCTAAAAATGACTTTTTACAGAATCTAATATAATGACCACCTAAGTGTCTGTTTGTATGAATAAAAAATATGTGCCAAAGGATTCTGGAAGAAATTGTGTAATTGCTGAGAAATAAGCAAAATAAGCGCGGATTCGGTCACTTCCGTCGGGTCTTTATTTTAGCAATAATAATACACTGTCCCACGTGTGCCTATCTGTGTTGGTGATCTTCAGTGTGAACATTTTTCAGCGTAGATTTCAAGATTTCACAAAGTTCAGTTTATGTAACTGTACCAGATCTAGATCCTCGATGATATACTGACAATTAAGCCTTGTTTTACAGACTTTCTCATGAAATCAGTGTTTACTGCAAATACTGGAATTTCTCTTTAAAAACTAAAGCACTTTTGATCGTTCGGCCCACGGCCTATATGGCGCTCGTAGGCCGCTAAGTTGTTATCACTGGGCAATTATTTTGGGGGCGACATAAAGATTTTATGTCGCCCCCGAAAACATGATTTTGGGTGATTCGAGGGCGACTTTAGGCATTTCCAGGGCGAATTCACCCGCCACCCCCTTGTATTTTTGGTGAATTATCGGATGGTCTAATACCACATGGTCAAGTGGCCATGAGACCAAGTGGTCATTAGAGTTGATTAGACTAATTGGATATTAGACCAAGTGGTCATTAGACCAAAAGCAAATTGGACTAAGTGGGTTAAGCCCAAATGTTGTTACCCCATCTGATGATTAGACCAAGTGATAATATAGTATACCATCTGTCAGTGAACCTATTTTTTCGCTGCTTTTGTTCTACTTTAAGCTACATAAAATATTTGAACTCAAATTCATTTGACCGTGAAATTCTTCCAAATCTTTGTGCTTCATAAGAAGCATATTAAATCATGCATATACAGGATGTACTTTGCAACACATTTCAAAATGGATTTTCTCATAAACTAATAAAGAGTTCCCTAATCAGGTTTTTTGCAGTTTTAGTTAGGGTACTTAATAAGGAACTATTCTTTCATAATAATAATAACCTTGAAAATACAGCTGAAAATCATAAAAATCAATGTTGCGATACCTCTCCTCGTATTTCTACCCCAGATTCGATCAGCCATTTTGTTAAGAATTTTGAAAATGAAAGGAGAGGTATCAGGTACATCATGACAATTTTTCAGGGTTTTTAGAGGTTCCAGTCTGTGCCTCGATGTCAGGATGCTGACACACGATGATAGACCTTCGTTCATATAATCGTGGTAAGTGCATAATTTCTGTTTTCACAATTTTCTTTCCAAGTTATTGTGACGGTGTGACCACATACCCTAGTCCCGTGAGTATGTGTATTTATGCACGGTGGGCTACTGGGCTCCGGCCGGAGCTCCCTGCCTGGCCCCTGGCTGGTTAGAAGGATTGTAGTACGGGCACTAGCGGTGCACTGAGAAGGAAAACCAGTGCGTACGATAACCTGTCCCTGGCCTGGGTTTATTCAAAATAAATGCCATGCACGCAGACCTAAACTTCATGCCATACCTCAAAAAGCTCAATTTCGTTATCATCATCATCACCACTTAGAATTCTAACACTTAAACTTACAATTACAACTAACGTTACAGGTACAGCTATTTGCTTGGCATTCGATTTGACAGTTCCCGTAACATCGTGGTTGACTTGGCTAACTCGTGGATGCTATTATCGATGATCAACTGATCAGAACAGCTGATTATCGATCACATGCAGAGCGCGCTACGCTGCAGGGTGAGTCATTTTGAGCGATGATTCAACTAGGCCTACCACTTTTCTACAATAATTCTAAGTTTATGAAAATAAACGATGTTAGATCTAATGATCAAAAGAATGTAAATGCTGATCGACTTACCAACTGCGTAAAAACGCATGGCGGTGAGAACTTGAAGGTGCTCTGGCACCGCATTAGTGCGACTTGTGTGTCTCTCCAAAGATGGCGTCAGTTCCTCGATAATGTGTAACGCAGTTTGCTTCGTGAAGCGATACCGCTGCAGAAATTCGTTGTTCTCATAAATATGAAAGGGGTTTTTCCTTTCCACCAATGGCCTCTCGATCTGTCTTTGATTCCATTCGAGCATTTGCTCTCCCCGTCGCAAGGCAGCTAGCAGATCAGCCATTTTGAAAGTTAAACCATGGTTTAAACTACCCCTAGGCGGAGTCTAAATTTTGCGCAAGTTAGACTCGACTTAGACCGAGGTTTTAAGTTAAACCGGACTTCAGAAAGTGAATTCTTAAACCCGCGGTCTAAAGTGAGATTTAGACTGGAGTTAGACCGGACTTAAACCTGAGGTTTAAGTTAAACCCGACTTCAGAATACGGGCCAGTGTATCTAAGGCCTATACTTCAAAACTAATTCAGAAAATTTTGATTATTTATATATAATTCTAATGTAGAGTTGCCCACAAAGGCATTATTTATGAGAGATTTGTTGCCAATTTAAAGATTACCTTATAAATTAAATTGACAATATTTGGACTTTAAATACATGATCTCGTGGTTCTGACTCTCGCCTTTCAAACAGAGAGTCGTGAGTTCGAATCCTAGCCATGGCGTGTTTTCCTTCAGCAAGAAATTTATCCACACTGTGCTGCACTCGACCCAGGTGAGGTAAATGGGTACCGGCAGGAAGTAATTCCTCAAAAAGCTGTGCGCACCAAAATCGGTAGACTAGCTTAGCCGGGGTAATATGGGAGCGCCTTGAGCACCTAGCATGGTGGATACGTGTGCTATACAAATCCTATATTATTATTATTTTGATGATAGAACTTTAAACGAATATATATTTCTCCATAATCTCCAAATATTGTATCACAACTGATTTTGGTCAGGATTTTTTTTTTTCTTTAAAAGCACATTATCGAAAAAATAGATTGGTTTACTTTATGTACCTACCAATGTTGGTTAGAGAAAATGGCATATAATGGAGAGATTTATTAACGAACAGTAAGTTGGTTCATAGTTATGTTAACCAACCTGTTAGGTTTTCTGAGAGTGCACTAGTTGAAATCAATATTTAAAAATCCTAACGACTATTCAATAAGATTGCACAATTTTTGACGAAAGTAAAATTGAACAAAATCAGAAGAACCATATTCAGTATACACAGTCACGACAATTCGAAAGAACATTAAAGTGAGAGAGAGAGAGAAAGAAAGTTGAAAGTTGACTTTAGTTGGCAAAGGTTGAAGCAACCAGTGATCATGAAGAGGCGAATTCAATTCATTTATCTCGAGAAAGAAGATAAACTTTTGATAATAACGTAAAATGACACAAAAGGCTTGAAAACTATTTTACCTGTTTTGGTAGACTTATCAGCTTTGGCTTGCTAGGCTGCAAACTTCGTCAAACCTTTTCAGATAGGCGCATATGGCTACGAGCTCATGAAATGTCATTAACAAAATATCGCCCTTCAATATTCGTAATTGCTTCGGAAAGAAACGATTTAATGTGAAATATAAGACTGATCCAGAAAAATGAGGTCAATTGAAACGATTCGAAGTAATGATCACCTTATTTGGTCGTCGTTATAAGCAATCGTCAAGGCCAAAGAGGGCAGCAGACTGGATGCTCCTCACAACTCGTCCGCCATCACAATGTCATCGCGACAGTTTCGCAGCAGAAGTCTACAATACAGGCATAGAATATTGAGCCCGTGCTTCCCGTGAGTGCTTGAACTGTATTCAGATTGATGGTTGACCAAATTGATTTATAATGGGTGGGCTTCCTTTTTTTGGCATGGGTTAGCTTCTCGGAGACGGGAATCTTGGGCGAGTTGTATTAAACTTTATTTGATGCTATCTTGGTCATTATTTAATAATACCAATACCAAGTAGAACTTGATTTGATTGACAGTTAATCGCAGTCACAAATGAATTTACCGCGGATAGCAGTCATGACAGTTACCCATAAATCCAATGACCCGGTTAATTTACGCTACGCCACGGACGTATAGTTGCATTCGTAAAATAGCCGCGGCATTTTTTGGCGGATAGCTGGGGTAATTTATCGGGGAAAGAAAGTGGGGGACGGGGATGGGTGACGATAAAGTTTTAAGGGACAGAGAACAAGATAAACGAGAAAAAAATCTGTCCCACACACACGCACGCACAATCTCCCCACCTCACCCAACAAACACAAACATAGTATACATACTGTACATGATATATGTACGCATATAAAATGTCCCCGGTTGCATGTTGTATGCAGGGGTGTGTCCCCGTTTTCCTTCGTTATGACAGATGTTGGTTTTTACCGTCCATGGTCGACGCCATAAGGGTATGGATGTTTGTGAGTCCGCATGATTGAGCGAGAAGGAAAGATAGAGAGATTAAAAAGAATAAAACTACGACAACTTTCTTTACACGGTCATGACTGTAGAGCTTGTGAAATAATTTCATTGTTAAGAAATAAAGTGAGGCGGAAACCGCCACTTACTGCAAAGCTATTCGTTCTTGTAACGCAAACATGTTATACTTACTTGTGAATGAGTATTACATTCCTCCTATGAATACTAGTTATCTGATAATTCGAGCAGTTGAAATTCGAGAATCGGCCAAAGGTAATTGCGAGTCGTGCCTTGGTGAATAGCTCTAAAATCCTCATAATGAAAAGTAGGTTAACTTAATTAAATTTCCACAAACGAGTCTCAACTCACTCTACAACAATACGGGGTAGGCCTATACCCCCAAGCCGGTAGATCATCTAAAATCTTATGACATCCGCAACCTCATTCTTCGGTGATAAATAGAGGTCTACCATATTTGAGGGGACTGTAAAGTGTATTCAAATTCATTATGAAAGTAAAATGGAAATTCGGAAAAAGCATTAAACACGGAAACACTGACGGTTACGACATCAGAGTAAAATTGCATGAGTGGGCCTCTCAATTTTCACAAAATATTAAGTTTTTAGTTTCATGATTCTTTTGTTTTTAATTGCATATTCAGGTCTTGCTATTTATCTATTTCAACTGCGATCATGTGACAATCTTGTTTATCACATTGTCTCAATTTATCTGACCAGATTGTATTTTCCTGATTTGTATTTTGTTGATAAATGAATGAAATGAGATGAAAATATAAACAATATGAATGTACATTACAAACGAAAAGAAAACAGTGGACACTGAATGACGAGCTGTTTAATAGTAGCTTCTAATGTAAAGAACACACAAAAATAGCTGAGCTTAGTGAAACTTAGTGAAAATTATGAAAAACAAATTGTTTATTCATTCATTATTATTTCTTTAATCATATTTTTCTTTAAAACATTGTGGAAAGTGTACTATTTCATACATAAGCACATACAAATCCAGCAACCCCCAACCGCCCTTATAGAAAAGTAGATATGTTAGACTATTTTGGGAAGAGAAGTATGGATTCATGACATTTGCTCCGGCGACAATTGTTCCAATGAAAAACCTGCACGTTAAGCCAAACATAAAACCTATAACTTCTCAAACTAAATACAACCTAAAATTTATCATTAAATTATTCTGAACCGAAAACTCTATTACAATCCTAACTATAACCCTATGACCTCTGAGATGCTAAGACGGGAGCAATTGTGGCAGGAGAAAATGACGTGTCACCAAAGTATGACCACTTTGGAGTGATAACTCACTCTCTTCCTCTCCTGGAAAAAAATCACATTAGTTTCATATCCATCTCATCGCTTCCGATATTTTCCAAATCAATACAAATAGATCAGGATGAAACTGCCCCTTTCATTATGAAAGGCGCGTAAAGAAGTCGCCTTTTATCTGTAGTCGGCATAGCATCTCAACTCGCAGATATCTAGGACAATTGGGGACGATATATTGACCCAGTTACATTTGTATGAAACCGTCACCTTGATGCAGTCTGACGATTATTTTTATTTGAGAGATTCAAAGCTTTGCATGCATTTACTGCAATAGTTACAATATAAATGGTAAATGGCTTTCACACCCAAACGCTACGGAATGCTAAATCAGAGCTCTGACTTTGAGAAGGGTTAATACACTGTGATTTCGAATGGATTGCTATGTATAGCCCCTTCGTATATATAATAAAGTTGTATACAGGTCATGGACATCAAGCTGACAAATTGATCAGATTCTTAAGAACTTCTCATCATTTCGTAAGATGTATCAGTAAAAGGCATAGTCAATTACGAGAGGCGTTCGACGTGTTATGAAAGTGTTCTGATAGTCCTTGAAAGGAATTCGATAAGAAGTGCAGCAATAATGTTTCAGTGTCTTTATTGCTGACTATTTCCAATGATTTGATTTAAGGGATGACCAGTGCTAGAATAGGGATGTAATTTGATAATGGATCTCAGAAATTGTTTATCAGCATTATTTTCATATCGACCGATCGATACTTTTAAATTCTAGAAATCCTTTCCCATGACCCAGAGGAAGTGGCGGTGCAACGAACGAGGGACTGCTCCTCACTGCGTACATAAAAGTGAGCCAAGAGGAATTGTGGCTCAGTGGTTGAGCACCCCTCCTCATGAACTGGAGGTCGTGGGTTCGATCATCCGGCTTAGTCATACCATAGACTTAAAAAGCTAAAAAAGCTGGAATCAGGTGCTCGACTTTTGAGAACGGAGAAGGGGACGCAGGACCCACTACCCTTGGTAATAAACAGTCATTAAATTCCGGGGCTCGATTCCCGGTATATCAATAATCCATGCCTACCGCTTTCTTTTAAACGTAATTTATATTTCATTCATGAAAATTCTATGGGCATCAACGGTATCAACGTTTGAACGTGTGTGAAGAGTGCATTTAACAAAAAGAGATACAGATCTGCATGTATGTTTCTCAGTAAAGCCAGTCAGACATGTCAGATGGAGCGAAGGACGTTTTCTGCTTTCGGGTATATGTAGAGGGGGGAGGGGTGTACATTAAAATGACAAATCATTTTCATGTATAACGCGTTTAGGTAAATGGTAGTACACAAGCTTACCTGAGGAGGGTGCAGGGGGCAGAGTGCCCGCTGACAAGGTCTTGATGACCTTTACGGGAGGGGGGGGGGGGTCTTGTGTGAATGTTTTTGGCGGTTTTGGTCCTGAAATGATGGTTATCTTCGGCCCTTTTCTTTCTATTTTAGTTAAGATTTTCGCCCCTCATGACGGGATTATCCAGGTACGCCACTGGATATAACGAAGGATATAATAAGCGAGCCAATATTGTTTTCGGTTATGCCGCAGTTACATCGAAAAAAAAACCGACCCCCAGACATATCAGACCTATTACGTTTATTACCACTGACATACTGTCGGTCGGTTTGGAATCGGTTTCGCTGTTGTCACTTTGTATGAGGGTGACAAACCGTTCGAAAAATGTTCCAAACGTAAACAATATGAAAGCATTCAATGCAATCGCAGGCTATAAGACAATAACCTCAAAGGGGAGACAAAATTGATATCATGCTTCTTGTTTCAGGCGTAATGGTGAACTCATTTCTGCAGCGAGTGCAGTCCATTATCATTATAATGAACATATCAGTAAATTAAGAGGGACATTGATGCTTGATTGGAAATTACATTGGCACTGAACTAGCTTGAGCATGATCCTTACACACCATGCCTTTCGATTTTAAGGACGACCATGAACGTATAAAGTGAATTGACATTTAAGGGTTAGAGTAATTCGGTCAAGTTACAAAGTGAGTGTGCTGTCTCTGACGATCATTACATTGTTTATCGATTGTCGAAATGACACTTTTGGTCAAAGCATTATGTTTTTCAGATGTAAAGAGAAGAACACAAAAAATAACAAACACGAATCGGAAATTAAACTACAATTTATATTTTCTACTAATTCAACGCGTTGTCTCTCCCCCTCTAGCCCTTTTTCTCCTTCGATTTTCTCTCTCCTTTTCTCTCTCCTTTTCTCTCTCTCTCTCTCTCTCTCCCTCTCTCTCTCTAACTTACTCTACTTAAGAGGGAAAGTGCGCTATTTAAATCTTAGGTATTATTATTATTATTTTGTTACAATGTATATATGTTCCTCCTAAAAATATGGTGGGTCGAATTTTTCCTCCATGATGACTGTACAAAAATGCACGAACATCATGATTCATGAACAGGCACGCACTTAATTGCTGGCTCTTGTGCAATTTGACTGTATGGAAACAGACGAGGCAATGAACTACTTGAATTCCAGAATATATGAATAAAAATCAGACAATAATCTGCAAATCGAATCGGTTCAAGCATACCAAAAAAAATCACATCAAATTCTAGGATGGTTCTTTAGATGGGTCTCATCGGGCGGGAAAACCTGAAAATCAAATGCAAGCAGACGAACCCGGTGCCCCGTCCTACAGAGTTATGATTGATCCAATCAAACGCAACTGACTGTATGGAAATCAACCAATGTTATTTTTTTTTCACCAAATTCTTTTCACGATGTTATTTTGTAAACAAAGAGAAACACACTGAATATTCAAGAAAACAATGAATGTAGGAATATACATGATATCTCAAGAACATGTTGAACAAAAATGCATTTTAGATGTTGACGTTGCTAGCTTTCCATAGTTGTGTTTGATCGGATCAATCGCAAATCTTTGTAAGACGGGGCCCAGCCATACACTTCGTCCCCATGTACATGTTCGGTCACACTGTCAATGAATTCGACGCCAAGCCAACCGATGGTTTGTCATAGGTAATAGCGTAAGAGATTGCGTCGGTTCTGGAATCGGTTTCGCGGATGTGGCCTAGCATGAATGGCGCATAAGATGCGTTTTCCAAGAAAATTCTTCCCTTTTCCATGAATGAAATCATAGCCTTTAATTATATATACATGTATAGATTAACTCGCTTGTTAGAAACTGATTTTCAACGTTTAATCATTAACCTCGGTATCAAATTTGTTTCCTTCACAATGAAGAATAGACATAAAAAAGAGAGCAAAAGTAATTCATGATGTTTTAGTTTAACGAAGCAAAAATCATGAGAAGTGATACTCATCCATATTTATACAAAATTTGTATTGAACATTGTGATAGAAATAACTGCTTTCATGATGTATTTCATCGCGTGGGAACTTTGGACTTGTTTTCGTCACAAGTCATTTCTGTTCAGTTTTATGATATTCATTGTCGTAGATTGCTTTATTGACGTCTCGATACCGTCGATGATATTATTACAAGTCAAGTACCTGTCCAAGAAATTCAATGCATTTATTACAGAAAGAAGCTCACTGGCGTATAGATGGGGGTTGGGGCATTGGACCCCCAAAAGTTTCAAGAAAAGACAGAAAAAGAAAAGAAAAGAGAGAAAAGGGAAGGAAAGGAAAGGAAAGGAAAGGAAAGGAAAGGAAAGGAAAGGAAAGGAAAACGAGATTATCAATCGAATATTACGTCGAAACCATAAGGACCAACTTGATTGAGCCATATAGTATTAAACAATGCTAATTGCACATGTTCAGGGAGGAATTAATCGTTGTTTCACTTGACAACAGGGAGAAAATTTGAATATTTCATATTTCACATAATAAAATACAAAAGAAATAGTGAGTGAGTGATGTCATCAGTCTCCTCATTTGCATACTGACAAGAATGTGAATATAACTGTTTTGTGAAATTAAGCGAAACTTTAACATTTTTGTTGGGGTGGACTTGTCCTTTAGGGACACATTCATGACATTATTAAACAGCTGAAAGAACTAGGAACTGCTTTTGAAAAATCAATTGTCATTAGAGTTGTTTTTTCCTAGAAATCATTATTTATTGGGGGATAGGGGTTGCATGTGGGGATATATAGTTTGTTATTTTTTGTTTCAGCCGGAAATTTAAGGGGGAAGACATCAACGGCTATTATATAATGAGTAAAGGCAGTAAGTAAAATGGGCGTATATCATTGTAAGCATATTTTTAGTCAAATTGAAGGGGTTGGAAAATACTATAAGAGATAAGAAAAACCTTTCCCTTTTGATAATTTCCACTTAGGTATGGGGAAGGGGAAACGGGAGAGGTGGGTGAGGGGGTCGGAAGCTTCCCTGAAAAAGATGACCGGAAATTGATTGCTAAAGTATAGGTTTCGTTTCTTCCTTCTACCATTGTTGTTTGTTAAAAGAAATTCAAACAAGTTTTTTTCAGGGATTAAGGGAAGTTTAATTTTATAAATATAAAGGTTAGGCCTTCAATACGACTTACATCGGAGATTATCACCCTGGTTAAAGCGCAACAGGCAGCTCGAATGGATTAAATGTTTATACATTGATATTGATAACATGGGATATTAACAGTACAATCCATCGCTCGTCCATCCCAAAAGGTTGCACATTAACAATGTAGGGCTAAGGCTTAATTATAAATGGTAAGATGATTATGATCAGTATTTTTTTAAACATAGACATTTTCATCATTTCATTAGGTCATTGGGACGGAGGGAATAACAGGATGATATTGTTATAATTCAAAGGCAGTATGACTTAAATCATGATCATTATGTTCTAATTGAATTGTTTACTATACGTTTATCTCATTATAACAATGATGATGCATGCGACTGTACTGAGATAGAAAGAGAGTGGGGAGATATAGGTGGAGAGAGAGAAGGTAGATAAATAGGTAGAGAGACAAAACATAAAAACAAAGAAAAATACAGAACAAGAGAGAGGGGGTCTTTAAAAACTCAACCCCAAAACCAAAAGGCAAAGTTTAAAATCCGCGCTTTCGGATTATTTGAAAGTCAATTATGAGTTCGATTTGTTGAATTATGTGTAAATGTTTTTTTTTCATTATTTACTATTTTTCTGCAACAGAGCTTCGGATTCACTTTTGTGAGGATCTTAAAGAGATTAATTAACTTTGTCGAAAGTTTGTCGAAATTTGCTTGTGATTGAATTAAAGTTATATCTCGTGTCCTTTTACGGTGTAATCAACAATACTTGAAATTAAAAAATTGAAGTAGGCCTTATAATAAGATTCACCATACATGGTACCTGAAAGCTCCTAATCTTTATAGGTTTTTAACGGTATGGTGATACTTATTTTATGGAACCGATTATATCTGGATGAAAAGCTGACCACTTGGCGTTTTATGGCCCTGGCGGAACCAGGGGGGCACAACCGGCCCGTGCCCCCACCACCTCCCCTTTGACAGCCATAATCACATTTTTTAATGTAGATATGCCGTTTTAACCACCCCCCCCCCCATTTGAAAGAGAATTTTCCTTTTTTTATTTTTTGCTTGTCAAATTTTTCATCGGGAAATGTTGTCCCCCCCCCCCTTGGAAAATCCTGGATCCCCCTGGCCCTGGCTATTTCCAGATTTTCGTATGACCCAAAGGATTATAATTAAGGTTAATTTGTTTTTCCAAAGAGGGCTCTTCTCTAAAGGGCGTTATTAGAAGAAGAAATGATTATTCAACGTACCAGAAAAAGGGCTTTTTACTTTTTTATAGAATTATAAAAACTGCGGACGACAGCATTTTTCTTAGAAATTCTTCTCATGCGAAGCAAATTAAAGGTTTGCGCTTCCTGCCGTCGTGGTGAAAATAATAAAGAAAATTTCATCAATCTGCTTTAATACTGAAAAACAAATTATAAAAATGCGTCATAATCATTGTCTGCCATCGTTGTCATCAGGCAATCATGACTTGGAAATTCATATTAAATTATTAGTGTTCTCTTTATCTAAACTGTAATAAATTTCTTTAGGTATAGGCCTATATTACCGAACCCGGAGTTTGCTTTGAACTTATACAGTTATATAAGTACACATTTGCCAATATGGGTATTTGACCTTTAAAATGATGATTTCATTGAGCATGTTGAGGACGATCGGTGTTGAAAAAAAGATCTTCATGGTGATCTTAGCATGAAAATTGCCGATGGGTATTCCTGACCATTATTAAGCTGAATTAGCCGGTCATTAATTGTCCTTTTTTCCTCCGTATGACGTTTTATACGTTTTTTAGGTAGTAGAATAGGATTGTATTTGCGTTTCATCACCCATGGATCTAGTAAGTCCATGCATCACCCATCCCGCGGCGATGGCGACCGCTTACTCAGGCATGGATTTCGCCATGTCCGAAGCAGTTCGCTGCAACCGAGCCTCGAGCATGTTGATATGCATGCAGTTTTTGCTGGGCAGCAGAAACTGAGTGATCTGCCTTGAACATGTTGAATAAAGAGATTCGCATGATAAATCAAATGCAATTAAACACATGATTTCCAGTGAAAATTTGAGACAGTTTCTGAAATCGGACTCATTTCTAAAGGCCGCAGTGGCTTTCGCTCAGATATGCCGGCTTTGGGTTTGCGACCTAACCTCTGCGGCGAATTTAATAGGCCGAAAACACTTTCATGCGCATGCGCAGGAAAATAAATGGCAGTTCTGTGCAAGCGCGTAACAATATTTCTGCCACATTACCGTGTCGCAAAATTAGCATCGCAAATCTAGAGCTGCCAACTAAGCATTGACACACCGGCGTGTAAAATTTAGAGCGATTTGATCGTGCTAATGATGATGCCCATTGTGAGTAATTAATAGATGACAATGGCAAAATTACCTTTAGAACTTGGGAGAAAAAAAAAGCGAAATAAACTGACACTTGCGATTACCAAAGAGCTGTCGGTGGTTAAAGCAGAAAATTCAAATTCAAAATTCAAAACTCGAATGAAAATCATAAATGTGGATACACTTGTGAGATGAAATATTTGATGCAATTTTGCCCTTAAGAAGAGCTTGTTATCAATCTTCATCCATTAATGAGTTGAGAGTACTTGACGTTCCGAGGTTAATAAACATAGATTACTGCATCACAATGCATGCAACAAAGAGATTATATGTATAGAGTAACAATAAAGTCCTTACAATCCATTTCAAACAAATAATGCCAAAATATATGCAAGTGACCGGAATTCCCAGATGATTATGTTCTAATTGAATGCACTGTTATGCAATGGTACCACAGAAACATTAATGAATGGGACAATTCAGACAAAAATCTCTTAAAGATAAGATACCACTTCTGAAAATGTCATATTCCATGTCATTTATGTTTTATTCATCTGAACATGATTTTAATTACACTCACAAACAAAAGAACAATTTATCTATTTTCCCCCTATTTTTCTAAAAGCTCCAAGGCGGTCACTTCCATCCTTTAACGGATTTTTAGTAAAGGACTTGCGGTGAATAAACTCTAAAAATCTAATTATGATATTTAGAAGTGCTAGGACATGATTAGCTTGCAGGGAACCAATGGCGTTTGTAAATATAATTATGCAGTTACAATGAAGGCTTATGATAGCAAATGGCAAGCACATTTCAATTCAGTTCGGAGCATGAACATTTAGTCAATCGATGGGGGGGGGGAGACATACGAACGTGACTAATCCGCAACATGCAACAAGTCAGAAAGATGGATATTTCCCGCCTCCCTCTTCGGAACGTCCAAAAATAACAACAACAACAAAATGATAATAATTGTGCAGGAGCCACAGAAAGGGACAGGGGCTGGGGTCCCCTCATCCCCTGTCCCTTTCAGTAAACATGTACAAAATTGTGGGGAAAATACCATCTTTTGTGATTGGCAGCATAACATAGACACCGTGGTCAATAAAGTATAATGTAACAGCGGAAAAGTGACCTAAAAGGGTGTAACATTTCAAAGATCAGAAAAATATTTTCAAATATTGATTAATCATCAGACAAAACATAGTCGATAAAACGGATCAAACAAATATTTGAAAAGAAAAGTGAGACAATGGTTTCTTTTATGAATACAATAGGATATACATGTATATATAGGAAACATTCATATTAATAGTAGTACTTGTATGTGTATCCTACCGATGTTTAACATGCAGAGCAATTATGTCTAAAATAAGAATTGACAAATCTCGTTTCGCAAGGATGCGTTAAACGTTCGGCTAACTGAATTGACACTGTCAATTGTACCATTGAATGAAACTCGTCGACAGATAGTATGATAAAAAACTTCTTGTCTTCTGCTGAAATACTAAACATATCGAGGCGGCGGAAAAGATTATTAACAGTCAATATACCAGTTAATAAACCACATTCCTGAAGTAGTCATGGATGTCTGATGATTCTTTATACAAGGGCGGCACCAGTATAGTTTGAGGGGGAGGGGGCGGGAGGTGGAAAGATGACCTAAATATGATGCCATATATTTTTACTCACTTGAATCATATTGGAATTATAGAGTTAAATACCCGCTCAAGACGTTTCCTTTTTTAGTAGAGATTCTTTCCTTTCTCCCCCCCCCCCTTTCTCCTCGTTTTTCACTACTTGAAAGTGATATGAGGAGGAGCGGTTACCCCTGCCCCCAAGTGACGTTGCGATGTCACATGGATTTCTGCACTTATCAAAAAGCTAACTGAACAAGCTCTGATGCACCTTCTCCATTTATAATAAACATTCAATGGTTTTCACTTCAGCTACGAGAGAGTAGTACGTTAGTACCTGTTGCAAGTCACGTGATCATTGGGTTGACTGTACAGTATATCCACGAATAAAATGTTCGTGGATAAGCACATCGTATGGTAAATGACGTCAAAGGGCAATGTACTGAATCTAATCCAATGAGCACCAACGCACACCTCCTCACCCATTCAACAGAGAAGGGTACCGGGTCGTTGCCGAACGAAGGAAATTTCTTCCGAGGATGGGGGATAAGTGACGTAAACATCAACGTTACAGAATGCATACCTGTACAACCGATGAAATTAAGCGACTAAGATGACCGAGTGGTTTTTTTTTCATACTGTCAGTGTCTATAATTGACTGTTGAACAATTTTGGGTGCCATTTGCGATTAGAAAGTTTGTTTGGACAATTAAGGTCATGACGATCGTGGACCCCCGAAAAAGAAGTGAAAGTGAGAGTAATAACGCAAAGGGTAAGGGGGGTGCTGAAGAGAGACAAAATAAAAAGGAAAATGACCGAGGTGATAGAGAAGAGTACGAAACGTGAAAGAAAAAAAAGGAAACAGATGCAAGGAACTCTATCCCCTCTGTAACTAGACGACCAGTTATTTGGGATTAGTTCAACCGCTTACACCTACCAAGACTAACCAGGGCCCCATAACACAAAGGTTAGCGATTAATCGCTAAATGGAATGGCCTATCAGGATTGCCGTTGCATGCGCATTTTGCCCAGTAGACTGACTAGGGTCAATCAGAATCCGTCCTTGAAATTAGCGATTAATCGCTAACCTACAGGTTTGTGTTACGGGGCCCTGGTTGCCAGAGATATAGTTCAAGGAGTCAGAGTATCAAATCACACCGGGGAAACCGTCTCCAGACCGACCATAGCCAATTTGTCATCTCCAATAGTTGTGACTGCAGCACTAGGTTTGGGGTTGATTTATACAAACTTGGCTTTTCCTCAGCAGATATTTTCGCAGAAGCAATAGTCATAAAATCGGGACATTTACTTATGATTCTATTCCTGCCTCTTTATTCATGTTATTTGCAGCTCACCTTCTTCTACTGCTATTATTCTTCCGTTTTGTATACGTGTCAACGGTTTTCATTCCTCAAATCTCTCTTTCCTTTCTCTTATATTCAGGTGATTGCCATACAGCTTCCAAGATGGCGTCAACCCAGGTTGCCACGGATCTTCTGTCTACGGACTCAATGTGGACAACAGAAGGACCGAACGCGACAGAACCGGAGCAGCCTGTATCGAACCGGTTGACCGGAAGTGACCTTGTGTCCGTGATTATATACTGGACCACAGGGTGCATCGGGGTCATTGGTAACGCTTTAGTCATGATCGTCTTTAGACATCTCAGGTCCAAAAGAAGTCAGGCAAACCTCTTCATCCTCAACCAGTCCCTCGCAGATTTCGTCACTTCGTTGTTCATCATTACGTTTGGAACAACTAGGATCGTACGCCATAGGCTGTCGCACTTCGGAGCGTCTGGGTTCTTCCTCTGTCGATTCTGGTGGTCGCGATTCTTTGTCTTCTCTGGTTTTGCAGTGTCCACTTTCAATCTTACCGCAATGTCCATCGAGCGGTACATAGCAGTGGTACACCCGCTCAAGTACCAAGTGTTCTTCAAGCGACGCAATACCATCATCGTAATCCTGATTGTGTGGATCGTCGGACCAATAATGCAGTGGGTGTTTCCCATCTGGCAGTATGCTAGTGTTGACGGAAGCTGCATATTTCAGTCCTCGTGGAGCAAAGTCCACGGAATCGTCGTCGGTGTGGTTCTTTTCTGTTGGGAGTACTTCTTTCCGTGCCTTATCATGTCATTCGCGTATGTTACGATTCTACGCACCTTACGCATCAAAGAGCGCCAGGTTCATGCCCAGGTCGGTGCTCCTGATCAAGGTGGCGGACCGAAGCAGGACACCAACGGCAAACCCAAAGGCCCCAACAACAAGAACAACGCAACATCCAAGCAAGCTCAAGCCCGACGCAAGAATGTCACCGTGACGCTCTTCATCCTCTTCATCGTTTACTTTGTCTGTTGGAGCCCGAACCAGTTTACGTTCCTGCAATTCAACCTAGGTGGTCCACTCAACTTCGACGGCATCTGGTATCACTTTACAGTCGTGGCCGCCTTCTGTAACACGTGTATCAATCCATTCATTTACGCGTTGAAACACAGGCAGTTCCAGGAAGGGCTGAAGTCGCTGTTCTGCCGCGGAAAGGGTGATCAGAGAGGTAACGGAAGTAGCCAACCTGGTGCAAGTCAAGGTGGCACCGTAGTCGATTGACAAAGAGAGTTTGTGACGGTACGCAACTCGTCACATAATGCTCCGAACGAGGATTTTAGCAGTATCGAAGCCATTGATACAAACATACGCACCAATAGTCCTCCGAGCCTTCCTTCCAGCAATGATATCCACAAACCACCTAGGAATACTTCAATAGTGAAAAACTCAATGATGATTTCCACAGGCCACGTAACGCAAGGATCAATCCTGTCCGATGGAAGTGATCTTGATGAAACTGTTCCAGCTGCTGCCAACGATGACTTTATCAAATCAAATGAAAACACTCAAAGTGAATATGACAATGGTGACTTGGCTGCTGTAAATGGACAAACGGATGTTCAACCAATGAACACACTTCTTGTAGATGCAGATGACGCCAATAGAAAAAGCCACCGGATGGTCAAATGGCTTGATCAGGAAAAGCATTGTTCGAGTGCGAGTTCTCTTTAGAATTGCTACTCAATCGAACTTAAAATAAGTTCATATCTTATACAGATCGCAGTTTTTCCACGCATCATTCTAAGAAGGTAATGGAGAGTTTCTTGGTCTAATGGATACGTCACCATAGCCCTTTTTCTTACCCCCACACCTAAAAAAAACTCAGGATAGTTTTACTAGTGTTTCGTAACGGATAAGCGACCAAATATTCTCTTCTGTCGCCAGTTCTCCCTCTTCATACCACGTAAGCTAAAACAATATTTATACAATCAAGAAGTGTACGCTTAAACTGTGATTTATTATGTCAGTACTGCTATCTTGTCTAAATATCTCTTAACAGTTCGGGAGTTTCAATATAACTGGTTTAAAGTAAGTTCATATCTTATGCAGATCGTAGATGTTGAGATTTGGGAGCAATAACGTTTTTTTTTGCTTGTTACCCTGATTTCTAGTGCTGCCTATGGTAAATAACATACGCACCACCCACTAAATATACGTGGGGTGATTCAGCACTACAGCACCCCCGCTTCTCAGGGGCATGTGTACGAAAGGCTCCGTCCCAAATGGTAAAGTTCCTACATGTCTATCCTCGACAGAATAACATTCCATGACTCTTCGTGGTTTTTTGTAGTGGTAACAAATTTGGTAAAGGTCAAATTGTAAACTTACATTTTCCATTTGTACTTTGCATGCGTTTCAATGGTACTGATATTGTTCATTTGAATATGTAAATATCAATAATAATTTTAAAAGTGGCGATAAGTGTTCTTCTCTATATAAGTGGCTGTACAGTCTTTGTAAAGTATGTTTGGTCACTTTCTTATCACACAAAAACCACCCGTTCACGTGTTCTACATTTCAGATACAGGTTAAGTGTTGTTCACATTTGAATATTGTGTTATTACAAATTGTTGATGAATGATTTACAATGTGTTTTTATAAGAATATGCAGAGGAGCAAATAAGTCTTCTATACTTTATGTACATTATTAAAGCAAATTCAAGGTAAACGGGATTCCTTGCTTGCCGTTAAAGATTTTTTTTTTGGTGGTTATTTTATCGATTTGAGATCAAACGTTGTAAATATTAATTTGCTGTCATTATAGTAGAGGCGACCTCTTGGTAATGGTGGTCAAATAATTTAAAGGGAAATAGGTAGACTTAAATTATATTTCCCTGCCCTGTTGGTCAAATCTTGTCAGTAGCCTAAATTTTACATCTATGGAAAGCAACTTACATGTAATAATAAAAATAATAATAATAATAGCCAATTTCTATGTAGCACTTTTTCCAGAACGGCTCAAAGCACTTTACATCATATTATTACCCCGGTCATTGGATTCATTTCAATCCCACACGAAAAGTGCACAATTTCCACTCCCTGGGGAGCATTCCTTGCATCCATGTACATGATGTATAAGATTTAATTTTTGCCACAATGTATGATATGACCAAACATCAACAGAACCTAATCACTGCAATTGTTTGAGATTAAATACTCACTGCTGAATGCAGTGGAATTCGCCTAAATTACTGCTTGACTCTGCCAACCATAGTTGTTTTTTTAATTAACAGGTATAATTATGGCTTGATATAATTATGATAAAATTTGATTTTCATCAAATGCTGTTGTCCTGAGGTTGCGGAATACTAACTATTTATTTATTCATTTGATTATTTATTCATTTATTTATTTCTGATATTTGTACAGGTTGGCACATATCATCAATTTGGTGATCTTCCATGTTGCCCTGTTAACAAAAAAGAACAACAAATAATATTACTAATAATAATAAAAGGCAAGTAATGAACAAGCTATAATACAGTAATACGTACAGGCACAAAATGTATGCAAACATTACTAAGAAAAAAATATTGGTGTCCTTGGGAATTATGTTCATTTGATAATCTCATCAAATATGACAATAATCTAAGAATCAAATATGTAAATTTGGATTTTGAAGGTAGAACATAAAATAGCATAATAAATTAGAAAAAAAAAGGAAATTACCAAATATCAAAAGTGAAAGAGTGATTACCCATAACCACAAAAATTCATATAAACAGCTTGGTTTCACACCGTGATTTCAAAGTAAGGATACGCAATCACTTTAAACCTACATGTATATAGGAACGAACGAGCATTGTGTTTTATTTGCCTTCATGTATATGAGTACTGTGAAGTAGGCAGTCTTCATGTTTGTTCGTATAATTGAAATCAAATAGAAAAATCAATTGGAATATTGGTTTTACTTTCACTTCCTAAGAATATAGAAATTTAACACCTGTTTACCTATGTTCAACCCTGTTAAAACAATGCCAGTGATTTCGGACATGGTCATTTCTGCAAGAGCTGTATATCAATTGACAAAGAGAAAACTTGGTGATAGTTACTATGACGAATTCCATATTTTTCGATCTTTATTTACAACATCTTCAGGAATTCAAATATGACCAAATCACACTGAATGCATTTGTATCATGTGAAGTACATCAATTAAATAACAAAAAAAAAGGAAAAGATAATAAGAAAGATAATAATTTGAAAATTAGTTGTATCGTCAGACAAAGAAATTTTGTGTTATGTATGTCATTTCCCATGATCATAATCGATAATGAAAATTATCAGATGTAGCTTGAGTAATCATAAATACAACCGTTATTAGTGTTCACCAGAATATTTTGAAAGGATATCATTACCTTTTCAGTCATTGGTAATAAAAGATGCATCCGGATTAATTCTCGTTTCAATCTTGGACAAATGTATAAGAGTTTTGAGCACGTACAATTATTTCTTATATAATGATATCGTGTTTTATTGTCTTGACAAAAAAAAACTAAATATGAAAAGATACTATTTGGCTTAAGATGATCGTATCGATTTATTGTTATCTTTTTCACCACTCTCGAAAATACGGGTCAGAGTGATCCGGAAACCTGGTGACATGCTGCCAAACGCCACTTCGGGAAGTTCGGGTAGAAATACCCGACCCGGAGTAAGGTCCGATGAGAAAGTTTGTGGATCAGATGTGACCCTTTCTGTGTCATATCGGACATTATTTACCTGTCCTTTTTTATCCGCAGCGGACCAGGAACTGTCCCTGTTTTCGGCGTCAATTTGACCCGCGATTTTAAGACTGTAGACATTATTTTAAGACTGTGTTCGGCTGTTTGTCATGATATTGGGAGATATGCTATTAATCAAACTACTGCTTGATGTGATGTATTGCAAACACATCATTACAATTGTAAAAATATAAAAAGCATGATGAGATACTTAATTGATAAAAATATCAAATAAAAAAATTAAAAAGGAGAAAAACGGGAAAGCCGAATTATATCTTTGTCAATGTTGACCAATAAATTAGACCCTAGAGTGTAAAGTGTGTGAATTCCTTATGAATGTATGTTTTCTAAACTTACCTGTGGTTTTAGGAATGTATGAATAATATTGACGTTCTATGAACAAAATAATACAACTGCAATTTTACCGTGTTTTACTTGATTTTTGTCGTTTACTCAATAAGCTGTACTTTTTTTTTTTAGAAAAGGAAAAATAGGTACCTTTGATTAACTGAGATGCCATTTTTGGAGTTTCATAAAGTTGATTATTTTTTGTTCGCACCGTTTTACATTTGATTTTATTTGATTTGATTTATTTATTTACCAACAATATTCACATGTTTACAGTTTATAAAACAAATTGCATAACAGTTACACATGTATAAAAATACAATGGTAAATGGGACCAGAAAATAGCACAAGTGCTAATCGAGCCTGGCCCTACAAATATTACAAAATGCACATTTAAGAAGGAAAAACAAAACAAAACAAAAATCTAAATTACAACATGATGATATTTAATCTAGTTTTAAGTTTAATTCGTATTAGTTTATTTTGATTACACTTAATCCTTTTTATTTCATGTCAATCCGACTCCTTTTCATTTTCTCGGTAAGTCACTGCGAGAGATCATGGTAAATGTATATGCGGTATATTCAAGATTTGCTTATCAACGCGATCAATATTATCATTCCCATGTTAGCAGTGTATGTTAATGTTAATGTCGCGCCAATGCAAGAGCTCACGTTCTTTGTCATTTTGATGTCCCAGTTACACAAATGAAACGGTCGAAGGTTTACCATTGAAATTTTACACTTTTGATTAGCCGGTGTGACTGCAACTTAACTTATGTCAGTTTCTTCTTGCATTAAAAAAAAGGTGAAGTTCACAAAATAAAATATTGGTGAGGGTTTGAGGAAAGTCCATCAGAGATTAAGAAAGGTATTAGAATTTTAAGGTTTTCATTTGTGGCGTCATTATGTTAATATGTAATATAAATTTCATTTTTTAATGATGTATTGTCTTTCTTTCAAGAGCGGGTGTGAAATAATTTGTATGTTGATATCTTTAAGGTACAGTAAAAGTCATTTTCAATTTTATGAGAGCATTCTCTGCAAAAATTGAAAATGACTTTTACTGTACCTTCAATATATCATTTGATTGATTTTTACTCCATGATATAATGGGAATGCTGCTCGCATAAATTATGACGTCACAGATCAAAAACTTATAATTTTAATAACTTTTCTAATCTTTTGATGGATGTTTCTCAACCCTCGCCAATATCTTTATCATTTTTCCTGCAATTTTTACAATTACCTTTTCTTCAGTGTAAACTTCCTCTTTAATGCTTGCAGCCTCGCAAACACTAAAATGTGCGGGATATCTTCACATTAAAAAAAACCATGAAGTTACCGTACAACGAAATCGGCGCCAAATCGACCAATACATTTAGAATTGACAAAGTTTTGTTCGTTCTGGAGTCGATTCCGTCAGTGTAACTGGGGCATATAAGTAAACAATGAGACATTCATCCAAATATGCTCTCCTAAATCATTCACTGTTTATCGAGCAAATGATGTAGTTATAAAACACACATTGTTGGGTACGACCCGGTCACGATCAGGACTGAAATATCATGCAACATGTGCGCAGTCAGTTTTCAAAAGCACCCATAACTCCAACTCGTTTAGGTCTCAATGGCCCGAATTCACAAAGGTGGTTTTGAAAACCCACGGTTGAGTCCATGGTTTATGCAGATTTCCTGTATAAATTACGCTTAATTTAGCGCGTATCGGGCGCGTGTATAAAACATGTCCAATGCTGAAGCGCGCTTTTGTCACAGTGCGCCAAATTGACGCCTTTTACCATGGTTAGACACGCTATTTTATTCATGAGTCCACTGTTTGAAGAGTGGACTCATGAATAAAAACAGCGGACTCATGAATAAAATAGCGTGGATACGTTTAAATTGTTCCTCCTTTGTCCTTATAAATCATGCAATCGGTTGTGTTCGGAGGGAAATATTTGTTTTCTCCTAATGCTCAACTGCGAGCATATTACGTCCATAAATGGTCTTCATTGCGTTCATCACACGCCCACCATCGATGCTCATTCAATATTTAAAGCACATCCTAGTCAGCTGTCTATCCCATTTCATTTCACAACCGGGACGGAATTCATGACATTTGTTTTTAAAACATAAAACAAAAACAAAAGCTATCTCTTGCTATGCCAGAAAATGAGAAATGACACTTTATCTTGAAAACTAGAATATTGATACCGCTTTAAGTAACTCTCTGATCCGGACCAGTCCCGGGCTAAGTCCAAAAATTTTAGGTTTATTAATACCGCGAGCTAAAATAGTCCTCGCCACCCCCGGGCTATTTTGATGCTGCTTTTATCAGCACCAGACCAGCACAAGGCCCGCGTGCCCGGGTTTTTTTAATGGGTGGGTGATCGTAAAGTTAGCACGGCTCTGCTATATTTACTGAACGCAATTTTTATTCTGTGGTGCAGGCTTTGTTTAGCGCGGGCCTGGTGCGGACCCCCCTCCCAAAAATAATAATGATAATAAATAAATGAAATAAAATAAAAATAGACAAATAAAACAAAATAAAAAATAACTAATTACTGAAAAGAATATCTATTATCATGCTAAAATTATTAGGATGTTTATTAAAAGTGGAATTCCAGATGGAAAATATCAGTGGCGTACAAATGGGGAGGGGGGCTTGGGGGCTGCCCCCAAAAAAAAAAAATAAACGAAAAGGAAAGGAAAGATAAAAGGGTAAAATATGATGTAATTTTCTGAATATTATGTAAAAGTATATCACCAAATTGGATTTTGTAATAAAGATGTCAAAGGATATGCTCGCTCGCTTCGCTCGCTTGCAACTTTTTATAAATTTTACGCGATACAACATATCTAGCCCCCTCAAAATTTCTGGCTCATTACGCCACTGGAAATGATGATGGCGGGATGAATGATCATGTAGCATATTACATGAGCACTAATCAGAAAAAATATCCACATCTTATCATATTACATGGATTTTTTTTTCTAAGTGTACGACAATGCTATCGCTCTCTCTTTATTAAGTTTTTTCACTTCCTCTATTTCTTTCCTCTTTTTTCTCCCTTAAAAAAACACTATAGAATTTTCTTTATTTAATTGAATTGAATTGATTTTATTGAGACAAGTAAAAAAAAAAAAGCATGTCTCGGGGAGACAACAAAGGTTAAATAACCCGTACAGGGGTTGCTCCCCGGAAAACCATACAAGAAAGAATAAGAATCATCATAATTGAAATATGTTATGGCGTAAATATTCTTACTTTGAATAAACACCCCATATCAAACAACTGTTACAACAAATTTCCTTCTCCTTCTCTCCGATGATTCACTCAAGGTCTTGCTTCACACTATCTCTCCCCTTGGTGCTTATGGCCGCTAAACTTCATCTTCACCGTACCGCTCTCTGCAAAGATCACCTATAAATTCCAATACATTCCCTTCACTAGGCACGCCGAGCACCAGAACGACGTTATCTCCTTGTCTCTACTGAAATCAGCACCCTTTCTGCTCTCACACTAACTTCACAATCAATACAATTTAATAGGCTTGCGGTCCTCGACCGTGGCCGATCAATATATGCAATTAATATTTTCAACCAATAAAGGAAAAAAATATGATAGATCGCCTCCGACACTGTATAGGCATAGAACGAGCTTCTGACCGGCCGCGCTGGTCATGCTTTTAAATGTCTTTAATGGAGATAGTTACAAGGTCCTCTTTTAATTCGATTAGTGTTATGAATTACTTCTGTGATCTATCGATACGCGTTTCATCGGGCGTGATTCAGTAAGTGCAATTCAAGGCTTCGGGGTTTCGGATACTGGTCATCGAACATTTTATCATTTGAGGTCAAAACTCTTACGTCATAACTTCGTTTATTCAGAGATTTACCAGTTATTTTCAGATTTAATGATCACGGCATCCTGGTAGACGTCCGCTCTTGGAATAGGAATTATCTAATCGTACCTTGACGGCGCGGCGGTACGATCAGATAATTCGTGTTTCTGATTTCGAAACGGAAAAAAGGGAAACCGGAAGGCTCGCTCAATTTTCTGTTTCGTGAACGCAAGTCAGAAAAAAGAAATAAAAATTTCAATTCAATTTTGTATTTTTCAAAGGAAAAAATAAAAATTCAAATATACAAAAACAGTAAAACGGAACCGTAAAAAATGAACCGTTTTTCTGTTTTCACGTTTTTACATATTTCATTCTTGAATCAAAATACTGAAAAAAATGACAGTTTTTCTGTTTTAAATCTCGAAAATAGAATCAATTCTCACTCAATGTTTCGTTTTTGCTTTTTCCGTTTCAAAATCAGAAAAACGAATAATCTATAGCAATACCTTGATTTTCTTTGTCGTCATCAAAATACAACTACATGGTCGCCACTAAAAAAAACCCTGCATGATCTCATCTAGATTGACGAACAAGAAGGCAGCGGATTTCACTCGAATAAAAAAAGAATAGCGTTCACACCGTAGAATGCCCATCCATAATGTATAGGCCCGTGGTTTTACGGGGGTTTACCCCTTAGCTTAGGACTTTAACGCTAATGTACGATGTCAGACATTGTCAGTGCACTGCAAAAACACCGGTGTTAATTTAACACCAGCCCGGAATCTATCCACACCAGAGAAGTATTGAAAGAACACCAGTTTGGACTCAAAACGATGCTGTTTTTATACTAATTGGTGTTGTATAAACACCTATCTGGTGTTAGACCAAAACCAAACAGGTGTTGTTTAACACTTTTATGGTGTGGACATATATAGATACCGGGCTGGTGTTAAATCAACACAGGAGTTTTCGAGTGTTTGCACCGCCACAAAGAACGAATTCTAAAAGAAGTAAATGTATTGAAAATGCCCGTCAAAAAAATATTTGAAATAAATAAATAAATAAATGAATGAATAAATAAATAAATAAATGAATAAATAAATAAATAAATAAATAAATAAATAAATAAATAAATAAATAAATAAATAAATAAATAAATAAATAAATAAATAAATAAATAAATAAATAAATAAATAAATAAATGAATAAATAAATAAATAAATAAATAAATAAATAAATAAATGAATAAATAAATAAATAAAACTACAATGAACAGCTTGGAGGACTTTGTCGAAAAGTGGTGAGCCGGAACGTCAGATCGTCCTGTGTTTCGGAAATAAATTTGTTCTCCAATTTTCGGGGCCCCCCCCCCCCCTTCATCGGAGAAAATGTAAAGTGATTTCGACTAAAAACAATAATAAAATCAAAGCAAGAGCAATATCAGCGTAAATTATAATTCCATTATGCTTTAGTATTGCTGGGGTTAAGATTAAGGAATATTATGCTGAGATTATCGACTTTGGAATCGTGAATTAAAATAATCTTTCGAATTTCGGGTTATTTGTGGGGGTGTATGTGAACGCCACTGGTGACACACATATTTGGAGTTTGTCAATACTAAGATAAGCTTAAAGCTAAGAAAACCCACGTGATAACCACGAGTAACAGCGAGGCGTTTGATTCAAAAGCTTATTTAATATCTCTTTGTAAAGGCCTACCGTCCTATTATAGTATAATCATGTTCTCACAATGTAAAGCATTGGGTTATCACTTTTCCTATTAAAAAGGGAATGCATGAGAGCGCATTATTCAATTAACTTAGGTTGATTATTCGGCAAAGAAAATGTCCAAATTGATTGAATTGAACGAAAAGGTATTGTACAGAATCTATAGCCAACAATAATCTAGTAGGTCCTATTCATTGTATGGCAAAAATATTAATGCTGCAGTCACATTTCCCCTACTGCGGCCGTACGGCAAGTCGAAAACAGCCGTTTTATTTCATTTTTA
The DNA here is from genome assembly GCF_037042905.1 of Lytechinus pictus. Lineage (NCBI taxonomy): Eukaryota > Metazoa > Echinodermata > Echinoidea > Temnopleuroida > Toxopneustidae > Lytechinus > Lytechinus pictus. The sequence continues at coordinate 10,450,562 of NC_087260.1, forward strand.
CTCAAACCACCTATATATATATATATATATATATATATATATATATATATATATATATATATATATATATATACGAGTATAGGCTGAGGCCAGAATTGAATCGCATGAATAATTCTATAGAAAGTTTATTTATTGAAGTAGTTATTCCAAATGACAAAAACATTGTAATCGGGGTTATTTACAGACCTCCAAACTATCTTCGTGATGACTTTTTAAACAATTTCAATGAATTATTAAATCACCCCATCATGCTTCATAAAAACTGCTTTTTACTAGGGGATTTTAATGCAGACCTCTTAAAATATGATTCAGATGCATTTATACAAAAATTCATGGATTCATTTCTTACTGCGGGTTTTTTACCAGCAATTACTAAACCTACCAGAATTTCTACTAACTCGGCTAGTCTTATTGATAATGTCTTTACGAATGTACGACATGCGCTGTCATCTGGCATAATTCTCTCCGATCTATCTGACCATTTTCCAATATTCCTCCATTTCCAACTCAATAATGATTTTTCGGCGAACTCGGCTTTTCACATACAACGTGATTTTTCTGAAAACAATATAGAACACTTTATGCAAGAGCTAGAAAACACAGACTGGTCTGGAATCTACACTATAGAAAATGCAAATGATGCCTTTGAATCATTCATGAGCATAACATCTTCTAAGATGGATCATTGTTTTCCTTTAATCCGAAAAAAAAGATCTAACTACAAAAAGATTCCAAGGTCCCCATGGGTCTCCAAGGGTATTTTACGATCCATTAACAGGAAGAATAATCTTTATTTGAAATCAATTGTTAAACCATGTGATAAAAACAAGAAAAAGTACAAAGATTACAAGAACATTCTTACTGGTATACTTAGGAAAAGTAAAAAAAAGTATTTTTTCAATCAGTTTCAATTATTCAAAAATGATATACAAAATACCTGGAAAATAATCAAGAATGTTTTGCATGGTAATTCAAAAAAATATATTGTTTCAAAAATAAATGTTGATGGCGAAATAATAGAAAATCCACTTACTTTAGCCAACACTTTCAATGATTATTTTTCCAGTATCGGTCCAAATCTTGCCAGACTCATTCCAGACTCTACAAAACATTTTACTGATTTTCTCCATGACCCCAACCCACATTCAATATATTTTTCTCCTACAGATGAGGCAGAAATTGCGGATATAATTCATGGCTTAAAAAACAAGCAAAGCTCGGGGCATGATGGCATCAATAACATTTTGTTAAAAAAGAATTGTAATACCATTGTTAAACCCTTGGCATATATCTATAATTTATGTATGTCTACTGGGATTGTTCCTTCATCTCTGAAACTAGCTCGAGTTATACCTGTATTTAAAAAAGGTGACAGTACTGCGTTAGGTAATTATCGACCCATATCACTGCTGACCTGTTTGTCTAAAGTACTTGAAAAATTGATATTTGTTCGTACGACGAAATTCTTTAATTTGCATGATTTATTTTATCCCTTACAATTTGGTTTTCGTGAACATCATAATACTACACATGCATTATTAACAATAGTTGATAAGATTGCCAGCGGAATCGACAAGTTTCAACATACTGTTGGGGTGTTCCTGGACTTCTCCAAGGCTTTTGATACCATTAATCATGACATTTTACTACACAAACTTAATTACTATGGAGTCAGGGGAATAGCCTTGGAGTGGTTCAGGAACTACCTAGACAATAGAAAACAATTTGTCTCTTTCGAAAACTTTAATTCCGAAACAAAACTTGTTACTTGTGGGGTTCCGCAAGGCTCTATTTTGGGTCCCCTACTTTTTCTTATATACATAAATGATTTTTGTAAGTCCTCCAATAATTTATCCTTTATTCTGTTTGCTGACGATTCTAATATTTTTTTCTCCCATAAGGATCCACGCCATTTGCTTGCCACCATTAATCACGAACTAGTACATGTATCTGAATGGATCAAAGCTAATAAACTATCCCTTAATCTCCAAAAAACAAATTATATGCTCTTTAGTAATATCATAGATGAACTTCCAGGTAATATAATTTTCGAAAATACTAATTTACAAAGAGTTGGCAGTACTAAATTTCTTGGGGTAACCATTGATAATAATCTTTCCTGGAAAGAACACGTTGATCACATTTGTAAAATTATTTCGAGAAATATTGGTATTATAAACAAAGTAAAATTTTTCTTTCCCACTCATATACTATTTAATTTGTATTCAACTTTGATCCTGCCTCATTTAAACTACGGTATAACAGCATGGGGGAATTGTGCTGACTGCCTCCTGAACAGAATTTTACTTTTGCAGAAAAAGGCTATTCGTATTATTTGTCATGCAGATTTTCGTTCACACACTGACGAACTTTTCTATAAATATAATATTTTGAAGATTGGTGACTTGTATCGATACAATCTCGGAAAACTCATGTATAGTTTAGATAAAAATGAACTTCCAAATATATTTTATTCCATGTTTACTAAAAATGTCGATATTCATCATTATCCTACTAGGTCCGCCGGGCTCTTTCATCCACCAAGAGCTAGAACCATCCTTTTGAATAAAACATTTATTTTTACAGGTATCAAACTTTGGAACTCTCTTACAGAATCATTACGTAACAAACCAACACATTTAAGTTTCAGTCGAGGGTTAAAGAAAATTCTTATTCTTGGGTATAAACCCCAGAACTCAAACATTTCTGTGTAAGCAGCTACCACATCTTCTTCTTCTTCCCTTCTTATTTTCTTCTTTCTTCTCTTTCCTCCTCCCTCTTATATTTCTTTTGTTCTCTCTCTCTTCCTATCACCTTTAATGTCTAGTTCTGTTGCTTTTCTTATTTTCCTGTTTGTCTATGTTTTGTAGTGTGTTTTGTTTTGTTTCTGTTCCCTTTTTTTGCTGTCTTGTCCTGTTGTGGTTTGCGTGCCTTCTTTGTTTTTGTTTTTGTCTTTGTTTTGTTTTTAGTATTCGTTCTGTCTTTTCCAAGTGATTGTCTGTTCATACACTCCTGAACTCATGGTTTTTTTTTTATACAGCAGGGGTATAATATAATATTTTTTGTCAATTTTAACACAGTACACATAAAAAGCTTGACCCCAGTAGTATTCTTTTTCATTGTATAAACTTTTTTAATTTACGATTTGAATTTCACTGATCAATTACATACTTTAATCAACTATTTATTGCAGGGAACCCATAATAACAAGCTTTGCTTTCCAGTGGGTTCCCTTTTTTCATTTCTGTATATTATATTTTGTGTTTTACTATACATTGTAACTTTTGTTAAAATTTGGAATGAAAAAGAATAAATGCAATCAAAATCAATCAAATATATATATATATATATATATATATATGAAGCTGTTTCAAACAAAATGTTAAAACGGCTGTTTCTAACTCGCCGTACGGCCGCCGTAGGTGAAATGTGACTGCTGAATAGTAACTCAGTTGTTTGATATCCAGGATACCATGTCAAATATATTTTCATCATAATGCAGTTTGAATTTCAATAATAACGTCTGTTTCATCTGTAACTTTAATATCACCATCACCATTGTCATCATCATCACTATGTTTGTCATCATCATCGTCATCATCATCATCATCATCGTCACCACCATCATCACCATCACCATCATCATCATCATCACTATGTTTGTCATCATCATCGTCATCATCATCATCAACATTCTCATCGTCGTCATCATCATCAAGATTATTACCCACATCATCACAATCATCATCATCATCGTTGTCGTCATCAACATCATCATCATCATCCTCATCGTCACCACCATCATCATCATCACCATCCTCATCATCATCACTATGTTTGTCATCATCATCGTCATCATCCTCATCAACATTCTCATCGTCGTCATCATCATCAAGATTATTACCCACATCATCATAATCATCATCGTTGTCGTCATCATCATCATCATCATCATCGTCACCACCATCATCACCATCATCGTCACCATCATCATGGAGTGTGTACGTGTGACTGCGTGCTCGGGTGTGTGGGTGTGTTTCTGTGTGTGTTAGGGAGAGATCACGGGGGTTTGTAGAACGTGAAAATGATAAACGCTACAGTGTCAGGCGTTTGGTATATTAACCTACTTCTGATGGTCTCCGCTGTCACATATTGAAATAAAACCATGCCTATTCCAATTTTTGGGTACAATCACAAATCCATGTCCACTCGGAATTGTTCGATGCCTGATGGAATTAAATACCACTTAGTCGGAGTTTATTTCGCAATACATTGGAGTCAAAAGGCGATGTCTTCTCCACCGCTATGAGTTAGTTTTTCGTACTGCTTAAAGAGCGAGGAAGGTCCGTAAATCTGATTACTGTAAGATCTCCGCCCTGATTTTCTTATTAAAATTTAAGAATCTGAATTGCCATATCGAACAGAAACTTAAAATCGAAAAAAAAAAAAGACATTAACGGAAGGAATCTAAATTAGGAAATAGGACTGCTGCAGCTGCAGGATACATTTTTAAATGGCCATCTCAAAAATCTAAAGACATAATACGACAAGACTTATTGAAAATATCCATATTTGGTTATTGCAAACTAGAAGAAATTTTTCAATCGTAGGAGTGGCGCCAATAAGTAGTTCGATATCGATGAAAGAAAGATCAAGAAGAAGAAGAGAGAGAGAGAGAATTACCGAAACTGTCCTAAAATATGAATAGAGACATTTAATGGAAACCTGATAATAGCTCATTTCCACTGTCGTGCGATAGGTTACGATTGGCCATTCGTAGCTGATCGCGAAAAGTTTTGAGCCATCCCATTTTTTTTACAATCAGTACGTTGGCCACGACCGATGTGATATATTTTGATACGATCACTTCGATTACTCCAAAGGTTTCAATCATGTCGTGTACACTGCAAAAACTCTGGTGTTGATTTAACACCAGCCCTGAATCTATATGTGTCCACACCAGAGAAGTGTTAAACAACACTAGTTTCGTGTTGGTCTAACACCAGATAGGTGTTTGTACAACACCAATTAGTATTAAAACATCATCGGTTTGATTCCAAACTGGTGTTGTTTCAATACTTCTCTGGTGTGGACATATATAGATTCCGGGCTGGTGTTAAATCAACATCGGAGTTTTTGCAGTGTATCGTGTCAATGGGAACTAGACAGTAGCTCTTTTGTTTACAAATTATAATTTCCTCCTAGGAAAGTCTATTTATTTACTCGGTAGTAGCTCGTTCCTATTGTCGTGTGATCCTTTACGATTGGCCTTTCGTAGCTCAAAACATTCAAAACGATCATTGTCACGGTTGACTTTAGTCCGGGAGCAAGGACCTGTGAAAAATGAGTTCGTACAACCCACACCATAGAAAAGGTTTGATACCATAGGTTATGTAGTTAGTATGGACCCTCTAGATCACTGCTAGGTAGGTAGTAGTCTCAAAATGTGGTATCATTCTTTTTCTTTAAAGAGCAATTTAAAATAGCAGAAAATGAAAAAAATCAATAACTTTTAAGGGTAAGGTGAAATGTAACTTGCCATATCTCCGCTTGTATATGTCATTCATATATCAAAATGTTTCAGGGTGACAGCTCTAATGTTACAGCAACATTTAAAAGGGAAATTGAGATATCGAACCTTCAAAATAGGAACAGACTAATGGCCGGTGTCCATTTCCATCTCAAGTAGATATGAAAGAATTAAGACGATATATTAATTTTTGTATTTAAATATGTGGCGCTCTATAAAACTACACTTGGATTAAATATGCGTTATTCATAATAAAATGAAGATTTTAAAACATTTTCAGATATATTCTAATTAGCCTGCGGGCTACTATTTACAATCTTGTAGTGCCGTTAGTTTGGGATCCATCGCTGCTTAAATCTATTAGAATTACTTTTTTACTGGCGATATAATCTGATCCAAACCAAATTCATTACCACTGGCGTAGGACCCCGCCCTCAAAAATTAAAATGATGGGGCCAGACGTGGAGTATGGGGTTAAATATCTAAGGAACTGTGCGCGACCGAACCGATTGAGCAAAAAATACGTTTTTTATACACCAATATGTTTTTTGACAGATTATGACATATTATCCAGAAAATATAATATTTCCTCCTTTACCTTTTCTTTTTTTCTTCTAACTTCATTGTTTAATCGTGAAATTTGTTTAGTGGTCAACGACCCTAAGCCCCCCATTTTTACAGCAGTATTAATTACTGAACATCATAAAATGTAAATATTTCCAAGTCGTTTTCCCCCTCATAGTCTTTGTTTATATCAACCCCCTCCCCTAAGTATGATGATCTCCGCCACCTGAATAACAAGTATCAAAATGATACTGGATGATAGGCCTAGTGATACGACAAACATTTCGAAGTGAAAATATCAGTTTTGTGATAATTTTCAAACGAAGTTAACATTGCAAATTCTGATGATCAAGTTCAATTCTCAGATGAATGTTACTATACTCAGTATTCTATTTATTTGAAATGACTAAAGTAACTGGATGAATTTCGCAGGTTTTTTTTGTATTATATATTTAACTTCATTTCAATTCAATTTGACATCTATTTTATTCCCATTGTCATTTAATCAATTTTCATGTATAACATACACATCAATAATATCATTAATATAGTAGAGAAAACAATGAATGTAAAATACAGTACATAAATTGTACATGGAAGAATGCGTACAAACCCAGAAAGCAGATGCCTTTGTGGGAAATCGGGATACCTTTAAAACCATGAGTAAACAACAATTAAAAAAGAAAGGGCTACGAGAAGGGAAAGGAAGAAAAGAGAGGAGGAAAAAAAAGAGCGTAGAGAGGCGAGCAAGCAAGTATATAAAAAGGGCATGTAGTCCAGTCAATCTAGCCAGAATAGGGGGGTAACCCACCACTAATTGCAACACAAGATATTCCACTGAAATGCTTTCCAGGAAGGTCCCCTAAACAACATACTAAAAGTCCCAAGAAATCCAAGCAGTGGAAATTTATGAAATTTGCATATTATGCAAATTAGCCAAGAAAAATTAGAAAAAGAAGGGAAATAATCCAAAGATTACAAATTAAATGTCCAAAACAATTTAATTTGAATGGTAATACATGATAAATAACTGAATTCAATGTTTTTAATCAAAAGTGCAAAAATTTATACCTCATTTGCATATTATGCAAATAAGCATCCTTAAATGGAAAAAATGTCAAGATATTGTGAATTTTCTCATATAGACTGCTTGAAAACATTTCCTTAATGTTGACATTAATATGCTACTATATCACTAAGCATGAGAATTCATCCCAATGCCTGAAAATTAATTTGCATATTATGCAAATTAGCCATTAAAAAAAATAGAAAATGAGGAAATTAATCCAAAGATTACAAATTAAATGTCCACAGCAAGTAATTTTGAACAAAAGTTCATGATGAATAAATAAGTTCAATGTCTTTATTTAAAAAAGCAAGCACATCTGCCTCATTTGCATATTATGCAAATAAGTATCCTTATATGGAAAATGTAAATAAATTTTGATTTTTATCACATTGACTGCAGTAAAAACATTTCAGTTTTTCAAATTAATATGCTGCTATCACTAAGCATTCAAATCTATCCTAATATGATTTATATTCAAGGAAAAATACTGGAAATACATTCTTCGCTTCCTAAGCGTTAGTCTGACAAGATGATGGGATTGGCAAGAACAAAGCACAGTATTTGAATTGGTGTGTAGTTTGTTAGAGTTGACAACCCTTTCTTATGTGGATGGGAACGACTTAGACTTTCTTGAAATTTCACCGCATAAACATGATAAAGTGAGGCCAGGAAAAGCAAACTTATGACAGGTAAGATCTGATGAGTAGTCTCATTAAGAAGTGCAGCAGAGATTCCGTCTGGCCTAGTAGCTTCATGCAGGTTTTCTTTAACATTTTCTTCAGTAGTCTGGCTACACCTGCTTGACTAAACAATATGTTATCTGGCCATATCTGGGTCAGGACTGGGTCCCAGGACTTCAGCGTCATCATCATCATGATCAGTGGTGAATACTAAGACTAAAAATATTTGCCTTCCTTTAATAATGATATTCCAATGTAGTCATAGCTATAGATATTAAGGGCTTCCAACATGCTAATTGTTACAGCCTGGATCATTGTCAATCCGGTCAACAAATTATGTATTATAGGCTTGTCTACAAACCCTCTTTTGGTCCTCTTTAATGCATTATAGCAATTCTGAGCTTTACCTTACTGATGGTTTTGGAGCTCTAAAATGTGCAAGCCTTCCTAGCCTTTCTCTAAAACTCTTGACATCTTCCGACACAACTTATGTCCATTGTCTCATTGAGGCAACTTGTGTCGGAAGAAGACATGGTTAACGGTGTGTTCCTGTTAAAGTCCTCTTGATTGGCATTCAGTCTACTATGCTCGACTTGTCGGATTTCAGTACAGAGAGTTGTATGATTGTCCAAAGTACATCTGCATGACACTATTAAAGTCAGCATTCCTCCAGAAGAACATCCTTAGTTGTACCATAAAATGTTTATTCCTCTGGACAACCTCACAGTATACCCATGAGTAGCACATTGTGGCAAATAAATCCTGGAAGTGGTACACACTATCTTATCAATGTTGGATGGTATTTGATGGTGATGTTAAGGGTGTTCCATTATGTTGTGTCCTCTTGTTGGAAAGGCAATAATCTGGCTTAGTCCTCCATCAGGTTTGTTCATTGTCTCACTGAGGAATTTCTGTTTACCATAAATATCAGGAAATCAATATTATTATTTGCATACGACTTACTTAGAAACTATAGCTTTAATATTTGGAGATGGTTGCCATAGGAGATCAAAGAGGAAAGAACAGAAAATGGATGCTTCATCATGAAGCAGCAACTGGATTCAGCAAGAACGTCTAATCACGATTCCTGTATCTGAGAAAGATGCCTATAATGCACTTTAAGCCTTCAGCATGAATTTATGAATGGCTTTCATGTCGCTCGTATAGGCAAATGCCCATTGTTACTCTTATTAAGCATGCCCAGAGATCTTGTGATCCAAGCAAGTACTCATATTCACCACCAAGACAAGTGATGATGATGATGATGATGATGGGTTCTTGTAAAGCGCCGGTATCCGCCTCAGCTGGGCGCTCATGGCGCTTGCTCAAAAATAGGAAATATCTCACAAATTTCAATGTCTTCAAACAGTGCTTAGATCATCATTCAGTTCAAGTACTGTCCTAGTAATGCTACAATTGAGTTATTCTTGTCTTGGGATAATGTTGGAGTGGGGAACAGAAAAGTCTTCAGGTAAGACTCAAAAGTTGATTGTGTCTCTGCTCTCCTGATAAATTGGGGAAGGCTATTCCACAGCTTTGGTCCAGAGATGTAGAAGGCTCTGTCACCCCAGGTTGTGTGGCTGAGAGATTCCCTCAGCAATGCTTGAGCTGCGGATCTGAGACTGCGTGTTGGTCTATGCTGAGATAAGAGCTCTGAGATGTAGGGTGGAGATTTAGCGTTAAGCGCTTTGAATACAAGGACCCCAAGTTTATAAGCTAATTGGTGTGCTACAAGGACCAAATATTCGAAGCTAATGGGCTTTTATTTGAACGGGTGTGACATCTTGTGCTGATCACTTGGCAATCCAAGAGTTGCTAGCGTGGACTATACTCGCAAGAAACGCAAAGTCTCTACAAAGTCAAGAAGAGAGCAAGACTTGGATGGAAATAATGAAGCTTCAAGCAGTGGGATCCATGTAGAATGGACTCATCATTGTACAATATGAGTGGGGTAACTGCTCGTGACAAAAGTCAATATCAACCAAGCAAGAAGTGTAGGGAAGGTCATCATGGTTAATACACATAATCTACATGGAATTTTAGAGGAAAGTATCACTTATGTGGTTCCTTGAATATTTATAACATGTCGGATGCTTATTTGCATAATATGTAAATTACACTTCAGATATTAAGCTGATTATTAATGTATTAGCCATTCTTAGTGATCACATCATATTGATCTAGACTGAAATGTTTTCATAACTGTTTTTGTGAGAAAAATCAAAATTTCTGGATTTTTTCCATATAAAGATGCTCATATACATGCAAATGAGGTAGATTTATTTACGATTTTTTTTTCATTTGAAAATAAATAAATTTGTAAAACTTATCATGGGCTTCAGTTAAATTCGTATTGATTTCTGCACTTGATTTCCAATATTTTGATTATTTTCCTTATTTGTAATTTATTATGGCTAATTTGCATAATATGCAAATTTTGTGATTTTCCATATGCTTGTATATTTAAGGACTTTTAATAGGGTGTTTAGGAAACCTTCCTGTAAGGTATTGCCATATTCCAATTTCAATAGATAATCTACTTGCAATTTTTGAGGGATGTATCACCAGTGTGTTTTCTTGAATATTTATAACATGTTAGATACTTTTATTTGCATAATATGCAAATTACACTACAGACACCAAGCTGAATACAAATGTATTCAAAGTCCGTAGTGATTGCAGCATGTAAATTCCAACATTAATGAAATTTTCAAGCAGATAATGAGAGAAAAATCACAATACCTTGACATTTTTCCATATAAGGATGCTTATTTGCATATTATGCAAATGAGGTAGATTTTTTTGCACTTTTGACAAAAAACATTGAACACAGTTATTTATCATGAATTTTCGCTCAAATTGAATTGTTTTGGACACTCAATTTGTAATCTTTGGGCTATTTTCCTTATTTTTCGAACTTTTTATGGCTAATTTGCATAATATGCAAATTTCATAAATTTCCACTGCTTGGATTTCTTGGGACTTTTAGTATGTTGTTTAGGGGACCTTCCTTGAAATCATTGCAGTTGAATATCTTGTGTTGCAATTAGTGGTGGGTCAAACCCTATATTGACTGGACTAATGACCTTATGATGCAAATGACCTAGGAGTAGATTTAACGCATATTTTAGTGATACAGCTTTTTGTTTTTATTGATCTCCTGCAAATTATTAAGGAGACATTTCCTCAAAATATTTTCCTGGCATATTCAAGCCTATTTTTACAGGAACGTGTTAAAAGTTACCTCACCCTTTTTCATACTTGACATGTATTTGGAAATATCGTCTTTGTCATCCCCATTTGAGCATAATGGCATTTTTGCTGTATTGGAAGCAGCTTTTTGCCCCAATGGGGGCTCCAAAATGGCAGATTTTCCCTTTTCCCATAAATAGGCAAAATAGGAATAAGGGGTGTGTAAATTTGGCAGGCCCCTGAGGGGATAGGCTTCGATTTCCTAGCAGTTCTTTATATGCAGCTGATATAGAAAGATGTACTATTTTGTCTCCAAGTAGGTTTAAGACGATATAAGTGGCTTGCTTTACAGCGGAGACAGCTTTTTGCCTCAATGGGGGGCTCCAAAATGGCAGATTTACCCGTAAATAGACCAAATTTGGAAAAAGGGGTGAGTAATTTCGGCAGCCCCTGATGGGGTAGGCTCCAATTCCCTAGCACTTCCTTATATGTAGCTGATTAGAAAATATGTGCTTGTTTGTGTCCATGTAGCTTTAAGACGATTTAAGTGGCTTGCTTTACAGCGGAAGCAGCTGTTTTGCCTCATTAGGGGCTCCAAAATGGCAGAGTTTCCCATAAATATAGGCAACATACGGAACAAGGGTGAGTAATTTTGTCAGCCCCCTGAGGGGGTAGACTCCAATTCTCTAGCACTTCTTTATATGTAGCTGATAGAGAAAGACTACTCTTTTATCTCCATATAGTTCTAAAACGATATATGTCGCTTGCTTTACAGCGGAAACAGCTTTTTGTCTCAATGGGGGCTCCAAAATGACAGATTTTCCCATAAAAAGGCAAAATACAAAAAAGGGGTGGATAACTTCGGCAGGCCCATGAGGGGGTAGGCTTGGAATTCCTAGCACTTCTTTGTATGCAGCTGATAGAGAAAGAAGTACTATTTTGTCTCCAACTAGTTATGAGACGATTTAAGTGGCTTGCTTTACAGCGGAAACAGGTTTTTGCCTGATTGGGGGCTCTAAAATGGCAGATTTTCCCATAAATAGGCAAAATACGGAAAAGGGGTGTGCAACTTTGGCAGCCCTCTGTGTGGCAGAGGCTTCGATGTCCCAGCACTTCTTTATATGTAGCTGATAGAAAAAAGTCTACTTTTTTGTCCCAAGTGATTTCATGACAATAAAAGTGGCTTTACTACATAGCAGAAATGTTCTTTTTGCCTCAATGGGGCCTCAAAATGGCAGATTTTTACATTAATAGACAAAATACTTATAATGGCTGGGTGACTTTGGCAGCCCCTCTGAGCGAGAAGGTTGCCAGCACTTCTTTATTTATAACAGATAGATAAAAGGTTACTCCTTGGTCTTAAAGTGGTTTCAAATGAAGAAAAGAGGGTTTACTGCATAGTAGAAATGCTATCTGCCCCAATAGGGACTTCAAAATGGCAAATTTTCCAAGATATAGACAAACTTCGGAAAAAGGATGGGGTGACTTTGGCAGCCCCCCCCCCCCCTGCGGGGAGGCCTTTCGGCCAATGAACCCTATAAAAGTATTTACAATTTAAAGAAATTAGACAAAACGAGTTTGAAGAAAGAAAATGGAATAAGGTTCGGATCAGATTATAACCCCAGTGAACAAGAAATGCTAATTGATTCATGCAGCGTTGGATCTCAAACTAACGGGACTACAAAATTGTGAATAATAGCCCATATTATGGTAGTTAAAACATATCTGAAATGTTAAAAAATATTGCCAATATCTTCATTTTGTTATGAATAATGCATATTTAGTCCCACTGTAGTTATATAGAGCGCCTCATGTTTAACAACACAAAATCACTTAATCGTATCAATTTTTTCATATCTACTTGAGATGGAAGTGGATATTGGCCATTAGTGCATGTATTCCTATTTTGAAGGTTTGATATCTAAATTTCATTTTTAAATGTTACTGTAACGTTAGAGCCGTCACCCAGCAACATGTTGATACATGAATGACGTATTCATGACATATAAAAGCGGAGAAATGGCAATTTACATTTCACCTTACCCTATTGATTTTTTCAATTTTTTTGCTATTTTACATCGCTCTTTAATTTCGTCTGTAGAAAAAAAGTGATACCACAATTTGAGACTACTACCTACCTAGCAGTAATCTGAAGGGTCCATACTACCTATGGTATCAAACCTTTTCTGTGGTGTGTGTTGTACGAACTCCTTAAATAGGGCTCCTATGAGATTTTGCTCCCGGACTACTTCAAGATCTGATAAGATCTGACACGATCATTGCGATTGCTTCCTGCTTTAGATCACGGTTTCAATCGTGGGGCGAATCATGACAGAGGGAACTAGGCATACAATAAGATATTTTTATGCTCAGATTTCTCGACTTGTCTGCAAGCACACACTAAACTTTACACAACGATGATGAAGACTAGATGAAGACGTGTGTGTCACGTGCACGACCACAGTACACTGCAAAAACTCCGGTGTTGATTTAACACCAGCTCGGAATCTATATATGTCCACATATTAGACCGAAACCAACCTGGTGTAGTTTAACACTTCTCTGGTGTGGACATATATAGATTCCGGATTGGTGTTAAATCAACACCGGTGTTTTTGCAGTGTACATGAGTGAATCTAGTCTCACTATTTCAGACTCTACATTATGCCCTATGCGAAAGTCTGCTGACTAACTTTCGACCGAGTGAGAACAATTAGAACTGATTAAGGTTAACAGATAGTACCTATAGTTCCTAATTTCACGATTCATATCACGAGTGAAACGGTGATCTCAATCGTGTAATAATCGTAGTGATCGTACCAGATCGTACAAGATCGTATCATATTCGTCGTGGCAAACGTACTGATCGCAGAAAAAATTGAAAGGTTCACATCGGTCCCGTAACACAAAGGTTAGCGATTAATCGTACGCTTTTTTTTGTTTTAAGGATGTTTTTATTGTATTCTCTCAAATCAAAAATCACATTCCATAAACAAGTTTTTACAAATTATTTGAAACACGATTATAAATTATATATTAAACCAAATCCCATATAATCATACAAATTATACATCAAACTTCAAAGATACTGGAAATTAATACTGATGCGTTTCATCAATAACAAAATGAAATATTAACAAGATGTATTAAATGACAAGAGAGGAAAAAAAAACAATGATAAACAATGATTTTTACGATCGATTGTGTATTGTAGTCAATGGAATCAATCGTAGAAAAGTGTTTCTACGATCACTGCTAAGCTTTGTGTTACGGGCCCCAGTTCTCGAGAGCAGTTACGGAAGGCTAATCGTAGCTTTCGTAACGGATCGCACGACAGTGGGATCGAGGCAGAGGGATTAACATTGATCGCATGACAGAGGGAACGATGTATTGTTCGGTTACACTTTGTAATTCCGAAGGTTCTTTATTCCGAAGGTTCGTAATTCCGAAACACGTAAATTGCCTATACCTCGATGTTCGTTAATCCGAAAACGTAAAAGGGTTCGTTAATCCGAAGATTTGTGGCGTTATTCCGAAGGTTCGATAATCCGAAAACGAAATAAAGTTCGTTGTTCCGAAAGTTTTTTAATCCGAAAACAAAATAAGGTTCGTTGTTCCGAAGGTTCATTAGTCCGAAAACGAAATAAGGTTCGTTAATCATTTCGTTTTCGGACTAACGAACCTTCGGAATTTCGAACCTCATTTCGTTATCGGATTAACGAAACTTCGGAATTACGAACCTCACTTCGTTTTCGGACTAACGAACCTTCGGAAATACGAACCTTCTGAATAACGAACCTTCGGAATATCCGAACCTTCGGAATAATGAAGCTTCGGAATTACGGTTGTATGCGGTATTGTTCTGCAGGATCCATGTCAGCTTGGAGCAGACCTGACTGCTGACACGACATTTGCTCTGGCGACATTTTCTCTGGCCTTTTATCTCAGAGGACATAGGGTCAGTGTTTTGATTGAAATAGAGTTTTGGATCAGAACGGTGTAAATATAAGGATGAATGTTTATTAAAATTTGGAGTTAGCTTTTATGTTTGGCTTAACGTGCAGATTTTCCATCGGAACAATTGTCGCCGGAGAAAATGTCATGGAACCGACGTGAATGTAGGCTTTGATATGAAATTCATTGGTTATCATTGATCTGACATTAAAAGAATCTGAGCTGCAAGACACCTTTTGTCACCCGTAACTGCGATAAATTGTTTTAAAAAAAATGAAGCCCTGGAATAATTGCACCCAAATTATCATAAGCGCTTAAAACAGTGAAAACATAGTGACCAGAAACTCCAAACATATTTCATTCCACATACTACATGTGCTACAATTATTCCAATCGGGAGATGAATTAGATCATGTGATATTTCAGTCATAGAGACTTGAAAATGTCTATACAGAGGAATCGCATATTTGTTCTTCCTGGGTTTTCTGTTTTTTTTATCCAAATAACAATATTGAATGCAACAAACATCAAAGTTTTGAATATTTTAGAATAATCCTCGTAATGTTAACTTACATTATCACTTCATCTTTTTGAAATATTCCCATCAATCATTTGGGATAGGTGCCCAAGAAAAAAAAAATCGCATATTGACAAGGTCTGACGTAACGGAAACACTAATGAGCATAGGATTTGAAATAATTTTGGCTAATTTTAGACTTGCAAATGTCAGTCATAAGAAGACATGCTTCTTCACTATACTACTGCCATTTATGTGCGCGATAATAATGGTTTTGATGTATTTTTTAATTGTTATTTCGACCTTAAAGGAGAATGAAACTCTTGGAGCAAGTTAGCTTTTGTGAAAGCAGAAAAATCAAAGAATAAGATCAACAACAGTTTGAGTAAAATAGGACTAGCAATAGAAGAGTTATGAGCATTTGAATGTCGAGATCACTAATGCTATGGAGATCCTCCCATTGGCAATGCGACCAAGATCTATGATGTCACAGATGAACAACTCTCCCCTTTTGGACACTGAAAATATACCCCAAAACATCTCTTTTTGCTCATTCTAATCATATGACAAACGATTCATCAATGATATAATGTTGTGAAACCTCTGTACTTGTCCTCTCATAAAGAGAACACCTCACCTTGTGATAGACTCTATAAAAGTGAGAATATAAGTGAAATAAGTACTAAAGTAATGAGGGAGTTGTACGTGTGTGACATCACAGATCTTGGTCGCATTGCCAATGGGAGGATCTACATGGCACTAGTGATCTCAATATTCAAATGCTCATAACTTTCTTATTATTCATTCAATCTTCCTCAAACTTTCAACAATATGTTTCTTTGATTTTTCTCTTTGATATGGATTCAGCTGGTTTCAAGGGTTTCATTCTCCTTTAATATTATATGGTTTCTTTTGACCTGGTTGAAGGCTCATTGTGACGCATTTTGAAAGGATTGTTTCATGCGCGCATTTGATAGAATCATATGGTATTTTTACACCATTAAAAGCATAATGAGACATGTATCTGGATTTCAAAAACTTCAGTTCATTTTAACTTTTCAAAGTAATGTCGGTTCCCATTTTTTTCTCAACGATTCGCTGTATCTTTTTAATTGTTATTTCGACCTTGATATGGTTTCTTTTAATCTGTTTGAAGGCCTAACGTGACGCATTTTGAGAGGATTGTTTGATGATTTTTTTCATGGTATTTTTACATCATTAAAGCATAATGAGGCATTTACTTTGAATTTATAATTTTCAGTTCATTTTATTTTTTCGAACTAATGTCGGTTCTTATCTTTTTTCCTTTCTCAAATCCCCTAACAAACAGAAAACCCATACATGTTTAATAAAGATAAACAATTGAAGGATACATGTAATAAAATATATTAAAGTTATAAGCTTGAAATTGTGATTGTTTCATGCGCGCATTTGACAATGTTTGAGAGAATTAGATGGTATTTTTTCATCATTAAAGCATAATGAGGCATTTACTTTGAATTTATAATTTTCAGTTCATTTTATTTTTTCGAACTTATGTCGGTTCTTTTTTTTTTCCTTTCTCAAATCCCCCTAACAAACAGAAATCCCATACAAGTTTAATAAAGATAGACAATTGAAGGATACCTGTAATACAAAATATTGAAGTTATAAGCTTGCAATTATGATGGGTCAGCATGAAACTGATTTAAGTCCATGCAGGTTAAAAAATCAGGATCAAAATCGCCCAATAAAACAAAAAGTAATACCATTCTTCAGGATCGTTCCACCATTAAAATTACCTAGATGGAAAAACAATGCTCTCAAAATGTAATGTTCTTTCTATAGAAATTCATTTCGCTCAAACAAATAAAGGCGGAATGAAGAAATGTATTCAAATGCTCAGGGCCCTGGGAACGATACTTAATAATGGGTGCTGGTTTTGAAGAAAAAATTGACAAGCATAGAAAAAAAATGAAATAATTGTGATTTTGGTCAGGAAAAAAATACACCCCAAATATTCTCATTACAAAATTAAGGTGAATTTGATTAACTTTCTACTTTTTAGCATACCTACCCGATTTCCAGGGGCGCTGCCTGTGGTGGTAACAGCACCCTCCCCACACACACACACACACAAATCTCGGGGTTTCTTCAGCACCCCCGGCTTCCAGTGCCATGCACAGGCTTACACAATATATTTTGCATTGATTAAAGTCATTGCCTTGCGTGCGCTGGTGATCTGCAGCTGGCTCATCTCTCTCAACTCATCGACGTCACACTTGCACGTTTACACGTATTCCTAAAGCCTCTGCGGGAGGGCGCTATGAAATTATGATGTCACATGCATAATGTCTCTCCAAAGCTCATTATTTATATTTTCTTAGCGATAGTACACCAACATTTGTTAAATTAAATGGGCTACCCTGGTGAAAGTATGAATGTATCAATAGACCGCAATGAAATGTGGCAAAGCAGGTTTACTCTTAATAGCCAATTAGCTGAAATGGTTTCAGTTTCAGAAGCTTATAACAACTCGGTGAAAACTCATTATTTTCTGAAACATTCCCCCGATTGTCAACTGTAAAGAGATCGATCAATTAGTGATAATTAGATGAATCAAACATCATCATATTTCTATTTGTCCCTTTTCGTATTTTTCTGCAGGTGTGACATTTCTTTTTTTTTAGAACATTTTGATGGAAATTGGCATCTGCCAGTGCAAGACGTTTGAAAAAAAAACCGAACTGATTTATGATTTTGTGCAGAGAGTTACTGCCAGTTGACGGCTTTCATTCGATATAAATTCCTTGTTGTATTATACCCACCCCCCCCCCAGAATTTTGTTACTGACAAATGGGAAAACGAGAAGAGCATATGTTGAAATGAAACTTTTAAATGAAGACTAAACAATGTTTTCTGAATAGATACTACATGATTACATTCTCCAATGCCATGTACTTAATGGGGTGATGTATTAAAATATTTATTAATTGATCTTTGTATACATTATATTTTTCATAGTTTTTGTTATTTATGTAGATACTGAATCAATTATCTTTATTTTTATTTTAATTCACTTTTTACTTGGTTAAGTCAATACTTATGATATGGACTTAGAAAAGGGTCTCTAAAAGCTCTGTTTATATCGGTCTTCTCTCCTCTTCATTTCATACTTCCATTGTATTTTGCAAAGTGATTGTTGTTAATCTAATATTAAAGTGTATTATCATTGTAAATACTGAAATATTTACAGAGAAAAATTGAAATGAATTGTAAAATATATTAATTCTTCAAAAGAATATTACTGCAAATCTACAGAAAGATTAACACATTTTTACTTCTTTTCTATTTCACCTGGAAAAAGAACGGTCTTTTCGCCGACGAAATTTGTATGAAAAGACGCATGTGATAGCTAATGTGGCACGGGAGATAACTTATTTAAATCATGGATCTATGAGAGTTGGACATCCATCGGTTAGTTGATGAATTTACGAACGTGTTATCTGTCATTGACATCTGGGAAGCGTTTCATGAAAGGACTTGTCGGACGTTTTATCCGACAAGTCCTGTTTTATCCGACAGTTGCTATAGTAACAGTGCTTCTCAACCAATCAGAATCCAGGAAAGTTGTCAGATCTGACAACTTGTCGGACGAAAATATTGATGAAACGCCCCCCTGAATAAAACAAACTCTTCATATTTATCTATTGTGATCCTATCGTGATCACCTTCAATTAGGACTGTCATGAGTTAACAGCGAGACGTTCCGTGATTAGGCATTGATAATTGCATAAATCGTACGCGCAGAACATATTAAATCACTTATAAGTATTTTTTTTTGCATCTGCTAATCTTAATTCCATGGGTTTTATTTGGGGGAAGTGTATGCAAATTTCAAGATAGAGGCTGAATTGTGATTGATTGGTTATAATCCCATTTTTTTTAAGGTTTCCTCATAATATTCCAGAGAACAAATAGCTTATACAGTAGAGGACGTGTCTCTCCCGTTGTTAGTAAGGTCATTATGTGTGTGCAGAAGTGTGCAAATCAATAACTCAAAACCTGGAACTTGTTGGTTGAAAGGTAATTCTGATAAAGGACATCAGCCAATATGGCCAACAAACTCAAACGTCTTGGAAAAAAGTTCCTTTGTTAGTGATTAGACACGCTTTGGTAGTGGCTTTATTGCGAAAAAAACCACATGTATATATAATGTATGTTCTCGTTTAGATGGACTCTAATCTGGATACGGCGACTGTGATTGCATCACAAGAGGACTCGCGTCAATGGTCCATTTCCTATAGGTTCATGTTCAAATAAAATACTAAAATAAGGTGAATACATTTTATCATATATTGAACAACACCAATGCAGAAGAAACCATGCGGAAATAGGACGAAGGACAATGTTGACGCGCAATGCACAGACACACACGTATACACACACCCCCTGCCACGCACGCGCCCGAACTCACACATGCACCTACACAAACGAACCTCTTTGAGCCTCACCTTCTCACATGGCCTCACCTACAGACACACCCAACCACTCATCCCCACCCACACTCTCAACACCCACCCACATAACGCCGACACATACTCCCTCACACACGCGCGCGCAGAATACCCTCTCGCATGGCCTTCGAGACACCAACCTACGTTGAAATGGCTCACACGTCGAAATACAAAACGCGTAAACAAACGATTCTGCGATACAGTTTTCAATACGTAGATAATTTTATTTACAAAAAAAGTAAATGAAAGACTTGAAAGGAAGACATTTTGTTTAAATTCCTACCAAACTCATCCACTACATAAGCAAGAATATCCCTTTATCCACACCGATCCACATCTTAATCTACTGGCAATAATATAATATGTATACATAATTAAATTATTTTATCAAATGACATCTGCTAGGAAAAAAGTCCTATTATTTGCATGCAGCCACGAAAATATTATGTGATGCGGATCGTTACAATCCTTCACAAACCTTTAAACAAATGTCCATTGTCATGTTTATGATTTTTTTTAAATCATTTTACAAAACAATTAAAGCATACATTTTCTTCCAAAAATGTGATATATACATATAAGTGTGTGATTTAGCACCGTCTGAAGGATTACTTTGGTGTCCTTAAAACTGTATCTGAAACAGACATTTCGCATCAATCTCCATCAACACCGCTATCTTAACAAAGACAAGATTACACGAATATTAAAAACAATATTATACAAATAATGCATGCAGCCGAGTGCGTTAGTGGAAATGCAGAGCACGCGAGGTTTCTTCAGATAGGTGCCGCACTGTGCACGAGCCGCTGGCGGCGAGTGCCCAGTGTGCACCATCTGAAGAAACCGAGCTTTCTCTGCATTTACTTTTACGCACGACAGAGCAAGTGCATTATTTGTTTTATAAAATAGCAACACAAAAACAAATTCTTGAAAAGTTACAGTACAGTTTTGTTGGACTTCTCCCGGGACTTCTACCGCACTGGTTTGCTTGAGCGTGCAATATAAATTATCGTTGCGCACCTTTTGCACTGCCGTGCAGTGCACCAAAAAAGTTGGATGTCATGCGACGCGTATTGGCCAATCGCGATGCTTGAAATAATACACCTATTTTATAAATCACAATAACCACAGAAGGAATGAAACAGGAGCAGGCGCAGATTGAGATTTCTTGTCACTTTAGAGAGACGAGACGACCCGCTCTTTAATAGGCTGCTCTACAAATTCGAAAATTCGCGGGAGGGGGCACTTTCCCCTTCCCCAATCATCGCACATGAATTGTAGTATATTTACACAATAGCATACTATCGTACAGAAATATTCACAAGAAATGCATGAATCTTACATATATCCAAATAGCAAATATCAGTCAGGTTAGGAAGGACTTTGCATGGATAAGAATCACGTATACCATGTATACATCACTTCAAATTACATCATTCATGAAATAATCATAACAATTGCCACTGACATTACGATGAAAATATTGACAATAAAAGACATTTGTATTGTAAGGAGGGATCTTGAAGTAAATTGTTCCTATTACGTAAGATACTCCCCGGCACAAACAATAGATTCAAAATATATATGTACATAATATATATAAAATAACATCGAGGACGTATCATTGCGTCACAGTATTAAAACAAATATATAACATTAATATTTTGTTAAAATCCTCTCCTCCAAAAGTAATGTATATGAACCAATGAAACATTAAAATATATAGATAGCCTCCCGTGATTTTTATAACGGTGAAATACTTTCATAATCATTTTAGTAAGAAAATACATTAAATGTACTTAAACATGTCCTGTTTATTAAAATGCATGTCTG
Source organism: Lytechinus pictus (assembly GCF_037042905.1). Lineage (NCBI taxonomy): Eukaryota > Metazoa > Echinodermata > Echinoidea > Temnopleuroida > Toxopneustidae > Lytechinus > Lytechinus pictus. The sequence continues at coordinate 10,472,397 of NC_087260.1, forward strand.
TTTTCATTTAGTTATATAGTTACGGATGTACTTTGTTACTTTTGTTGATGATTGAATGAAAATCGTACTGCCAAGACTAGTTAAAAAGGTGATACGAATATTACATACAAAATCTTTAAAAAGGTCGGCACATGATCAGTGAACTGGAAATATTGTTTAGATATTCCAAATCCAAGGCCTTCATCAAATAACCTGCATGAAAATAAAAACATTCTCTAGAAAGAATTCAATCGATGGAAATAGATATAAAACAATTTAAGAATTTTACATTTCGTAGATAATCTTTTAGATTCATCAGATTATGGGGAGAAGGAGAGCTGCTTTTAAATAATAATTGTGTATATTATACTAGGAGATGCTCTCAGAATTGAGAGTACTGAAATTACAAAAATAATGAAAGGAAAGAAAAGAAAAGAAAATCGGATTAGCAATACGGAGCAATGTCAGAAACATCTCTAAAAAAGATCGTATAAAGAAACATCGTATAAAGTAACATTGCATACATCTTTAAAAAACATTGAACAACCTGACATAATACAGCGCGTCCCCAAAAATGTCCCTCTGATATGCGGCAAAATTACTTCTAAAAATAAAAATTATTCTCAATGAAATGTATGGAAATAGGAAGCTCATATCATGTTCTAACTTCTATAAAAATTTCATTGGTCTCGCTTCAGTGGTTTTGAATACACAGCCTATTATGTGGTGCTTATCAGCCCATTCCAAGTTTGCATGCATGCAGCACTGCTTTGGGTTCTGCACTTTCTCGCATATCAACCCCCTTTGACCATTCTGACCAAGGAGATATCACCTCTATCTCCTTGTTCTGACCAAGGAATTGCCTGATCTGACCAGGGAAATCTCCATGATCTAACCAGGCTCATCAAATCACAACATTGAGCATGTTCAGAAGGGCAAAAACAGTATTTGACAGTTCATTGCATGTTTGATAACTGGAGATACACAATGATTTCTTTGGTAAAGTTCCTTTTCGCAAAGGGTGATTAACTTGTGGATTCCACCTTTTTTCAGTTTATTTTACTCATCCATCATTCACATTTTCTTTCAAGTTTGTGCACTGATTCCCCTTATCAATCATCAAACAAACTTAATTTTTTATGTTTCTTGTCCTTCTGAACATGCTCAAGTTTATGTTTGGATGAGCCTGGATATGATTGGGGAAATGTCCCTGCTCAGATCCTGGATGTAAAAATGGGGGTTAACATGCCATAGACAATGAAGAAATGCTTCAATGCTGCAAACTTGGAATGGGCTAAAATGCACCACTGTTACGTAACAGAGTGTGTATCAAAACCGCTGAAGCGCGACTAATGAAATTTTCTTAGAAGTTAGATCATGAAATGAGCTTTCTACTCATGAACATTTATTTGAGAATCCTACCACATTTTAGAATTAATTCAGTCCTATGTCAGAGGGACATTTTTGGGGGACGCGCTGTATAACACAGAACTTTAGAGAAGCGACGTAATATTGTAAATGATCGTCTTTAAAGGAAGTGTCATTAAGAGAAATGTCGACTGATGAAATATTGATAAAAAACAGCATATCAAACTATCATCGTATAAACAATTATCGTTTATATGGATTATCTGACCCCCCCCCCCCCCGCCGCATATAGCACATCTTATAAAGGGGATAAGGGCGTAAAAAAACATTTATTTAAGTAACGTTGATCAAAGAAACATTAACTTAAATCAAGAAAATGGATCACAGTCTGGATATGGAAAGTGATGCTGGTCAGAATAAAAATAATGTATAAAGACACACTATAATTAATGCCGAAGGGTGTGTTGAGTTATTACATTTATTTTGTAATTTGTTCACAAATCACCTCAGGATGATGGTGGTAGATGGATATTAATATATAAAAACAACAATAATGTTTGCATAATTTTCATACCTTATAAACTGTATTATTTATCGACGAGCTAGAAGATAATCGTAAAGCTATCACCCAGGCGTCGCAATGCCACCCCCCCAAAAAAAAATAATAAAAAAAGAAACATTCCTCAGAAAATATGATTCCTTTATAATCGGAGAAACATCGGCTTAGTCGTAGGGTCATCTCTAAACGTCGTATTATCACCGCGACACCGCTTATAGATTTACCCGGCTTCGCAGCAGATCCGTAAGCGGTGGTATATAGGCTTTGTCACACGAAACCCGGTCTTGGTAACGGGATCCCAAACCGTATCCAGTTTGCTAACCAGACGTAGTGAATAATGTAATATGGTGAGATCCGCCTCTCTGTAATACTCTATTACCGAAAGATGAACAACAATATTTCCATCCTCTTTACAATCCATGCTGCTCCAGGATCGGGGACTGGATAATATTCGGTGTGCTGACTGGGACAGTGAGGCATGCAACGAGATTGTTCAAGGGCCTAGCAACGATTCGTATTGTATTCGTAACATTTCCGTTTATAATTATTTAGGGACCGTGTGGCGAATGACTGAAGGATGAAATTGGTGATGGTCGGTTGAATCGACAAACCCTTCGGTTCTTCTGGTATCGACTTCCCAATGTATAAAAAAAAAACGTCGGCCGAACCCTGTTAAGCCATACAGGTGGACCGATGAACCTTTTACGAGGCATACATGTCCGCTGGTTTATCAGACATAGCAACAAATTGGTAGTTATACGAGGACCCATCAGAAACATGCCGTCTCAAACGCCGTTTCTGTCGCCTATTCTTTCTGTACAAAAACGAAGAAAATAAAGAGAGGATGAAAACTCACGATTTTTTTTTTATTAAGTAAAACACATTGAACACAGTTTCATATATACGAAAGCATTTAAAACAAATAAAAAAAGAGAAGAAAAGTGCATGCTACTTCCTCCAATGTACACGTTATATATGAGACTTAACAAGTTTCAACGTACAGCGCATGTATAGCGAAAATATATTGAAAGGTACGTTAACAGGAAACGATATTACTTGAAACTCAAAATTTCAGGTGGAAATATTAAGGCATAATATAGATTCCCAAAACGCTGGTTGCCCGAATCGCGTTCAACTAGTCGTTTATACGGTATGGTACAAAGATTTAAACAAGCAAACAAACAGTTGGTGCATGCTCATTCCCTTGACGACATGCGATGGTTTAAGCAAATCTAGCGTTAGTTATGCAAATATTTTGTCACTGAAGTTATCCAAAGTTGTTTGGGGGTAAAATCTTGTTCAAATGCAAACGAAAAATGAAAGAAACAAATAAAATTCATGATGAAAATGGGGATAATTAGCCCCATTAAAATCAATATATTGTTTGCCTGGTTATAAAATTAACCAGGCCAATAATATATTGATTTTAATGGGGCTTATTATGTATTCATGATGTCATATCTAAGGCACCCATGGACCGATTCCCTCCAAATTTGAGTTGTAGAGGTATTTCATCATGGTCAACCGGAATATGGTATCAAAAACTGTAAAATACCCAAAACGTCACACTTCGGTACTCTATATAATTTCACCTGTCTCAATCCCTATCACAACAAAAATAAAACAATATCATGCGTTCTAAATTATCTATAAACGTAAACGAAAATAAGAGAAGGGTTTATAATACTCATTCTTGGCCAAATCAGCAAAAATGAAATATAAACGTGAGGTCATAGCAGGCTTGCGTGCATGTTATTTTGATTCGTGATTATTGGTTAGTTTTGCATAACAAACTGTGAATTACACACCCACACCGAATTAATGAAGAGAAGACATGGGAAAGCGACGAACACGTTTCGATCTCTTGCGACTGTTAAGAAGGTAAAATACAGAGCAAAAGTCATGAAATATACAAGGTGATATTCGTTACTTAAAGGTGCACCATCCCCGGATTTAGAGGGCGGTGTTGGACATACGTACGCATGAATATGTTGGCCGTACGGCGCGGTGCCAGCACGGAACGCAAATGAATTTATTTCCGTGGGTGCCAGCTGTCATTTTACACCAACGTTGTACGACGCGTAAGACGCGTACGCATATGCCACGTTCCGAATGCCCAAACTCTGACAGTTCTAAGTTCGCGTACGCTTCGCCCTCTCTCTACGATTTGTTTTTATCTTACCAAAAAAGGGGGTCTTTGAGCAATCATCTTACCAATTCAGTGATTGGATACCACAAAGCTGCGAACAATTACCATATCCTGAAATTTGCAGCACATTTCATGCTTAGGAACAGATTTTACATCATACATACAGACAGAAAAACATCACACATACATTACTTTGAAGGGCACAATACCAGAAGAGAAAGTTCTTGTAAAATCGCAAACTCTGTCATCATGTAAAACACACATTGCCACATCATAACTTATTTACAGTTATCTATCCTACAGTCATCCATTGGAGTAGTTAAAGACCCATTTGGTGGAATATCATGAAGCTGAACCCAGACTTTAAAGCATTATTAGGCTTACGTCAATGAATAAGACAACCAAGGATGAACGTGAATATGAACGTGAGCCAAGCACTGATAATATTGCACTCATTCGCTTATCTATAGGGACTCGGACCTTTATATAGGCCCTATAGATTTCACGTTCGCTACTGGACGGCGACGTGTGGGTGCCACATTTGAAGCGGTGCACATGCGCAACGACGAGTAGCAGAATACTCGAACGTTGTTGGTTTACCCTTATTTTGCTTTTCAAAAACTGCGACGATCGACAGTTTGTTGAAATGAAACACGACTTTCACAACAAAATTCTTCTTAAACACTTTGTTTATCGACGTGACGAGATATATTATCTTGCCAAGTCGACTTATTTAAGGTTTTCTGTCTACATATCAACATTGTGGGATACCTTATCTTGCCGAGTCAACTTAAAAATAGTTGGATGTCGTCATGGCGAGATATGTCAAAGTGTCAAATAAAACAACAAAGGTAACTCGCCAAGATATTAGTTTCTAATAGTTGACTTGGAAAATAACGTATCTCTTCACGGCGACATTTTAACAAGGCTATTACGTCAATATGGCAAGATTATCTCACCAAGTTGACATAACAATGATTTTGTTTCGACATGGCAAGATAAAATATTTCACCATCTTGTCAAGTAAATTGCACTTTGAAGCTTCCGAATGGGTGGGTGATATTATTGTGTATATCGTCATCTGCAGAGTCGACGCAGAGGATTTAATGACGTTATTTTAAAGGTAAGAATAACGCATGCGTCAAGTCTTCTAGCTCATCGACTGCGTCAATAGAGAAAACCTCTGTACCGTATTAGACCATAAATATTATAAATATATATATATACATATATATGAAATAAACAAGCAAAATCATTATCTAATCAACCAATAAAATTAGCAACGTTGATTTTAAACTCACGTGATTTGAATGACGAAGACAACGATCACCCAGATAAAAGAAGCTATATCAAAGAGGATCCACATGATGAGATAATGTGTAGGAGTCTAGATAAAGGAAATGAGAAAGAGGACTGGTTACAACATGCAGTCACGTAGTACAGGTAGTGCGTTTACATCCATGGAAATATAAAGCGTCGACTTCTGACATTCTGAGCCTCGCAATATACTCCTATAGGAGTGTACAATGAAATAAAACTGTATTATTACTATGATTATAATTATCATTATTATCATTATTATTATTATCATTACTATCATTACTATCATTATTATCATTATTATCATTATTATCATTATTATTATTATTATAATTACTATCATTATTATCATAATTATCATTATTATCATTATTATCATTATTATCATTATTATCATTATTATCATTATTATCATTATTATTATTATAATTACTATCATTACTATCATTATTATCATTATTATCACCATTGTTATTATTATTACCATTATCATCATTATTATTATTATTATTATTATTATTATTATTATTATTATCATTATTATTATTAAAGTTTATACAACACTGTTTACTATTATGAACCTTACAGTAGTTGTGTAACAATATTGACAAAAACATGCTTAATTCATTTAAAATTGAATATCAAAAATTAAACTTTGTTGTTTAAGACTTTAAACACTTGTTTAAACTATGTAGACAACTACTGTAAGGTTCATATAGCAAACGGCGTTGTATAGACAAAATTAAACAGAGTTTTAAATGTGTACTACTTCTTTTTCTACGTTCAAAAAATAAAATGATATAGTCAGTACTTTGGGAGCCTATCAGAGCTTTGGGTGCAGATTTTCAGCACTTGAATGCTTTTGATCGATATTTAAGCAAAAAAAGCCAGCGATTATTGAAGTGCTGGTTTAGCACCCACAGCACAGCCCATATACATGATATAAGAGCTTCTAAAGTGCTTAATTTGACACTTTATTTTCAATAGTGTACTGCTACCACTCCCATTATCTCTTAACAATTTAGCAATAATCATACATTGTAAATACAATACCATGATAAAATTACACCACTTTATGCATGTTAATATTTGACGGTTCATTTTTTTTCTTGCTACGCCATTCTTAACTCGGAATAATATATTACTTTTTGACAAGTGAATACTGTGACCAAAACTGCAAAATAATTAGTCAATAAAGCGGTCTTTTCGACGAATAAAAATGAGTCATACACACGATTATTTTATATTCACAAACAGACAATGTAGGCCTACTCGTTTTGTTCAATCATCAATTCTTAAATAAAATAAAAAGTATTATGTTATGCATAAAGGGCACGCTGGAAGAGCAGTCTTATGATTTAAGTGATTACCCTTGGTAAATAAAACATTTTTATTATCATTATTATTATTTTTATTTTCATTATTATCATCATCGTCATCATCATCGTCATCATCATCATCATCACTATTAGCATTATTATAATTATTAATTGTTATTATTATTATCATTATTATTATTATTAAATTTCAAACTGATTAACATCATTACAATTATTTTCATGACTCGAAAATTTTCTTATTTCCAGATTGAACGATTAGTTAACCCTGAATAGGAAATATGATGTCAACATGCCATTTTTCTCCCTTACAAATCAATCAAAATATAACAAGACAAATTACAATAATAAATCACCTCTATTACTAATTTTGATTTATCAAATAAGACCACATTCTCGACTAATTATTATTTTTTCGGTGTATGCATAAGAGCAAAACGTTCCACATACAGACGATCACCGTAGTACTATACCGTAAAATTGTATACGGCACAATGCGTTCACAGTATACAGAATGATGTACGAGGAAGGCTCTCAAGGCGCCCTTTTAAAAGATGTAGACAATTAAAAGGAAGTCTGGTTTTTATTATACATTATGAAAAAAAACCGTTTATGGTATGTATATCGGCCAACATCGACAGTTTTCTCTTGGAGACTCAGAGAACTACAGGCATAACCTTGACGTAATTCTTTCAAGAAATGACACAATATGAATTCATTTTATGGGGAAATTAAATGACACAGTGTGAACTCATTTTGAGGGGAAGACCATGGTTCTTTTGTTGAAAATGATTATTTTCTACTTCTTCGAATGGCAATTATGGTACTGGTAATTGTTTCCTAGATATTACGTAAGAGAGATAACAACGTTAATACGTTTTAGCACAAAGGGTAATGAGAAAACTGATTGATACGATTGTTCGGAGTATTTTTATATGAATGCGCACTTGTGGCAACTTGAATATAACATGTTTACTGCTAAATTACTTTATTTTCGTAATCCCCAAAGACTGTGCACATGGTCCACCTATTTCCAGTAAGCAGTGTATTGATATGCGTTTAATATTTTGAGATTTTTAACTGCGGGGTAAAACAAACAAAACAGTGGAAATTAGTATTCCTACGTAGCCTTTTAAGTTTGTTTTTTTATACATCAAATGCGGGCAAAATTAGCGAATAAATTTTGTTTAAGAAAGCCTTGATCCTTGAAGTAAGACAGCTAGCTATTTTGATGAGGAGAAACCTAGCACTGGTTATAAAATAACCTAGTGGCTCAGTGGTAAAGCGCCCGCCTCGTGAACGGGAGGTCGTGGGTTCGATCCCGGACCAAGTCATACCAAAGACTTCAGATACCAAAATAATCAACAGGCCTAAACTTTAAACATAGAATTCTGTTTCTGTTTATGGTAACTCCCGTAGAAACTCGACAGGACAGCATTTTGCTGGTAAACGCCAAGCTGGTATATAACCAATTACCTAACATTTTACGTCTGTTAATCAGTCATACTTTTTTTCAAAAAGCAAAGAATCAATAGGCCTATACTATGGCGAATCGGTGTTGTGATTATTATAAAAAATTGACCTAATATCAATACTATTCATACAAAAAAAGGAAATGCGAACAACATGCTCGATGTGATCAAGCACTGGAGATTAAAAATGGAAATCTTTCGCAAGACCATTTCATTCCATTTTGCATGTATACCCGTTGGGGGGAGGTTTGTTTTGTATTTCAAAAAAAAAACGACCTTAATTATAAGGTTGATCGTGTTAAGCTTTTTCTTTCTTCAACCTTCATGTTTGATCATATCATCACCTCAGGGGGCTGTTTCACAAAGTATTCGTAAAATTACGAGCTACTTGGTTCTCTTATATGAATTGCATCAATGAAAGTTGAAATATTACAGAAATTGCTAAATATTCTTTCTTTTTTTTGTAATTTCCAGAGGTCATCATGCAAAGTAATAATACAATTTTTTACAAATTAAACGAATTGACGGAAAATGTATCAAAATAATTTCACAATGCAGTATAAACACAAGTACTTTGCTTGAAAACATGAACAATGGGATCACACAATGGCGCTCCATAGTCATGTCGTTTGGAAAAAATAGTTGCAATTGATCATATCAATTAAAACTATGGTAGGCCGGCAACTCCAATATCTAAAATGAGTATATCCATTCAAAGTGCTTTCTACATGATATATATAGTCAAGTATGTATCATTGTCTTGACACCGTCAGCTCCTCTAGTTCGCGAAGGGTCCTAGTGTCAATTTCATATAAGAAGAATCATGACACTGACGGCCTTCCATATAGTTGAGGCTGACCAATCACAACTCTTTGTAAGACGGGGTCCTCGCACGTTTTCGACGCCTTTGCTCTTAATCTTGATTCATAGAGCAAACTGTTCATCCCCTATTAAATCCACGACTGCGCTTATTAAGATCAGGAAATTATATCACAGTTTCTCTTTGGAGCACTTAACGAGGTGAAATTGGATCATAATCGATAAAAAATTACAAAGCCTACACAATGACCTCGATACATGGATATTGCTATTTGCCAAGAAACGTCCAGTTTGGTACACAAAGGCTATTAACACTGCCATATTAGCTCAAATTAATATTAATATTGTAGAGCCTGGTTTTGCAAAGCTGATCTTCTCATATTGAATAAGACCAAAAAAATAGGAAATCATTCGAGTATATTATTCGTTTTTCGGTAAAAGATTTATTCTTTTCAAAATGAAACATGACATAATTTGATTTATTCAAACAAATTCATTACTGCAGTAACTTTATTGTGTATTAAACTGCCGATTTCTCTTATTTTAAAAATCATAAAGAACCACTTCGATCTCATGTGTGTTTAAATGCTTAGAATAAGCTTAAAATCATTTTTCGATCTTTCTTTGGAATCAAACGACTGAATTATATATAAGCAAGCGAATTTGGAATATTGGAAACCCAGTAGGAAATATGATTTCATGACCTCCTTGTCTCATCATCATCATCACCACCGCCACCACCACCATTTTGTTATTCTTTTTCTTCTTCTTCTTCTTCTTCATCCTCTTTTTCTTCTTCTTCTTCTTCTTCTTCTTCTTCTTCTTCTTCTTCTTCTTCTTCTTCTTCTTCTTCTTCTTCTTCTTCTTCTTCTTCTTCTTCTTCTTCTTCTTCTTCTTCTTCTTCTTCTTCTTCTTCTTCTTCTTCTTCTTCTTCTTCTTCTTCTTCTTCTTCTTCTTCTTCTTCTTCTTCTTCTTCTTCTTCTTCTTCTTCTTCTTCTTTCTCTTCTTCTTTATCTTCTTCTTCCCCTTTTTCTTCTTCTTCTTTTTTATTTTATTTTTCGTCTTTTTTTATTTTTCTTATACTGCTTTATGTATCAATACAAATTAAATCATTGTTATTCCCCAGGGAGTGGAAATTGTGCACTTTTCGTGCGGGATTGAAATTAATCCAATGACCGGGGTAATAATATGCTGTAACGCGCTTTGACCCTTCTGGGAAAAGCGCTTTACAAAAATTGGCTATTATTATTATTCTTTATCTAAATAATTATCATCATTAAACAACTATTATGAAAAAATTATAATGATATTGATGATGATGATGACGATGCATACAACAAAAAAGAGAATGATGACTATCTAAAATGGTTTTTTAAACGAAATAATATCAGACTGATGGTCTGAGATCTTCAGAAATAAATCAATTCACTTTTTATTTACCACTTATATAGCCATACCTCTTCAAAACAAATCACATATCTTTATACTCCATTCAAATAAAAGTTTTTGTTAATACCATTCTCTTTCATCTGGCAATGTTAACAGCCCGCAGTCCTTTATAAACAGCGGACGTCAGAGAGAAAGACCAATCCTTGACTTTATTCCACCAAATTATTCGATGAGACAACTTGATAAATTTTAACTCTTCCTTCGATACTTTGTTAGCAACCCGTGATTGAGGAAATTGGATTCTAATTGGGCGAAGATGAAAGGCCGCGGAAAACATAAACATAGCTACCAAACAATGATTCCATAGACATCAGCTGTTATGTTTCCATGGATACGGACGCGGGTTCATGGTTAGCCGCCATTTTCTTTTTGACTATTGTTTGCGTAACATCTCAATCTTTCATTTTTGTAATAAACAACACAGACCTAACTCCTGTCTAGGGTGGACAATGATTCGAAACATTTCAAAATGTATCTTTCATTTTGTATGATGTGTTTTCAATCTGCCATCGGGAAATATATAAATGGTATACAGAGCTGAAATAATTGTTCGACTTATAAATATTTGTGATCTGCGATGGTGATCAAGAACAGCTACATCTCTCCTTGTTACGATTGAAAAAAATGGGCATGCAGACCAGTGGCGAAATATTTTGGAGCGACATGAAGTTTTGGATAACACAATTTATGAAAATGTGGGAAATAGAAATTCAGCGAGCAAAAAACATTGAATTTTCAGATATTTAGATTAATATGTTATGAAAGGTTTGTCCCGTTTCAGGGAAAAAAAGGGCGTTACGACAACCAATACAGGAACAAAGAGTAGAGCTCAAAAGTTAGTAAACGACACCAGAAATTGAAGATATTTTGAGTGTTCAAGTTCTGCCATGTTTTTTATATTTAATTGTGAAGTTATGAAATATTACATACAATACAATAAAGTTTGTTTTTTTCTAGTCTCACCGAAGTAGTGTTGTAGTCTACATTCAGCACTCAGCATCAAGGAATGTATTGGGTGGGGCTCACTAAGTTTTGAGCACAACTGTATGTACCTATTTATATTTTAACTATTATTATTCCTCAATCAATTCATCAAAGGCGAGCGACTGCGCCTCACCCCTCCCCCTAAAAAAATCCTACCTAAAAGTAAGTCAGAGGGAAATAGTTTCTCTATAAAGTTCAGAATCGCCATTTGTTCATGCAACCTTGTTGCAACAAACTGTAAGCAATTTGTAAGCGATCCAGATCACTCATGAAGATCGCCTTGCGAAATAAAAGAACAGGAAATATATGAATTCTTAATAGGCCTATGGCAATCTATCAAAATCAAAACGACAACTTCGCGTGAAGGCCAATCTTGCAAGCAACCCACTTTTTATCATTACAATCGTCAAGTTTATTGTCTTATTGTGTTTGAAGATAACACGAGGAATCTGTTTCATAAAAGGATTGGTAAAAACAGGTGTAATGCACAATACATATGGAACACAGAGGTTACAACCCCCCTTGTGTTTTTAATAAAGTCATGGTTACAAAAACGTTGACGATATTACCCAACAAATGCAGGCTCTCAGGTGTTTTGTAACCGTTCATATTTATATCCCATCCTCTACGGAATTATCAGACTATTATACAAAAAAAAAAACCGCATTACTAAAGTCTAAGCACTAGCGTACCTACGGGGGGGGGCAGAGGGGGCAGTCTGCCCCCCTGACGAGCCACAACCCATGTAAAGGACGTATCCCTTCCCCCCTGACGAGCTTGAAATACCTTTTTTGCCCCCCACCCCCTGACGAGCTTGAAGACCTTTATTGCCCCCCCCCCCCCTGACGAGCTTGAAGACCATTTTTTTTGCTTGTCAATTTTTTTTCTGGTACGAAATCCTTTATTTGTGATCGAAGACTTTTTTTTTTTGCTTGTCAATTTTTTGGCGGACGATTTTGCCCCCCCCCCCCTGTGGAAAATCCTAGGTACGCCACTGAGCCTAAGCCTTAAAGCCTATCCCCAAAGGTGCATTTGTATTTATTTTGTGAGTATTTCCCTCTCATGTATTTATTTTTTTCTCATGTGATTATCTGTATTCATACTTTGTTATTTTGTTATTTGTTGTGTTATCTATTTGTTGAGGGCCCACATTGTACAAGCATTGCTTTTTAGTGGGTCCCCCCACTTCCATCTTTATTTAATTTCTATTGAAAAATAGTATACATATTTAAAACCTACAATGTGTTGCCCAAATTGTCTAAGTGTTTTTTCACAACATATGTATCATTATTTTTTTTTTTGCAACGGATACAAATATTTATGTTTATATATGGTATACAATTTGTTTTTGTTTGATGGAATTGAAATAAATAAATTTGAATTTGAATTTGAATTCGTTACTATTCTAATTCATGACTAGATTACTAGTATATGAATGTGACTGTCCTAAAATTGGTTCGAAGAGAAAGGTATAAAAGTTTTAAAAAATAATTCTTGCAAGCTTAATGTTACCAAATACATCAAATTTTTTTGTGATCGGGTGCACGATCAAAATAAAATATCTGCGTATTTTTTTTTTTGGGGGGGGGGGGTTGATCCAATAAGCATATACAAGTATACCTGATTTCTTTTAATTGTTTTATTCGAGGGATCTGTTTTCATAAAAGGATTGGTTAAAATCAGGTGGTAATACACAATACATATGGAACTTTATTAAAAAGTATACATGTCAAGACGAATTAACAGCTCACAACTGTAGTCTGTTTAGAGACCACTGCACGGTTCAACTATTTTTATGTTACGAGACATTACCACTACCTCCTCACGAAATAAATAAGGTGAAATGATTGCCCCTTGATTTCTTCCACAGCATTTTAAATCAATGTATTATCATATATAGTAATCAGAAGGAGCTGCACTCGACATAAATAAAAGGATTTGATTGCGATTTGAACTGATTATTTAATTTCTTGATTGTAAAATGGCTCTCGATTAACGAACCAATAGCTGTTTTTTCAGAGAGGCCGTGCATGATCAAACAAAAGAATATAACTTGTACAAATAAAAAAAACATGTACGACATCGAAGGGAAAAGAGGGTTTAAAATTCAAAGAATTTTCAACATCATACTTAAAGGGTTTATATAACTATGTAGTCTCAAGTAAACAAAACTTTACCGATTTCAATCTGCGACATGTCTTTCTCTTAAAAAGTTTCTTGGAAAATGGGCTCGCACTTGACCAATTAATATTTTTCTTTGAATTAAATGTCAAGTCATATATGACCAAGCACTTGATAAACTACCAAGAATTTACTTACATTAGAGGGGAGATAGCCTTGACCGAGGGATATAATCTCATTTCACCTGTTATAATCAGATTTTCGGCCAAATTGTCACTTAGTTAATCATATCGTTAATGGAATCAATGAAAATAAAGATCAGAGTCAAGGCGAGCAAAAGAAGTACATGGTTTATGATATATAGGGAAGGTGTTTATGATACGAAGTTTCATAACCGTGACATTTTATCATCTATTTCAAACCCCTTATAACCCCGGTACTTGTAACTGGAAATAAAATGGTCACATAATTGAACAAAACCTACACAGAATTATAAAGATACAAATGAATTAATTATATATGTCAAACAATTTTCAGAAAATGAATTACAGAGTAATGGGCAAATGAAAATCAGATCATTAGTGGAAAAATGGCCATCCGTCTATAGAGTGGTCCAACATGTTTTTGCCTGTTAGGTACATGTACACCAGGAAAAGCACGTGGCAATGAAATGAATATAATTTCAAGCAAGTCTGAACTATTTCATTTAAACTTTGTTGTTTTCAATAAGTATTTTGACGATTAATTAACACTTTAGTATTGTTTTCAACCATTTCCTATCAAAATTGTATTTCTAGACTAGAACTCAAACTATTTTGCTTTAACCAAGATCGTTGCCATCAGAAATCTCTCCGACCTATACTTTCACTCACTCTCACTCTCACTCTCATTTTTTTTTGGGGGGGGAGAGCATTACAAAATATATATTCTTTTTTTTTTAATGACAGTGCCATTAAAAACCAATCACCAACAACAGCAACATTGTTGATTAGAATTTCGCCCCAAACTGCGGGAATATTGCCCCATGGTCAAGATCAGTTGATCAATTTTTGTGTAAACAAAGTGCTTGTTCTAAAACAAATTAAATTTCAATTAATACTATCTGACAACCCACACGTAGCGCGCTCTTTGTTATCAACTTGCGTGATGTGCCAAATGCGGACATTTTGCTGACCAACTATACGGGCAGAAGTGCTGCTCAACTGTCCGTCATAATTTTCATACCAACGGTTGCGGTCACATTGATTTATATTATTGACTTGTACATTTATTCTCATACTTAATGTTTTTGACCTGTACAATTATTTGTATACTTTATATAATTGACCTGTGTTTTATTTGTATACTTTATACTCCTGATATACTTTATATACTTAATTTCAAATGTCAATAGAAGAAAAATAAAGGTTTACTTGAATTGACATATGGCAAAGTTTGTATTTAAATTAATTATTTCCTTAATTTTCAAGGGGACCTTCGATCTACAAGCTCTGCTGTTTCAATTTCATGTTGGCAGGACTTAAGTGTGCAAATTGATTAAAATTTTATACCGATTGATTGACAGTATTTTTTCCCATTCATCATTAAAAACAAGGTACTTTTTTTTTTGAAAAATAGTGATTATGAATGGATGAGGGGGCAACTACAAAAGCAAAGCATCATTAGTGCTGCCACCGTTACAAAACTAGGAAAAGAATAAGTGACATTGTATTATTGTGACATAATACGTTGTGAAATAATAAATTGGGCTATCATTGTAAATACAAAGAAACACTTTTTTGTGCTAAAATAATGATATATCCCTACCAGGGTCCCGTAACACGAAGGATAGCAATTAATTGTACGCTTGTTTTTTTTACGATTGATTGTACATTGCAGCCAATGGAATCAATCGGAGGAAAATGTTCTACGATCATTGCTAAGCTTTGTGTTACGGGCCCTTAGGTCTACTTAGCCAACTTAGCAACTGAGAACAAGATCCAGTCGTGCGTACTTTTACGGACAGTTTTATGAAATACCTCCCATGATGATATAACCATAGAGCTATGATATAACATTCATGTGCAAGATAATACATGTCTCGAAGGGTTCATCATCTCTTTATGTCTACGAGTGTCCTTCGTCAGCTAAGACACAGATGGTACTCATTGGATAACCATCCTAATGGCTCGGAGGCGTAGAATGCGATCGAGGGCAAACTTCCCCGCTCATTTCGCGCTTCATGCTTAATTTAAAAGAGGACACAAGTGCCTACTTATCCTTCGGCTCAGGGGCGGATCCAGGATTTCAGGAAAGGGGGGGGGGGCAAATTCTCCCGAGGAAAAATTTGACAAGCAAAAAAAAAGGTTTCAATTTTAAAAATAAAGGGGATTTCGTCCACGAAAAAAATTGACAAGCAAAAAAAAAAAAGAAAAAAAAAGAAAGGTCTTCACTTTCAAAAGGGGGCACACTTCTGTTTTAACGGCATATTTACATTTCATTTTACATTACAAATTTTAATTGCGCCTCTCAAAGGGGGGGGGCACGTGCCGGTTGTGCCCCCCCCCCCTGGATCCGCCAGTGCTTCGGCTAATCATTAATGTTATAAAAAAAAGGAGAAGAAAATGAGCAAGGAATTGGCGAATATATTTGAAAAATCAAAATGTGCTATTATCATATCGTCGTAGATACAGATGTGGTTAAAGATAAGGATAAAAGTGAGTTCTGAAATTGACTTAAAGCAGATCCATCCCAATGAAGGAATTGAAGACAAGTACATCACTTAAAATCTCATCAAATCGAATGTAAAATAAGAGTGTTGTGACGTTTTTTTCATAGTTTTGCTTATTTTCGCATTCACATTTTTTAAAAATCTGTACGTCCTGGGGTGTTTCATCAAAATGGGTGATTTCAAGTTCAGTGCTGACCTTTTGGTGTTGGTGTTAGGTCAATTTTTACACGAATATAACACCAAACATGGAATTATGATGGTCCCGAAAAGTCACTCACTAGTTGGTTGAGATGCCAATTATGTGATCTGGATCAGTTTTAACCCTATCTAGGCCGGGGGGGGGGGCCTCGGAGGCCCCCCCCCCCCTCAATGAGTCGCGCGATATTTTTGCAACGCAAAATTTTTTAAACGCTCTGCTCGCTGACTTTTTACTTTCAAGTCTTGCACAACTTTTGAGACCAATTATGCGTCACCCGGGTACGCGGTTCCGAAATTACGCAACGTTATGTAAGTGCATGTCAGACCAAAAATTGCTCAAAAACGTGATTTCGTGTACAAAGTCAATGTAAATTGTGTTTTCAACCAAAAATCATGAATGTATGATTTGTTTTAGTTTTGCTGGTCTAAATGTATGTACTTTATGCTGTTTATGATCTTAGAAGAGTCCCCAAAGAATTTCATTGAAAAAACAATGCAAAACAAAGGGTCCAAAAAACAAAGAAATACATAAGAAATTGCAAATAACAATATAATACATAAGAAATTGATCTGATATCACAATTTTTTTTTCATGTAAACTTGCTAAGAACACCACAAAGAGTTTCTATGCCAAAAATTAGAACATTTGGATCTTTATTTATGGAGTTAGAGGAAAAAGTATGATTTCGCATACTAATTACGCATAAATTAGCATAATTACTTAATAACAATTCGCATGAAATAAATTACTATGCAATTTTGGAGATTATATCCCAGACAACCTGCGTGCCAATTTTGGGCGCGATCGCGAGGTCGATGGCCGATATCTCAAGGGGGGGGGGGGGCTGGAGGCCCACCCCCCCCCCCCCCCGGCCATATGAACTCCCAAAATACCCCGGCCTAGATAGGGTTAAAACTCTGAATAAGTTTTGGAGCTAGGGGAAGCGATCCAAATTTCAACACCGACATCAACACCAAGGGCAACACCGGACTTGAAATCACCCAATGTGTCATCTGATGCATATTATTTGCTTTCTATTTAGGGTAGCGAGAATCTGACAACTCTCCTTATTTCTGATTGGCTGAGACCCACAGGTGTCTGACTGTTACCATGGACACTGTCGGATGAAACAGATTTTGTGGAATAAAACGCCCGACAAGTCATTTCAATGGTCTGTAATATCAAAACGAGGGAGCCGACAAAAGTTGTATGCATTATATATCAATGTCAATTCTGCTTATCAGATATTATTTTTTTACAGATTATTTGGTGATGAAAGGAGATCTACACCGAAACAATCATGATTTTACATGCAGATAATACCTTGAAATACTTTATTCTAGATGATGATTTTGCTGGCTTGCCATAGTTGCGATTTATTGTACCAATGACAAATCCTTGTGAGAACTGGTCCAGGCATGGATAATAATAGCTGGATTTATAAAGCGCTTTTTGCCTGAGGATACAAAGGGCTGCTGTTATTACCCCGGCTTTAGCTCGAGCTACCATCACCGGCGCTCAGTGCATTCAAGGAAACAATCATGCCGGGTACCCATTCACCTCACCTGGGTCGAGTGCAGCACAGTGTGGATAAATTTCTTGCTGAAGGAAAACACGCCATGGCTAGGATTCCACCCACGACCCTTTGTTTGAAAGGCGAGAGTCAGAACCACTAGACCACGACGTGCCCACAAAGTGATTATAGGCCAACAGGTCAATATGTATTATGCAATAATCATGCTTTAATAGTATCCATATCACAACCATAATAAGCCAAGGTGGCCAACAAAATAAGAAAGAATGTCACCGCACAGTACAAATTTTAAAAAGTGATAATTATCTCGTCTCGCGAATTTCGAGATTTTCGGACCTATTCAGGGTAGCGAGAGTCAATGCATCTCTCAATAAATCCATGAAGTATTAAAAATATCATCAATCAGTGTAACTTACCAACTGCCAAACAAGAGAATTATTCCCGCTCAGCGTGTGAACTGATGACGTAGTCACGGAACTTGCGCCTGCGCACCAGTAATATTGAAAAAGCCACGCCTCGTTCACCGTCCACACGTTCGTAGACACATTATTTTCAAGGGCGGACCTGCAATACAGTAATTGATTTATTTGATTTATTAATTGGTTGGAATTTAATCAATTTATTCAATTTACTCAATCAATCAAGCAATCAAAACATAATTATTGATATTGGCGTTTGTTATTGTTACGTTATTGAATGATTATTAATTATGTTTGGAGTAGAATGAGGACTGATACCTTTTCATGGTTACAATAAATCGAATAGAGCACGATCTTTGTTAAAGCTTATTGGAAATGTGTGATAATTTCGATTGCAAATAAACATACGGATTATGGTTTTTTTATGATGGCGTGATGTAAGACCATCCATTCGTGTAATGTCTACATTTAATAACAACAAAACAATTCTCGGCAAAAATAAAATGTCCCCAGTCATCACAGACCAGCCATTCACCCACCCCCCCCCCCCCCCCCGTCTTGACCCCTAATGTTTTTTTTATTATCTATCATCTATCTATCTATCTATCTATCTATCTATCTATCTATCTATCTATCTATCTATCTATCTATCTATCTATCTATCTATCTATATCTTGCCCCCCCCCCCCCACCCCTAATCAAAATTAAATGATACCGCCCCTTATGACGTCCATTACTAACATATTTTCAATGGTGATAACTTGATCGACTTGTTAAAAATGATGACTTTCTAATATAGTACCTTAGAAAATAATTCTATATATAAATGTTGCGCATTATCATTATTAAAGATACCATCATGATTTGACAAAGAAGGACTACAGCATATCCGACAGAGAAGTGGCATTATGGCATAATTTGCTGTGAAGTAAAAGTCATTGAAGTGGCCAATTCGAAATTCACGCATGTTTTGTTGCAGATCGTGCATGGAATAAAAAAAATGGAAAACAAAACAAAAAAGAAACCCCGTGAATGGCTTTCTTTTTTTTTAATCAACGAAATGATGGAAGAGGGAGAGAGATATGATACAGGGTTAGAATCACGTAACGTTTTCTCGGTAACCATAGTGACATAATGATGTGTACGCTTTGGGGTTTCTTTTATCAAATCGGTTTTTATGACATTCCAATAATGGAAGTACGTTAGTCTTTTTAATTGTGTATCCTTGTACATGATTGATGTAGATAAGTGGAGTTGTACATTCAAAGATGCAACAAAGAAAAGTGATATCATGTGAGATGAAAGTAAAGGTAAACATTTCAAAAAAGAGAAGTAGATAGACAATTATTGAGAGAGAGAGGGGGGGGATGGGTCATAAGCAGGGGCGAATCCAGGATTTTCCAAAAGGGGGCACATTTTCCCGATGAAAATTAGACAAGCAAAAAAAAAAAAGGTTTTCACCTAAAATTAAAAGTCACTTCGTCCGCGGAAAATTTGACAAGCCAAAAAAAAGGGAGGTTTCATCTAAAATTGAAGGTAATTTCGTCCGCAGAAAATTGGACAATAAAAAAACAATTAAATTAATAATAATTATTTTTTAAAGATCGAAAAGGGCCTCACTTTCAAAAGGAGGGAGACACACTTGAGTAAAAACGATGTATTCACATTACAAATTTATATTATGGCTCTAAAGGGGGGGGGGCACGAGCCGGCTGTGCCCCCTCCCCCTGGATCCGCCACTGGTTATAAGCATAAGAGAGAGAAAGGAGGGAGAGGAAAGAGGGTAAGAGATAGGCAAAAGAGAAAGAGAGAACAAGGGATAAATGGAGATATATAAACAAAAATAGAGTAGAGCTGTGGCGTACAGATGGGGAGCCTTGGGAAGCTTGCCCCTTCAAAAAAAAAATCATGATAAAAAAAAGAGAAAAGGAAAGAGAGAAGGGTGAAATACATTATTTTCTGAACATAATGTCAAAATCAATCGCAAAGTTTGAACTTTGTAATAAAAATGTCAAATTTTTTGCTCGCTCGCTTTGTCCGGACTTTTTTTTAAATAAATAATACCCAAAAGGCCATAAATGCCCCCTAATTTGGGGGCGCATTGTGGGAGAGAGGGAGTTGATAAGAGGGTAATAGAAACTTAAAACAGAAAAAGAAACATGATAGAACGAGTACACTCGATATTTATTGTGAATACACTAATGAATATCCTTACCTTACTGATTCAAATGCGATATCATTGTAGACATTCTGGATGGTCCGATTATCATAGAGTTGGATGAAAAATACATAGTGAGGGCCATCGGGTGATTCCCAGTAAGTCTGTAGGATAACAATTATAATAATGATGATAATCAAAATAAACATTAAGAACTCAACGTAACGAAAGTTTGGAGTAAATTGTGGAGCGTTGTGGCCCAGTGGATTAGTCTTCTGACTTTGACACAGAGGGCCGTGGGTTCGAATCCCAGCCATGGCGTAATTTCCTTCAGCAAGAAATTTATCCACATTGTGCTGCACTCAACCCAGGTGAGATGAATGGGTACCCGGCAGGATTAATTCCTAGAATGCATGAGCGCTGAAAGGCAGCTCGAGCTAACGCCGCGGCTAACATCGCGCCTCGGAATAGAATATTTATAGATAGATGGCGCTATATAAATGCCTATTATTATTATCTATTATTAAATAGATGGTTTTGATTATTACCAGTGGTCCAGTAATACGTAGGATGGTAAAAATATATATATATAAAATGATAATAATCAAAATATACATTAAGAACATTACGAAAGTCTGGAGTAAGACGATGATTATGATCTTTACCAGTGGGGCATTGAGCCAGAAGATTTGAGAGGCACACATTTAATGGCACATGTGGGGAAACTGCGGCCTATATATAAATCTAGTTTTCATTACATATATACGTTTCGACAAAATATTGACTAAATCATAATATTTTAATCCTTTTTCCTTTGATCCTTCTTTGCTTTTTTCTTTTTCGTTGATTTTTTTGGGGGAGGGAGTTGGTCAAGCCCCTCCCCCATCTGTACACCAGTAATCATCGCAAGGTGATGAATAGATGAATAATATATACCAAAAATTGATTTCTAAAAGTTCTTAGACCATATTTATTTATTTATTTATTTATTTATTTATTAGAAAATATTTATTCAGGATAAAAAGATCAGCTAAATTGCTGTTTTACATCAATGTCCTGATTTAACAGGGATAAAAAACATATAAAGTTACAATAGTATCATGATGCAAAATACATATAAATATTTAAACTTAGCTACTAAAATATGATAAAAAAATACTGTAAAAAATTATGTTAAGACATTGAAAAAATTAGATTACATAGCTACTGAAATATGATAACAAAATACTGTAAATAATTATATTATGACATTAAAAAAATGAAATTCAGTTCGAACTAGTTAAGTAATCACGGCAAGATAATCTGATAACACCACCCCAACCTTTCACAATGATGCTTCATATGATAAGTATTAGAGGAGAATGAAACCCTTAGAATAAAATAGCCCGTGTGAAATCAGAAAAATCAAAGAACCATAGGCCCGAATGAAAGGGGGAACGAACGACAGAATGAAACAACGAAATGAGCAGGAACAAAGGGAGAAAGTAAAGGAGGGAGATATGAATAAGATATGATGAAATCCAAGTAATTTGGTTCGGTTTTGACTATTTGCGACAACAACCTGTACAATTATTATTATTATAATTGCGAATTTTGTAAAAAATTAAGGGGAAAAATCCTAACAATAATGGAATTCACTGATTGATGAATGAATCAAACAATGTCTTAATTTTGGGGTCAATTAGATTTTCAATTCGCAAACAACATTTTGTCTTGTTTCCGTGCATTGTGCGCAATGTCAATCGGAAATGAGAACATTTAAATGACAATTCAGCTTAATGATTATTGCGTTGCGATCTTATTTATAAATGAAACTGAAACATGAAAATAGAGGGCAATTTCGTCCTTTGGGGGTCCATTAGATTTTCGATTCGCAAACAACATTCTGTCTTGTCTCCGTGCATTGTGCACAATGTCAATCGGAAATGAGAACATTTTATGATAATTCAGCAACATGATTATTGCGTTGCTATCTTATTTATATAATGAAATATGATATTAGAGGGCAATTTCGTTAACTGCAAGCCGATACATTTTTGTTGCATATTTTCCTCATTAATGAATTAGCTAATTTCAACTTAAAGAACACTCACGGACATTAGTGCCTCCTCACAATGGCGGATCCACGGGGGGGGGGGGTGGGGTATTAGGGATAAACCCCACCCCTTGGGCTTCCAAATAAAAAAAAGTAATTACCTTCATTTTGGAGACAACCCCAAATACCTTCATGTTACAGTGAACGCGAAACCCCCTTTTTTTGCTTGTAAAAAAAATACATCGGCGCCAAATTGACTTTCATGTGGTAGTTAAGCCTTTTTTTTTGCTTGTCAAATCATTCGGTCAAACCCCCTCCTTGGAAAAAAAAAGCTAGATCCGCCCCTGCCTCATAATATAAAAGGACGCGTATACATTCAATCTTGATTTTTTAAATCAAGGGTCAGAATCAAAATTTAAAAATCACAAAACTTTGATCGCATATTCCCAACCGTAAATATATTGCTTGAACAAGCATGGGACCTGTCATGCACTCTTTGGGGTCTTTATATGATAAGAATTTGTTGTATTCAAAATTGTATATATATGTACGTATACAAAGCTTTGATAAGAATTGGGTGAAATTGAATAAATTTGTGAAATTAATAGGTCGAAGAACACACTCTATATTCCAAGGATTCAAAATAATTCCAAAGCGGCTGTGAATTGTGACCAGCCGATTACTGAATTTATTTTGAATCATGGAAGTATTTATTTCTAAATCTGAAAAGATTTGAATTCAACATTGTTAGAAACTTTATCTTGGCAAGTCGACATGATATCTTTATTATAATGTTGACACGGTGAGAAAATGTGTCTCGACAACGTGACTTATAAAAAGTCATATGCCGACATGGCGAGATACGTTATCTTGCCAAGTCGACTTATAAAAAAAATATTGTCGACATAACAAGATATATTAGTCTATTACGATATCGTAATTCCTAATGACGACATCAAGCTTTTTATAAGTTGACTTGGCAAGACATCTACCTCACCGTATAAACAAAAAATTGCCAAAAGTCAATTTCGACTTCGCGAGATGACATATCTCGCCACGTCGATATAAGGCTATTAAATCGACTATAGACAATATCACGTATTTCACCTTGTCGACATACAGTAATAAGAATATTATGTCGACATTGTAAGATGAAATATCTCTCTACCTCGTCAATTTGAAGGCACCTATTCCCATAGGCGGCGGAAGCGGGGGGACGGGGGTCCTGTCCCCCCTAAATTTGAGGTGGGGGGGGGGGGGTGGACCCCCCTAAAATTTCTGTTGATAACCTTTTTTTTGCTTGTCTATTTTGTTTCCTGCGTCCCCCCTAAATTCAGGTGGACCCCCTAAAATATTTGGCTTCCGCCGCCAATGCCTATTCCTTAAAGCTTCCGTAGATTTAGAATGAAAAAAAATCTTACGAATTCACTTGGATCGAGCCCGATCTCCGTTGTTATGACATCGATCGTTGTGTTGAGCCAGGACGTTGCGTACGGATGCTCGCTAGGGGGCGGTCGTAGATCGAAGAGGAGAGATTTCTTGCGGGCGAGAACAAGCTCAAACATTTCAACCATTGATAGGATTCCTTGCTGGCTAAATTCTTCCTTCTCCTCGTCAGATATGAACCATGCAGTCAAGAAAGGTTTTTTCTATTGATAAAAAGAAAACAAAATCGGATTAAAAAATTATTTCTAACTTCAAACACGCATTGTTAAAATAATTCAGAGATATTATATTTTGTCTTTCAAGTTTCAGGAAAAAAACAAATTGTTATTCAAAAGTCAAAAGACGCAATTTTTTTAAAGCGATAACAAAGTTTGTCCTCCAAGACCTAAAACTAATTTTTTTTTTTAAATAGAAATACACATTGATGCTAAAAAAATCAAACTTTGACTTTCAAGACTTAAATCAGATAAATATTTTGTTATTCATAAACCAAAAGACGCATTACTTAAAAGGGATACTAAACTTCTTCTACTTAATATTCGTATTCTCCTTTTCTTTTGTCTTTTCCTTTTCTCTCTTCTTCTTCTGATTATTCTCTGTTTTTTCTGAAATTAGAGCTGAAAAAATAACAGATCTTGTTATAAAAGTAAAAGAAATTTTCTTTTATTTTGTATTTTAAGATTATTTTAAAGATGTTTACCCTAGCAAACCATGACCCCGCGTCTAGCTCCCTTAGTTCATCAATGGTAAACATGTCCGCGGGCTGGCGGTAATTCTCGGGGAAAGCATCGATGGCATTGGTGGTTCGTGTAAGGATCTCGTCGTGGAAAACATATGGGACACCATCAAAACTGTTCGGCAAAAAAGAAAAAAAAACTGTTAAGCCAATAACCCGAAAAACATCGTGATGTAAGATGAATATTGAAATCAAAACAAGTACGAGGTGAGTTGACATTAATGATGTATTTAAAAATACATCAGTCATGTAAAAGAATCAATAACAAGTTGCATAAATATGGTCAACAAACACTTATGAAATTTAGAAAATGGGAAAAAAATATATAGTTGTGTAAACGAGTAACAAAGCTTTGCTCCAAGAATACATAAACATGAAAGAGCTATATAAAAAACTTAATGTTAAGAAACGGATCAACTGTGATTCATTTTAAAGGACAAGTCCACCCCAACAAAAAGTTGATTTGAATAAAAAGAGAAAAATCCAACAAGCACAACACTGAAAATTTCATCAAAATCGGATGTAAAATAAGAAAGTTATGACATTTTAAAATTATATGTACATCCTAGCGGGTATGCAAATGAGAAGACTATGACGTCATCCACTCACTATTTCTTTTGTATTTTATTACATGAAATATGAAATATTCTAATTTTGTCTCATTGTCAAGATATATAACGATTAATTCCTCCCTGAACAGATGGAATTAGCATTGTTTAATACTATATGGTTCAGTCAAGTTGGTCCTTATTGTCAAATCTATAAATAAATGAAATATTGTATAATTCAAACAATAAAAAACAAAACAAATAGTGAGTGATGGACATCATCGACTGACTCGCCTAGTTGTGCATATCACTGTTTTGTGAAAAATAAGCGAAACTTTAAAATGTCATAACTTTCTTATTTTACATCCGATTTTGATGAAATTTTCAGCACTATGCTTGTTTGATTTTTCTCTATTTATTCAAGTCAGCATTTTCCTGGGGTGGACTTGACCTTTAAGGAGAGATTTTTTTTCTGTGAAAATAATATTTTAATTCGGTGTAATACACTCTATTGATGAATAGTAAGGTGCTAACATCATCAGCTAATGCAATACTGCAATTTCAACGTCATGATATTTAATCATATTTCCTTTAACTATCTGGCAGAACGATTTTGACTCTTCTTGCATGCCAACGTTATTACAAAATTGATCGATAATATTCACAAATCATTAGTTTTGGGCTCGATCGCTTTTCTCGCTCGAAAATATCCAAAATAGTGTACCATATTTAAAACACAACCCGCCGTTAAAATATTTGCTTCACTGCGCCACGGCTCGATCCAATATCTCGATACCACACCCCTCGTTTATGGCAAATTTATAGGAAAATCAGTCAATTCGGCGATTGTTCATATCGCCCTCATTTTTTCTTTGGTTATTTTGTAAAAATCAATATTTCAAGCTTTTCATTTCTTTATTTTCATTTTCGATTGTCTGCACACCCATGAACGCCACCCCCGGCGATAGGCTACATGATGAATACGATGAAAATAATCAGTATAATACTACGATGATTATATTAATAAAAGTATTCCTCTTTAACATTAATGGCACGTTGCTATTATTTGTAATGATCTTAACCCTTTGATATTTTATAGTTTTAGACATACATTTATAACGGATTTTCATTGTTTCACTCGATTTTCTATATTGCTATAATTAATTCATTGCTATCATTTCAGTGTTTTTCATCAGTGAATAAATTATACAATTAGTAGTTTTATAATCATTAATTCTTCCCTTTTGATATCTTAAATATTTCAGTTCGATTCATATTATAATTTAAGTAAAAATATTTTTTTATTTATATTACCAAGCATTGTTATCTTTGACTTAGATTTTGACTTTATTTTCATGTATGATATGATAATTTATGTTGTTCTTTATGTTTTCATCAGGTCATTAATGAAAAACAGTTTTATACTGATCTTTTGTACCTGAATAAATATGTTCATATAAATAAATAATAAGTCGATCATGTTACCTTATTCTGACATCTGTTTTAATCCCATATGCATCGTAGTCATCTAACGCAATCATGAAGGAAATATTTGTGTTTTCAGGGGCAATCTAGAGTGGAAAAATAAAAAAAGAAAGAAAATTCATGCGGTAGAAATATAAGTCCCTTTTAAGTTGCTGAATTCTTAGATCCAAAGTAGGTTAACTATGACATTATTTTGATGTCTTTTCTATAACTACTACATAAATTTTATAATTGATTACTGGATCATTTCCCATTTTTTAACACCGTTATTTCACCACAGGTGTATGATTGTTCCTCCTCTCTTTTTTTTCAAATCAAATTTGCAAACAAGAATCATTTCAATGGATTTGTCATACTTCGCAATTATGAAGGGAAATCAGGCCAACAAACTTCATTCTTCTGATGTTGGAAACATTGAATAATGTTAGTTTGGTGTAACAAACATACAAATTTCCACCAATCTCAAAGGAACAAAATAATTTTCATGAAATAAACATTATGTGTAATTCAAATTTGGAAACGTATAGACATGGTATTTTATACAATGACGTATGCATTCCTCTTCTGCGCATTATTGAGGGGGCCTTCGGTTGTCACCATGCCGCTACGCAATGGTAAAACGTGATTGGACATCAAGAATCATGACATCACTGCTGGTTAGCCAATCAGAAGGCACCCTTGACACTTACAAACAACAAAAAGCGATACGCAACTTACCTCTTCCGCGCCTCTGTGAGCAAAGAGGAGTGGCTTGGGCGGGTTGTCTTCATGATGTTGCGTCATAATGCAAGGTGATTCGATGAAAATCGGCGTAATGTATAGACCAATCAGGACCAAGAAATACCAAAATGAGGCGTCACGAAACGGGATTCCAGCTGAAAGAAAACACAAAATAATGATGATATTTAACATTTAGCGCTTAATAAAATGTTACTAACCGCTGCATACTAATACCCCGGCTTTAGCATAGCTTCCTACGTGGTACACAATTACTACGCCTGGGTGGGGAGTGGCACTTTGAGATTAACGCTCCGTTGAAATGTCAATTAGTTGATGAGTACGGCATATTCATTCGTTACAAAATGAAATTTGTTTATTTTATGAAAATATTTTTATAAAAATGTGAATTTCACCATCCTTTAATATCTTGACTACATTTCCTCGTAATATGCATCTCTAACCTTAACACTGGCGTATAGAGGAGGGGATAGGGGCTTTAGGGACATTGCCCCCCCCCCCCCCGAAAAAAAAATGTGACTCATTACGTCACTATAATCATTAACAAATATACTAGAATGGCAAATTTGTGCTTGACCAATGGAATCGCACAATTTCAGTAGCTTGTAACAGTAGATTAAACTTGGCACTGATGCGAAGTTTGTATTCTTTGTAAATATTGTGATTTTTTAAATGATTTATTTCAATAAAAACTTAAATGTATATATATTTTTAAAAAAGGGTTTGTGTAACAGGGGCCGATACGAACCTCTTCTCTGCAACGTGCTTAGACTTCCGGCGACAAACCAACTTATGATAGTCAGAAAGGCAACAGCTACCAACTGAAGAAAAGGTCCGATGTACTGGACAATGTAATGTAAAGAAAAACAATAATGAAAGAAACAATATTTTATGTGCCCAACATTGTTACATTATCATCCTTCTTTAGGAGTGACGCCATAATCATTTTGATTTGCGGGGGGGGGGGTGTCTCCACGCAAAGACTAGCACATACAAAACTTGCTTCAGTACACAAGGCATGAGTAGGCTGCACATTCAGACCCCGAGTGAAGGGTTTGCACAGCATACTACCTAGACAGTGTGACTGTTCACGGCATGTTCACATAGTCGACTGTGTGAATCACCCTGTTGGAATGCCCAAATTTAACAGAACGACCGCCCCCTAGCGAGCATCCGTACGCAACGTCCTTGCTCACCTTGTTGCGTTCCACACTGTTCCACACTGTGGAACACTCTGTGGAAAACACTGTGTTCTTTCCAGTAGGAAACGGTCGCCCCTGCCCTTCTTACCAAATCATGTTGAGCGGCTGAAAAGGGTAGCTAATTTTTTCAACGAATTTGTAATATGATTTATCGCTAGACAAAATCAACGTTAATAATTATGTTTCAGATAATGGATTCAAAATACTCGGCATACCATACCTCCAGAAGTTCTGGAACAAAATGCCAGAGATGACGTAATCGAATGCTGACAAAGACTAGGAGAGTTATTGTCATCATCAATGACATTACAACACCGATCTGGAATCATTAAAAAGAGATAAACTTTAATAATTATTTTGTTCTGAAAACGGACGTTTGTTTGCATCGTTCCTATTTTGTGTTGTTGCTATTGCTTTGATTTCCTATTCTTGTTTTTCTGCTCTTCCTTTCTTCTTCTTGTATTTTTCTTATACTCTTCTTCTTCTTCTTCTTCTTCTTCTTCTTCTTCTTCTTCTTCTTCTTCTTCTTCTTCTTCTTCTTCTTCTTCTTCTTCTTCTTCTTCTTCTTCTTCTTCTTCTTCTTCTTCTTCTTCTTCTTCTTCTTCTTCTTCTTCTTCTTCTTCTTCTTCTTCTTCTTCTTCTTCTTCTTCTTCTTCTTCTTCTTCTTCTTCTTCTTCTTCTTCTTCTTCTTCTTCTTCTTCTTCTTCTTCTTCTTCTTCTTCTTCTTCTTCTTCTTCTTCTTCTTCTTCCTCTTCCTCTTCTTCTTCTTCCTCTTCTTCTTCTTCTTCTTCTTCTTCTTCTTCTTCTTCTTCTTCTTCTTCTTCTTCTTCTTCTTCTTCTTCTTCTTTTTCTCCTTCTTCTCCTCCTTCTCCTCCTTTTCTTTTTCCCTTCTTCTTCTTCAAATATTTTTGTTCTTTTTTCTTCTGAATAAATGAATAGCTGTGTGAATTAAAAAAATATATACAAACCTTATGTAACATGTGTAATTGAAGTCTTTCCACCAGCGCCATGTGTAGAAATCCAAATAACTATCGAATGAATAAGGAGAATATGAATTATAAATCATTAATAACACAAACAAAAAATCAAATAATGTTTGATAGTAAAAATGATAAAGATATCTATAAACATATATTTATAATTAAAGGACAAGTCCACCCCAACAAAAATTTGATTTGAAAAAAAGGAGAAAAATCCAACAAGCAAAACACTGAAAATTTCATCAAAATCGGATGTAAAATAAGAAAGTTATGACATTTTAAAGTTTCGCTTAATTTCACAAAACAGTTATATGCACATCCTAGTCGGTATGCAAATTGGCAGACTGATGACGTCACCCACTCACTATTTCTTTCGTATTTTATTATATGAAATATTCTAATTTTCTCCTCCTTGTCAAGTGAAACAAAGTTTTATTTCTCCCTGAACATGTGGAATTACCATTATTTTAACAGTTTATGGTTAAGTTAAGTTGGTCCTTATTGTCAAATTTGTAAAAATTGAAATATTGTATCATTCAAACAATAAAAAAAAGAAATAGTGAGTGATGGACATCATCGACTCTCTCATTTGCATATCGCTGAGTTGTGCATTTAAATGTTTTGTGAAAAATAAGCGAAACTTAAAAATGTCATAACTTTTTTATTTTACATCCGATTTCGATGAAATTTGCAGCGTTATGTTTGTTTGATTTTTCTCTATTTATTCAAATCAACATTTTTCTGGGGTGGACTTGACCTTTAAGAAAGAGGGAGAGATTTTGTTTTAAGTTGAAGATAACACTTTGATATTGCGAAATGCGTGCGCAGAATTATCATCGTACAGGTATTCGAATTACCCACAACATCAATGGTCGAGAGAGGGCGACCTTTCGCTTTCGTGACCAGAGCCTTTCATCAATGCAAATAGTTAAAGTGATGTCAGTTCCACAGAAAAACACTTATTAAAAAATTAATACAACGCTGTTTACTATGAACCTTACAATAGGAGTTTAAACATTCGTTTGAACGGTTTCAAAAATCTTAGGCAACAAAGTATAATTTTTAATATTTAATTCTCAATAAATTAAGTATGACTGTAAATACTGTTAAACAATACTGTAAGGTTCGTATAGAAAACAGTAGGCCTAATGTATTAAATTTTAGTAATCTGTGTTTTACTGTGTATCAGACGTCTCAACAAAGTCCATTAATAGGAAATAGATTTTGATAATCGGACTTATGCATGTAACAGACACTGGAACTCGGAGCATACAAATTGTCCTTAATCATTGGGATGCAGAAAGAAAAACAATTTTTTGAACCCTTCAAATGCAAACTCCGGAGATTTTTTAGGGGGTGCGACTCTGCACCCTAAGAAACTTGTTGTACCTTTAAATGTATAGTTGGGTACAACATTTTGCACTATTTTCGGTTGCAGATCTGTAGGCTATTACCCTTTATGAAAGGTACGAATTTGCCCCCTTTCAATGCAAAAATATTAACGCACCTTAAGTGGTGCGCAGCTGCACCTTTTATGGTACAAGCGGGTGAAGGAATAGGAAAAAAATATGCAATAGGCACAAGATATGACAATACGCTAACGAGAATGTTGCATTTTGAGGGTGCTAATTTGAACCGTTTTGTAGTATAAAGAATCATTTTTGTTTCAAGGTACACTTACCATAAGAAGCATGACGTAAGCAAATGTTACGTAAGAGATGATCTGAAATGTAAAATAGAAAGGGAACCATACTCCTGTCGACTTCCAGAAGCCCCTGTGTAAAAAGAAATTCGGGGAAAGAAAAGAAGAATTAAGCTTTAATTGTACTGCCGCCCCTACCCCCCCCCCCCCCAAAAAAAAGAGTAAATGTCGTGCTTGGTGTTTCAGGTGTAAGCACCACCTGCCATTAATTTGTGTTTATTTCTAGTTAATTCATTTCTTTCAAGAAAAGTCATATATTATGGAGTATTTTAGACCAAATGACTGGCTAATCAAAAGGTATAGTAATGCAATCTTAATTATGTTAACTTATTATAATTCTATCTCGTGTCCAATGAAACGAATTGAATTAAGATAAAAGGGAAATAATAATATTGAGCTGAAATTTAAAAAAAGGGGGGAATAAACCATTTCCGTATGGTATGAAGCTTCTTTGTTTCCTTCAAATTAATGAATTCTTTATCGTGTTTCTGTCAAGTTGTATAAATCACATAAACATTAACCAATTCGGTGACTGTGGGGCTTATACACTGCAAAAAATCCAGTGTTGATTTATCACCAGCCCGGAATCTATATATGTCCACACCAGAGAAGTGTTAAACAACACCAGTTTCGTTTTGGTCTTACACCAGATAGGTGTTTATACAACACCAGTTAGTATTAAAACAGCATCGGTTTGATTCCAAACTGGTGTTGTTTCAATACTTCTCTGGTGTGGACATATATAGATTCCGGGCTGGTGTTAAATCAACACCGGAGTTTTTGCAGTGTATGACTTTTGCATGATTTTATTTGACAATTTGAACGAGTGGAAAATGCAATGTGGAATGTCACTAGACATGAACCCATTAATAGATCTTTAGATGCCAAAAATAAATTTACAAAAATGTAGATTCATCACTGAAATATAGAACGTATTCCCGCACTTCCATGGCCTTGTCCTGTAGCATTGTGACGTCATGCTAAAATTGACGTCACCAAAGCGCTCTAATTTCTACCCTAAAGTCGTTATTGCATTAAGTGGACATCCGTCAAATTCACTAATTTCCTCAGGCAGACAGGCATGCTTTGATGGAAATATTTAATTTCTGAAAAGTAAAAATAAAGACTAACTGTCCTTTGCCATTTTTTTATTTATTTGGGTTCAAAGGAAGGGATATTTCGAAAGGACTTGACTCAGACTTCATAAGTGCAAAGTCGATATGAAGCAGAAATGCATTTTAATAAATGTTTTAGGTAAAGAATGGTTTGTAACCTACAAGTACCATTTGTGAAAACCCATTTTTTTTTTCAACGCAGGTGATATTGATACTAAAAACTATATAAATAAAGTATGTATCTGTACAAAACAAATATTTGTTATTGCAGTAAATCAAGTTTTTCTTCTCAATCAAAAGATTACCCCCCCCCCATCCACAAATTGACTAAAAAAAACACACCAGCAACTAACAAATGTAAAACAATCCATGATTACAAAAAAACCGTTGTAATAAATTGACAAAACTGAGAAAAGCATAGATTGACCACGCTCAAATCAGGCGGCCAACGGTGCTACCATATAAACAACACAACTGTCTAACTCTATATACCGCCCCTAACGGACCACAGTTTTTATTTAACAACCAATTATTCCACTATGTTCTACTCTCGTTTTATGGAGACCTTTTTAGATATAAATTTAGTTTAAATAAAATAGAAGGTTTCATTCATGGAATCTGGATTTGAAAAGAGCTCTGACGATGATCATTCAGTCTAAGATCTGTGTTGTTTTTTAACCTAACAACGTTGGTGATCCAACATCAATATTTTGTCGTACTTCCCCTTCAAAATATAGATATGACTATATATAAAAGTATTTTTTATTGACTATGACCCGTACTGTCAATATTATGGGAACTGAAAATGTCAACGTTTAGTATATTATGTTTCCTTTTTACTAGACTCTTTCCTCGTGCTTTCATGATCAAGGAAATCATTTTAGTTATCATTCCTAAAAAGTTATGAATGGATTTAGTGTAAAATGAACAGAAAATATAAACCTGTAATGTTAAAGAGTTGCATGGCACCTGGCTTTCCATAGTTAAATAACAACTTTAGACCAGAACTTTAATTAAGCCCCAGATCAGATTATGGGACTGAGTCTTCTATTCACAATGGTATACTTACGCGTTCACACTGTCGGCGTCGTTATCGGAAGAAACCCATAGGAACATGTTTGCAAGTGTAGCGAGGAATGTGAACGCCATCACACAAAACCATACGCGCTCCGCCTGTGGTAAAAAAATAACATAATAATTTGAATTTAAATTCATTGACAACATAACACAAAGTTACAAATGATTCATATTATTGTCAAATATATTCACATTCATACATGAGTAAGCATGCAAACATTAGTTACAAGGTAATTATAATTATAACAATAACACGTCCATTTTTATAGCGCAGTAAAAACGTTACTATATACTACATTGCGATTTCTTGGTATCAAATTATCACCCGGTTTTAGCTGAACCACTATACCATGTATATAGGAGCTAAAGCGCCCAATTAGTAAATCCTATCGGGTAACCAGTCACCTCACCTGGGTTGATTGCAGCCAGTGTGAGTAAATTTATTGCTGAAGAAATTTAACGTCCGAAGTAGGATTCGAACCCACGACCCCCTGAACAAGAGGCGAGAGACAGAACCACTATATAAACTATAATACGCTTCCACTTCCAGGTATATGCGATTATCATAACATGTAGGACCTACACAATACGTGTATTTCTATATGTAATGTACATTAAAAAGTACGTAGAATTCTTTAACAACATACAAATATTGAAATGAACAAATTTCAATAATGATAAGATATCATTGAGATATATATCTAGTTTATATGCTATGTAAGATATCAAAATAAATGATATTATGAACTGACTTATAAACCTAAAATATTGCTAAATGGAAAACCAAAAACTACATAAAGAACGAATACTAGTAGGGTTTGGTATTCTGAGCCTAATTCTATAACTGTAATCAGCATCCAAAGTCATTGGCTCTAAGTTTACAAAAACAAATTTGAGAATACCATCATGGCTAAATATCATATCATTTTATCGCTACTCTGCACTTCAATTCTATGTAGTGCATGATATGGTTATCGGTTTTTTTCTCATAGATATTGCCAACTTTCCTCGTTTCTAATAAAAAAATATATATGTGTCTGTGAACAAAATAGACAAGAAAGATTATATAATGCTACCTTAATCCATAAATAATGTATCGAAGTTAACGAGCCTGGAAAAGGCCTGTGTAACGCAATAATACATAACTCTTTCACAAACATCGCTTTCCAGACACATTGAAAATAAAATTCAAATAGGATAAATGAAGCAATACAGAGCTCTTTGCCTTTTAGTGAGATTTATCCAAGCGAATTATGTTTTTTATTGTTGTTGTTGTTTCCTTGCAAAATGAAGGGTCAGAACTCGGGTCACACATTTACTGCCGATATTCTCAATTCCAGGGTCCAGTTTGCAAAAAGGTTATAATTTTGCCAACCAATGATAACTACTGTAAATGCCATGGTAACAAATAATATTCTGAATCAGCCAATTAGAAGGAAGTGACCGCCAAATGGCGCAAAATTATCGAACTGTAAAAGTTGGGACCACATTCCTAAAGTGTTGAAATTACACCCTGAAGACTGATCATTACACCAGAGAGTATGACAGTAATTTCCAAAGGTGTTGTAATATTAAACACCCATAGGTAATGAACTAACCACCGGAGAAAAATGACAAAACAGTACATATCATCTTGTTAGAACATCAGTTAATTTACATTTGGTAACCTCCGATACAGTCCAACCACCCTCGGCTACGACTCGGGCGTTTCAAAACGGACCATAAGTGTACATTGTGCATGAAATTCGTAGATAATGACATATGATTGCCGAAGTGGTTTTTTTTTTTTTTATGTCAACTTTTCAACTGATGGTGATCTCTATCACGTGATCTGACAAATTGTCCATGTAACCATCTAGCCATGGATCTGGGAAACGAGGGGGGGGGGGGGGGGTATTGGGGTGCTGAAGCATCCACAATGATTTTTCTGGGCGTACACAGCTCCCCCGCCCCTGCTGGTAATAGTGTAGAATTATACCCTAATCATTCCCCTTTTTTCCAACCAGCACCCCTCTTTAAAAAAAAAAGGCCGCTGCATATAGCATTCATCAATCGTTGATGAAAGTAAAAATGACTCCCATATTTTGTATTTCTCACCGTTTTCGTGGTCATCTTTTGGGTGTACGACCGGTGCCTCCTGCAGCCATAGCAACACGATACACAGCTGGCGCAGCATCTCGAACAGCCTCCGCCCATCGTGGTAACCTTTGTGACGTCACTCTTGATCAATCGATGACGTGTCAAAGATCACTGCAAAACATTGTAAAATACGATTATGATTATTTATAGATCATATTTTCAAATATCACTGGCATCAAAGAAATCACTAATGAAAATACATTTAGTTTATCTCCTCGGTACCCGTTTTTGCATTTTAAAACGTTTATTTTTGTCAAAAGAAAATTTAGGGCCCCAGGAATTTGGAGAGGGGGCGTTGGCATTGGAGAAAAGGGGAAATAGTCGAAATTTTAATAGGAAAAGTGATGAATCGACAGTGTAATTTTTAAAACGCATCGTTTTATTTCTGAAAGAGATATAGGCATCGCTTTTTTTTTTTTGGGGGGGGGGGGTATTCCACCCATAACGGGTTTCACCTGCTAGACCCACTCCCCCTAATATACCCTGACACAAAACCTGATTAGTATAAGGTGGAAAAACTTTATACTTTGTACCGCATTTCCAAATGTCATGCAAATGAAATGTTCTCATAATTGCACACAGTTAACAATAATTTAAACAACGCTGCTTACTATGTGAATCGCACAGTAGTTGTTTAAATAGTTCAATCAAGTGTTTAAAATCTTAAAAAACCATGCTTAATTCATTCATAATTAAATATTTGAATTTAAACTTTGTTGTTTAAGATTTTAAACACTTGTTCAAAATGTTTAAACAACTGCTGTGCGATTCAAATAGTAGACAGTGTTGTTTTAAATTATTTTTTAACAGTGTACATGAACTTAAACTTTAACAGACAATCCCGGTTGGTGGGCACAGCTCCACCGAATTTCTAAAAACGTTCTGACATCTTCTTTAAGTTTGATTTATGATTCATCTTTGGTTTTGGGAACCCCTGGGGGAAAAAAACTCTTCGTCAAAGATACTTGATTCGACAGGCTCACAGCAGACAACAGGGCGAATACTTTTGTTTGTGGATGTGATATTTTATCGTCGGCTGTTGATTGAAAATGATATCGTAAAATTTATGAAATATATAAATAAAACACTCTCCTTAAAATGTCATTGTCTGAAAGCCGGAAATATGGGTGAAAACATGAAAAAACAACTTTTGGGAAAAGATTTTCACTGTCAGAATGTGTGTCGTGTGTGTGCGTGAGGGATGGTGTGTGTGTGTGTGTGTGTGTGGGTGTGTGTGTGTGTGGGAAGGAGGGTGTGTATTGTGTGGGGTGTTACGTTATGGAAATCGGGTTTTACACTTTTATCATGTTTATTGATTGATGTAAGGTGAGTTTTATGAAGTTTGCAATAATTGTATTAATTTGCAATAAATTATGTGTTTTGATGAAACAAAATGGGTCCATACATACAGTATATAAAAAATAATATATTCACATCTGCATTCAGTACTCGTGCATGATTTATTGTATTTTTAGGGGGTTTTTTCAAGAGGAAGAAATAAAAAATGCCATAAAAACAAAGTCACTGATTTTAGATTAAACATTGGTGTGATTTAAGGAAATAAAATATATTTCCAACCTATTACGTCAATGCATTCATGTTCCTATTAACAATAAAGTTCGAAATTAACTAGTTAGGATATTAATATCAAAATAATGATTTAGATAATATTCCGAAGTGAAGGGTAATCAAGGAATCTATTTTTGCTGGTACTTACAAAGAGCAGATGATTAAGTGTCAGACAACCCCTCATAGAAAGATGGAAAGGAAAATCAAATATAGCATGTATACATATTATGTCACACAGACGAATATTAAATAATTATATTTCCATTACTGATTTTTTTTCCTGCATTATTTCCTAATAACTAATTTCAAGAAAATAGTTTCATGAGAATGATATTTGTCTACAAATATGAAATATTTAAAACATGGTTCATAATGCTCAGTCGTCAATGCTGATCGCGGTCATAGGTTCATTTTCCCTCTCCTGTTTGTCTTACAGGCTACCCTAACTTCCCTTTCTGTTTTACGGTGATAAGTAATTTGAGGCCTAAGTAAATTAATCACCCTTGTCGTTTTGGTATCGTTTCGAATTAATTTGACCGCTATTCATCGCTTTATTAACACTCCTAATCATTCTGACCGTTTATCAGGATATTGCTACCTGAGGGAACTTAAGAGAGGTATTTTTTTTCTTTTTACAGGGTCGGGGCACGATATGGCCCATTAAGTGATATTATTTGCAGTCTAAAAGGGGGTATTATGACCCGGACATATCTTTCTACCTACTCTTCGTTAATGATTTAATAATTTCTCCCCATTTTTGTTCTTTTCTCTGCCTTTTCCCCTACACCTAAAATCATTTGGAAATCACTGTGACCCCTCTTCCTCCCCTCTCTCCCTCTGTCTGCCCCCCCCCCTCCCCCTCTCTTTCACTATCTATCTATCTCTCTCTCTCTCTCTCTCTCTGGGCCTTGGGTCACATGAGGCAACATGAGCAAGGCCCAATGAGATTGGAAATAACAAATTTTTGGCAGATCACATTAGAGGTTTCATTTTGACGGGTCTGACAAATAGGAATCATTATACTGTATACCTAATGTAAAATCTATCAGGAGCCGTTTCAAAAGGAGAAGAAAAGGGGCCTAATGGGGGGGGGGGCTTTGATCGGTTGAAAATCATCAAGTTTTTGTGGTCAGAAGCTGCATTGACATGCTATGATATAGATTCTCCGATATCCCCTTCATTGTCTATCACGTCTGCTGTGTGCAACTCATTTGGATACATGAATGAATCATTCAAGGTTTTAAGCGATCCTGGTCATATTAAAGCGCTACAAGATCTCCTACACCGCAAAAATTGGGGATTTCAAATACCAATCGTGATAGCTAACACCGTTTTTGTGCTAACACGGTTTTCAGGTTACCGTCCCATTGGGATGTCATAAAGGACCACACCCTGAGCTGGTAAAATTACACCCTATGGATTAAACACAACACCAAGGTGTGCACAAAAACAAGCACAGGTAGTGTAATAACATCCATAACATTGAACTAACACCGAACACTTAAAACGGGAGTAAAATGACTGGTGTATGTACACGACACCATCTAGGGCAGCAGAAAAGGTAGAATGAAGGGAAAATTTAAAAAAGAAGGAAAAGAGACTAGACGATTTTATGCGATAAACAACTAAACCAGTATCAAATCCAAGTATCCAAAGTTTGGAAGGGGCCCAACTTATCGCGTCCTGGGCGTCACGGTTTTCCTTCATCATTTCACTGGCATTAAGTTCTTTCGCCATTAATCTGAAAATATTAAGTTCATCCTTTCACTTTAATGATAATTAAGTTAAAGTCCACCCACTCACCCATCCACTTTTGAGAGGTAAAGGAAGACGAATAGATGGGTTGGATAGATAGGGGGTGTTGCAAATAAATATTCCGTTGCAATTTTACAAATTATACAGTGCGTATCAATAAAAAGTTTACACTTTGAAAAAGTCTTGGGAATTGAAAATTATACAACATGGGGATAATTCTTTCACATAAATTCTTGGGTTTGGGTCTCATCTATCAAAATAATGAAAGAAACATTTCAACAGAACGTTACACTTGAGTGAGCTCTGTCCATTTTTGTAAAGCTCGCAGAAATCGGTTTGCGCAGAAATGCTCATTTTCACATTGTGTCGAGGAAAAAAGCGAAAACAATCTGACCGTGTATGCTGTACAATTGTCATGCATATCTTTTGCATTTTTAGCGAATTGAAATAAAAACAGATTCATTTAATATTTTGTAACAACTTTGCCACCCAAATTAACATTGTAACCCTAGGTAAGCACAAACGTTACCCTATTGTGTGCCAGCTGGATCTGGGGACACAACTGAATGTAAACAAAAGTTTATTTCAGACATCTCCAGCTTTCTTTCACTACGTTTTTATTTTTTAAAGTGGGACCGCATTTCATATTTCATTTAATCCTTGTTTCTCCACACTTTTCCCAAGCTTGATATAAATTAACAAACCTAAAATCAAAGCCTAAGCCATTGCATGTGAATCACAGCTCCGTGTAAAGCAGATATCATCACGATGGCCTCCGTGTGTGGGGAAGGGGGGGAGGGGTGGCACAATGACGCTCTTTGAAGTGTTTGGGTACTAAGGAAATAAGCTAAATAGGTAAAAAATAGGCAAATTATTCTTCCTAGCTAAAGTCCATGTGTTCTTCATGATTAATGTCTACTTTTATTGATATAACTATTTCCAAGCTGTGCGTAAATCATTGTTACGAACTTTTCAAAAGTATGTGGTGCTCACTCAAGCGAAAATATTTTTCGGCAGTTATATCGTCATTCGCTTGAAGACGTCTGTACCAATGTTTGGAAAAAGCTTCAGGGTATTACAAATATATTATTTCACATCATTATTTCTAGGTGTAAACTTTGTTATATACGCACTGTAGATCAATTTCAACATAGATTACATTTTGTATTTCAAGGAGCATAATTTAGCATTCAATCAAGATTCGCAGTTAATTTCAAAACTGAAGATTGATTTACGAACCAAAGTAGACTTGCAATTGATCGCAAGTTTCTTGCAACACCCCAGTAAATTGAAAAGGGCGTACTATAACAGTAATACTGTACTGAAGTTCAATCAAAATCGCATGTAGAAATCAAGACCTTTACGATCATGACGATGTTTATTTCACAAACAGTTATATTCATTGGTTGTGTGAAGCACACCATGTCAACATTCAGTATATGTGTTTTATCATTTTGTGATATCAAATTCTTTGATTTTTACTTAAATAACATAAGAGCCGGAACGTCAAATCTGACAACTTTCCTTGGTTCTGATTGACTAAGAAGCACGTGACTGTTACCATGGTTACTACAGATAACTGTCAAAAAATTACAACTTGTAAGTGCATACAACCTTTACAAAATCGTCCCTTAGTTTAGCTAATCATGAAAAATCCCAAATCATTATCACAATAATTATTTATAACGATTTAGCTGATTCAGCTGATTTATCATTAAAATCTACATCAATTAATAAAATCATTTGATATTTCGTATATTATGACACAAAATTAAAAAAGTGCCTGTGTGACAGCGGAAGATTTTCCCGGGTGTGTATGTCTGTTATATGAAAGCATAAGTTGAACTTTAAAAATGTCTTAAATTCCTTACTAGTATTTTACATCTGATTTTTGTGATTTGTTTTTCTATGCTTGATTAACTTATTGCAGTAAACACGTTGACATTCAATGGGTCAGGGGCGGATCCAGGATTTTCTGAAGGGGGGGGGGGGGCAAATATTTCGGAGAAAATTTTTGACACGCAAAAAAAATATATCAACCACAAATTAAGCATATATCGTACCCGCAAAAATTTGACAAGCAAAAAAAAAAGGTCTTCAATTTCAAAAGAGGGGGCACTCCTCTGTTTTAATGGCATTTTTACATTACAAATTTTAATTTTGATTCTCAAAAGGAGGGCACGGTGCCCCCTGTGCCCACCCCCCCCCCCGGATCTGTGTGACTAGTTTGTAACCCATTGTACAAACTTTCACACATATCTCATGATATATAGTAGATCGTAAATCAATTTTTATTGTCTGATGATTAAAAGTAATGTAATCAAAAGTACTTTAATTGATTAATGTGGCTATTATCCCTACCACTGTCACTTCGCCAGTCTCTTGACGCTTCTGTTTCTGTTTCTGTTTATGGTAATTCCCGTAGGAACTCGGCAGGACAGCGTTTTGCTGGTATAAACACCACGCTGGTATATAACCAATTACCTATAGGAACCATTTTACGTCTAGGTTAAAGAAAAACAATGACACTGAATGTCGCCAACATAGAGAAGCACAAGTGGGACAGTGTAATATTATTGCTTCGAAAAAGACCCGATTTTTTTCTCGAATTTCATACTTTGCTTATTTCTCAGCACATAATTTGTTATTTATACATAATAGACACTTGGGTAGTCCATATCTGACATTTATCTTTAAAGCACAAGATTTATTCAAATGTATATGAAAATTACAGCTATTAGAGTAGGGTGTGGGGTATAGTGGCGGAAAATGCAGTTGAAAATAAATGGACTTGTTCGAATTAAATTTAGAACCAGGATTCTTTTTAATTCAAATTAAGTAAGTATCGTTTTGAACAGATTTATCTCAATTTCTCCTTAAAGTTCATTCAATTTTAGAAGATAACCTAATAATTGAATACGATCCATTAAACATTTGAATTGGATATTGAAAAGTTCATTTTCAGAGACCAGCCTCCCTGCTCCCCGCTCGTCATAACTCAAGTATGCATGATACATAATAGAGTGTCTTGAATTTGCTTACTAAATTGCACGTTGTCTGCGCATGAAGATGTATATTACGTTGACCGAGCTTTATTGCCATGTTAACAAAGTCCAGATAGTCCGGGTATTGCAATACGATTCCCGCCAAAATCCCTGGGATCAAGACCCGGATGTTGGCAGGTTGTAAGAAGCTAAATAACCTGTCCGTTTTCTCGCTTTCCAAAATACATGAAAATTGAAAACTGATATCAAAATGTCTTTCATCATGAATATACTACGTTCCAAATGGTCTGTGAAGAATTTGAATAAATAATTCATTCAAAATTCAAACCCTGACATTTAGAGCTGTAAATATACTGTGATATTTCGCACTGTTCCCTGTGGAAGTGTCCACAATGATATTATTACCAGCGTCTACAATTTATGACGGATATAATTCACGCTATGAAATCTTTTCAATTTGAGCGAGTAAATTCGCATTCTGAATAAGATAAGAACATCGCAATATTTCACACTGTGGAAGTGTCCACAGTGTGAAATTATATTTGGACTCCAAGTCTTCACTTCATGATATGAATACATCAAGTGAATTCACATTGAGGAGTTGAGAACAAGGATTGTATAGCCACTGTGTGACAATTTCACACTTTGGAGATGTCCATAGTGTGAGAATAGCTGTTCGCAATGTGCATTTGAAAGTTTGAACTTCATTCATTACATCTTTATATCAAGCTGAATCAAATTGCGCTAGGAAGAAAGCTACTATCTAAAAAAATGTTTGTTTATTCGCATTTCACTCCCCTTGTTAGTGGCGTAAATGGTAACTCCATTTGGAGTGAATTTAGGTGATCATACGATTTATTTTGTTGGGAGTGACATCACCTTGTAAACACCCTTCAGTATGTAAAGAGTGCAAAGTGAGTGTAAATTACAAGGTATATTACTTTCATCGCAAAGTTAATTTCAGCACCTTCACACTGATAAATTTGAGCATTTCAACAGTGTTAATCACATATTTACATAGTCGACCATGTGAACACGCTGTGAACAGACACAGTGTGTCCACAGTGTGAAAATATCACCACACTGTTGGCTTTAATTGGTGGTTGTCCACGGTTTAAGTTTATTTTCAATCTTCTAAATTTATGAAGGAGATAATTCACAGTGTGAACACTGCGAAATGTCACACTTTGACAGATGTTTGGGGTATGAAATCACATCAGCGCTGTGAGGTTCGAGCGGTGTGTTCACAGTGTGGAACGCAATGTGAAATCACCTACACACTGTTAAATTTGAGCATTTCAACAGTCACGGTGAATCACATATTCACAGTCGACAATGTGAACATGCTGTGAACAATCACACTGCTGAGGTGTCCACAGTGTGAAAATATCACCACTTTAAGAATTTAAGAATTTTAACAGTGTAAATAAATATGTCCACATAGTCCACTATGTGAACACACTGTGATTAAACTGAGTGACACTCAGCAGGGAAATTTACAGTGTGAAATCGAAAAGTACGATGAGAACACACTGGTAAATCACACTGTATGGTTGTTCACGGTTTAAGTTTGTTTTCAATCTTCTAAATATGAAGGAGATAATTCACAGTGTGAACACTGCGAAATTTCACACTTTGACAGAAGTTTGGGGTATGAAATCACATCAGCGCTGTGAGGTTCGAGCAGTGTGTTCACAGTGTGGAACGCAATGTGAAATCACCTTCACACTGTTAAATTTGAGCATTTCAACAGTGTGAATCACATAGGCTATTCAAATAGTCGACCATATGGACATCCTGTAACCGAACAGTCACACTGTCGAGGTGTCCACAGTGTGAAAATATCTTCACACGGTTGAAAATAAATCGGGGGGGGGGGTAACGCCATGTAGATATATATTTCGTGAGGCCGTGAGGGAATGATTTATTGAGAACTACATGATGATTCAGTGATTTCGAGTTGGGTTGCGAAACACTCACATAGAAACTGCATGTATCATGAAGAGAGGTCATTCGTTTATAATTAAAAAGACTCACACAAGTAATATGCAAACAATAAATTGGGGATTCCATAAATATTCTACCAAAAAATGATAAACAACGAGACTGAAAAGGGAATATCACATTATTCACATATGCATACCATATACGATTACAATTTTCCGAATATTATTTGTACATTGTATGTACGAATTAATTTGAATGCTATCCAGCATTATATTGAATTATTTAATAATCCCATTGGCTGCTTTGGAAGGTAATGTAATTTTACGGATATAATCAGATCATTACTTTCTTCTTGAATTATGATTATGGTCAGAGAACAATCAATCTAATGGGAAAAGCACGTGTTTCTTTGATTGAAATATGAGGGCCTCTCGAAAATGAATTAGTGTTTATTACAAAACCCTCCACTAATGATGCAATTATTTTAAGACTAATTGCCATGATTTCAATGAGCTAGCACATTGTCTGAATACTCAAGTGCTGTATCGTTGTTATCAGTTCAGTCAAAAAAAAACCTACTTGAAATGACGAGATTGTTACAATGATTTTGTATGGCTTGAAAAAATATTCTACATAACTAGTCTTTCGTTTAAAATATAAATTTCAATAAGTGAGCCTGAAAAGGTGTCTATTCAAATTTAATGTGATAACTTGATTTCTGGCACATACACGATGATGCACCATCTCCCCTCCTTGGGCAACGTTGCTGCCATTTTGCACGGTTCGCATGAGGAAATTTAGGGGAAAAAAGTGGCATTTTGATAACATTTTC
Organism: Lytechinus pictus; assembly: GCF_037042905.1. Classification (NCBI taxonomy): domain Eukaryota; kingdom Metazoa; phylum Echinodermata; class Echinoidea; order Temnopleuroida; family Toxopneustidae; genus Lytechinus; species Lytechinus pictus. The sequence goes on from NC_087260.1 coordinate 10,517,285, forward strand.
AATGCTATATGGTTGTCTTCTTTTTTTTATTCTTTTCTATTTTTTTTTATTCTTTTTTTTTTTGCTCAGATATTTTTGCTGGGATAGAATTTACCTAATGCATTTCAGTGTGCATGACATCGTGAATTACAGGGGCCCGTCTTACAAAGAGTTGCGACTGATCCAATCAATCGCAACTATGGAAAGCCAGCAAAGTCAACATATAAAATGCATGTTTGTTCAAAAGGATTTCTAGATATAAATGTATATCCATAAATTCATTGATTTCTTGAAAATTTGGTGTGTTCTCCTTTGTTTACAAAGGACAATTTGCACGTTTTCTTTGTAAGATGGGGGCCATGGTCTATAAACTAGGGGGATATAAGGATAGTGAAATATTAATAAATCTCGAATGGTTCCCGGGGGGTCAACCCCACCCATGTCTATGGGAATGATGTTTCAGCGATGTCATTGACACGCAGTATATTGGCTTTGATGCATGGCAAGTTTGAAGTGTTAATGTGCAAGAAAGTTTTCGGTTGCTTGAAAATGGGTCGGGATGAAAGATCAATCCCTTATCGCTGCATGCGAGCAAACACGGTTTCCTTTTTTTCTCGCTAGGGTCCACACCCGGCGAGCAAGGGCGGTGAGCGAGTGACCGTGTAGTGCATGAAATATGGTCACCATCATGGACTGGTGATGGTTTATAGGGAGAATGAGCTAATAATGATGATGAAAATAATGATGATAATGATGATGATGATGATGATGATGACGATGATGATGATGACATGTATGATGAAGATGATGGTTTTGATGGTGATAGTGAAGTTCCTGATGGATGATCATGTCAAGATGATAATAGTAATGATGATGATGGCGATGACGACGATGGTGATGATGATGATGGCGATGACGATGATGATGATGATGATGACGATGACGATGACGATGATGATGATGGCGATGATGATGATGATGATGGCGATGACGATGATGATGATGATGATGATGACGATGATGATGATCACGATGGTGTTATCATGATGTTGATGGTAATTATTATGATGAAAATTACAGATAAATTGATGATTACTATCATATGATGAATGATGATGGTGATAATGATAGTGATAACAACCAAGACGATGATGATGATGATGGTGGAGATGGTGAGGAGGAGGAGGACGGACAAGACGTCGATAGTGACGAGAAAGGGATGGAAGAAAACGACGAGAATATAATGTTGACATGGTAAATAGCTAAATTACTTAATATCAGACAGATGGTTCTCGTGCCGTCAGTCGCACAATTGGAATGATGACGTTGAATCCGAGAGTGGTGCGGGCATTGATGGCGATGGCGACCGAATTTGTTACGGCAATGACACTGACATAACGCTTACTACGATTTCACATTACTATGGTCGAAACAATTAGCGCCAGATTCGTTGTTGTTTGAGCAACATAATAGTTGCTCAAGATATTCTTCCGTTTGAATTTTGTCATTAGAGGATGATGTCTAACTTTAATACTACAAACGTTACAGGCATATATTCAACCGCTAGTTGCAGTGATCAGTGACGTAATAACCCTGATTTTTTTTCAAAGGGAAAACAATATGGCGTATGATCCAATTAAACAAACCAAAAAAAAAATCGCAAGAGATCAAAATCTTCGACATTTTGATTAACAAAATCTGATTTTGTTACAGGCCTATATGCTATATTAACATTAATTATCATATCGCATTACTTTCCATTTCATTATCTTTCATTTATCATTTTTCTTTTCTTCGTTGTAGCTAGAACTTTTGGGGGTGGTCATTGCATTTAACTGCCCCATCTATACACCAGTGGTCGTGATCATGGTGATCATAGTTACCTCTACAAAATTACTTACTGTGTCCCTAATTTGACATAACAAAGTGCATTCATATAAGTCACGGACATGAGAGAAGAGCGGAAATTGTGTCTCAAGATTTTACAAATTTAACTCTTTGAACTTTGTCATCGTCTTTGCATGTTCTTGCTATTCTTTAGGGTTCCATAATACACGAACTTGATTTTGGTCTAGGCAGTTACAAGAGCCCATTCACTAAACCAGCACTAATACAACCATGATTCGATTCCAACATCACGTAATGCTTGGGTTTTTTTTAACGAAACATCGACAACTTTCCCTTCGTTCGTCAACACAAAAAAACATAACAAAATCATGACTTATTCCAACCAAACTCAGACGTTCATTCAAACCCTTTTAATCTTTTCACATCCATCGTTTCCTGGTGCCTGTTTCATAAAACTTGTCATAATAACAACTTTGCAATAACCGTTAAAGGCTACTGAAATCCTTCCTTCTGATTGGCCAATTGAAATTTTTTTACAGAAATTGTGCATTAGTTATTATGTCAAGTATATATGAAGCGGGACCCTTGTGTCCTTATAACCTTAGCTTTTTCTCCCAATATTCGAAAAGGGCAAGTAACGGGCAAATGTTTTTCAGGCAGGCGTCGAGGATATCTTGTCCTAAAGGTCCCTGGGATTGTTTTTAATTAAGTTTGACTATCAAAGCAGCTAGCTGTACTTCTCTCTAAAGGTTGATAATAATATCTTGGGTTGTATAGGTATCATTATACATTGTGAAGAGCCATTCCCTTTATATGGTGGTAATCATATTTGATGAATAACGGATTTCAACAAAATGAAAAACAACTGTTCTTAAGTATAAAAAGATTTTAATTACCAACTAAAACCAGTAGAAAATTAGTAGATATAGACCTAAATTGCTCTGTATATAGTGAGCGAAATAAGCGACATACATGACATAAGAGCGATAGTCGGTCACGGTCACGACTGTGCCAGTCATTGCTTGATTATATGACACATACCCACGTGTGATTAATAGTGTTGGGGATCTTCAGCGTTACTTATTACATGGGGGCGTTACAAGAAACTTAAGTTCATTTCAAATCAAGGGCAAGTGCCAAAATCAAGCTCAAGCCATTTGATTCAACGCAAATTTGTAATTGACTTACGTACTATTTTGCAACTGAACTTTTTTGCAACACCAGATTATGCTTGATTTGAAATTGAAATATGTATAAGTTTCTTGCAAAGCTCCATCAATTTTTCAGTTATAGTTTTCATTATTTAGCAAGATTTTGATGTGATAAAACCATGGACCTAGTAGGTCCGTGATAAAACTTAGTATACGATATGACGTCAATCCACCTTGATTTTGTAAATTTCATCCAGAAACTGGATGCTCTTGGATATTTCTCGACATCGCTTTATTTTTTAATATATTTATGTATGCATTATTCATATATTTATTCATTCAATCATTCATTCATTTCTTCTTCCCTTCTTTATTTATTCATTTATCTATACTTATTTATTCATTCATTTGTTCATTCATTCATTCAATTATACACCTATTTATTTATTCGTGTATTTTTTATTTGATTAACTATTTATTCATCTATTTATTCATTTTCTATTCGTTTATTAATTATTTGTTTGATTGTTCCTTAATGAACTCTTCAAACTGGGAAATAGACATAGTGTTTATTTCACTCAACATCGAATAAAACACGTCAATATTCTATCATAGCTTGGGTAACAACTGCCAAAGGTGATTCAGGTACCTTTTAACCAATTAGCTGGTTATGAATAACTGTCATATCGAACACGATCATTATTAACAAATTATCCTTTGCTTAATATGCCAAATTAAACGTGGTTATTGTGAACGACCCCGTTAGTGACTGTATATAAAAGAGTCACTTAAAAACAACTTGCAAAATCATACACAACTGAGGCAAATTTCAGCCAAAAGTATGGTTATAATTACCATCTTGTTTTTTATATATATATATTCATTTTTTATCGGACACAATTAAATCAATTAGTGTTCCAATCATATCGCCCAAATTAATCAGATCGGAGTGGTGTGAAAAGGTCCCGTCAGTGACCATAATTATATTCGTGCACTTGCACTTTCAGTTTACACACTAACCTTTTTATTATCACTGCAAGTGCATCTACTATCCGATATACATGTATAATCTCGAAGCAATCATATACTGATGTAAAGTTGTTATTTGATATAGTTGACTTATATTGTACCACGCCTAGATATCATATTAGAGAGAAAACAAATGGAGCACCTCTGACAGTCTCGCCTGCATTACGCCTTTCAATATAGCAGCAGTGCTGACTTTGAAAACTGTACTATTGAATAATTATTCACAAAATCACGCCATTCATATCATGACAAATACGTTCATTGACCCTAAATAAATTTGACCTTGATCATGTCACCCAAGACTTGTCAGTGATTTACCCTTATGTCTGTATTTCATAAAATATATCCATAAACTTTCAAAGTTATGATGGCATTTCAACAAGTACTCCCAACATGGCCATAGTTCATTGACCTTAAGGACGTTCCACAGTTAAAGTGAAATCCATGTCATTTACACCAAACTTTGCACATAGATACTTTAGAACCTTAATATTCGAAATATGCAAAAATTAACATAGGTCCATGTGCTTGATTTTTTGCTATAGAGCTTCAAAGTTCACCCAAATTGATGTTCTTAAGAATTGCGCATTCAAAAGAATTTGGCATTTTTAGACCTCGCAAGAATACTACAATGAGTTTAAACCTATATTACTCAGTCAAAATACATGAAAAAGTCATCAAATTTCGCAAGAGAGTTAATAATTGTAAGTTAGAATGAAGAGTCTATTTATAGTGCTATTTGTTTGCAACTTTAAGTCTAACAGCACAGTCAGTTCTTAAAAATGGCGTAAAAGATAACAAAAACCCAATCTCAAAAATGTGAAATTTCAATAACAGACTACAAAAGTACAATAAATGCTGCACTTTATTCAAAATCCATGTCATTTTCACCAAAATTTGCAAAGTTGTAGAGGAAGCTATACCTAAGAGGTACAAACATTAAAAAATAGGGGTTCATGTGCTTGTTTTCAAACTATCAGCATTTTTATTAGAGCAAATGTGCTTTTTAAAACACCAAAAATGCGCCAAATGCTTTGTATCTATGTGAAGAAAAATCAAAACCACTCTACCATTTATTCAAACTCGGGGTCATATTCGTGATTCTTGGCAGTACTGCAGAGTAAAGTATTTTGAAATAGTAGAAATATTTTTTTTAATGATCCATGGAATAATTCCAGTTTTTTAGCTTCATAAAATAACGCATCGGATCTGCAGTTAGGGTGCAGATGATGAGAAATATCAGCTCATACCCACAGCTAATTAATCACCTGTTCATCCATTGTGACGTCAGCGCGCAGTGTTAAATATGCGCAGATCATAATGCGCACAAACATAACTGTGGAACGTCCGTAAATGACCTTTGACCTTGGTCATGTGACCTGAAACTCCCACATGATATTCAGTGATACTTGATTATCAGATTATGTCCAAGTTTTGTAAACTAGATCCATAAACTTTTTAAGTTACCCCAACTCAGCCAAAAACCATTGACCCTAAATGACCTTTGACCATGGTCATGTGACCTGAAACTCAAGCAGGAGATTTAGTAATATTTCATTATCCTTATATTCAAGGTTCATGAACTAGGTTTATATACTTTCTAAGTTATGATGTCATTTCAAAAATTTAACCTTCGGTTAAGATTTGGTGTCGACGCGCCGCCAACTCGGCCAAAGTTCGTTGACCCTAAATGACCTTTGACCTTGGTCATGTGACCTGAAACTCAGGCAGGAAATTTATTAATATTCATTATCCTTATATCCAAGGTTCATGAACTAGGTTTATATACTTTCTAGGTTATGATGACATTTCAAATACTTAACCCAAGGTTAAGATTTTGATGTTGATTCCCCCTACATGATCTAAGTTAATTGACCCTAAATGACCTTTGACCTTGGCTATGTGACCTGGAACTGGGCATAATGTTAAGTAATACGTGATTAATAGTATGTCCAAGTTTCATGAACTAGGTCTATATACTTTCTAAGTTATGATGTCATTTAAAAAAACTTAACCTTCTTTTGGGATTTGATGTTGACGCCGTCGCCGTCGGAAAAGCGGCGCCTATAGTCTCACTCTGCTATGCAGGCGAGACAAAAAAATGACTGAATTGGTAATCACCCCCCCCCCTCCCATCAGATAAGTTGTTTTGTCTCCTGATGTAACTCCATAAAATACACATTTTGTTCAAATAGGATGAATATTAAATGAGCAGATCAATGTCTTTCGTTGTGTATGGCTATGCTAGGTGGAAAATGTGTACGAGAGTGAAGCGCTTTTATTTTGTAATTGCAAGATACCGTTGATATCTTTTTTTTCAAGGGGCCTTTTCACACGTGAAACTTGAATCATCATTGTAATGACGATTGCTATTGTTAACGTGACTGTGATTAGCGTTCGTGGTTCTAATCACGTTCTAGTTTGGTTTCACACGTGCTAAATATTCGTCATTCGCCGCATTTTTCACTGGAATCATCATTCAAATTACGATTTTTTTTTTACCGTGTGAGAGGGCGGCAAATGGCTAGGAAAGCGAATAGTTGCGAAAACTCACTATTATTTCCATGTACGTCTGGGTCGATCTTTCACGTCACCATGCAAAACACACGACCAAGGCTCGAACCTCGAACCTCTGCATCAATTCTTACGCTCCAATGTAGCTTGGACTACAATTACGGGCGCACGCCACAACATCCGCTCATAAATTTCAAATCACTTGCGAATAACTTTTTGTAATTAGGCATGATTCAAATTTCCTAAATTGGATTTGAAAGACATCTACACTCTTAAAAATGAAGTGCTAATTTAGCACTTAATGTCCTTGTATACTGACTGCACTTTGAGTGCTAATTTAGTCATTTAAATTTGAACTAAAAAATCAGCACTCAAAGTGCAGTCACTATACAAGGACATTGAGTGCTAAAATAGCACTTCATTTTTTAGAGTGTATAAATATCTATATCATAATATCGTTATATTCTCTGTATAGGAAACATAATGTGAGGTACCTTTAAATCTGGCCGTAGTCATTCGCTCTTGAATGTATTAATCCTTGTGTCATAGTGTGTTTATTTTCGCTTCTAAAAATAAATGACGAAACAATTAGGGGTCCATTGTTCTTGGTCTAAAGATGATTTAAAACCGTTCACAGCCTAGCTGTTCATTAGTGACTTCGGAAATTTTGGACATCGGACATGTCGGAAGTAAAACAATTATTCACCAAGGCTGCGAACGCGATTTGGTAATTTCGTGCACATTAAAACAAGCATTAGGGCCCTACATCTAATGGCTATGGATTTTAGAAAACTATTTATGATCATAATGTATAGTTTGGAATATACTTGATTGATATTTTTCAAACATTGCAGTCTTTGAAATCCACATTCTTACGGAAGAAGAGGAACGTCACAACATGTAAACAAGTATAGAGAGATAAGGCTAAATAAAAGTACGTTGAGTAGAATTTGCTCCATAATGATGGACAGTACTGCTACGATGGGCAAAGGGCAATAGATCGTATGATTGTTTAGTGAAAAAAGGGGGAGAAAAAGAGGAAGAAAGTAGAGAATCTAAAAATATCCCTTTCATTTTATCTAACCTTGATGTCAGCTTTCCCCCATCCCCGCCCCTCCACCAAAATATACCGGCGCTGCCCCTGATTACTTGATCTTTCATGGGCAAATTGTATCGCAAGTGTGGGTAAACTTTGCACAATATTTCCTACCATTTTAAGCAATATTGATTGTAATTTCAATTCAATCGCTATGGCTATGACTCTCCCCTTCTTCGCCTCATTGCGCATAATATTTTGAATGCATTTTTATAGCATACTATATTCTTATCATTGGACCCTGCACTCTTGAAACTCATTCAAAAGGATTTTTTGACGAAAAGCAAATAACTGATCACTATCAGGTATTTGATTTGATATGTGTATCTGTTATTTATATAGTGTTGAATTTGTGTACCTACATGTGCATTAAGTGTAGATATAATCATTACATTATTGTCATCATACATGTACTAATAACTATTAACTTGCATAATCTTTAGATTTTCCCCGAAATTATCTTTTAGTCACCATGAAAGTTTCAAATAAACCATTTCCATTATCATCATCTATTATTAATTCAACAATATTATTAGACATTCATTCATTATTATTCAACGTTTATTGAATGCAAATTAAACATCACCCCCTCTCACTCAAGTTCGTTTAATAACGAAATACCATAATTGCTTCACTTACCTCAATAATCGAATCCTATTCTCCTCCTTCAGGCTTTCAGATTATCCAAAATAAAAATCCATAGAAAGGGGTCAAAATATCGTGTACAACCTGGGCCTGGAAGTGTAACACACAAGGATAATGAAAGAAAACGAGAGAGAAATGTTATAGCGTGCAAAAAAGTATACTTGAAAAGTTCTGGAGGGACAAGGGCAAGATCTGTCTTAGAAATCTCGAAGAAGATAGGACAAGGAGGGAGAATGCAGAAAATAGCCATGCACAAACGCTCTCTTATTACCCCTAAAAAGTTGAGAGGAAATTTAAAAAGGAAGTGCGTTTAGTCTGCTTGCAAGACGGAGGAATATTGTTTGTGTGGGCGCCATCGTTTTTGTGGTTGGCGCGCGGTTTTCAGGCATTTATGGAGAGGATTTTGATTTCCCTCTCTTATGCTCTCTCTCTCTCTCTCTCTCTCTCTATTCCCATTCTTGTCCCTCATTTAGTAACGAGGAAAATATTTATTTCTTGAGTGACGATTCACGATGACATCATCGAGTCCCTCGGAATATTTTCGTCCTCATACCCGTTGCTATGGGGGTTTAAAGTAATTATTTCGTCTATTTGTGGTCATATTTTGCGCATATCATAAGCAAATAATTTCGATAAGAAACAAAGATAATGATTTTGAGATTATTTCCCTCTTTTGTCATTATGTGAAATAATTGTATTATATACTTTTTTCAATAATCAAAAAGAAAATATGTAAACTTGCTTTATGTCGTAAATCCATATTTTCATTATTTATCATGTTAACGACAATATTGAGCCCATTCAGTGGTCATATTTTGCGCAAATCATAAAGCAAATAATTTCAACAAGAAACAGATGATTTTGAGATTATTTCCCTCTTGTGTCATAATATGTGAAATGATTGTTTTAATATACTTCTTTCATTAATTTAAATGAAAATACGTTAACTCGCTTTTTGTCGTAAATCCATACATTCATTACTTATCATGTTAACGACAATTCAGTCCATTGAGTCGTGAGCCAATATACATGATATACATGTAGGTATTATACTACAAACACAAAATGATGACCACAATTATGAAATATCTTATAAATCTTAGGAGTGAGACTATAGACCTATAGTCACTTATTTATAGTGTTTAAAGACACTGAGTGAGTTTTAAACATTCTGAGTTGAGTTGTTTGTTGTCATGGTAATTGTCTGCAGGGTTTGAAAATGGAACTCATAATATGCCTATGGTTCCAACGCGGGAATACCGAGCTAATTTTTGCAAACAATTAAACACATATTGCCATAGCCGAAAGCGTCTTCTCCTTCTTTTTTTTCGGTACAGGTTCCGTACCTCGAATCAGAAAAAAGAGAACAAGTAAAATTGTATCTGATTATTCGTCCACCTACAGGCCTACAGTGAATAGATACGAGTAAATGAACGAATGAAGAAAATTGATAAATAAACCGTTCCTTTAAAAAAATGAATGGGCATCATTAAGGAGCACTTCATGGCATCCGTAAGAAATCTTGCCATGTAAACAGGTTAGGGTTGATGGGAGAAAGGAAATTCTGATTAGCTCAACTCTCGCGTTGAAAGCTGGGGGAAAAGAGCTCCAAAGAATTATGAACAAGTCTGCCTTGTCGAAACTCTCAGACCGGAAAAGCTTTATTGCAACATGGTGGTTTATGAAGTGGCTAAAAATTATACAGGGGCCACGGGATGATATTCAAACTTTGGGAGGCTAAACATGCAAATATCAATATCAATAATGGGTATTTTAGGTCTATGTAAACGTTTACTGCACAAAATTGGACGGAAGCCCTCTCAAACTCTGGCCCCTCCGCTACCTGTTTCTCGCAACCCGTGGAGCTATATACGAGGGGTAGTCGGATCGACGATTCACGTTTGATGAGCTCTAGAAAAGTTTTAAGCTACTTGTGTGACCATATCTTTCTTATTTAATGTTAGAAATAACGATAGAAACAGATTTCCAGCTTTAAATTCGTCAGGCAATTTTTTTCTCCTCTTCTACATAATATACGTAAGTGTTGCTCCGATTCTAGAATAGAAATTCTACAGAAGTTGGCACCCTTTCTGAGGCTCATCCTTTATGAAATCCTTGCTGGTAAATACGGTAAATACCAAGTATCATTGCCACCCCCCCCCCCCCTCCCTGGGGGCGGGAGGTCGTGAATCTGCCCCTCTCTTTTCGAATTTCGTACGGGAATCTATGGAAAGGGTCCCCCCCCCCCAAATGGACCAAAAAATCTCATAAAATCTGACTTGAAATCATGAATGGACAAGATAAATAACGACATCAAGTTTCAAAACTTATTGATTAAAATCCACACATGTTGGATCATAACAACATGATATAGCTTTAAACAAGTCTCTATAGTGAATAAACTAGGTTAGCATGTCTGGCCTCGCCATTATTGCGAGACGATCAATCTACGATTTCCGTTCGGTTAATTCATTTAAATCCACATCTACATGCAAACTACAGCAATACAGACTAGTAGTGAACATGCTAATGTGTTTTGAAAAGTCATACAGTTGAAGATTCTCTTCGGTGTGTTTATTCAATTATGAGTGGTTGAGACCGCATACATTCGTAATTCCGAAGCTTCGTTATTCCGAAGGTTCGGATATTCCGAAGGTTCGGATATTCCGAAGGTTCGTTATTCCGAAGGTTCGTGATTCCGAAAGTTCGTTAGTCCGAAAACGAAATGAGGTTCGTAATTCCGAAGGTTCGTTAGTCCGAAAACGAAGTGAGGTTCGTAATTCCGAAGGTTCGTTAATCCGAAAAAGAAATGAGGTTCGTAATTCCGAAGGTTCGTTAGTCCGAAAACTAAATGATTAACTAACCTTATTTCGTTTTCGGACTAACGAACCTTCGGAACAACGAACCTTATTTCGTTTTCGGATTAACGAACCTTCGGAACATCGAACCTTATTTCGTTTTCGGATTATCGAACCTTCGGAATAACGAACCTTCGGAGTAACGCCACAAATGTTCGGATTAACGAACCCTTTTACGTTTTCGGATTAACGAACATCGAGGTATAGGCAATTTGCGTGTTTCGGAATTACGAACCTTCGGAATTACGAAGTGTAACCGGTTGAGACGTGGTGTCATCAGGGACGTGAGAGGGAGACCCCGGTGTCATAAAGATTCGAATTTCATATTTATGTCCCCCTTTTTTTTTATAGCTATTATCCCTTTAATGATAATTCGCTTCAGAAGGGCGCACCTATAAGCGCTTTACATAACCCCGGTCAGCTATTGGATTCTGGGGCCCGTCTTACAAAGAGTTACGATTGATCCAATCAATCGTAACTCTATGGAAATCCATCCGTGTCATGATTTTTTCTACAGAAAATGTGTAAAATGTCCTTTGTAAACAAAATGAGAACACACCAAATTGTCAAGAAATCAATGAATTTTATAGATATACATTTATATCTAGAATTTTTTTGAACAAATACGCATTTATGGTGACTTTGCTGGCTTTCCATATTTGCGATTGATCGAATCAATCGTAACTATTTGTAAGACGGGGCCATCTGGGGCCCATTTCATAAAGGTACAGCGTCAGCGTCAAGTCCCAAAACAGCGTCAAATTTTCACTTGCAGCGTCAAATTTAATATTTGACGCTGCAGCGCATTTAATAAAAAGTTGACACTCCAGCAGGAGCGTCAACTTTTTACTGGAGCGTCAAATATGGTTACTGGAGCGTCAAATATGGTTACTGGAGCGTCAAATAGGGTTACATATTTGACGCTGGTCATAGGGGAGCGTCAAGTTGACACTGAAAGGGTTTTTCATTGTTAAGAATGGCGTACATTGTGCTCAACCATGCCCAAGGCCAAAGGGCTCTTACAAGAGAACGGATATTAAGAGCAATTTCTGTGATAATAATGCTAATAAAGAATATATTAAGGTAATGCTTTCTAGTAGAAATGCAGTTTCTTTTTTTTGCCCTACCTACCAAAAAAAAATGTTTAAAAATTCCTCCGAAACAGTGAATTTTTCAGTTTATCCCAGGGCAGGCCAAGGAAAAAAAAGGGAGGTTATAGACAGAGTTTAGAAAAAAAAAATAATGGAGAGGATTTTTTTTTCTTGTAGGAAAAAATAGAGGAGGGTAGATCTATTTATGTGGAAGTGTTTAATTTAAGGCCTAAATTTAAAAAGTCCTAGGCCATAAAAAATGATAAAATCTTTTTTTTTCTGTTTCTGACTTTCTCCAAAAAAAAGTTGTGGCCATTGTTGAATCCATTTAGTTTACTGAATGGTTATTTGCCGTTGAAACCGATTATTTAAAAATATTTCCATTATGAACAAAAATAATTTTTAAAGGTCATTTTCGATGTTTCATGCATAATTAGAGCCTACAAATTTACTTGCTTCAGGGTGATTTTTAAGAGCACTGCACCAGCAGTGGCCTGCGCCTGCCTTGTTGTTGATACAACCTTGCATTACCGACACAAATAGTCAAGTGTGGGACTGGGATGAAAATTGTACAGTAGAAACTTAGTTGAAGACTCCCTGGGGAGTATTCAAACAATGAGCTGTCGTGACGCTTTGATTGCCAAGCCAACGGCATTGACGTTCACCACATCCTACCAGGTACCCATTTAACCCCTGGGTGGAGGGTGGCCAAGTATAAATTGACGCCCTGCCAAAGCCCGAGAGTGTCTTGAAGGGATTCGAACACACGACTCTCTGGTTTCAAGGCGATAGTCAGCATCACTAACACCAGAATACTTCCACTCCACTTAACTTTCAGTTTGATTCCTTTGAAGGCCGGTTTATAGCTCTTATCATGATAGTGTACGAGAACCCTTTGGTAAGTATTGTTCAATCTCTTCACAGCGGGTCCCTCGGAGAGAATCTTTAGCCGTACGTCACTCTCAACATTCGTCATTTTTACAAGAAATTACTAACGATCAACCAAACAGGTCAAGGGGCGGATCCAAGATTAATCAAGGGGAGAGGGCACTTTAAAAAAATGAAAGTTCCCCCCCCCCAGAAAAAAACGCCATCCCCAATCACGAATAGCATCTTTCCGCGATTTGTTTTCTCGACAAGCGAGGCAACAACAACACAATTATAATCCCGTCAACGTGGTGAATTCCAATAAAACATCGTATAAATCTCACTTTGAAAATCAGATCTGATTGACGCCTTAAAAAAAAACTAAAACCAAAAAATGCCATTTCTAATTTCAATTGTATATAGTAGTAAATTCATTACCTATCTATGTTTTTGGAAGAGTGATCTCCAATCATTATCACCATTAAACATCATAGAAACGGAACCATTCCGTACACTGCTACAACTACAACTGCTAAAATGTCATTCAGATGTTGGCAATTATGTTGCACCTCTGCCAAACTGAGCTGTGCAGATGGCATTATATCACTCTACTGGAATAACTAAATAGCGCATGCGACTTCCGTATAAACTTCCATTACCCACATCATATTCAACATGTTGAAACAAAGTTTTTTTACCACGTTGTAATGTCGAATAAAAAGGTCGAGTCACGGTCCATAGACTCAAAATCACAATAAAGTTGAATTTTCAATACAATTCAAGATCTACATGAATAGTAGAATTGTAAGAGATGATTATGTGCATTTTCTTTTTGTCAATGAGATTGTGTTTTGAGACCATGTGGGTTGGGGATGTATAAAGAATTGACAAAAGTCGAAAATAGATGAATGCATTTTTGAGGTATTATGGAAAACGAACCGTGAAATAACTATACCATGGTTGTTTTGCACGATATGGATATAGCTCCACGATTGTAACCAAGCCCTATGCATTATATGTTACCCCATGGGAACACCCCTTGCCTGTATAAATCTTTGATAAAATGGTCAATATCGTGCAATATATGGGTTTACCCGTATATTGCTTTTCATGCGTTGTTTCCTTGTAAAAGTCTTAATATCTTTTATCGCCCTCTCCATGTATTTTTCTTCAGAAAAGGCCATTTGAAACACCTATCTTATAAATTCAGTAAATGCATTTCAGAAAGGGGCAAACATTAAATCTTGAGGTTTTCATCCCCCCCCCCAAAAAAAAGGGAGGGGGTTCACTATCATCAATTATAACAGTAATTTTTTCGTTTACAAGGGTCTAACAAAAAACAGATATTAAAGGGAATTTGCTGACAATACTTCCACCCCCGCTCGAAAAAAAGTCTGCCTTTGACTAGAAAAATATATACAACCAAACTGAAGTTATTAGAAGTAAACAACAATTTCCACTCCTACCGATAAGTGATCGGATTAGATTAAAACACCAAGGTACTTCATCAAAGATTTTCTTCGAAATCTGTCATACTGATAATAGATAAATTTTATGAGCCAAGATTTCGGCAACATCCGAAATAAATATATAAATCATACTTCAACACGTGCAAATAATTTCTTCGAGGATATGGGCATTGCCAATATGCCCGCCCCTGGGCAAACCTTAATGTAGGATATAGTCGTTCGGTTCACGAGCAATAGATACGAACATTTTTGTTTTCATTCTCCCAAAATAGATTTGATTTTAATTGGGACCTGTGATAAGTTTTTTTCTCCCAAGATATACCTAGAAATTATTTAAACGAAAGTTGAGCGGTTTCAGAACAGGACGATCAGGGAAGGAAAAGAATAAAGGATATAAATTGTCAAAATCATAAAAGTGTCTATTGTTTTATGGGAACTTTGAACCTTGTTTTTTTTTAATTCACTGTATAATGGCAAATTGCTTAATATAACTTCCTGTTTGTACCGGGCAGTGGCGCGAAGCGCGCTCAATTGCCAGGTATACTGACCTAATAGAGATATTTTAAGGACTGTGCCATTAAACAGATATATATCTCACTGGTCAAGTAATGCGAGCGCGAAGCGCAAGCTGAAATTTTTTGATACCCAGACCTAAAAAGTGACATTATAAGCAAATTTGTGTAATCATGATACGTACCTGTCTCGCTAAACAAACAATGCGAGCGGAAAGCGCGAGTTGAAATTTGTGTATATATTGACCCCAAACAGCGACAATTTAAGGACTATTTTTTAGGAATCCATTAAAAATATACATATCTCACCATAGTCATCTAATGCGAGTGCTAAGCGCTTGCTGACTTTTTTTAGAATTACATCTATTAACACACGAAGAACTTTTTGTAGTCATTGTAATCATTAACATACGCATCTCACTAATCAAATATTGCGAGCGCGAAGCGCGAGCTGAAAATTTAGGAAATTTAGACCTGAAGAGGGACATTTTAAGGCTTTTTTATAAAAATTCATGAAGACCACACGTCTTTCACTAACAAAATGATGCGAGCGCGAAGCGCGGTCAGAAATTTTTTGATATTCAGATCAGAAAAGGGACATTTTAAGGACTGATTTTAGGAATTCATGAAGAGCAGACATATCTCACCAATCCACTAATGCGAACGTAAGCACGGATTGGAACTGGAAATGTTTTATATTCAGACCTGAAAAGGGCACAATCACTTTAAGTCGTCATGAAAAAAAGCACATGTCACTACATAAAACAATAACTCGAAGTGTGAGGAAACTTATTTGGTGTATGTTGATTTGAAAACGGGATGTTTTATAGTACAACAGAACAATGTGAACAGCAGGAACGATGAACACATAGGCCCGTATTCTGAAGTCAGGTTTAACTTAGACCATGGTCTAACTCTGCAGGTGCTAAAATTATGGGAAACCAAAAGTGTCCAAATTTGTATTAAGTTGTATGTTTCTTTTATTTCCTGATTCTACAATGTTGAAGACAATCATCTATTCATACTTCCTAGACAATCATGAATGATTTGAGAGCCAAATGAGCTGAAACATGATATCTCTACTATTAGTGATTTATGTTTTGGCTATCCATACTTTAACCATAACTTTGAAGCTGAATTGAAGTTAAACCCGTCTTCAGAATACGGGCCATAGGCCCTAAGCAAATTATGTCTCAGAAAGTTATGGGGGGAAAAAATCTTATGTAATATAACATAATGTATATAATATATTATAACATATTATAATGTATAATAATTTCAAATTTCCCACTACGTTTCTCTTTCTTTCTCCCTCCTTTCCTCCTTGTCCCCCATTTTTTCCCCTTTGGCCAGCGGATTGGGGGGACGTGCCCCACCCCCCCCCCCCCCCCCCGTATAGTTACGCCACTGGTACCGGGCAAGCCGAGAAGCTTCACCGGCGATTCTTTCGAAGAAGTCGTTGACGAAGCCGCTCTTGCTCGCCATAGACCGATTGGGATGGAGGGGTATTTAATTGAGCAGAGCGGCCGGCGTGAGGTACAAGGGGGGGGGGTCGACACGGGACCCTTATTTTCACATTCTATAATGTGGTTCTCCTTTTAACGCTTATGTATTTTGTATTGTCATCTCGAATGGCACTTGTTAGGACCATAGAGATACAGATATCAGTAACAATTATCTGGTTAAATAACAGGGTGCCTTTTGAAAGCAGTTGTTCAGGGCTATCACATAGACTAGTGTAAAATAGATAAAGAAACTAGAGAGCTGATACAAGGAATAAACATAATGCATGTATTTCCTCGGTTCAAACTTTGGCTTCGACCCAAACATACAACTTAAAAATGTTCATGAAGAAACTAAAGATAAATATAACGATATTTCCCTTGTGAAGTTGTGATTGCCTTAGTTTTATTTATTCATTTTGGAGAGGGGGAAGCAAACATAAAAATAAAGTATATCTAATGATAGAAGCAGGAGACAAGGATATGAAAGTCTATGTTACAGAGCCTTACACCTCGGTCACATTTGCTCTATGGCGGCCGTACGGCGAGTCGAAAACAGCCGTTTTATGCATGTTTATAAAATGTATATGTAGCTGGTAAAAGAAATGTTAAAACAGCTGTTTTCGACTCGCCGTACGGCCGCCGTAGAGCAAATGTGACCGAGGTATTACTTAACCCATGTTCGTCCAGCCTCAGTCACAACAAAACAGATGCCAGTCCGATTAAAGCTTTTACGTGATATCCAATGACATAACGTTGATCGATTTGCAGTTGGTCTTATTAGTATGACTGAGACAGGAGTAAGGTCCCCCCCCCCCCACCATAGGTTGTTTCAACTGATCATAATCTATAAGAGCAATATGAGAATATCTTCACGGATGGCGGCACGACCCATAACTCTCGGTATCAATGTGATAGTAACATATCCTGTTTCTGGTTTCTGAATTAAATCTTATCTTCATCAAATCTTGTAAACATAAGTGAATTAAAAAAAAGGTTAAAAGAAACATCGCGAAACTTGCTCCTCAAATCAATGTACATCGGAGTTGGATATAACATGGTCTTAAGAGACAGAGTCTGATATATTCCGTACCGGATTAGTTGCTACTTTAGGGAAAGCCACCCCCTCCCCTGATATTGACTTTATCTCTCATCATACAAAATAAAACAATTTTCTAGACCTAAAACACGTCATTGCAATGATCAATTCTCGGCTTTCTATGGATCATTGCTACCATCATTCTGTTGCCAAAATTTGAAAGTCTGTTGGGTATTGCCCATGTAGGCCCATACCATGCATACCGTAAACGTCTAACCAAGGATTAAGAGCAGGTAGTTAGAAGTCCTGCAAAATTAATGATCAACTTGATCAAAGCAACTCTACATTTATCCATCCTTGATAACATGATTGCATCCGACCGATAACATTGGTACAGACTGACATTTCGATAGTAAAAATGCCAATTTTTAGCACTAAAATTTATCCATCAGCAAAATGTTTGGAAACTTGACCCGAAAACCTTCAATTTAGATATTTTGGGCAACGAAAAATGTCTTCTCGCCATTATCGACAGGCTAGCTCTGAAAGTTTACCCTTCAACCGGGGCACCGCGTTGGCGCAATAAGCAAAAAAAAAAATGGGTGCGCAACATGGCATATAGCCTATGGTATCTCTCCAGGATAAATATATCATTTTGTGATAGACTCTGACATAATATTCAGAAAATAATAAAGCCCATCCTTTCCTTTAATTTTCATTCATTTACACATTCTTCTTCATTAGTTTCCCTTTTAGGGGAGAGGGGGAGCGTCCAGTGCCCAAAGCCCCCCCCCCCCCCTCTATACGCAAGTGTCTTCATCCTTTTTTGGTATTTGTCGTCGCCTCACTCGATCACGGTTACGGTAAGCGCACACGACAGCGTTGACCTCTTCGACATCCGTCTCAATGTCAAAGTCATCACGATACACAGTATAGGTCTCACACCAGCTGTTTCCTGCGCTCGGTATACCGTATGACTTTCGGAGGTGGGAGGGGTCTTTTGGGGTGTGGTGACACGACACTTGCTCCGGCGACAATTGCTCTGGGTTTTATTTCGTCTAAGATATAGGGTTAAGGTTGTAATATGTTTTTATGTTAGGTTTATGGTTAGGTTTGGGAAAGGGTTTAAAGTTAAATCCAGGGATGAAGTTGGATGTATATGGATTTTGCAGCGGTTCAATTGGTTCCTGAGCAAATGTCACGGAACCCTTGTGTGTAAATAGGAAAGGGGAGGGAGGGAGGACGGGGAAGGGGTTTAGACTGATAGTTTTTATTAAACCGAATAATCAAGAGAAATATCATATCCGTACTGGATAGATCACATTGTCCCACACTGTGTTCACAGTGATATCATCTTCACACCGAATTGAGCATTTTAGCAGTGTGAATCATATAGTCCACTATTTGAACACACTGTGAACACTCAGATTGTTGAAATGTTCAGAGTGTGAACGCACATTGCTCAAGGTTGAGTACCTGAACAGTGTGAATAACATTTCTACACAGTCCACTGTGTGAACACACTGCACTCAGATTGTAGGAGTGTTCACAGTGCGTACTTATCTTTACACTGTCAAAATTTTTAGCATTTTAGCAATGTTAATCACGTAGCCGACCACGTGATCAGACTGTGAACACCCTGTTCTTTTCCAGCAGTGATTACTGTTATAAGTAATGTTCTGTTGGTACATTATTGATTCCATATCGATCGTAGTGAATTCGTCAGTAATAGATGAATTTATTACCACAATAGGTCTAGATCAAATCATTGTGGTATATAGGTCCGTAATCAAAGTATCAGGGCTAATACTTATACAAATTTTCCTTACCTACACGTAGCTGCCGACAATGTCCCGAGTGCATTACATTTTAAAAGTGATAACTACCATGACTACGTTTCACCTAAACTGTCACAGGCTGTACCAAAATTACCAAGTCTTCGACCTCCAGAAAAGTCGTTGCGAGGTCTATCAAGCAATTTGGCAATACGTAACGAAGGCCTATGTGATTCGCATTATGATTTGGGGGTTCAAGAAGTTTCGACGATATTATTTGATCATTTATTCGGTCTTGAGTATTTTATGAATTTCATTTCATTTCATTTCATTTATCTCCACAAAATTAAAATATATACAAAGCAATATAAAAATACATTTTGAAATAGTGGTGGACCAAATTAAAGCTCATCAGGCTTGTTTGGATGGCCCAAAATAAGATTCATAAGCGCATACATAATACATAAAACATAATACATACATAATCATAAAAATAC
Organism: Lytechinus pictus; assembly: GCF_037042905.1. Lineage (NCBI taxonomy): Eukaryota > Metazoa > Echinodermata > Echinoidea > Temnopleuroida > Toxopneustidae > Lytechinus > Lytechinus pictus. Next base: position 10,537,157 of record NC_087260.1, read on the forward strand.
ATTCATATGGCATAAGACAGGACAGGAAAGAAGGAGGAAAGAAACAGAGAGGCTATGATTATTTGTCAAGAGAAAGGGGTTGGTCAGTGTAAAGTAAGTGTCGTTTGTAGTTAAAGTTGAAAAGTTTAGATGTCTTAGCTGTCTGAAGTTTAACAGAGAGATTGTTCCACAGTATAGGGCCCTGATAAAAAATGGTTGATTTGGCTAGCTCTGTGCGACACAGAGGAGGATGAAATTTACACCTATTTCGTGTATTATGGGAATGAATGGATCGATTCAATATAAAATAATTCAAAAGTGACGGTGGTATATTACCATGATAACAGTTATTCATGAATGAACCAGTTTGTAAAGAAATAATACTATGAATTGAAAGAATATTCATTTTGGAAAATAAAGGGGAAGAAGGGTGTAAATGATGAGAATGAGTTATAACTCTTAGTGCCCTTTTCTGTAGACGAAATATACGATTAAGATTATATTTTGATGAAAAGCCCCACACTGTGGAACAATAACTTAAATGAGAAGATATTAAAGAATGATACAATAATTTAAGAACATTTCTGGGCAAAAATGATAATTTCCTAAGAATTCCAATATTTCTGGATATGGTACCACATAGATGACTTATATGATTATTCCAAGACAACTTATCATCAATAATAACACCTAAGAACTTCGTACTTGACACTCTATTAATAATACGATCATTATAATGAATATTTGGGATGTTATTACTAATTTTACGTGTACCAAATATTACATAGTTAGTTTTATCTACATTTAAAATCAACTTATTGGCACACATCCATTGATGTAATTTTATTAATTGGGTGTTCATGGTATTGATAAGTTGAGTTGGATCAGGATTGGAAAGAAAAATACTGGTGTCGTCTGCAAATAATATGTAATTTAATAAGGTTGAACATTTTGGCAAGTCATTTATGTAAATCAAAAACAGAAGGGGACCAAGTATAGAGCCTTGGGGCACTCCATGAATAGGAGGTATCCTCCAAACAAATGAATATTCAGGTTACAACACTGACTTACTTAATATTTACTCTCACATAACAAGTCAGTAAGACAACATTTTGGCTCAGTGACATAGGTCTATTGTTGTGTCAAACCTGTCACCCCAATGTTTTGAGATTTAATTTGAATCGGAAGTGGAGAGCGGAAAATGAAATAGGCCGAATAATTATTACAAATAGGGACGAAGTTTACTAGGGTACGATTCCTAAAAGAAACGGAACAGTGTAAGATTTTAGCACAAACATTTGCTCCGGACATTATTTCGTCTAGTAAGAGTTGGGGTTGCAATAAGGTTTATGTTCGGTTATAGGGTATTGTTTTAAATTCAGGGTTAAAGTTGGTCATTCCATTAGTGTGTTGTATTTACAGCGGTGCAATAATTGTCGCTGGGGCAAATGCCACGGAACCACAAACTGAAATTGATGTCGTATTGACCACTACCCCCCCCCCCCACTTCTCTTTCCCTCTCCTTCTCCTTCTCTTTTTTTCTCTTACTCTTTCTAATTCATCTCTTCCATTAACTCACTCCAGAATGTAACTTTCAGAAAGCAAGTCAATTTACACGCATACAGAATAGATAGGCCATGTCAAACTAACTCATCTCAATTTAAACTTCCGAGTTCTGATGACGTCATAGTATGACTCGTCTCCTTATCTGTGACAGACCTGACAGTCGGAAGTCCTAACGGTATCTAACCACATGGGGGCTCTATAAGGGGAGTATCTTACAGGGGGTAGGGGGCAGGGGGCACACACTTCCAGGGTTGCAACTGACCGAGCGATCCCCCCCCCCCCCCTCCTCCAAAAATAAGGAATGAAACAAGATGAAATAGATTGATAAATAATTGATAGACATATGAATAAATGCATATACTTAAAGGACAAGTCCGCCCCAACAAAAGGTTGATCTGAATAAAAAGAACAAAAATCCAAAAAGCATAATACTGAAAGTTATGACATTTTAAAGTTTTGCTTAATTTCACAAAATAGTTATATGCACATCCGGGTCAGTATGCAAATGAGGGAACTGATGACATTACTCACTATTTCTTTTGTATTTTATCATATGAAATATTCTAATTTTCTCATCATTGTCCTATGAAACAAATTTTTATTTCTCCCCCAACATGTGGAATTACAATTGTTTAACATTTTATGGTTCAGTCAAGTTGGTCCTTACTGTCAAATCTGTAAAAAAATGAAATATTGTATAATTCAAACAATAAAAAACAAAAGAATTAGTGAGTGAGGGACTTCATCGATTCTCTCATTTGCATGTGACTAAATTGTGCATATAACTATTCTGAGAAAAAATAAGCGGAACTTTAAGACGTCATAACTTTCTTATTTTACATCCGATTTTGATGAAATTTTCAGCATATGCTTGTCTGATTTTTCTCGACTGATTAAATCAACATTTTTCTGAGGTGGACTTGACCTTTAACAAAGTAAGCAAATAAATTATTATATTAATTGCGGAAAGAATAAAGAAAAAGGGAAGAAAGAATATAGAAAAAAGGGGGAAAAGAAATAAAGAAGGAAGGAAGCAAGGAAGGAAGGAAGGAAGAAAAAAAGAAAGAAAGAAAGAAAGAAAGGAAAGAAAGACGAGCCTAAGAAGGTAAGCAGATGCAATTGATTTAGGATAAGGAACGTTATTTTTTTTAAGTACATTGCTTTTTTTTTCTTAAGTTGACTCATTTAAGCCAATTTTCCTGTTTTTGCACGACCCCCTCTCTCTCTCCTTATCTCTTCTGCCCCCCCCCCTCTCCTTTCTCTTCATCGATTCTTTCTCTATTTCTCAGTTTCTCACCCCAATTACATGTACAATTAACTTTTTTTCCTTTAAAATCTCATTTTACTTATACAAATCGCAAACATTTATTACTATATTATTGATCTTTACATTTTATATGAAATTGAAAGGAATTTCAATCGGAAGAAAATAAATGTTTTAATGGGTTGAATTGAATTGAATTGAATGACTTCTTTAGGAAACAGTGAAACATAGAGATTTCGTAATTCATTTTTCTCCCTTCTTCCCTGTCAAAATGTTGAGGGTAATTTATAGGTAATTAAACTGACTTAATTCGTGTGATTGAAATAAAAACCTGAATCAAATCAGATTATAAAGATTGCTCAGCAAGTCTGATTCATAATGACAAACGGAAAAATAAATCCTGCCTAGAATCCTAACAATTAGAACCACAAACGTGCTATAGTTTTTTTTTGTTTTCTTCTGTTTATACAATAATGGATTCCTTAATTACTTTCTACGGATCTAATAACCGGCTTTCAAGTGTCATTTGTGAAAATATAAGTCATAAAAAGCCAATATACTCATGCTTTCGTGACTTCATATTCCCCGGAATGAATATCTTGTGCAACAGGATTAACAAAAGAGACTATATAAGGACATAATATCTTAATCATTTAATACATCATTGTCATTTTGCATTAATCTAAAATTGTAGATCTAAACGCATGATCATATTAATAGGAAGTAAGCTGCATCCTAAAACAATCTATTCAAATAATACGGGCCCTTTCACAGAATTTTTTTTTTTTATGATAAGGTTCTTGTAAAAAAAACAAAAAAAAAAACACACACAAGCAGTTTGTCTTTTAATCGAATCACATGCATGCAGATGTCTCTTTTGTTTGCTTAGAATTGTCAAAATTCACCGTTTATCCTGATTTCACGAACTGGCATATTTTCAAAATGTGTATACTTAAACGATATATTATATAAACAAAATATTATATTTTAATCAACTTAGATGAATTGGAAACAAATGAAAAAAATATAAAGCAATTATTGGGATATTTGTATTATGAAAGAAAAGAAACCTGGATCTATTCGCAAGATGTGATTGCATTCATTCTAAAAACACTGATTAAAATTTTACCCAACATTTGGGTAGAAAGGGAACATGCATGTTTGGCGGGTATATGTTTTACCCCACATTGGGCTAAATGCATGTTTTAAGGGTAAATTTCAACGCAACATTGCGCATTCAAAAAATGTTTGGTATCTTTTTACCCAACCAACATGTATATGTCCCATTTTACCCAATATTGGGTAAACCTTTTTTTTCTAGAGTGTTGATACGAATATTTTTGCAGTCACTGAACTTTTTCTGATCCTTCCTTCATCACGAGTAAACAGAGCGCTTGATGTCACTTCAAAGGATTTCGAACAAAACATTTCTGAGTATGCATTGAGATTTATATTTCTTATTCTCCCAGCCGTGTCGATTTACGCAAATTTAACCTTCACAGGCAAATTATTCTGCCAACGGTATTATTGTTCGCGAATCTAAGGAATATAGGGAATTTTATAGCAGAAAATACAACGATGTTGTAGTACAATGATTAAACATACCAGCAAACGCGGATAATGAGTGTTTGTTTTAATGTCAAAACACAGATTATTGTTGACTTTTCCACAAAACATGTTGTATCATGATCGTCGTGTAGATTACCCCCAATGTTTTTCTTCAATTTTTAACAAACTGGCACTTTCATACGAACAATTTGTGAGATAATATGAGCCAAATTAAAAGATAATAAGCTATGTGGGTGGTAAATGAATTGTCCTTATATCGCTCCTTAATTAGAATGAATAAAAATAAAGATTTTTTCATTAAATAAAAACCGTCCATAATCGTACACGATTAGTGATCGCTAAAAAAGAAAACGGGGTAATTTTCTTCTTTTCTTTGTCTCTCCCCCCTCCCATCTAAAAAAACATAAGCTTGTATCCTTAACCATTGAAACCGTTGGCAATGCAACGTTTTGATCATATCATCTTAGAATCTCTAGCGTACCAAGAGGGGTGCAACTGGGCAAAGCCCCCCCCCCCCCCCCCCCCTCTTGGTGCGCACATAATTCGCTGTGACCATGACTGTATCCTGCATAAGTTAGCTTCCTCGGATATAGTTTTATGGTATTTGAAAGAAAGGTGTATATAATAATGTACTACAGTTATATAAAAACGTAATAATGCATTTTTGCTGTAATACTATTATTTTTGCCTCTTGCTATCTAACGTAGACTCCAAATAGTTTAAATCATGAAAACTATTGTGTGAATTTACTCAATTTTTGCAATTAAGATTATTCTTTGTACAGGTAAGCACATGCGTCTTCCATATCTACGGATAATACATTCAACTTCGGACGTGATTCACGAACCACTTAAATCAGACCGATTGGATCTCATTTAACTAATTTTATCTCTTTAAAATTTATTTTAGCCAAAAAAATATTATGTGTGATGATTGCCTCAGAGTATACCGTTCGTTCTGCCTCAAAGTTAGGTTTCACGAAAATAAACTTTCTATTTTGTTCGACACCCTGGAAGCATTCCACGGAGAGTTTTGTAAGCGATTTTTCATTGCCTATTGTGATAAGCTACTGAAATCCTTGCATTTGATTGGCTGAGAGCAAAAAGTCAGTTGAAATCACCGACGAAACTCTTCAATGCCCCCCCCCCCCCGGGCCTGATGGAATACATGTAGGCGTACAGTTTCTGTTTGTTAAAACAAGTGTGTTGACCTTTTAAATCGCATGCATAGTCATAAGGGATTTTTTTTTACAATTAAAACGAAAATGAACTTTGAATCTTGGTTTTAAGTACTGCACATGGACGTAATGTATTGTATCTGTCGTGGTAACAAATACCGGAAAAACTCATTACTAAATGTAAATACATCTCTGGCTTGCACCCAGTAAATTAGATCGCATAGTCTGAAAAATCATATGTGAAATGGAAGGAGATGGAGAATGAGGGGGGGGGTGGAGAGAGGGGAGGCGGGTGACAGCCGGGGGGAGGGGCAAACGATATGTATTTTAGAATTGAATGCCTACTTGGACAGAAAGAACAGAGACACAGTCAGATATAGGGTAGAGAGGAGTGGGCGGAATATGTATTCCAAAGAGATTGCATGCATAAGCCATAATAACCTCAAATACTATTGACTATTTCCAATTCAGGCCTATAATCAAATCGAGCATTGTGGCTGTGGTAGAACGCCCACCTCAAGAACGGGAGGTCGTGGGTTCGATCCCCGGCCGAGTTATGAGTTAATGACACCAAAGGCTTTATAAATGGGATATTCCGCGTTCGTGTCGGGCGCTCGACGTATGAGAATGAAGGGTACTCATATATGCAGAGCCCGCTGGAAGATCAGCTTACAATAATTGCTGAAATGAAGCTATTTATGATTTAGAAAAAACAAATATTTGTATTATCATCTAAATATGTATAACTACATTTTATATACGTAATAAAAATCCATAACTCTCCATGCACAATATTACTCTGAGTGCATATATCCGATGTATGATGTATTATTTATAAGGTTAATATAAGCCATGCATGTTTGTGTACTGAAATTGTCATATTTTTGTTCACCTAAACTCATCCGAGCATGGATCTCTGTTCACTTGTCTGTCCACCTGTGGTTTCACGTCATGAATCTTCATAACAGGTGGCCTTAACGCACTAATAAACGTGTAACGTGATACTGATTTATGACAGTTGTGAGGGAACAATATTATGTACATAATACTCGATGAATAGTGTACTCGCACCATTCAAAATATATACCACTACTGTGCTACTCTAACATCGCAGCAAACTTGGTCCCAATGCTATTTGAAACGTATCGTGTCAAAGCAAGTCAAACTCAAAGTATATTTTCAGTTTCCAGACTACTCTCATTACTGAAACGTAGTTTTTCATTCAATTTTTTTTTTAAACTATATATTTCGCTTCCATATACATTTCGATCTGTGATTATCTAATAACTGTTTTCTCCTAAAATGAGCCGACAATCAAAACATTATGCAGATGTGCTTCACCAATATTAATTTACAATTTGTATATATATAATCAATTCCACGCAAATGCTAAAGAGTTTTTATAGAACCGTTCAAGGGGGACTTTGGTAAGATGCCCCCACCCCCCCCCCCCCCCCGAGACCTAAAAGGTTGAGGATTATACGGGTACCAACACATATTAATTCGGGAAACGATATATTATGTGATTCATTAATTTTTTTACGGGTAGTTCAATGCAAACGAGAAAGCGTATTAATGTCAGATTTCACTTCATATAGTAGTTATCAAGAAAATCATTATGCATATACTTTGCCCCCCCCCCCTCCCAAATAAGGGTCCCAAAATAAAAGTAATATGATATTCGCATCCATTTTGACATATGTGTATAGAAGTAGGCCTATATTAATTTTAATGAATATTTCTTGTACTCGTGGCCTAGAAACCCCGGGCCCAGTCCCTTCCCCTTCTCAAATCCACCCCGCCCCCCCCCCCCCCATCCCCTGGACCCTCCTATGTGACATTGCAGTCAGTGTGTACCTATGTCTGTCAAAGGCCCCATAAGGCTGAGCAGGCCGAGTAAATAGCAGACTAACAATCTATGTGCAAATCAGAGAAAAGAGCTGAATGATCCGCTCGACCATAATATACAAGATCTCTATGTATGAAGACGAAAGCACAATAGGCTGGGCAAAATAATACAAGCTTCAATGAACAAAATAAGCTGTGATGAAAGCTACATAATTAAGAATGATTCGCTTCATATCACCAAAATTCTAAGAATGCTATACAGACTCGTGCACAGACAGTATTATTCCATGATGCAAAACTTATCTTGCGTGAACAATGTTCTACGTGTGTTTATACATATAGTAGGTAGTTGATAATAGTGTAGCTAGATCGAGAAGAGCAAACACTATCCCACTATATAGAGCAGAGCAAACAAAAGCGAAGAAATACACGTTTTGTACACTTACCTATATCTAGCGTGTCCGACTTGGTGTCTGTATTAAAACTGATATTCCAATTTCACCCTTGTTGCTTTTCAAACAGGGACGGAACCTTGACTCGAAATAGAAACGGACGGGGTAATTTGCGAACTTGGCGAGGAAGTTTGAGAAGTCCGAAAGCAGACGAAATCTGGTTTTCATTCTATTTTGGTGAAGCTATGATGAGACATCGATGCATTGCAGGTAGTCGACGCTAGATGGCGCGATACTCAGTTTGGTATGAAATTTGATTGGGTTCAATGATAAATAATTATGAAGGAAATCCCCCTTCCCCCTCCCTCCCCCCCCCCCCTCTCTCTCTCCCCTCTCTCTCTCTCTCCCTCTCTATTTCTATCTCCCAGAGCTCTAAAGAATGACGTTCGTGGTTCATATTGTACGGTGGGACAAACATATACGTTTTACACGAAGGGTGTAAAATCTGTAATATCTTAAAAAATTAAGAGAAAGTTTAATCTGCTAAATTCCCGACAAATCACTACATCACGCGGCCTTCGACCCCCCCCCCCTCTCCCTTTAATAACTCTTATCTACCCAGGGAGGCCATTCAAACCCTTTCCCTGAGGGCCCTGCATTACAATGTCATTAATTTATCTTCTCCATCATAATTATAACGAGTACCTGACAAGAAGGCAGAAGGTCCCTTTTAAGTCTTTTGTTTTCTTCTATATAGACTGGGCACGATAGATCAGTGGTACGGTCACCATAACCATGAATGGAAGGTCATAGGTTGTAGCAAATACTCAGGAAAATGGGACCTGCTGCCTGTCAGATGCTCAGCGTGTGAGAATAGAGAAGCGTAATAATCAGGGTACTAATGGATAATTCGTTTTTCATTCTCGATCATCGCAGAGCAAAAACGGAAATCAACCTCATCATGGTTTGGTCTCTGAAAACACAAAAACGAAATCACAACGAGAAAAACCTGTTGTGATTTCGTTTTTGGAGATCAAAAACAGAAGAATGAAATCAGAAATACTTTTGGGCTCTTTCTGATACCTCATTCTATACTTGTGTTTGTTATATATCAAAAACAAAATCAGAACACGCTTTCTACCCCGTGATTCTGTTTGGAAAAACGCAGACAGCGAGAACGAAATCGGGTACTCGCTTTCCACTTCTTGCTCTCTGATTTTGTCTTTCGCACAGCCAACAGCCATATCGAAATACGCATGATACGACCACGTGCAACAAAAATTCACGTTAACATGGCTTTTTCCAGCGTTTTCGGGCCTTCACAGACAGTGGCGTAGCTAGGATTTTTTTTCCCGGGGGGGCACTGGGGGGTCCTTGCTTTTTCAGGGGGGGCACCGGCCATTTTTCCGGTGTGTGTGTGTATGTGTCACAAGGGCGGATCCGACTTTCGCCAATAGGGGACGGGGCCCGAAATTATCTTCACCTATATCAGTCACTTCTTAGTTTTATTCTTATAAAACAACGTAAACATGAAATAATCTCATACGCCTTATAAAAAGTGCGAGCGCGAAGCGCGAGCGATTTTTTTTTTAATTTTTGCTTTCATGTATTTTTTCCTGAAAATTTAATTTTCTGGGCAATGTTATGTGTGATCCTGAACAAGATTCGTATGTAACTAGATGGTTACTGCGAACGCCAAGCGCGAACAGAAATTTTTATCAACTGATCTAGCATAATCGAAAAGGGACTTGTTAAGGACTGCTTACCGTTACCCACGAAGACGGTATATATTCCAATAATGCGAGCGCGAAGCGCGAGCAAATTTTTTGACATTCCGACCTAAAAAATGGTCTTTCTAAGCACTTTTTGTATTAATAAATGGGATAGGTATGTAACTAAATAATTGATGCGAGCGCGAAGCGCGAGAGGAAGAAAATTGAGATTTTAGACCTAAAAGCGGGACACTCTATTCATATTTTGTAAATCATAAATAGGATATAGTCAATTGGGTATCATTAATAATGCGATTGTGAAGCGTGAGCAGACGATTATTGATATTCTGATGTGAAACTGGATAATACATTTTAAATAAAGAACATGCAGGCTATCGCGCATGTTTTAGATTTAGACCTAGAATCTGGGCATTCTGAATACATTTGTTTAATGGAACATTATGGAATACAATATGAACTTGGCAAATCAAACAATGTGACCACGCAGCGTGAGCTTAAAATGCTGATATGTAGACCATAAAACGAACCGATTTACAGAGCACTTAAATTTGTAAATGAAAAAAAAAATAATGAAAGCTCGAGTGTCCGAGCTAAAATATGTTTTGCATATTGACCTCAAAACTTGCTCCATATCAGCCTATTGAGCAAGATATGAATCTCATCGAACAGGCAATTCTGGCGCGAAGCGCCAGCAAAAATTTTATATAGTAACATGAAAAGATTTTTTTTTTATTGCAAGTCTTCCCCTTACATTATTTCATTCACTCGTCTTCCTCCTCTTATTTTCCTCTTCTTTTTTTTCTTCTGTCTTTCTTCTTCTTTTCCGTTTGTCTTTTCTTCGTTCTCCCTTTTTTTTTTTTTTTTTTTTTTTGCTCAGCCAATTTTTTCTGGGGGGGCACCTGGGGGGGGTACACCAAGGTGCCCCCCCAGAAAAAAACGGCAGAGCAATTTCGTTTTTGGAGATCAAAAATAGAAGAATGAAATCAGAAATACTTTTGGGCTCTTTCTGATTTCTCATTCTATACTTGTGTTTGTTATATATCAAAAACAAAATCAGAACACGCTTTCCCCTCCGTGATTCTGTTTGGAAAAACGCAGACAGCGAAAACGAAATCGGAAGCTCGCTTTCCACTTCCTGCTCTGTGAACAGTGGCGTAGCTACGGGGGGGGGGGGCCTGGGGGGCACGTGCCCCCCCCCCCCCTGAGATTAGGTGTGCCCCCCCCCCCCCCCCAGGTGCCCCCCAGAAAAAAGTGGCTGAGAAAAAAAAAAAAAAAAAAAAAAAAAAAGGGAGAAAGAAGAAAGAAGAAAAGAAAAACGGAAGAAAAGAAAAAGGAAAAGAAGAAGAAAGACAGAAGAAAAAAAAGAAGAGGAAAATAAGAGGAGGAAGACGAGTGAATGAAATAATGTGAGGGGAAGACTTGCAATTAAAAAAAAAATCTTTTCATGTTACTATATAAAATTTTTGCTGGCGCTTCGCGCCAGAATTGCCTGTTCGATGAGATTCATATCTTGCTCAATAGGCTGATATGGAGCAAGTTTTGAAGTCAATATGCAAAACATATTTTAGCTCGGACATCGAGCTTTCATTATTTTTTTTTTCATTTACAAATTTAAGTGCTCTGTAAATCGGTTCGTTTTATGGTCTACATATCAGCATTTTAAGCTCACGCTGCGTGGTCACATTGTTTGATTTGCCAAGTTCATATTGTATTCCATAATGTTCCATTAAATAAATGTATTCAGAATGCCCAGATTCTAGGTCTAAATCTAAAACATGCGCGATAGCCTGCATGTTCTTTATTTAAAATGTATTCCAGTTTCACATCAAAATATCAATAATCGTCTGCTCACGCTTCACAATCGCATTATTAATGATACCCAATTGACTATATCCTATTTATGATTTACAAAATATGAATAGAGTGTCCCGCTTTTAGGTCTAAAATCTCAATTTTCTTCCTCTCGCGCTTCGCGCCCGCATCAATTATTTAGTTACATACCTATCCCATTTATTAATACAAAAAGTGCTTAGAAAGACCATTTTTTAGGTCGGAATGTCAAAGAATTTGCTCGCGCTTCGCGCTCGCATTATTGGAATATATACCGTCTTCGTGGGTAACTGTAAGCAGTCCTTAACAGTTCCCTTTTCGATAATGCTAGATCAGTTGATAACAATTTCTGTTCGCGCTTGGCGTTCGCAGTAACCATCTAGTTACATACGAATCTTGTTCAGGATCACACATAACATTTCCCAGAAAATTAAATTTTCAGGAAAAAATACATGAAAGTAAAAATTAATTAAAAAAATCGGCTTATGAGATTATTTCACGTTTACGTTGTTTTATAAGAATAAAACTAAGAAGTGACTGATATAGGTGAAGATAATTTCGGGCCCCGTCCCCTATTGGCGAAAGTCGGATCCGCCCTTGTGACACATACACACACACACCGGAAAAATGGCCGGTGCCCCCCCTGAAAAAGCAAGGACCCCCCAGTGCCCCCCCCGGGAAAAAAGATCCTAGCTACGCCACTGTCTGTGAAGGCCCGAAAACGCTGGAAAAAGCCATGTTAACGTGAATTTTTGTTGCACGTGGTCGTATCATGCGTATTTCGATATGGCTGTTGGCTGTGCGAAAGACAAAATCAGAGAGCAAGAAGTGGAAAGCGAGTACCCGATTTCGTTTTTCGCTGTCTGCGTTTTTCCAAACAGAATCACGGGGTAGAAAGCGTGTTTTGATTTTGTTTTTGATATATAACAAACACAAGTATAGAATGAGGTATCAGAAAGAGCCCAAAAGTATTTCTGATTTCATTCTTCTGTTTTTGATCTCCAAAAACGAAATCACAACAGGTTTTTCTCGTTGTGATTTCGTTTATGTGTTTTCAGAGACCAAACCATGAGGTTGATTTCCGTTTTTGCTCTGCGATGATCGAGAATGAAAAACGAATTATCCATTAGTACCCTGATTCGTAATGCTACCATTATCAGCGAGTTTTTGCAATTGCCGCAACGGGGAGGAATTCTAAAACATAGAAAATCTAAATTGTTCGTCAAATCACAATAAACAGCTGAGAGGGCTTTGTCGAAAATTGGTGAACCGGGACAGCAGATCGTCTTAAGATTCAGAGTTGATGAAATATTGCATATAATATTTTGTCGTTTATCCAGAGTCACGGACGAAACTGCAATTGTGATTCATCGACCCTCGACAAAGACTTCATTGTCATGAATGGCTTTTGACAATAGATTCTCTACGTTCCTGAAAGCGTCTACGTAGTAGTTGCGAAAACTCCCTGTTATTCCCTGGTTATTCGGAGCACAATGGGAGAACGCTTTCCAAAAATGTTGGTATAGGCGGCGATCCAGGGGAATGTCCCCCTCGAATTTCGACTTTGGTAAAGAAGTTTGTGGGGGGAGGGTCCGGGGGAGGGTCGTCTCGTGCAAGATTACAAATTTTGTTAATAATTAATCCTCATTATAATGATATGTTTCATATTTGCTTTAAAAAAGTCTTTTGAATCATAGTCAAAGAAATATCAGGAATTATACATGTTTTTGTGAATCGTGAAGCCAGGGCTTTCGCCAGACATGACGAAAAAGCTGTTGAAACCTGGAGAATCGCAGCAGGCAAAAAACAAAACAGATGAATCTTCGCGGATCGTCAAGGGAACTTCTTGACTATACCTGAGATTGTTTTCAAAAGGGATATTATTGTCAAAGTTTGGGCTAGTCGTGTCAAAGACAGGCTCCTAAATCTGCTCTCAAACTTTAGAACTAGAGAAATGAGGACAATATCAACCGGATGAATCTGCAGAGAACTCATGTTCATGCATGACATGTCCTTCTTCTCTATAGCTGGCTGGGTGTGTCTGTCCAAGTGCAATTTTCTACATGGAAGCAACATGGGCGGATCCAGGATTTTTTCAAAGGGGGTCATTTTTGTACAGGAAAATTTTGACAACTCCCCCCCCCCCCCCGAAAAAAAAGGTTTTCATTACCAAAATCGAGGTCATTTGCTCCAAGGAAAAAAAAGCCCTCACTTTTCTATGCCCCCCCCCCCCCCCACTGGATCCTTCACTGGGAATGAATATGGTCATATTTGCATATTTACACCTGAAAACTCCCTCTCCTGGACCAGTTACCTCTGGCATTAGAAACAGACCTCTTCCACATTAAGAAATTAAACCTCATTATTCAACATTAAGCACTATTCACCATCGTTCACTACCACTAGCACAAAAAGCAAGTTATTGATTTCCCTTTTTTTCTCTCTCTCTTTCTCTTTATTTTTTTCTCATACTGTCTAAATCTGCAATTAGTTTTCGGAACACTGCGCAGACGCTTTCAGGAACGTTGAGAATCTATTGAAAATGCCTGTCAGATCACAATAGACAGATTAGAGGTCATTGTGGGAAGTTGGTGGACCGGAACAGCACGTCGTCTTAAGATTCGGACGGGACGAAATTCTGCAAATATGTCGTTCGTCCGGAGTCCAGGACGGCACTGCTGTTTTGATTCACCGATTTTCGGCAAATGCTGTTTTGTTATGAAGGGTTTTTTGACAAAAGATTCTCCGCGTTATAGAAAGCGTCTGCGAAGAGATCGCTAAAATGCCCTTTTCGAAGGGACACTCAAGTAGTATACATGGATATCCAATTCAACTGTGACAATTAGAAATATGCATATTTTACATATTCGTCCACTCTTCCATCATCATCCCATTCGCTCGTAAAAGAAACACTTGTCTTTAATTTTTTTTTCCAATTTTATAAATATTTATTACTTCTATATACATTTACAATTTTCGTAATCATATCTTGTTTAACATAAATTATTTCACTTTAATTATCACAGTAAGATCGTAAGATAGTTATAACATTTCTTTTCAGAAATGCCTACGAAAATCTGACAGAAGTATACTTTTCAAAATGGAAATTACGTATCAAAAGTATTCCATTTATTTATCATCATGATCAATAATTGAAAATAAATTAACAAGTCATATCCTTGATATATCATTGCACCACTGTGTATGTATTTTATTTATTTGGTGAACATGGCTTTTAGAAATTTTGGTTAAGAAATTGCAACTGAAATAACTAACTTTGAATAGTTATTAATATGGCCTAAAATCGACTTAGAAGCATGCTGTTTTTATTGAGACCATATTGTCTGCTTTGGGACGTTACGATTAGGAGGAGAAAATATTGGAAAGCTCTTTTATGACTTCTTTATGATGAATTATTTCAATATGAAACAAAAATTTTTAGTGTAAAAAAACATGTGGCATTTATCTACAAGTTGAGATGATACATGCAATTATAACAAAACATTATGAACAATAAAACAGTCAATATTGGCCACATGCGCTAAAGGGGCACATAATTAATTTTCTTGTGTTTTTCCTTGTTTGTTTTTTAAAATGAGTATGCTGTATTTTGGAAGACAAGATTCTTGAAAAATTACAAGAATTCTCGTCATTAGTTTCAAAAGTAAGCCAATGAGTGCCCTGCTGGTAAAATTTATATAAGTGTAATTTTAGATCGTAATATCAAACAATATCAAGAATACATAATCATAGAGAATATTTTTCATAATTATGTTTATGCCTCATTGTGGCTGGCAAGCGTAGCAATATGGGATTAATTAACATATAACAACGAAGTAACAGTTTTTTAAAAAAAATCAATTTTATGCAATTTATAACAACATTTGAATGCATAAAATAATAATACATGATACACTTGCATTGTGCCATTTGAAAAACAAAACTTTCGAACATGACCCTGCCTGTGGCACATTCCGCCAAGCTAGAAAAAGATTTTATTAACAAAATTTCTCATTTTCCAAAACTTTATTTTTTTTAAATTGTGTCTTCAAGAAAAGTATTCACATAGAGCTCAGTTGAAATTTTTTTTCTCACTCTCTTTGAACATAATACATCGTCTATGTATAAAACAAGCATTTCCACTGACATGTATGGCAAGTTTTCAATCTATACAGACTGATTCTCATTCTTCAAACCTTGAACAGAAAACTGTAAGTCTGCAACTTTTTTTTGGTAAGAAGAGTCAAGGCAAATATAACTTGAGATTTTCATATCTGTTACTGTTTCCACACTCCTCCAGTGAGTGTTTCGCCCCTGGCCAGATACATCAGCGATTACTAATGGTTGGCCCACAATGCATCAGTGAGTCACTCTTCTTTTACTTCCCCTTCACCCAACCAATCGATTGATTTTCCCTTCTCCTTCTCTCCACTCACGCGCTCCCACCAACACTAACGTGACGCGGTAGAGAAACTATCGAATTACTCTTTGTGCGATCGCAATCGCTCGGAGCGAAATTGCATGAATTATCGTCTGCGCTGGGTGTGAAACGCGCGAAAATGAACCCAAATTTTGCGTAAGTCGTAAGTTAATGGCGGATAGAATTGGTAAGTGCCCGGAGCGCACGGCGTGGAGATTTAACGTGCGACTGTTGCAAGAAAATGAAAGAGAATTATTAGTACTATATGAGACTTCCTAATCGTGTTGAATTCTGACGTTATTACTTTTGTCATGTGGAGTATTTGGACAGCGTTCGGTTATCAAATGAGAGGTGTCATTATTAAAACACTGCACTCTTTGCCGAAAATCACTCGAAAGGCTTTTAAAGATGAAAGATTATGATGATTATTCTGACATCATATTGATTGAGAAAGAAGCTGCGCCGAAAAATACCTCTAAGCAACCCAATCTTAAATTCGACGGGACTTTTATCAATTGTTTTCTCCATTTCTTCTCTTATTTTCACTTGACGAAAACGTATAGGGCCTGAAAACGCTTAGGATCACAATATGGATTCCCATGAATCATTGACGCGTCAAAAAAAAATTGTATATATCTTGGCAAAATTTGTATGTGAACCTTACACCAAACACAACTAAAGAAACATGAACTCTTTTCTAGTTAAAAAAATGATCTACAAAGTAAAATGTCATAAAATACCTGGTAGACACGGGTTTGATATGTTTGTAGCATTGAGATAATTACAGGACAATACATTATGCTAAAGGAGTAAAATGCATTCAAACCCGTTAAAGGGGAAAATTCACTCTAACGAAAATTTTGTTGTAAAAATATCAGAAAAAAATACAACAAATATTGTTGAAGGTTAGAGCAAAGTCAATCAAAGATCAAGAAAGTTATTAGAATTCTAAGTTCTTCATTTGTGACGTCACGTCATTTTCTTTTTTTTTCTTCCAGGAGCGGGCGTGCAAATGATTTGTCTGTTGAAGCCTTTATTTTTTTTAAAGAAAATTGCATTTCATTTTTTTTTATTACACTATTGGGAAGCTGCTCGCACATGACGTCACAAATAATTTTTTTTTTTAATATTCCCAATTAAACTTTGATGGACTTTTCTCAAACCTTCATCAATATTTTCTCCTTTATCTTCGATTAACTTTTTGTCAGGGTGAACTTTCCCTTTAAAATGTCTGCCTCAGTGGTCCCACACTGTTAAAAAACCCTGATTTTACAGAAAAAAAAGAAAATTTTGCAGAAAGCAATAACAGAATCATTCTCTAAATTCATAAAACAGGAATTTTTCTGCGATTTAACAGAACAGGTCTGTTTAAAAAGGGGAAAAGGGTGTTTTATTTAAGGAAATTTGTAAGGTTCCATACACCAGTACACCAAATACCAATTTCCTGTAATTTTACATGATATAATATAAGATTACGCAATCTGGTATGATTACAGGTGTTCTCGAGACTCTGCTGCAGGAACTTCTTTTATTTTAAGGATACATTTTCTAACAGTGTATAATGCCCCAGTATAATTTGTTTTATAAGGCAAAACCCACAAAACACACTTTAATACACCAAAAGATCCGGGTAAAACATTCCAGTGTCTACTACTGTACAAGGCAGTATCATTAGATGCTTTCTTCCATCTTCATGACCATATACGTCAGTGTAAGACTAAAACAGACAATAATGATACTTAATTGAAACAAAATATTAATTAGCTATATTCAGATATCTTGATGAAATTACCATACCTAATAAGAATCTATTTAATTCATGCCGTGACTGTTTATTGATTTATCTGAGTATTATGTCACACAGGCATGGGAGCATCTTACTTAAAAATTCTCATCTATAGACAATCACGCTTCATTTTGGCACGTAAATGCCGCATTCGTTTAAACTGAATAGTTTTCATGAGTAGAGGGTGAGTACAGTTACTTGGTAAGACTGAAAGATTAAAAAAAAAACATTTGTCAGCACACTGCTATCTTCAGAAGTCCGTAAGAAAAAAAAAAGACCGAGAAAATTATTTAACAATTATATCACACACTGAGAAACCTTAGTTGATATTATGGACATTAAGTTTGCTTGAAAAGTATTATCTATATAGGGTTTCACGAGCCTAATTGCAACAGGAAGCCAAAGGATATTCATCCGACCCAACCCATTCCCATAATATAGCTGATTGACAAAAATGTATGCATATGATTGTCCATTTAACACTGATTGTAAGGGCAATCAATGAATTTCCTTTGTCCAAGTATTGAAAAAATATTACCTAACTTTTTGAACTATATGACCGACGATTTTTTTAAAGGTTATTTCACCGTTTCAGGTGATGAATGATATCTCCCTACGAGAAAATATTTTCATAAATGTCGATTTATATTCGAAATGAAATTGTCAACATACCCTTTTTCTTGCCAGATATGGAATGTCGGATATATATTTCCTACCCACTGATAGTAACATTATTCCCCCTAATTTCATCCTTATGTGTTAATGATTTTTCATGTGCTTTCAACACACATATCTATATGGAAATGTTCACGCTCTTGCACACCTGTAGACCTTATGCACTGATGTCTTCACATCGCCATCTTGTTGAGATCAGTGACATTGTCTTGCGTGCGTTGGTGATTTGCAACTGCAACTAGTGGCCCCCACTCATTTCCATCTTAATATGCTCTCAAAATTTTGTTTTTTTATTTACAATACTAAATGCGTATTGCAATGACGTTCGCCCGTTAATTTTATCGGATTCATATTACTTAGTATTTTGTTCGAATGAAAATGAATGAAATAACTGAATTGAATTGAATTGAACGCTACTTGTCAATTTGAATTTGATTTAAATCAGGCAGCGACGAAATCAAATCTTGTCCGGAAGTCTTGAGTTTCATAACACATGAAAAAAGAGAGTGCTTAATTTTTTTTGACACGTAACCGCTTTGAGACTGAAACCATAGGAAAGATGGAAGCCAACTAAAGATAGACGAAGCGGGGATTAGTAAGGTATCTCCTTGTAATGAAGTTATGGCTTCTAGAATACATTTAATTGACTTAAATTCAAATACAGAAGATAAGACCCTTTTATTAAAAAACAGACAAAAGGCTATTTTTCGCTTTTCGGATTAGTTTTCATCTTCTGAAGTTTAATAATTATGCGTTTCTTTTATTTTTTTTTCTCTGAAATCACCATCATGACCATAGTAGTCATGAAATATGGCAACCGGCTACAGAAACTGTAAAAAGATTCATTTCTACTTGGCACTAAAGATATGTAGAGTTGTGAATAGTAAATCGTTTTTATTGGTATTGTTAAAGGAGAATGAAACCCTTGAAACCAGCTGAATCCATATCAAAGAGAAAAATCAAAGAAACATATTGTTGAAAGTTTGAGGAAGATTGAATGAATAATAAGAAAGTTATGAGCATTCGAATATTGAGATCACTAGTGCCATGTAGATCCTCCCAACGGCAATGCGACCAAGATCTGTGATATCACACACGTACAACTCCCTCATTACTTTAGTACTTATTTCACTTATATTCTCACTTTTATAGAGTCTACCACAAGGTGAGGTGTTCTCTTTATGAGATGACAAGTACAGAGGTTTCACAACATTATATCATTGATGAATCGTTTGTCATATGATTAGAATGAGCAAAAAGAGATGTTTTGGGGTATATTTTCAGTGTCCAAATGGGAGAGTTGTACGTGTGTGACATCACAGATCTTGGTCGCATTGCCAATGGGAGGATCTCCATAGCATTAGTGATCTCGACATTCAAATGCTCATAATTCTTTTATTGCTAGTCCTATTTTACTCAAAGTTTTGTTGATCTTATTCTTTGATTTTTCCGCTTTCACAAAAGCTAACTTGCTCCAAGAGTTTCATTCTCCTTTAATTTGACTATGATGCGTGATTGGGCAGTATGACATCATGTGACTAAATCCTAACCTTGCTACCATGTTACCAAAAAGGAAACTAAAGTATGGCTATTTATTATCACTGGGAATGCTGCTTGCCAATTGGATAAAAGCCACTAAAAGCAATGCTTGTAAAGTGTAGACCCTTTTTGTAAATTAAAAGAACAACAACAGTTGGGCACTTAATATTATTATGCATATGTATTGGAAAGAAAAAAACAGAGGAGGGAAAGAAAAGGTTGGAAATCAGATTGGGGTAAACAGTATTTTTAATTAAAGACATGGGCCCCGTCTTACAAAGAGTTGAAATTGATCCGGTCAACCACAGCTATGGGAAGCCAGCAAAGGCAGCAGATAAAATGCACGTTTGTTCAAAATATTTTCTAGATATGACGTATATTCATATATTCTTCGTTTTCTTGAAAATTCAGTGTGCTTCTCTTTTTTTTTTACAAAGGACATTCTGAATCTTTCTTGGATGAAATATTATGACATATTATGGATTACCACACCTTTGAGGTTGATCAGATCAACTGTAACTCTTTGTAAGACGGGGCCTAAATGCAGGTTCAAGTCACAAAGAGGTCTCCGCCGTGAAAAGGGGGAAATTCTATTAAAAACACGGCGAAAGTCTGAATGGTCAGTTTATATTGTTTGACGTCGTATGACTACAACAGGGCCTTATGATTGAGTTCTTTCACAATTATTTAATTCAACAGATGAATGTCGGTTTTGGTAATGATCTCAAAATGGGTTCGATGTATAGGAAAAATAAATATGTGCCAAATTGGTGCCAAATCGCTCTGAAATAAAATGTGTAATTGTTGACAAATCATCAAAATAAGCACGGTATTTTATAAAAATGTCGGGTCTTTTCGAAGTAATATTAGTATACTGTTTTACTTGTTCTTTTCTGTGTTAGAGATATTCAGATTTATCGGTTTTCGGCTAAGATGTCAATATTTCATAAAGTAATGTTTAAATCAATGTACCAGATCTACCAGATTTACGATAAGATTAACTGATTTTAAAAACATTCTAATGAAATTGATTGCAGCAACTGCATTCTTTTAACCTTTAATGTTGCGTTCTTTTAAGGTTCCCAGTAAACTTGTATAATTACGGCATCATGGTTGAAACCAAAAATGGCGTTCAACCACTCTTGTATCCTCTTGGTGGAGTTAGGCTTTTCTATTAACACATTGCCTCTAAAAAGCCTATGGATATTACAGGACTCGGTTGTCAATTGGTTAACAGTAACATCAGGGCGCCCTCTGGTGGCGGTAGTCCGTATAGCTCGTCACCTGAATTCAACATGATCATGTCGATGTAGAATAAAATTATAAGTCCATATCGTCCTCTTAAACACTTCATCAGACTGGCCATCTATCAGTTTACCAGCAAAATGCTGTCCTGCCGAGTTCATATACGGGAGTTACCATAAACAGAAAACTCGCTGAAATCGTTCTTTGCATTAAACGGTTTTGTATTGCAAATTGCAGGTAGTTGATGGTCTATTGTCCGTCTATCCAGTGATCGGAATAACCGCTTTTCATTCAGTACTAACTGCAAATCCTTGGAAAGCTATAATTGCCATAAAATCATTTCTATCCATCGCTTTCTTAATTTTCTAGACATATCAAAATGTTTACATCCTCTCGAGAATCTTCTCTACTTGCACTTTGCCCAAAGTCCTCCTGAAAAACAGTTCTTCGAGATTTTCCGTGCCCACGCGCTTCAGGGCGGGCATGGTCAGGAGAAGCTTGCCAAATCTCGCGGGACTCTCGGGATGTACGATGTTCTCGTACTGCGCGAGAACCACCTGCGATTGATCGCGGAAGAACTCCACCTTGCTCTTCTCCCGAAGTGTGCCTTTTGTATCTGTAGTTGGGGAGGAATTCAAAAAGACAAAGGATAGATTAGGTTAATGGTGTCCTTACATAATCACACAGCCAAGAAAAAAAAATCATGTTAACAGAATGAAAAAAAAACATGTCAAAAGCAATCTCAGTTGAGGAGAAGAAATAGATCATAGAGCTGGAGTTCAAATTTAAGGAAAAAAAAATAAACATGTAATCGTAAAATTCATGCAAAAGCCATGGCCCTGGGAAGCGGGGGTGCTGCAAAGGGGGGTGGTGCGTGTATTATTAGGAATTCTAGACGGTTTGACAAAATGGGAAAATGTAACGAAAATGACCTTCATTTTGTACAGAAACCTTTTTTTGTCAAATTTACATCAGCACCTCCAGTCAAAATATTGTTCCCAGAGCTATGGCAAAAGCGAGTTATAATATCACAGTCGTACAATTTAACGGGAGTCGTATTGTAAAAAACTGTTAATGCATTGTATTGCCTTGTGGTGTATTGTATAGTGTTAAATTGTATTATATTGTATTCATTTCTTTTATTTCCATTTAAATTACCATGTTGAGCAAAGTATGAAATATAGAAATGAAAATAATAATACATGTAATAACAATGGTCAGTTTTTGTATAGCGCATAGCAAATAACAAATAAGTCTCTATGCGCTTGAGAAAACAAAGGAGAGGAAGAGAAGTGTTGGTGAGTTCATTTTGTTGAGGCTAGCTACAATTTAAATAAGTATGTTTTAAATTTGTTAACTGAACTGATAGACAGGCATACTAGGGAATGGAAAGGATAAGCAGGATCTCGGTCGCTTTGATTACTTGCATCATCTTCTTATTTTACCCTTCCCGATATGGGCATTGCGAATCACAACCATACCATCTTATAAAAAGTAATACAATTCACCCCGCCCTTTTTCCTCCAACAAAAGAATACATCCTTGAGTCACCCACTTTCTGTTTAACTAAACCCTATTCATACAAACAAAATATCATAAGTCTATTCTGTAACGTTTCGTGTAATTTACTAGTCAACAGGCCACCTTAATGAACTCTTTTTCTACGAACTGGGAGGAAAAAAAACCTTTGCAATCCCCTTATTCGAGTTTCGCTCTTCATCACTTTCGCGCGCGCCGTGATTTCCCCTACAGCGGGTGGCGGGAAGCGGTGGGAGCTTAACTCGGCTGAATAAATATCGGCGGCAGGCCGGTTGCTTGTATTGCTAAAAGAACTTGCCGAGGCTGGAGATGGTAGTTTGCTCTATCACGGGGAAATGTTTAATTTATCAAAAATCAGTTGTGAAGAATTAATTTCTGGTTCCGACCTCCTATCGCGAGAGTATTATGGGCGTGATGCATGGTTTCAAAACAGCGCTTAATAAACAGAATTTCGTTTTTATGATTCCCGGGTTTTAAACTCATTTGTTAACTTCCAAGTAAAATCTCTTAAGTGAGCATGTTTTATTTCAAAAGTAACGTATATGATTTCCTGCGCGAAAATAAGAGTAAATTATATAATTTCCTCTCAATACAGAGGCGTGTGATCAAACTCCGGTGTTGATTTAACACCAGCCCGGAATCTATATATGTCCACACCAGAGAAGTATTGAAACAACACCAGTTTGGAATCAAACCGATGCTGTTTTAATACTAATTGGTGTTGTATAAACACATACCTGGTGTTAGACCAAAACCAAACTGGTGTTGTTTAACACTTCTCTAGTGTGGACAGATATTGATTCCGGGTTGGTGTTAAATCAACACCAGAGTTTTTGCAGTGTAGGACGATCTGCTGTCCCCATTCACGAACTTACGACAAAGACCTCTTAACTGTCCATAGTGATTTTACAGGCATTTTCAATAGATTTACTCTGTTATAGAATCCATCCCCGTTGCAATTGCAAAAAAAGACCTCGCTATTCTGGGCCTCATGGACCGTGCGAAGACCCCTGTTTGTCACGTACCTGGTTTAAAAAGGACGATGGCCTCCAGGAAAGCGAACTCGTGGGTGCTGAGGTTGAGGGTTCGTAATCGTACAGTGATCTCTTGGATGTCATCCACCACTTCGCTCTTTCGACGTGTCGTGCCCTGTTAGAGGAAAAATGAAAGAGGATAATGATTACGAAATGAAGAAGCAATTTCAACTTGAACAGTGAAACATTTTATACCAACTAATGTACTATATGAGCAGATCAATCACTATTTAAATTTTAAACACATCTTGTTTTTTTTAGGTTTAAACAGTAATTTTTAATGTCTAAATAAGATATTCATTGGCTAAAATTCTAATATTGTTTCTATTTTTTTTTATACATTTTGCTTAAACCATTTTAAAAAGCGAAAATTCACACACTAAACCATGTTATATCAAATGTATTTGGTTGTTTAATTTTTATTTGACTGTGTAGAGTAAAATGCTGTTTGAAATTCTTGCGAAACGCTGTTTAACCTAACAGTAGTTGTTAAAAATGTTTAAACAAGTGTTAAAAATCATTTAAAATTCATTCATAAATATATTCCTCTTTTGAATAAACAGAATCTAAAATATTATTTAAAAACAGTATAAGATTATATAGATATAGTATATGACGACGAATTGAAAGACATTCTCGAACAAACATGAAAAAGAAATATAATGAAACAGTGCATAAAGTGAGTAACCCCAATTACGTCAATTTTCTTATACATTTTTCGCCTAATAACTAATACCAATGAATCAAAATATATAAGCGTCTATTTCTTGCAAATTTCGCCCATTCAAGAGAAAAATATTTACTGATTTTTTTATTTATTATCTTGATGAAATAAGCGCTTGCCTTTGAGTCCGTCTCCGTTTTAGCATCGTCCATCCTTAAGTGGGAGTGGCTTAGAAGAGCGCAAAAGTCAGCAGGGGGCCAGTAGGCGGCGTGTAGCAGGAAAAGCTCCGCCCAACATTCCTGTAATAGGCTTGTTTGGTCCCATGGGTCTAACGCCCTGTGGAAAAAAAACCATTCATTCTTATTGCATTCTATAAGGATCTAATGCCTAGTAGAAAAGGAGAAAACGGGAAAGTGATTCCAAGTTAATGTGTTATTGCATTATTCAAAATATATGTCTCAATTAATTCAAATGAAGATTAGTTTCTTTTAAAGATATATATTTTATTTGTTTACACAGAAAGATTAAAACAGTAATATTCAAAGAATATTATATTTAAAACAAGTTATGATTCCCTTTTCATTTCATTATGTTGTCTTATATTTTGCCTGAGGTCAAAATTTTCTATTGAAAATTTGAAAGGGACTAGATTTCCCATAAATCGATGAATGATATATTAAATCTTATAAAAAAAATATAATTTAAGATATATTAAAATTGATATAACCATATGGGACATGCAAAGAATTTGTAATAAATAATTTTATTTCATAATATATACAAATGACTATTCAACAAAATATATAGAAACAACGATCACTTATTATGACGTTTACATTTCTTAAATTTAAGAGACGTGCACTGTTAAAAATAATTTCAACAACGCTCTTTACTATGTGAATCGCACAGTAGTTGTTTAAATATTTTAAACAATTGTTTAAAATCTTAAACAACAAAGTTTAAATTCAAATATTTAATAATCAATAATTTAAGCATGGTTGTTCAAAATTTTAAACACTTGTTTAAATTGTTTAAACAACTACTGTGCGATTAACATAGTAAACAGCGTTGTTTAAATTATTTTTAACAGTTGATTTGATTTCGCCAAAATTAAGTGGTAAATGAAATCAGTCATAATTATTTCGGATTGTTGTCCATAGAGTTGTATTATCAATCAATACTGCTTTAATTTACTGGTTTATTTCTTCAAATATACTTGGTATCATATTTAGAAAAACAACATCATTAATTCGATAGAAAGCATGTTAATTCTTTTCTAATGCATATTAAAGATAATTATTATTTTCTTTTATTATATCTATGTAATCATGCCATATGGTTTTGTTTCCGTTGTAATTTGAAAGATATTTTTTCATATTGAAAATGAAAAAGGATTAAAATTGATTTGATATCATTTGAAAGATAGATGCAAAAAGGTGAATAAATTTTATATCATGGTAAATTTGTAAATTTAACATTTTGTCAAAATTATGAAAACAGTGGTTATACGTCTTGGAAAAAAATCATTATCCTAAGTATAATTATTGATTATTAATTTAAAAGAAGAAATGTCATAGAATCAGGAAAAATGACAAAGTTGTCATCAAACTCAAATTCTACCGACCTGAACGGTTGAACAGATTTCGATGTCCTTATTGCGTGGATGATGATCTGAGTAGCGGTCTCTTCGATGGCTGATGCGCCGGAGAGTCGGGGAGAGGTACACATAGCGAGGGGGAAGTTGGCTGCCAGCATGGGAGAACGAGGCAGCCACTGGACAAGTTGGGCCGGGGTAGCAGCGGCGGCCGAGGACGTCGAACCCCGCTCAGATCCAGTGCTGACCGGGCTTGTACTCGCTCCTGTATTGTAAAAGAAAAGAAAACAGCAGATATTCTTAATAGTTGCTTTATTTCACTCATTCTATAGATATTATTTTGAAGAATAAATAATTTTTTTATATAGACATTTGCGAAAATATAAATCTGATTTTAAAATAATTAATTTCATTGTGAGTTCTATTACCCACGTCCTCTTGTTTGATTTCAATTCATTACATAACTTTTTTTTTTTCATGGTGAACGAAATGTTTTTTTCTTTGCAATTATGAGGTCATCTCTCTTTCTTTCTGCAATGCAATTTCATGTCCATTTCCTATCTCTTACTCTCTTCCCTCTTCCTCTCTTTATCTTGTCTTTGACATCTTTTTGAATGCTTCAAATCTTTTTTTTTTCATTACTATGTATAATTTGGGAATACCCCCGATAAGCCTTCGTGGCTTTTCGTATTCACTCCATTCAATTTCTAACGTGCCTCTATCCATGAAAATGCATGTACATGTATTATTCAGCTCTCTTTCTCTTTTTAATTTTTTTAAATCATTTTTATCTTTTGTTATATTTTATGTGGTATATTTTTTTGTTTGATTGTAATTTGCTGATTATGTTTCTTTTAATCTTTGAATTTGAATATGGAAATGAAATATTAAGTTTCTACAACAATTCTGATTATGATTAAAAATATAAATAAGCAACACAATAGGGATGTGGACTTAAACACTTCGATGTCATTTTCATTTTTAAGTATTTGCTCATGTCGGACATATACCAAATGTCACATTTCAATTCTTCATCACTTAAAATATAACAGAATCACAATCATGAAATCATACATTTCATTTCTGTCTCTATCTCTAACCCCTCCCCTCACCTCATCTCTCTCTCTGCCCCCCCCCTTCCCCTCTCCATCTTCATTGTATCATTATCCTCTCCTCCTCCTTACGCTTCCCTCCTTTTATCAATATTTAATTGCTTGTTAGAGCTGGAGAGTGGATCCCAAACAAAGTTTGTTCTTTGGTCGCGTGTATGAAAGCAAACGGTTTAAATCAACAGTCGCTGAGAAAATAAGAGATCTCGCGGAGTGCATGTAACAAGTCGAAATGCGATAATGCGTTCCTGACCGTCGAGATGGCTTAATGCGTTTATATTGGCTAGCTAGCCAAAGAGAAGGGATATTGTGATTGTTTTAGGAAACGTATAGAGAGAGGGGGGAGAGCGGGAATGAATAAACAGAAAGGGAGTTGGAGGTGATGTGTATACAATCTATAAAAAGGTTGTCTGAAAAAAGATTATTCAACATTCAGTTTTGAAAAGGGGTCCAAAAAAAATCGAAAATATTTTTGGTAAAATATGTTCAATTGGTGATTTTTCAGATAATATTTTACATTGCATTATTTTGTTTGTTATTACTTGCTGTATGTCCCTTCTTAAATTTTATTGGTTTAACCTTCTTTAAAGAGGGTATTGATTTGTAGGGCGTGTGTTCGTTTTGTGAGGTATTAAGGCGGTTGTAAATGCGTTTGTGTGTGTGTGTGTGCGTGTTGTTGTGCTTATGTATGAGGGTGTGTGTGTGTGGTTGGGTGCGTGGTGTAGGGAGTAAAAGGAGAGAGGGAAGATTAATGGAAAGCATGAGAAAATGCAAGAAAGAGCCACCAGGCTCATATCTCCACCAGTCACAACACACGCATGCTCCCCAACCCTCACCCACACCCACCATGTCGACGCACACACACACAACGAGAACCATGACAACGCTTGTCTATGCTTGATATCTCATTAAAAATTTCATATACCTCCCGTCACACATGCAGAACAAAAAAACAAGGGATTTCATTATTACTCCCATCACCCTCTCAAACATACGCACACACGCGCAACAGCAGTACAGGCATACTCATAACATACACACAATAAAAGCAAACACATCAGAGAAGTCACTGACTCATCGAAAAAAAAAAAAATCTCCCACCTCAAATCACCCCCCCCCCCCGCCCACACACACACACCCGCGCGCGCGCGCGCTTACCAACCCTTACACACACATTCACACACACACCCTCACACACACAGACATTCTCATACAACAAAAACAGATAACTGGCTTTGATAAGAAATTTCATTTTTGATACAATATCATTCCCTCAACACACACGCACATTCGCACACACACCCTGACACACGCACCCACATAACAAAAGAACTATTTTTTTAAATGAATATTTAACAAATTAAAAATATTCCCCATAACTCCTCACAAACAAACGCAACAAAAATACCAACTTGACAGATAATAATTATGAAAAATGAAAGGGAAACAAAGAGAAAAATGACTATAATAATAATAATAATAATATATTGATTTACAAAAATTATGAGCATAATCTTCTTCCTCTTTAAGAGCTATTGAAATGCTAGGAAAACAAAAGAAAAAGAATTTGTTCAGAAATTAACTAATTATCAACTAAAATATTGTATCCCAAACGTGGAGGAAGAAATGGTAAGAGGAGAAAGAAGATTAGAGAAAGAGAGAGATAAAGGGAGGAGGGTGAACTGTGCGAGCAAAAACTTAATAATTTTTCCTCTCGCCAGCTCTCTTCTCATCCTCAGCCCCTTCACCAAAGAAGTATCTCCTGAGTAAATATTCCGTTCGGGGCTCGCCTCTAAACTTTTCTTGGCTAAACCCATCCTCATCTTGGCTAAACTTGATTAGAGCAATAATCACTGCGGACAATGATGCCGCGATGAGGGGTGCATTGGAAAGTGTTAGAGAGAAGGGTGTATATGTAAGGGGAATAGACTGGGAAGAAGAGGAGAGAGAGAGAGAGACAGATGGAAAGAAAGACACAAAGTAAAGACAGAGAGAAGGAGAGATAGATAGACTGTTAAAGGGGATAACGGAAAAGAGGACAGAATGGGAAGGGAGAAACTTTAAAAGCATTTATGGATTATTCATTATGGAGATGTGTAAAAAAATATATATATATGGCAAAGCGACAATAGAGGAGAAAAGGGGGAAAAAACACATAGAACGGTCGACAAGAAAAGTGAGAGAAACAGAGCATTAGAATGATAATTGAATATGAGAAAAAGAGAGCATGGAGTGAAGTCATGTATATGAAGCAAACCAAAAAAAAAGAGAAAAAGAAGAAGACATGGAGGATGAAGCAGAGCATGAAATCCAAACTGCATATCGGAATAATCAATGGCGATCCGAGTACTTGACTTAACCATAAAACAGAAGCTGACCTGCAAGAATGAAGCTCAGTCACAACGGCTAAACCAATTCGTCATCGACAAGAATTATTACGTTATGATTAATGACATATGATCGGTCGGTTTGGATTCGGTTTCGATGGTGTGACTGTATAGCTTTAGAGATGAAGAGAGCGTATACGTACCAGGAGGTGTGAATAGCCAGATGCAAAAACTTCCAAAAAGTGAAGATGCCATTCCCCAAACGGACGGAGAAAGAGAAAAGGAGGGAGAGAGAGAGATAAAAAAGATAGGGAGATAGAGACGGAGAGGCAGAGGGGAAAAGAAAGGAAGATAGGGAGAGGGGGAGAGGGGGGCTCAGGGAGAAATGGAGAAAGATAGCGAGGTGGGAAAAAGACAGAGTAAACATGGTAAAGAACAAAGAGAGAAAGATGAACGGGATAGTGAGGGAGATAGAGAAATAGCGTGATAGATAGAGACGGAGAGAAAGAGAGGGGTTATATCAATGATGGAAATACCGATGCACCGCAAACAGCAAAAAGTAAGATAAATCGATAAACCAAACTCGTAAAATCTTATTATCCATATCGCCTGGGAGCGGGAAATATTTTTTCAGCGAATCAATAAGCAACTACACGCCGTCAATCAGTTTTTGATTGTTCCCCCTTTATAGAAAGCTCAGGCCATCCTTGTGTTTTGGGGGTTTTCAAATTGGTGGTCCCTCCGCAACGCAGGGGCCCAGGGTTTTTATTTTAAATTCGAGTCTCTTCCTCGCTGACGGATGTCCCTGCCTGAGCATTGATTAGATGTCACCGCGGCGCTTGTTCAGATGCTCTCTGATGCCGGTCAGCCAATGTATCGGTGACCGGGAGGAGTTAGCTAGCTAGCCAAGACGCTGGTGATGCGCGCCGGTGTTCGATTCTGTTGTCAGGACTTCGCCGCCGGAGTTCGGGGGTGAAGATGGAGGGGATGCGGGGGAATGAGGACAAGCAAGATTATTTGGTGATTAGGGGTAAAGAAAACGGTGATGAGAAGATAAAGAAAGGAGATGGGAATGATGACATCAAGAAGGGGGATAAGTGATCAAGATTGTGTAATCGTTTAGGCAAACGAAAAGAGATTTTCATTAAGTTTGTTTGGTGAGACAACATTGGTAAAGGACATGATTAGATGACATGAATATGTCCAACAGTCTAAGTTGATTAAACATGTAAAAAGGTGATGTAATTATCTATGAAATAACGGATGAAATAAGCGATAGCAAGCATAGATATCATCTACAGAAAGAAAGCAAAATGGATGAGGCCAATGAAATCCATTGTTACATTCGTACGTTTTTCAAATACCCACTACCAACCAATCAGAGTCGTTGTTACAGGCCAAGTCTTCCAAAGGAGACTGCACTTTTTTCCACACAATCCTGAATATTTAAAGAGGAAAGCGGTCAAGTGATAGCAAATGAAATTATGACACGCTCCAAGACGGTTATCCAAGCATTTACCCATCCATTCAACCCTCTTTTTTTAAACCTCTTTTCCCCCGAAAATAAACGAAACTGGTGATCTCATGGAAAATTTAAGGACTATACACGGATGCCCTTTCTTCTAAATATTAGAAAAAAAGCTCTTTCGTCTTTTTTTGGACCAGTGTACTGAAAATTCCCTGCCCAACGACTCTAAAGAATCTTCAAGCATTAAGGTTTTCAAGCGCAAACTTAAAAAGATGCTTGTTTGTCAATACTTCACACCAACAAGTCAAGCTAACAAAACCTAAACTAAAAGTATCAAAATCTAACCTTTAACTATCAACAAATTTGTCAAATGTTATATGTCTTAAATAATGACAATGCCTAACAACCTGTGCACCTGCCATGTTCCTCTTCTCATTTTCAGTTTTATTTGCACCTCCCACCATCCTTTGCCTCCATTTTTCTCCTTATTATATTTTTATAATGACTATTTTAAATTCATCATTATCATTAATGTTGTTATCATTGTAATTATCATTTGAATTTACTTTCTCTTATCTTTGTAGTCGCGTATTCGCTTTATTTTGATATTTTGTAGTTTACTTGTTTTAAGCTCATCTTCGTCCGTCTCCATTAATGTATATAAATAGTTTTGTTAATTAGTATTGAAACTAAGTTTAGGGACTTGCCGTTTATACAAACTTTGCTTTTTGGGGCAAGTTTATTTAATTTATCTTCAATATTTATTATGAAATGTCATTGAACTGTCTGTACTATTTTGAATATGTACTATTACTTTAATTATAATGTTTGTTTATTTTGTTGAACGGAAAAAAATAATTCTAATCTAATCTAAATTCACCATACATAGAGACATCGAGACCCAATCATGCACATTGGAATAAAAATACTCTTTCAGAAGAGACTACTAGGTTCTGTCTCTTAAAATTCTTCCCGATTTTAGCCTCCTGATCTTCACTCAAACCAATCGATCGGAAAACGGTGAATTATTCAAGTTCCTGGCAGCTCGCGTCATTGTGGTTCACTTATTGAAAGGCAAGGTATATCGGCGGGTAGGCGCGCTTATCTTTACTTAACCTTTTATTAGCCGGGCTCTGCGGGGCAAACACATCCATTAATGTCCCCCGGAGCTCAGGGGGTTAAGACAATCGCGATGTCTCTATTTTTGTGTTTTGTCAGGGATTGTGTGAGAAGGCACTGTTTCGGCGGTATGAATAATTCAGACGATTTTTGAGACTTTGATGGCCGTATAGCACTTTCTCGATCAAAATGTGTTCCGAAAGCATGAAGCGCGGTGGGGGTGAAAATGGGGGTTGGAAGGGTCCCTATCAACCCCCTACATCGAACACACACAATAAAATCACTAAATATTATGAACATTGTTGGTTAGAGTATTGCCCCCCCCCCCAGAAAAAAAAAAAAAAGACTGTGACAACGAATTTAGAGATGATCAAGATCAATTGACCAATTGTGTCAAAGAAAACAAAATACTGCTCCAATGTTGGCCATATTCTATGGTCATCGTTTTGGGCAAAATTCATGTTTATATTTTAGATTCTTTTCAGGTCTATTCAAGGTTTTAAATCTTGAAAAGAATTACTCAAAATAATCAATGTGTATGAGGCTATGAAATATGTCCAAATCAACCAATATATTCCACGGGGATTTGTATTGATACATGGTCAAGTTCATCGTTCGGATTTGCCAGTCGATTGCTTTCGTTGATGGAGAGTTGGGACAGTCCCCACCCCCTCCCCTGAATAAAGAAAACACACTGTTTAATGGGTCAGTGGTGATGTAATGACAGTTTTTTTTCTTTTATTTCATCTTTTTAGTTCTATCTTTAAAAATGACGTTGTTGAATGGTTTTGGCGTTACTATATCGTGACTACGTGCGAGGAAGCCTTCGACTCATCAAGAACAAAATAAAATTATGAGTGAAGACATACTTTTGTCTTCAATGACGCAGTAAAACAAGATAATTTTCTTTTAAATGCTTTATTTTTTCGTAGGGTATCACAAATACTTCGTTTTCTCCCATAATCCGTTGATTACGGTCGCCAAAACGATAGAATTCCTGATGAACCTGCGCAGTTTGAGTGAAAGTAAGATCTGCGTGATTGCCCAGCTTTACACTTAAAAAGGGATTAGTCAAAATGACAATTCTCTTAGTCAATAAGTGTCCGACAAGAAAAATGTTCAAAATCAATCAAATTATTGGTGTGTGTGTGTGTGTGTGTGTGTGTGTATTTGAGTTTTGTCAGACGTGTATCAATCAGATATGATTATTTACGTCTGGGACCGACCTTTAACGTCACCGTCCGAAAGACGTGACCAGGGCTCGAACCTCTGCATCAATTTGTAACTTCCCCACAGCTTGGATTACAGGCGCACGCCACAACGCCCAGTTAAATCTACCAGGAATTTCATTATAATATTCCGCATTTATATAGCGCTTAACACATCGAAACGACGTTTCTAAGCGCTTTACAGATATAGTATTACCCCGGTCATCGGATCCTTGCATGCCCGCATACAAATACCTCCTCCACTCCCTTGGGAGCATTCCAACAAGAGTTCCAAGACTCAATTGCTAGGCATACTACATAGGCTTTCGCATCCTACCGGGTACCCATTTAACACCTGGGTGGAGAGTGGCAAATTGTGGATTGACGCCTTGCCAAAGGACGATAGGCCATGGCGGGATTCGAACACACGACCCTCTGATTACAAGGCGAGAGTCAGAACCGCTACACCACGTCGCTTCCACATTGACCCTGACCAATATTCATTGACTTTGACCAATATTATCGGTTGGACATTAATCAAAAGGATGGTCATTTTGACCAATACTTTTTTTTTCAGAGTGATTACAGTTACACAAACGAAACCGAATTCAAAGTGACCGACACGTTATTGTCAATGGAAATAAAATGAAAGCCTTTGTCGGTCTGGATTTGTGACTGTACTCTCTTAACATAATTGGGCAAAAAATGCCCAACTTTTGACCAACCCTGGGCAACATACTGTCCAAACAACTATTGGTTAAATAAAATAAAAACTAATAATTGGGTAATGAATTTGCACAACTGGATAATAATTGCCCAGATTATATTATTTATACCAACATACATTACCCAACACAGTGGACAGTATGTTGCCCAACATTTTAAGTGTGTAGTTAATACAATCTAAAGACCAGTCACTCCTATTTCGGAGGAGTCAAATTTGACTCGAATATGGCGCTAGATGGGAGTCAACTCTGTTTCAAGTCAAAGTGACTCGTTTCCGAGTAACACTGACTCAGTACTGAGTCATTTTCAGCTGATGTGACACCATTCCGAGTCAAATCCATTCGGAATCTAAGTCATTTGACTTGGAATACAGTTGACTCTCAGCTGTTCAGAGTCAAATTTGACTCCGCAGACATATGCGCTGCCCAGTCCCTTTTACACTTCAAGGAAACGCTGCCTTGATTTGCCCCTTTAGGAAATTGGCAACAATCTTCCACTTAGGTGTGTTTCGGGCCGAGTTGAATTGTGGCTTGCCGCGTTGGAGAAAGGGAGCATATTTGAATGCTTCGCAGTTATTTTGTTTCATTGCTTTCTTTTCAAGATGAGAATTCTTAAGAATACAAATGGGTTTAAATCTGTGATACTGAATGTGATACTGAATGCATTTTCACTTTACCTTTCGGAAAAGGAGAGAGAGGAGAAATACACCTAGCGGGTTTCCCAAATACTGCATCCGGAAATGAATTATTGGCCTGAAATTAATATTTGTTGGATAAAATATTAATGCTGTGCAACTCTCACCTAATGTTTGGTGAATCTTACTTTATATAAAACGTGTTTTCACCTCACATTGTAAAAATGGAACATTAATTCTGGCACTAGAAGGTGTCCCTCAAGAAATACTCCCAGAGGTGCTGAGATTACACCCTAGAGTTTTAACTGATCACCAAAGAGTGTTAAAGTAATAATCAACTGTAATTCAACACCGGTGTATGACTAGTGTGGTCATGTATGAACGCTTGTTAACATGTATTAACACCGGTGCTGTGTACATTCTAAAATAAGAACAGTCCTGGGTCGGTGTGCACTAGGAACCGGGTCTGCCTGTGCCACACCCCGAATCGGTTATATAAGGTCCGATCTGATTATTACCAAATTATTATTAAAAAAAAGCGTAACGGATCATTTTCCCCTTGACCAGATTTGTTAACGGTAATATAAGATCAATCCATTTAAATAGGTTTGATTGATCAATGTTCGTTTATTAACATGATTTAACAGGGGCGGCGCCCACATATTTTTATAGTGGGAGAATGAGCTGTATGTGACGTCATATTATTTTTCAGTTGAATAACGAAAGAATGTTGAATTGATTCATAAGACTAAGACCTCTTAGTTTTATACTCTTCTACTTTGGTTTCCTTTTCCTTTTCTCCTCTTCTTTTCTTTCTATGCCACTACCTGGAAAATCGTTATATAAGGGAGTGGTTGGTCCTTTCCCCCCAGGTGGGCCGCCCCTGCTTTGTATTAATGGATATATCAACATAATTTATGACTATCAATGCTCTTATGATTATTTTGGGGATATTACAAAGTAGAAGGTAAGAGCTTTAATCAAGTTCCAAAATTATTTTTCTTCTCTCTCGTCAAGTTGTGTAATTTTATTTTTGACCTCACTTTCACTCACGTAACTATTAAACTTCCACTTTCATATTTCCATCACACTTGCATACACTGTTGGAAAAATTATCCTTAAAATAAAAGAAGTTCCTGCAGCAGAGTCTCGAGAACACCTGTAATCTTACCAGATTGCGTAATCTTACAGAAAATTGGTATTTGGTGTATGTAATCTTACAAATTTCCTTAAATAAAACACCCTTTTCCCCTTTTTAAACAGACCTGTTCCGTTAAATTGCTGAAAATTTCCTGTTTTATGAATTTATAGAATGATTCTGTTATTGCTTTCTGCAAAATCTTCTTTTTTTCTGTAAAATCACGTTTTTTTTTAACAGTGTATACAATCATGAACATTTGAATGAATTCATAAAAACAATTAATTTCCTCATATTGTCGTTTATATCGACACCCTATATATTATCATGATTATGTGACCGACGACTGAAACAAAATATTCCTTTGGTTCTAGAAATTTAATTTCATTATGTAGTCTGAAAATATAAATTAAAATAAATCGTCATCACTTAATCATAAACCAGGGGCAGTACAGTCATTTCGAAATAATTTATTTTATACAGTATGAATTTCATACACATTCTAAAAACGAAATAAGCTTAATCATTAAAAAAATATTCGAAAAATTGAAAAAAGGAAAGGACTGAAAATGCTTAAAACATGAATTACTGTTTTGATAATTAACAAATGAATTAAATTAAATTAATCATAATTAATAGGTATCGTCAAATACAAGTACACAGTGTTTATTTTCAGTTAAAATGTCACTATAAGACCTTCTTTTGGGGGGAAAGATTTTGCAATTGATTTTAAGAGAAAGAAACACAATGTGTTTTATGGAATAATCTGGGGTAAGGTTTTTTTAATTTTGTGTCGGGGGATTTATAGGAAAGATTTCTTTATTCACATACCTGTGTTATCATCTGATCTCATGGCTGCAGCTTGAGTCAGGTGAGCTGCTGCAGCGCTCTGGGGAGAGAACACGGCGAGGTGCCGCTCAATGCCAGCACCACCCTCCGCTCTTGCTGCGGCTGCTGCTGCCGCCGCAGCGGCCGCCACGGGTGGGAGGTGCAGCGAGAGATGTAATCCCGGGAAGTGGGCGTGGCTCGCCAGGATTGGTACACGCCCACCGTGCCCATTTCGCACAGGCACGACCCGAAAAGCGCTCCCACTGGGAGGCATGGAGTCGAGGTCGGCAGCAGCGAAATGGGCGTGTTTGTGTTGGTTAGTGTTCCACGGTTGGAATGGGCGGAAGGAGGTCTTAGAGCCGCCGCCGCCAGCCCGGCGGAGATCAGAGGGGCGTCCGCTGGCCGAGCAGTGACCCGGTTTAACCTGTTGCTGTGGTTTCTTCTTCCGAGGCCCCCTTTCTTCTTGGACGGCTGTATTGAAGAAAAAAAAAACATAAATTTTGTAAAATGGTCCTGATTTCGACAACCATGCATGGATCAAGGGAAGATCATGCTACCTTCATGCCCAACTTACTAAGAAACATTTAAAACCGCTTGGTGCCCTTTCATGGAGCTGCATGTTCGCAAAGTTACGCAGGGGGCTAACCATGCAAAAATCACAATCATAATTACGTTTTTGTACATGGTTATGGAAAAAAGTGGGGGCTGGAGCCCCCAGCGGCGAGTAATATATTTTTAATCTATAATTTTAATCATGTTGCTATTAAGAAAATTTCCCTTTAATCTGTACATGTAGGCTAAGCTAAACACCCCTGAAAATATTCTAGTGATGCGACCTCCCTTGTTTGCTCCAATGTTTTCAACTTTAACGAAGTTATTATGCTTATCGTCTTCGCGTTTATTTGGCTTCACATTGGCCTCAATAACGCCTGCATGGCTTCGGTTTCATACGAAACTTTGATGCATTATATTAATCAACATGATGAAGGCTAGAAACCTACAATAACTACGCAACAGAATATTAATAAAAGGAAAAAAACATAAAAATACATTTTGAATGTTTCGCAATTATTGTGACCATGCACTGTCTCTTTTATAACACCGAGTACTAAACATTTAATAAAGATCGGTTTTCATGAAATGTTAAAAGCGTATGAAATATGGAAATAAGGGCATGAGGCGTCGACTCATTTCTGACTGATAATTTTTTTTTTAAATCACATGCAGTACTTGTTCACGAGAACTATAACTGTCACCCTCTCTTCTACACTGCAAAAACTCCGGTGTTGATTTAACACCAGCCCGGAATCTATATATGTCCACACCAGAGAAGTATTGAAACAACACCAGTTTGGAATCAAACCGATGCTGTTTTAATACTAATTGGTGTTGTACATGTTGTATAACACATATCTGGTGTTATAGACCAAAACGAAACCGGTGTTGTTTAACACATCTCTGGTGTGGACATATGTAGATTCCTGGCTGGTGTTAAATCAACACCAGAGTTTTTGCAGTGTATAGATGGTAATTTGTAAAAGTATATTATGTTTCGTGATGTTGTGCTATTATTCGACTCGGAATCGCGTCAGTCGGGAGTCATATTCCATAATTGTACACGTCACGGTATTGTTTGCCAATTGGAGGATCGCTGAATGACAATTTGCCTAATTTCACTACTATCTTGGTTTTCCTATTTTGAATGAAAGTTTTCGGAATAGCCCTTCTCTATAAATGTATACATATATTTCATGAAAAAATACATTGGGTTTGATTTCTCTGATATCACAGAAAGAATATTATGAGATTTTGTTTTGTTTGTATGCGCGCTCTCATAGCTCATTATTGACTTTATTATATTATGATTATATAAAAATAAAACTTGCTCGTATCGAAATAAGTTACTCATCCCTAGATACGAGCATTCGGTATAATTTATTGAAACGTGTGCACAGCTTAATTCGTAAGATATACCATGAGACAAATCTACATATAGCAGACAGTTCAACTCGCTTTATTTCGCGCCTGTGCTGTTAACGCGCAATTTGACTCGAAGCGACAGGTCTGGAATCTAAGCTATATATGGCGGAAGATCAGCAAAACGCACAAACTCATGAGTGTGAGTGTTGGGTCAACAATGTTTTACTATACTAAAAACTGTTGTCCATCAATGACCCCAGAGACTACACTATTTTCCCTATACCTTCAGTCTCGAAGAATGGTATTAGGCATGTAGTCTCAAAGTCATGACGAGGCGATAGTTTTGATATTACCCTTATGATCAGTCAGTATTTATATAATATACCACGTGGCTCAATTTAAACCAATCGTATAACCAGTTTCTTAGAAAGTAAGTTAGCTCCAATTACAACATGCATAATAATTGTCAGATAATGCATTATTTACATATATTCTTTTTACAAAGACCTTGCTGGCAAATTGAATTTCTAGGAGAGTGAAGAACAACTTTTTTTCCAATAACAAAAACATCAAGACGGCTGTAGGCCTATAATACTTTATTTAGTTGTAGGAGGAACCCTCAAATAGGCAATACTATTGCGACACACCCGGCGGTATTTGGGAGCGACGGCCATAATAACCCCACCGACGTCTGATTCTCCGAAGATTTTTTTTTTTTCATTACAGCGTGCCAACCCCTCTTGTGACGACAGCAGCAAGACAGAGGTGTGAGGAGGGGGCGCGCCATGGTGTGAACGGTTGTACACAAGTCGGTTGTATACCAGTACACCATTTAATAATTCTGACCTGGTAAAAAATAGATTGTGCCTGTCCCCGAAAGGAAATGTAATAATAAACCACCGACCGTTTACAGGGCGCAGGGAGGGCTGGGAATGGCTGACTACATCATATGAGATGGCGTTTAGGGCCAAGACGGCCGTTGTCGTGGCGTAAAAAACGCCTCAATTCACGATTAGCGCGACGAAACCGGATACAGTTAATGCAGCGGCTGTGTAAATGTCGCCGGGGCAAGACCGGCTTTGTTGCCCACAGCACTGGTATGGTGCCTCGGCTAATACTGATAATGACAACATGTGCTGTATATATTGGACCTTGTTGGTTTCGCTCGAACTGTTCTCATTTCGGTGATTTTGTTCAGTTTACTTATTTCACGTTCATCGACAAAAGCCGCCCGTGCCCGGCGCACGCGTCGATGTCAATGGCCACTTATGGCGAACAATAGCGGAGCCCAACCCGTCCACAAATACTCGCCGACCTTTTTACAGCGCAACCTCTTCATTGCCGGCTTGTATCCTAATAACTGCATCGTTTCGAATCAAACTTCCCTCATTGTTCTGCTGGTGTATCAAATTATCCACGACCCTCTGAAGAGGCGAGGGGTCCTCCAAACTCCGGCCTTGTTTACAACCACCAGCGCAGGCCAAATTACATTTCACAATTCTCTTTTTTTTTTCAATTCAAAAGATTGTTTGCTCACCAACGGCAGGTATCTGGATAAAGGGATGGACGGAGTCGCTTCGACTCGCGCGTCAATGCGTGCGCACGCGAGTTGCGGCTTAACCACTTGGCTTAACCCAAAACTGCGGAGCGCGCCATGAGCTTATTAAACACGGGTTGATTTTTAGACTCCAAAACAGAGCCTAAAATATGGATATCTTGAAGAAGTCTTAACATCTATTGTGTATCGACCACGTGTAAGTCGCACCCTTTTACAAAATTCTGTTCTGGTGACGGCGGACCTTGCACAAGTCTCGAAATAAAAGAAGCGTTTCTTGTTACACATTTGACTTTGGTTTGTTGGATACCGCCTGTTTAACCAAGAGTCAGCGCGCAATGTTCTTCTTACAGTCGTGTGTTTGGTAAAATTACGGGTATTGTTCGAAAGAATTCTGAGCAAAGGCTGTGTCGAAATCCCTGCAATAACAAGGAAATCTATTAGTATCGAACGTCAAAGAACACTGCTCGAAGTTTTAGGGGCAGTCAGTGTTAAATTTGCGACATGTTTTGGCTCTATGTCAGAGTATGTGACAGACTACTATGTTCACTGTAAGGGTTGTCATGGTAACGGTATGCCGCCCCCTTTTTTCAGGTGGACGTTGAAATATCACATTGCTTCCGATGATCAATCATATACGGCAAGACAAAATAAAACATTATGAAAGTTTTCATGACGATTTTGGTGTGAATTATTAATGACTAACTTTACAAAAAAAATATGGACAAATAAAATTAGAATTAGGAAGTTAGTCGAAAATGTTTCTTTACTTCCAACTTTGGAAAATAAACTTTTCGAAAAATATAAAAACAAGACCTAAAGACTTCATTGATGTCATTACTACCAGATTATAGCTTTAATGATCGCTAATGAACAAATTAAATCTGTCCAGTCTCCAAGCCAATTATATGCACCAAACAAACTGAAAAATTGCCGAGATGGGTGCGCATTTACTGTTAGCCTTGGGTTACATTTAATGTGGTATAATAAAAGAGTGTAAACTGATTTATCTCTCCATCTTTGCCATGAGAGACCAAGGACACCACAATCTGTTATTGATTATCATTCGCATACATAAATTTTGAAATAATTATGAGGTTAAATATTTTGGTAAAGTCTCACCTAAAATTTAACAAATCTGATTTGAAACCGAACAATACATATAGGCTGGATAAACATTGTTGTTTTTATACGATATTCGCTCAAAGCGGAACGTTCTTTTTTGTAATAGCGCAATACGAGATAGGACATCAGTCCCCAAAACGAAGCCTATTTGCATGAATAATTACACCCCTCGTAAGTGTTTTTCATTGGCGCGTGCCAACTTGATATCAAAAACTTGATAAAAAAAAAAACTTGATAACAAAAACTATTTTGTCAGACAACCATATAGATATTGATATTTCATAAAAAGTTCAATTTGCAGGCTTCTCGAAAGCCGTTATAATTAACTAATATAGGAAAGTTGATACAGCTTGATGTTAACTACATATTTTTGTTATTGGCCTATGGAATTCGATGCAATTGTGCATATTTTAAGCAACAAATATACAGTACTCAGATAACAATATTGATACATTACAGCAGAAGTGAACGCAATACGGATTTATTTTCCACTCGTTTGTCAATCTTGATTAAGCATGTTACACGTCAGCAAATTCATCAATACCAGATTTAATATATATATATATATATATATATATATATATATATATATATATATATATATATATATATATATATAACAAAAATTTTCAAAAAGCATCATCCATAACGCTAAGTGTGATTATAGTGTAGTTCATGAATGATTACAGACCTATTCAACTATTTTAATGCAAATCCCGTGGATATTTTTTTTCTTCAAGAAGTTCAAAACTCAACTTGTTCATGATGTTTTTAAGCTAGTGAGTACTTTGCGCCTACTGGGCTTTTTATAGGTCATTTGATTAAACTGTTTGCCAGTGAATTTAATAGACAACTGTTATAAGCTACTAAAAAAAACTTCCATAATTATGCTTGGCTGAGAATGGATATGGTGAGTAAAATTTCATTTTGTCCTATTAATCTTGTCATGTCCCATTTTAAAGTAATAATCATACTTTTTATTTCGTATACAATACAAGAAACGTTACTTTACACAAATAAATCAATCACAAAATATTGTGTAAATGTATTAGGATTATTACATTCCACGTTCTAAGAAAATTCATGGTCCCATTCTCTGATTGGTTAAAAGTTTATCACGTGATTACTTGTAGTTTGTCCAATCATGCAATCGCCCTGTCGTGTTCTGTATTTTAGTAATCTCTCATCGCAAAAACTCTTTGATTTTAGAACCACAACGAACTTGTCAACGTTTGGAGTTTGCGTAAAACTATAAGCTTGTTGCTCCGAGAGATATCTTGAAAATACGTTGTATACTGTGTGATATTTTACAAGAACCGGTTATATTGAAATAAGCGTGAATAAACGAGCATTAACTATACACGCACAGTCATGAAGAACGCACATGCGTCCAACCAGCAAGTTTAAAGGGCAAACAAACCAACGGGCGTTGTGGCGTGCGCCTGTAATCCAAGCTGTGGGGAAGTTACAAATTGATGCAGAGGTTCGAGGTTCGAGCCCTGGTCATGTCTTTCGGATGGTGACATTAAAGGTCGGTCCCAGACGTAAATAATCATATCTGATTGATACACGTCTGACAAAACTCGAATACACACGCACACACGGCCTTAGAAGCCCCACCTCAAGCCCTAAACTATTAATATCTGGCCAAGTTCAATACCCATAATGCAACATTCTGAACAGTGTAGTCTTGAGATAATAGACCCACTTGAATGGTAAAACATTAATTAACTTCTCAATATAATCATATCACAATAATTATGTTATCATGAAGCAAAACATGTACATGAACCATTCATCTAAATAAACATTTTATTTTATGTAAACAAATTATTATTGACTAATAGTATTTATCCTCTGTTTTACTAATAATTGTTTCAATAGTATACTTTAAGACTAGCCATTTATAACACACAATCAATGAGAGACAACATGCAGTTCACTTCCCCTTTAAGATTGAACTTCCCATGTAACCTTCATGTCTCGTTCATACCCATACACATCAAGAACTGTGCAGGTGCTTTGTTTGTTAACATTAAGAACCACACCAGTCAATTTCGGTCCGGTGTTAGTTCAACGCCTTTGGTGTTATTACAACACATTACTTTTACACGCTGCGGTATTATGATCAATCTCTACGGTGTAGTTTAACACCTTGGGGTGTGGTCGTCTAGGGACACCAACTGGTGTGCTTATGCCATTCCACCTTCTTGCGATCCAAGACTATTCAGACGAAGAGAAGTTACAAGAACAAGAACTATAACTGGCGCGAAGCGCTTTGTCAATCTCACCTGATTTGTTCATGTTGACCGCGAAGCACTTCTTGAGCCGACAGTACGGGCACCAGTTCCTCCGCGCCTTGTCCACCAGACAGTTGCCCTTG
Organism: Lytechinus pictus; assembly: GCF_037042905.1. Lineage (NCBI taxonomy): Eukaryota > Metazoa > Echinodermata > Echinoidea > Temnopleuroida > Toxopneustidae > Lytechinus > Lytechinus pictus. The sequence continues at coordinate 10,580,551 of NC_087260.1, forward strand.
CCAATGCAGGTGTAACGCATGTTCCTCCTGATGCTCCGCTTGAAGAAGCAGCTACAGCCGTCGCAGCAGTAGACGCCGTAGTGTTTGCCGTAGCTTTTATCGCCGCACACCTTGCACGGGACGGGGTTCGGTAAAGTCCGACCTGGATGAGATATGAAAGAAAAACGATTACTTTCAATGTCATTCTCTTAATACAAACTGTTGCTATCTATCAAACTATCCATCCACCCATTCACCCACCCTATCTATCTATATATACATCTATCTACTCTTTATTTATCTGTCTATCTATCTAACTAGACACATCCCAACTGAGCAATCTCTCTATCTATCTATCTATCTATATCCATATATCTTATCTGTGTTATCTGCCCATCAATCTAAATAAATACCCCCCATCAATCAAGTATATAGCATTTCGAGGTTCGATAAGGTCTCTCCTAGATAACAAATTAAGAAAAATAAAACGAGACTTCTTAATTTCACTCTCTTATTATCTCTCATTTTAGAGACCAAAGTTTTTTTTAAATCCAACAAATTTTTAAAACATATTACAGCTTAATTCGCGTACTGGCTCAAACAAATAAGCGAACAGCAGTAACACTTAATACATTATGGCATTTCATTTGAATATATTAATTTACCGAAATTTTCGACTGCAATCCACCGTCCTCGTCACAAGTTTACAAACCTAGACTTGACTTCTAATTATAGGATTTAAATCTTATAATTGGAATAGTCCCCAAGACCAGTCCGACCTTGTTGGATTTATTCCAATTAATTCACAACGCAAGATGCAAAATCACTAATCGATTTCTAATGATCAGCTCCGCATTGCATTTGGTTGATCAATTCTAACTTTCGAAAATAAATTTTGACTTTCACTTGCAGCAAGCAGACCAGCAATTGTTTTGTGATTGATTTTCGGACATAAAATTAATAACTTGTTTTTAGTTATAGGCCTATTCTAGGAATATCCCCCTTTGAATGACGGGAAAGATCTAGCATTTGCGGGGCAGTTTGGTTAAAGTGATTCAAATCAATACTCTGGAAAATAGGCCAATGTGAAAAAAACGTAACGGAGGAGTAACGGGGAAACATGGCAAAAGGATATTGATTTATGATGAGAAAATATCAGAATGAAGATATCTCTCTCTAATAGGGCCATTGTTTCGCTCATGATAATCGTTTCTGTTCCGTTTATGATAACCCATAGGAACTAGGCAAGACAGCTTTTTTTTCTTTTTGCTGGTTAACACCAAGCTGGTATATAAAAACCTACTATAAGTTTGTTATAGAATCATGAAAAATATTTTGCCCAAAAACTCTTAAGATCACTTTCTTATCTGCTTGTCAAATGAATAGATTTTTGCAGGGGGTGGTTTTAGTCGATTGACTTAAGACCAATCATTGTGAATACATTGCAGAAAATATTCACGAAATTCACTGTTTGTATTCAGAAGCTGTGTGAAGTTTTGAGGTAAGAGCTGCGTTACAGAGTAAAATCTAATTTGATTTACCTCGTACATATCTATATCTCAAGAAATATTGAAAACAATTAATAATGATAATACTACTTTATCATGAATAAGACAAGTCATGCCAATGATATAAATCCTTGAAACAAAATCGAATCACACATTATTATGAATCTACGCAACATAAAGTCAAATTTTTACAATAAAAATTCGTCTCTGTTTTTGAGAACTTGAATAAAAAAAAATTATACTTCTTTCAAACCTGTTGAACAAATGACTCACTTTTATTAAAATGAAATCAATTTTGACATGTAAGTTGAAAATGAATTTTTATACTATTAAATTCTTGAACAATGTAAATCGTCAGATCACAGTGCTTTGATGGTTGTATACTTTACTTAAGTGCAATTTATTAACTTCCATGCGACCAATAACAATATCCATGATATCTTTGTCAAAATGATGATTTGTATAATGGTTTTCGTTGTGTTGTTCATTTTTCTCTTTTCTCAGTCATTTACTAGTATATTGTATTGAATTCGTAAATTTCTTAATTGTTTTTATATTCAGATTTTTGGCGATTATCACACCATGAATGTCTTTTCCAAGTCTTCAAGATTATTTGAAAAAAAAACACAACCGAAGTTTTAAAAAAGTTATCATTCTCAAATGGTGTTTCAGTAAGAATACCATCAGGTAGAAGTGGTAATTAATAAAATATGCTTACCCATGTTGTTATTTAGAAAATTAATCCTGCACTTGTGTTTATATCAAGATTTGCAAAAAAAATCCAGCGAGGAAGTCGCAAAAGTTGAAAGAAGTTGAAATTCGCAGAAAAACTCTGATAGCATTCAACAAAGTAGTAGGGCGTCCCCGAAATCTCGCTGTCATTTGAAGTTGTTAACAGACGATAGGATCAGATGTATGGAAACGTCTTCTCTAGGAAATGAGAAATTGATGATAAAACCCTTCTTAGTCAAAGAGGTGGAAAGACGATGAAGCGAGCAGTCTGTGGTGTCGGCAGGCGATCGCAAATTTATAACGCTCCGGCTTGGGTTGAGATTTTCCCGCGCGTATGGCAGTGTATGTAGGGTGGCGTCCTCCTTCGCTCTGTGGCGTCGTGATCCGCAAGTCAAGGCGATATACATGACTCCCAACTACTTTTCCATTTGCTTATCCCGAAACCATGCATGCGAAGGGTTGGGAAGATTAAGGGACGTTGGTAAGAAGCGCTAGTCGCATCTTTCTTATTTCCTCTTCCAACACCCCCGCCCCCCATCTCTATCTCTCCCTCCCTCGCTCTTTTCCGCTTCCTCCCTTTTTCTTTAAGATTTCTTTATTTTGTGCAACCATGGCTATCGTTTTACCGGGAGTTGGTTTTACTGAAAGGCATGTATTTTATACAAAGCGGTGACAGCACCTGGGGAGGGGCAAATGCCCCTCCTTCAATTAGAACCCCCCCCCCCTCCGGCTCCCCATCTCAACTCCTTATCATTTGGCGGTACACGATAAATTTTCCTCATCTTCCCACCCCCCCCCCCCATTTTCTCTTTGCCCTCAATTTCCCCCTTTTACTTTTAAAATTCCGGTGCCGCCATTGATTTAAAGGCGTGAAGGTGCAGAGAGAAATATAGAGAGAAGGAGAGAGAGAGAGAGAAAGAGATGGTGAGATGGAGGGGGAGAGAGGGAGTGGAATGGGAGAGCAAAGGAAAGAAGTGATTTGCTGAAGCTGTTTTCGTCAATGGACGAAAGTTTTCATACTATGGGGCGGTCTGAATTATGCGGATCTCGCTTTTGTTGTTACACCCTCCGGACATTAATGCAAACCGATTATCATCTATCGCCACCCCCCCCCTCCCCCTTCACGCCCGTGAGTCTGTGTGGGGGTGTAGGAATGTGACCCCCACCCCATTCACTCTCTCTCTCTCTCTATCTCCCTTATATCTCATCTCCCTCCGACAAAGAAAATATGACTAGTGAGATTATACTTAGAAAAATAAAGAAAAAATCCGATCTCTGTGGTCTAGTGGTTAAGACACCGGCGTTCTAAGCTGGAGGCCCGCGTTCGATACCCGGCGGAGACATTTTTTCGGCCTCACCAAAGCTCATAGCTTTGACTGCAATGTATAAATCCAGATGTCAATGATATCATAATCCTACAAGGGTTACATCAATTGTTTCAAAATGCCTTTTCAATAATTTAGAATATAATTGTTTAAGAAATACTCTTAAGTATCAATTCTTAAGGACGTTCCACAGTTAAAATGAAGTCCATGTCATTTTCACCAAATTTTCCAGAGAGTTACTTTGGTATCTATGCATTATGAAAATGCAAAAAATGATATAGGTTATGTGCTTATCTTTTTTCTACGGGTCTTCAAATTAGCCGTATTTGAATGATATGCAATTTTGCGCAATGAAGATAATTATGCCTCTTTTAGACCTCACGAATTCACCAAATGAGTTTAAATCATCTTTACTCAGTGGATACCGCATCAAACTTCATCAAATTTTCAAGATATATAACAAAGTGTATATCAAAGTTAGAGAAAGTCTTTTAATTGGTAAAACTATATCTATTTGGAGTCAGCAGCGCCCTCATTTGTCAAGAATGGTGCAAAAACTCAGAAAAAAACAAATCTTCAAAGACGTGCATAATGAAAAATCCATGTCATTTTCATCAAATTCGGCTAAATTTTAGAGGAATGCATATCAAATGTGTAGGGAAGTTAAAAATATGGGGTCCATGTGCTCGTTTTATAACTATGAGTGTCCAAAGGGATGCGAGTTGGCATGAAAATCGCCTAAAATGCACCGAAAACAAGCAACATGTATAATACCGTCTAAAATGCAAATGGTTTCATATTTCGCTACCAAACATTCAAAATCCATGTCATTTTCATCATACTTTCCGGATTTGTAAAATAATATATTCTAAAGAATTTAAGCCATTTAAACTATGGGGTTCATGTGCTCGTTTTCAAATTATTCCTGTCCAAAGTATTGCGAGTTGGCTTGAAACAGCCCAAAATGCGCCGAAAACAAGCAAAAGTCTGTTAGTACCGTCTAAAACATGTAAAATACGAATGGTTTCGTAGTCTTGCTCCCAAACATTGGAAATCCTTGTCATTTTCATCATACTTTGCACATAGATACTTTAGCACGTGAATATTCCAAATATGCAAACATTAACATGGGTTCATGTGCTTGATTTTTTGCTGTAGAGCTTCAAAGTTAACCCAAATGGATGTTCTTAAGAATTGCGCATTCAAAAGAATTTGGCATTTTTAGACCTCACGAGATCACAACAATGAGTTTAAAGCTCTATTACTCAGTCAAAATCCATGAAAATTTCATCAAATTTTGCAATATGATTAATAATTGTATCCTTAAGATGGATAATCTATTTATTTTGCTTTCAATTGTTCGATAATTTAAGTCTAACAGCACTTTCAGTTCTTAGAAATTGCGCTAAAGATAACAAATACTCAACCTCAAAAATTTCAAATTTCAATAACAAACTTGAGAAGTAAAAGAAATGCTGCACTTTATTCAAAACCCATGTCATTTTCACCAAAATTTGCAAAGTTGTAGAAGAAGGTATACCTAAGAGGCGCAAACCTTAAAAAATATTGGTTCATGTGCTTGTTTTCAAACTATCAGCACTCTTATTAGAGCAAATGTGCTTCTTAAAACACCCCCAAAACGCGCCAAAAGCTTTGTATCTGTGTGAGGAAAAATTCCGAACCACTCTACCATTCATTCAAACTCGGGGTCATATTCATCACACTTTGCAGCACTACAGAGAAAAGTATTTTGAAATTGTAGAGGAATAAAAAAAATGTTCCATGGAATAATTCCAGTTTATTAGCTTCATAAAATAACACATCGGATCTGCAGTTAGTGCAGATTATAGGAGTAAAATCAGCTCACATACGTACAGCTGATTAATCACCAGTTCATCCATTGTGACGTCAGCGCGCAGAGTGTAAAATATACGCAGATCATGATGCGCACAAACATAACTGTGGAACGTCCTTAAATAAATTTCATTAAAAAGGGATTTGCAATTGTGTTTTCTGACTCATATAGGATTATGATATCATTGGCATCTGGGTTCATTCATTACAGTCATGCCTTAATTTGGCGCAAATCAAAATGTACGTACATCGCTGCAAATAATACCTCCTGATCATCCAAGCGTTAACACATACCACATAAATATGGTATCAAATCATTTAGGAGAAATACCCCTTCCAGCAATATATTAATGCGTTAATGACATAATTTTTTCATCAAATTGGGGATTTGTGAGGTGTCAAGGGTTACGCAAACATCATGTTGAAAATAAAATTCGACATTTAAAATGTTTTTAATGAGCATTTGCCATTTTATCCAGTTATTTATTTCTTGCGTCAACAATTGCGATATATCAGAAAGCTTTTAGGGCTATATGACCACTGCGTATTCTTTTTTTTATTATTGTTATTATTGACGATTTCATTAAGAAAGATGACGTGTAAGAATGTAATGACTATTTAAATGTGAAAAATGGGTCTCATGCATCTGAAACCTAAGCAAGTACGTCAACATGGATGGCTTCCTCTATATGTCTTAAATCAATGATTAAAAAAGACTTTCTTAGATGCCACAAACAATCGGATAATTACACCATGTAGTTTCGTCAGAAATGAAGTCAGTGCTGTTCGTGATGGGTGGTGGGTGATGCGCGATGGATAGAACGGCACAAGTGGTATGACGGCGACACACGGCTTCTCGCTCTCTGATCTATCGCACCGAGCATCCCCCCTTCAAATCGCTAATTCTGTTTAATCAGTTGCTCAATCGATAAGCACTATTCGCCATAAAAACGGCAAGAAAATGGTACAGGGAAAGAAGAAAATGAGGAAGAGCATTCGTGAGAGGTGGGAGAGGGGGAGAATATGGAGAGGTAGATCTATAAAGCTTCTCGAATCGTTTTAAACCTTCAGGGAGGGAGTGCGAATAATAGCGCATCCATCATCATACCGGTTAATACATGACGTTTATTTAATGTCGATCTTTCTGTCGTATTGTTCGCGCTCGTGTAGCGATGGTAATTTGTCAAACTCCATCGGGATGAAAGATTCATCTTTTGATGCGATCTCTCTCTCTCTCCCTCTCTCATTCCATCTCGAGTCAAGATGATGTATCGAAGTTTACCAAGTCATCATCAAATCAGACGTCGTGTGCAAGAGAATCTTACCCAATTGATTTCTTTCTTCCGTTTCTCTCCCCTTTTTATCCATTCCCGTATTTCCATCTCCCCATCTCTGTCTCTGTCTTGACCCCTCTTTATTTATATCGTATTGGTAGGATTAGGGGTCCCCCCCCCACACACACACGCACACACACACACACCCTCCCACACACACACTTCCGCTCCTCCTTCAGGAAATAAAAAATAAATAAATAAATAAACAAGAATAAGAATAAGAACAGAAAGATAAAGAATAGAGAAAATGTTAAAATATGATAATCATAAACTTATAGTCACAATAATCACAATGATAATGATTACAAAAGAAAGAAAGAAAATATGAAATATAATAGAATGAAAGATCATGATTATTCTCTAAAATAATAAATATTCTTATCTTGTTAGAATTCTGAACATAACCATTTTCATGGAATACATTGCATACATTGGCGGTTTGAAATAAATCAAAATGATATCACTTTTTTTACCTTGATTCGTAGTATTTTCTTCAATTCCCATCAAATTCATTTTAATATCACTCTGGCTGATTTAAGTAATTAATAACACGAGATTGATGACTGGATTTTGTCGAGAACATTTACTACTTTATGAACATAATCCATCAATGCATGAGTAGTGTTTTGCTTTTCGCGAACATCAGATAAAATATTATGCATTGATAACAGTTCTAACGTATATTTTTCAAGGATATTAGAAACGGTTGAATAAAGAGAAATACGCTCTTAAGATGTTGGGCAACATAGTGTCCACACAACAATTGGTTAAAAAATATATATTCAACTCTGGGAAGTTTTCAACCAATACTGTGTAGTTTTCTCCCAAAGCACACATTATTGGTTTAAAACTACCCAGAATGGGATAAAGTTTTAAACAATTGAAATGTGGACAGTACGTTGCCCAACATTTTTAAGAGTGTAGGTCGGTATTCCGACATCCAATTTATCGCTTTTTAATTAAGGAACTACCTTGGCTTTTTTCATTTGGTTTAGAACTGCACCAGTTTATAAGGAATGATTCAAATATGCACCAACGCTATGCAGCAGGGCAACAATAAAATTTATTAGAGATTTTAAGATAAATGTATTAATTTCATCAAAGCCAAGACTTTTCTCATATTTCAATCCAGATACAACTTCTTGATATAAGTTGGAGCAAAAGAATATTGAACTTGGTTTGTGGGATGCAGAAATTGTCAGTCAAACTTTTCATCCGAGGATTGAGATAGATAAACGCGTGACCCGACCATTTTCGAGAAAAGGGCCCCTAATAAATTCCCGAAACTTCGGGTCCATTTTACCCGATCATACGATAATTTAGTATAATTTAAAAAAAAAAACCTTTTGGGAATTCAGGGTGTCCTTTTCTCGAATGATCGGGTAAGTCGGACCCGAGGTTTCGGGAATTGAGTGGATCCTTTTCTAGAATGGTCGGCTTCGCGATTGCCCGACCCGACGCTACAACCCGATGTTATATGACACAAGACATTAATTCTCGGTTAAGTTCATGGCGTGTGGAACCTTCCATGTGTTTTGAATCATATGAAAAAAAAACGCTACCCCACCCCCATCTTTCCGGTCATCTGTTATGAAACCATAGCCGTTTAATAAAAGTTTGTGTGATTCACGAGAAAGCCACGTTTCCGTGAGTCCAATTTAAAGTTGAATGAAAGCAGTTGGAGTAAACACTCATTCCATGAGAAAATTTGTTAAAAAAAGTTAATTATCACCCTCATCATCCTAGATCTGAAACAGTTACTTAACCTGAACTTTGTGATATCATGAAATCTAAGCTGAAAAAGATAACACTAAAGACGCCAACACATGCAGATACAAGCACACATCAGCACGTGGGATACTGTATCATTATATTTCTGGGGGAAAAACCCGACAATTTGGTAAAATGTCGGGCTTATTTTGCTTTTTTTTCTCGGCAATAACACAATTTCTTCCAGAATCCTGTGGCATTAATTTTGTATTCGTACAAACCAGAGGCGTCGATCCTGGGGGGGCAGGGGGGCGATCGCCCCACCAATGAAAATATTGGGGGGGGGCAAACATATCGTTTTGCCCCCCCCCCCAATAATTCCGCATGTGCAACTAAAAAAAATAAGATTGTAATGCTACACTGAAATCAGCTAGCGAAATTGAGATACCAACTCGATTTTGATTTAAAATAGTGCTCAAAATGTCTGCTTTTCAAATTGGAATATAAAAATTTTCAGCTCGCGCTTCGCGCTCGCATCATTTCTGTGAAACCCTTACTTTTCATGAATAAATAGGTGAATAGAATGTCCCGTTTTCAGTTCTAAACCTCAAAAGAACTCCCGCTTCGATTTGCAATAATCTTTTGTTGGATGTATATCTTGTTCTTTATTAAAAGCGTCCATTAAACTGTTTTTTTTTTCCAGATCGAAATATCAAAATTGTTCTTCTAGATACCAATCTTAATCATTGGTACCAAAAATGCTTAAAATATTAAGCTTTCAGGTCAGAATATAAAGAAATTTCAGCTCGCTCTCTAGTGAGATACATGTATCTATCCTCCTCATGATTTACTACAAACAAACCTAAACAGGTACATTTTTCTTGTTTTCATGTCATACTAAAAAATTTCAGCTCGCGCTTCGCGCTCGCATTGTTGGAGAGGGTGAGATATGTGTCTCTTTCTCATGAGTCATATATATATATATATATATATGCAAATATATAAAATATAGGCCTATTTGTGTGTGGGTGAGTTTGTTCGTTTTGTGTGATCAAGCGCCTTTGGAACGTTGATTCATGATTTTGCCCCCCCCAATCTGAAAAATGGATCGACGCCCCTGGTACAAACAGACCTTTGGTATCCTGTTCGAACCCATTTTGAAATCGTTACCACAACTGGCACTTTAATATCTTTAAAGAAAAGGGACATTATTGATAAAAAGGAAGAGCTGTTCAAAAGACTAGTAGCTGAAGCTCATAAATGTCGATTTAGACTTCTTATATAAGCCTGTTCACGGTTGTAAACTGCGCACGAGCAGAAAAGGGTCATTTGAGATAAACCATGAAGGTGGCTTTCAAATTCACTGACATAGGCATTTGTGATTTGATGATTATTCATTTATTCCTTTCAAAATATTCGTTTTATCACATCCAAGCTGATGAGTAATAAATAGAGCCTTCATTATCACTGGTATTTGACAGTAGCCTAAACAATAGTCAAATGTGCCAAAGGCAGACAATAAAACAGATTTCCAAAATGTATCCCTGATGTACTATTCTAGTCACCTGGTCTATACAATGCCTTTTGTTCTTAGAATTTGAATACTCTACCGGTAAAGCTTACGCAACATCTACATTTGAAAATGATAGTGCTTATCCTAATGAAAAATCACAAAAGTAATTTGAGAAAAGTTGATCAGCTAACCGTGAACTGGCTTATTGGCATGTATTGTGCGCAATGTACCGTTCCTAAGTTTATGTAAGGATGTTTATCCGAATTGTTGTAACATACCCAGAATAAGGCTTTTGCACTACATTATGATCCATTAAAAAAATCGATATCAAATTATTCCGAAGTAAAGTTTATACTATCAGTAACAAAATTATTGTAATTAGGATTCATTGGGCTATTGATGTGCTCTGCCTCTGTACCATGATGTCTCAGTTCACTGAAGAAGACAACGTTATTCAATAAGCCAGTTCGTAGTTCCACTCTGCGCATGATCAGAAGATTCTGCGCATAATTAGAGGAAGGTCATTGGTACTCCTAAAGTGACATGGTGGTTTAAAATCCAATGAGGTAAGCACCAGAAAAAGGCTATTCGTATTATTTGTCATGCAGATTTTCGTTCACACACTGACGAACTTTTCTATAAATATAATATTTTGAAGATTGGTGACTTGTATCGATACAATCTCGGAAAACTCATGTATAGTTTAGATAAAAATGAACTTCCAAATATATTTTATTCCATGTTTACTAAAAATGTCGATATACATCATTATCCTACTAGGTCCGCCGGGCTCTTTCATCCACCAAGAGCTAGAACCATCCTTTTGAATAAAACATTTATTTTTACAGGTATCAAACTTTGGAACTCTCTTACAGAATCATTACGTAACAAACCAACACATTTAAGTTTCAGTCGAGGGTTAAAGAAAATTCTTATTCTTGGGTATAAACCCCAGAACTCAAACATTTCTGTGTAAGCAGCTACCACATCTTCTTCTTCTTCCCTTCTTATTTTCTTCTTTCTTCTCTTTCCTCCTCCCTCTTATATTTCTTTTGTTCTCTATCTCTTCCTATCACCTTTAATGTCTAGTTCTGTTGCTTTTCTTATTTTCCTGTTTGTCTATGTTTTGTAGTGTGTTTTGTTTTGTTTCTGTTCCCTTTTTTTGCTGTCTTGTCCTGTTGTGGTTTGCGCGCCTTCTTTGTTTTTGTTTTTGTCTTTGTTTTGTTTTTAGTATTCGTTCTGTCTTTTCCAAGTGATTGTCTGTTCATACACTCCTGAACTCATGGTTTTTTTTTATACAGCAGGGGTATAATATAATATTTTTTGTCAATTTTAACACAGTACACATAAAAAGCTTGACCCCAGTAGTATTCTTTTTCATTGTATAAACTTTTTTAATTTACGATTTGAATTTCACTGATCAATTACATACTTTAATCAACTATTTATTGCAGGGAACCCATAATAACAAGCTTTGCTTTCCAGTGGGTTCCCTTTTTTCATTTCTGTATATTATATTTTGTGTTTTACTATACATTGTAACTTTTGTTAAAATTTGGAATGAAAAAGAATAAATGCAATCAATCAATCAATCAAAAACTTTGATGTCTTGAATATTCATATTTTCTTTTGAATTGTGTTTTTCATTTACACCCACAAAAAACTACAATGCGTCCACGAACGACTGGTATTTCAGAGTTTGCCAAGTACATTGTACAACATGCTATAATATGCATTCAAAGTAGAAATGCAACAAATACCTTCACAGAGTGTTCATTTGTGTGCTATTCTAGTCACCTATATAGGGCCCGTAACACAAAGTTTAGCAATGATCGTAGAACATTTTTTCTACGATTTATTCCATTGACTACAATGTACAATAAATCGTGAAAATCAAGCGTATGATCAATCGCTAACCTTTGTATTACGGGACCCTGGTCTATTCAATTTTTTTCATCCTGCTATGTAAGGCATGCTTACGTAATATTTTGCTTTGAAATCTGCCTATTATAATGATAGAAATGAAAGGTCATTTGACCAAAATTGTCCATGAAGTAATAAGAATTGGTCTTTTATACCTCGGTCACATTTGCTCTACGGCGGCCGTACGGCAAGTCGAAAACAGCCGTTTTAACATTTTCGTACCAGCTACATATAGGTGGTTTGAATAAAAATGAATAAAATGGCTGTTTTCGACTCGCCGTACGGCCGCCGTAGAGCAAATGTGACCGAGATATTGCGTAAATGGAAACTTGGGTGTATCATTTGTTTAAAAGTATCTTCACGACATTTTTGACATTTCCTGTTTACTCATTTGAGAAGCTGTAAGAAGATTAATATTTTCACACAAAACATGTTTGCTTGACATGCTTAGAATAGTGTAGTAGGTTTCACGGTACACCATGTATCTTTCTTAGGCAGATGTTGGTCCTGAAAAGGACCACCCAATCTCGACGTTTCGTGTGTACCGTGAAACCTACCATGGGCGGAAATCTGTCCCGAAAGGTAGGGGGGACAACAGGGGCTGATCCAGCCTTCGCCAATAGGGGGGGGGGCCGAAAAATGATTTCAGCCATATGTTAATCCCCGATCGGCCGCTTAAAGGTAATTTTTGTCTGTTTCATTGAGGGAGTAGTCCTCATTGTCAATATATAATATCATCGTCCTTATTTATATAATGCGAGCGCGAAGCGCGAGCAAAATTTTTAGGGCAAATTTATGTATTTTTTCCTAAAATTGGCTGGGCAATGTTTGTTATCCTGAAAAAAGATGTATATACAACTAAATATCTACTACGAACGCAAAGTGCGAACAGAGGTTAACTGATGGAAAAAGGTACCAGTTTAAAGACTGCTTGCAATTAGCCATGAAGACGTTACATATTTCAACAATAAAATAATGCGAGCGCGAAGCGCGAGCTGAAATTTTTTGAAATTTTTACCCAAAGACTGGAAATTCTAAGCACTTTTTGTAACTTAAACATATAATAGGTACATAACTAAACAATTGTTGCGAAGAGCGAGCGGAAAATTTTGAGATTTATAGACCTAAGAACGAGACACTCTATTCTTGTTTTGTAAATCATGAAAAGGATGAGTAATTGGGGGTCTTCCTTACACCCGGTCCTTACATTAATATTGCGAGTGCAAAATGCAGCCAGAAAACATTCATATACGTTTAATTTGAATCGATCGAAAAGGTACTTGTTAAGGACTGCTGGCACTTAGCCATGAAGACGTTACATATTTCAACAATCAAATAATGCTAGCACAAATTGCGAGCTGTACATTTTTGACATTTCTACATAAAGAATAAAAAATTTTAATCAATTTTTGTAATCGTGAACAGGGTAGCTATATAACTAAACAATTGAAGCAAGCGAAGCGGAAAATTTGTGATATTGTGATCTGAAAATTGATTTTTGATCTAAATAAAGAACAAGTTGAATATCTGAATAAACATGCGCGTGTTTCAGATTTAGACCTAGAATCTCGGCATTCTACACATTTATCAGCGAGCGCGAAGCGCGAGCTTAAACTATTTGATATTCCGATCTGAAAAAAAGAGTCAATTTCAGCTATATATTTCAAGCACTTTGTAGGAAAATTGTGAGGTGGATATGGATCATTAAATTAATATCTTATTTATTAATGCCTAATGAGGGCGAGAAATCTGATGATATTATTGCCTGAAAACTGGACATTTCAAGCACTTTAGTAATTATGAATAGAATGCATCAGTTAAAATATTTTTTAACCATCAATGCGAGCGCAAATTGCGAGCCAAACTCTCATGAAAATCAATATTGAGACATACATAAATCGCCAATCAAAATGCGAGTAGCGCTATCTGCTACGTTTTGACAATCAGACTTGAAAAGGGATATTTTTCAAAACTAAATGGAATACACAAAAATAATAGGTTCTGAATAAATCGAATTTTGCAAGCGCTCAGTGCGAGTAGAAAATATCAATAATCAGACCATAAAGCTGACTCTTTTACAGAGCACGTTGAAAAATAAGTTTGTAAATCACACAAAATAATGAAATTTCGATTTCCGAGGTAAAATGTATAATGTATATTGACTTCCAAACTTGATATTTAAGCTCCATTTTGAAAAATCATCTAACAGGCAATGCGAGCGCGAAGTGTGAGCGAAAATTTTATATAGTGACATGAAAGATTCTTTTTATTTTCCAAGTCTTCCCCTCATCTTATTTTATTCACTCTGGAACACTTGACAAGCAAAAAAAAAACAAAGGTTTTCACTCAAAATGTAAGGTCATTTAGTCCAAAATACATTATTATCATTATTATTTCGAATGTGAATGATGCAATTTTATCCATCATAAAAGACCAAAAATAGTAGGGGGGACATTTGATATTGTGTCCCCCCCTGGGATTTCCGCCCATGAAACCTACTACACTATTCTTCTTCGCCATGGAAACCTTCAGAAGTTATATGCTTAGAATACTTTTAACCTTGATGAAGTTATCATTATATTCTCGTTTATCACTTTAATTTCCTTTATTGTGTCAAATAGGTCTTTATTCTGTGATGTTTTTGTTATTGAGTCCGAGACTATTTTCTATTTATGTAGTCAAGTATATCATGCAATAAACATGTTTACAATTATCTGAATGTTGAGAGCAATCAGTGACGATCAAAAAAAGTATCAAATGTAGACATGAAAGTCTTGGTTTTTGTCATACATCTGTTATTGACTCTGAGACTATTTTTTATTTATTTATTTTTGTAATCAAGTATATATCATGCAACAAACATGTTTAAAACATCTGAATTTTGAGAGCAAACAATGATACTGATAAAAGTACTACAATGTAGACATAATTTTTTTAAGGTATATTAGAGACGCAGGAGGATATATAGATATTATCGTCTTTTTCATGGAGATGCCGTGGCCGAGTGGTCTAAGGCTCATGGCTGACACTTGAAAGTTCGGGGTTCGATCCCTGCCACGACACCTTTTGCCCGTGAACAGTCCATTTAATCGACATTGCTCTTTTCTCCCGCATTCAAATAAAATGGAAATTCTATAAGCATTCTTGGTAGCTATGTTCGCATTTGTTCAGAAAAAATCTCAATTTTCTTTTGCTAACCATGATCCGTTCCGTTAAGCTCTTCGTAAAGTCACGCATGATTTTGCTAATGATTGAAATATGAAATGCCATATTATAAGCCTACTTGTGCAGTTCTTTCTTATATCCCAAGAAAAAGAGCTTGCATCTCAAAAAGTCAAATAATGCAATTTAAAGCGTGTCAAATGGTATACTTTTGTGGATTTTTTTTCTTATACATATCCCAAGAAAAATGGATCTACTTTAAATAATGCTAATTTCAAACATGTCAAGTTATATAGAAGCATGTTAATGCATGAACGGCGTGGCGCTGTTTTATTGGAAGTCATGTGATCTCGCGAATCGTCCAATAGCAGAGGCGGAAATGAGTACCGAAGCCATGACGTCACAAACAACCAGCGATTGGATACCGTGTCTCATTGGAGTGTGATGGAAAACGTAGACTTAAATGATTTTCTTTTTTCAAATGGTGATATAAACACTTTTTATCGGAATGTATATATATTTCACCTATAACTTAGGATTCTTTTAGCTCCTAAATCTAGAGATTATCATGATTATTGTAATTATTGGTGTTTCGTAAAGCTGTCCGTAGTTAGGATTAATTAATTACCGGATAATTGCTATCCACTTTGGATATTATATCCTATCTCATCATGCTCAAAACATTTATCAAGGTTCTAGCGGGCTGATACTGTTCAACATTTTACGCTTATGATTTGACACAAATTGAATTAAAACGTTTAGGGAAACTGTCATGCTTTATTTTAGCAATTCTGGAGAAAAAAAAATATTGTTTTGGCATAAGTTTGCAAAGAAGGGGGTGTTCATTTTAGGAGTAAAGACAACAGCCTCTTTGAATTTGATCATACACACTTCCGAGATATACCCGCTTTCTTTATCTCTCTCTCCCTCCCTTCCCCTCTCTCCCCCTCTCCCACCCCCCCCCCCTCTCTCTCTCTGCGTTATAACACTTCCCTGCTTTATCTGACAATTATCTATCTTTGAACTTTACGTGATGAACAGTTCTGACAACAACCATCAGTCCATCATCCCCCCCTCCTCTCCCCCTCCCTCGTCATATCTTTCGTTCTCTTTCTAACTGTCTCTCCCTTTCTTTTTTTTCTCTCTCTCTCTTATCCACCTATCTCTCTATTACTGTATCCTATCCCTTTCACCCTTCTCAATTCTAAAGTTCTAGTTCTTCACCACCAAGCTAAGAGGCAGAAGGGACAGAGGCGGATGGTACTTTGATTTTGCTTAAATCGATGTCGGTCTTATATTACGGGGTTAACTGTCAGAGTGTAGTTGAAATTAGAGCATCAATGTTAAAGCAGATCGCTGCCTGGCCCAGTAACATTTCCAACGGACACCACCCGTTCGATACGGCACCCACTCCCGCCAGACTTCACGGCGATCCCGCTGATGATGTTGATTATACAGAGCCGCGACCAGCGCTTCCCTGCTTCCCGCTTAAAAGCTGCATGAATATGATAGTGGCTTTCCAGCAAAGATCAACACTTGCGATCAATCGAGGCTTTTTATTGTCACTTATTTCATTACAACTTTCTTTTCCCCAATCCCATTCTTCAGGCCCGGTCTTCAGGTTTTGAATGACTTTCATCTCCGACAGGCCAATAAGGAAGGATCTCGGAGCGAATCTGTCGGGATCTTATTTAGGTAACTGAGACTTGCTAAATTGGGCTTTTAAAAAGAGGTCTGACATTTCACATCGATATTCAGAACAGTTGCCAACTTTCAAAGTGTTTGAGGAAATTAAAGTTCAAGATGATCCAATTTTATAATACACTCTCCACCAAGATGTCAATGTAATATTAAGTGTTTGTTTAGGGGGTAGCATTCAGGACTTGACAAGATTTTTATTTGTCGTGTTGAAATACTAAAACCTCCTCACTTTCACAAAGGGTTTCTAGCTCATATCTTAAATGTCTTCGCTCATTATATAATGCTGTATTACAGCTATCATTAAACAATTTGTTCTCTCTCTCATTAACAGAGAAATATGAGAGACATATAAAAATAGTTTATTCTTCAAACATTTAATTGATCATTAATTTTGTTTATCGTTTTCCCTGTACAATGGCGATCTAACTCTAAAAAATGACCCTTTCCATTTGAATATAATTGCGATTGGCTCTGAATATACGGAAATATAAAAGTATAATTGCAAATGTGTTATAAATGGAGATTTTGATCAGGGTTTTTTTTATTCTTTTTGGTCTTTCTCATATTCAAAATACATATGTAGAGTCTAGAGGGTTTTTTTTTCAAAAACCTTGTCATACTCTTTAAACGCAAAGGTGCTAAACTGGTCCCACATTACACAGCTCTCAGAGTGAGATGAGAGACCAGTCCTGATGGAATGAGATTTCAATCTTTCAAGAGTGAATTCTTACCCTTTTTAGAGTGAAAGTGTAAAAAAGATACACACTTTCACACAAAAAAATGACCCGGACTAAGGTCAGATGTGACGCAGAAACGGTAAAATCTTATCCCAACGTAGTCACATCGGACATTATTCCGAGTAATTTTTTACCCTGAACGGGATTGGCACCATTTGCGTCCTCCTGGTCTAGTTGACTCGTTGTATTTCACATAGATTTTGTAACACCCGTTCTACACTATTATTTTCGTCACCGCGTCCTCTTGTCGATTTAAATTTTTGTGACCCCTCCCCTTTTTATAGCGCCGTTTCATTTTCAAAAGACAGGTTTGTTTCTAAAGAAAAGATTAAACGTTTGCTTCGTTGAAAACATTCGTTTTCAATTGACAAGATTGAGCGGCATTGAATAAGCAGTCGGCCTTTTATAAGAGACTGAATCCGTAACGAGCAAAAAATATGATAAATAAAAAATGAGGGGCACGACGGGCGTATTTGAAAATTTTCTTTAAGTCCTGAGCGAGCAAACTGAGCTTCTAAAGAATGACCTATTCAACATGAAATATGATTTTGTGCCAGATTTTGACATATTAAATTTAAAAAAATATAATCACATCTTACCCCTTTTCTTTTCTTTCCTTTCTTTTTTCTCTTGTTTTTTCTTCTCTTTTTGGTCTCGTAACATTTTGGGGAGGGGTCATGGTCCTTAAGCCACCCCCCCCCCCCCTTTGTACGCCAGTGAGAGACTGTACATAATAAGGGGAAATATTGCCACTAGCTTGGGGAAAGCCGTCAAGATAAATCCAATCTCGCTCAACACGCGTCTTATGCTTTCTTTGACATCCTGACATGGCTGACTTTTCAGCCTTGTCCCGATCAGGAATGTATTTTTTCCTTCCTCCCCAAGATCAAAACAACAAGTTTCTCCGACTCCTCTTTATCCTCCCCTTACCCTCTAGTGCTCTCTCCCGCTTGGCTCTAGTCGATTTGCCCTTTTCGGCTGCCCCAGTGCGACCCACGGCCGCCCATCGAAATATTGGCCGTCTCAGCCCGACTGGATATCCAAGACAGCATACATCGATTCTTGCTCAGCTGTCGCGATCGTCGCGCATCCAGCTTTAACTTTTTTTTTCATTCTCCCACATGTTTGCAAGCGTGTCTTTTCTCTTCTTTTTTTTTTAATTATCCGCTCTTTGTTGAATCGTGTTTCCATTAATCGCCTTTTGATTTGAATCCTACTCGTGGGTAGATGGATGTATATATTACTAGGGCTATCTAATCGTTAATACATGGGGAAAAGGTGACTGTGTTCCAGTTAAACTTGACAGAAATAAGACAATGAGAATATGCACCTTTCGGAACTAATGATTTTGGAGTTCGTTTGGCATTGATCTTACTTCAGTTACTTGAATCGTTTATTTTCATCTCCCCCTTTCTCTCTCTGTTCTTTCTATCTCTCTCTGCTCTCTATCTCGAGTTTTTTTTCTCTCATCCGTTTTCTTTTTCTCCCCTATATATATCTGTTCTTCCATTTACTATTTTCTTTCTCTCTCTCCCCCTCTTATTCTCCCCCATCTCGCCATCTTTTTTCTCTCTCATCCACCTCCGTTCTCTCTCTCCTATATTTGTCATGATTTGTTCTTTCGTAACCCCACCCCCCCCCCTCTCTCCCTATCCTAGCTCTTTGGATATTGTAAAATCCATTAGTTGATTAAAAATCCAATAATATGTATTTCTAAGCAGAATCTATTTTCACATTGTACGAACATTGAAAATATTCGTCACGGCGTTGTTGTGGAAAAGGGGAAATATGCCTAGGAATATGTTTACTATTGTTTCGGCACAAAAATGACATTTGTTTCTATTTTAAAGTGCCAATTGGCTTTTAATGCATGTTCACTAATCATGCTAATGCGTGATAATACCTTGGTCACATTTGCTCTACGGCGGCCGTACGGCGAGTCGAAAATAGCCGTTTTATTCATTTGAATTCAAATCACCTATAAGCAGCTGGTACAAAAAATGTTAAAACGGCTGTTTTCGACTCGCCGTACGGCCGCCGTAGAGCAAATGTGACCAAGGTATGATCCACAGAGGAGATTCGGAAACAATCCTTTCAAATTATTGTGATCCCAATTCATGGTAATTTAAAAAGGGGAATGACATTAATGTGGGTGTGTATATGGGTGTGTGGGGGTGGGAGTGTGTGTGTTTAGTATAGTTGCAGCGATGGGTCTTGATTAGGACCCCATACTGATGTAAATATTTGCCCCCCACCCATAATAAAAGGGGATATTTACGAGAAAAAAAATAATCATGACACTCAAAATTATACATTTTCGTTATGAAAAAAATGCCTTTGGTCTACTATCAATACTGCTACTTCTTTATCGATGTGAACTTCCGTTGTTGGCATGTTATTTTGTAGCGAGATCTCACAGGAAACTTGCCCTAGGCTCCCCGGCAGGCTACAGTAATACCCGTAGATAAGAAAATAGCGACACCCCTCCTCATATCTTCGGCGGTTTTCTCCATTGAAGCCCATGCATCATCAAAGTAAGAAACATCTCATTTTTCGCTGTCGCCTCAATCGCTTATGCGACAGTCAGACCGGTTTAACCGCTACCAGACCCATCAAAACGATCACGTTATTACCAATATGACATCTCACGATCGATTGGGTATCGGTTTCGTTGGTGTGACTGAGGCATTACCTCGGATGAAAGTTTAACCAACCTTTCGTCTTTTGATGGAGTCCTATATAAGAACCTCCTCTAATGAACCCGTCATCGACAAGAAACGATTCTAGGCGCCTTGATTACCATCTAACGGCTTCCAAAACAGAACTTATGATGCCCTCCAAACATGAACTATTGACTTAAATCAGGTTAACGTGTACTTTATATACCTTATATTTTCAGACCGTCAACTGAAACGCATCCCTCCTCATCCTATTTTGTGGCGCCAAAATTAGCTGACAAAAGGTATCCATTCATTCGACAGAGATCTAGGGACGATATTATTATAGTGGAAACGCCTCCCTTCTACGTGGACTGGCGATTATGCTAAGAAACTAAAGCGTTCTTTTTGAACGATAATTGACCTTGCCACTCACTACCTAGGTGAAATTATTAACTAAAATTAGTGTTCGTTCCATAAAATGTTACTTCGCCATTATACATGTTGATGTTATAATTGTATGGAATGCCCTTAAAGCAGAAACGAATCAGCAATCGTGTATAGCACCACGTGCCTCGTGCTTACCCTGACCTACTCGAATCTGGTCAGGTTCCTTTCCCATAATGCAACATTCTGCGAAGCATAGTCTTGTAATATAGACCCACTTGAATTCCACTAATTCACTCCTCAATAGTACTTTTCTACCTGAAAATTTTAAGTAACTTAGTATATTTATGTAACTAAACAGGTACTCTTCTCAATATATTTTGGTTTCTTATGAAAATAAAACGAGGATAATCAATCATCTATATTCAAAATAAATATCTTTAAAAAGGTATATTTTAAGACTAGCTATAACACACAGTCAATGAGCATGAGAGAAAAAAACATGGTTGGTCTAGTCGCCCCCCCCCCCTTAACCTTTGCAAAACAAGAGTGAGGGGTTTATCCAATCAAATTTGACGTTTAATTTTGATGCATTTTGGGGGGGCAAGCTTGGCAGAGGATTTTTTTGTTAAATCAGGCACAATTGGTTAAAAATTCAACAATCAGGCAAACCTTGAAGAATACGAAAACTGCATAACTAACCATTGATGACTTCCAAATGCTTCTCATATATTTAGGGAAGGTTTGTACCTAGCGGTTAGGTAGCGTCAGGTGGCGTCGCGTTGACTCGAACCCAATCCTTCGTCCACTATGCTCCCACCCCCTCCTCCCCGGTTTAGACGAGAGTGTGCGTTAATGAAATTATTTTTTAAAATACACCAGTTTGATCAGTTTCACCGATTTTATATTTATATCTAACCTTCAAACGGCCATTTCGAGGGGGCTATCGTTTACCACTTGGTCTAAGGCAGGCTAATCCTCGATTGGTCTAAATCGAATGAGGATTTGGTCTAATAAGAGCCTCATTCTAATCACCACTTCGTCTAAAGCCATTAAGTCTAAAACCATTTGGTCTAATACCCATTTGTTCTAAACGCATTTGGTATAAACGCTACTTGTTTTTTTTTAGACCAAAGTGGGTATCAGACGGAATGGCTATAGCCTGAAATGGAAATTAGGTTAAATGGTTAATGTTCTTAATATATATGAGTTGCAAGTTATACCCATGGTTATGTTAGACGAAATTGATGTAGACGAACTGGGATTAGTCCATGTTGGATGAGACCAAATGAAGAGTGGACAAAAATGGATGCCGACCTAGTGGCTATTTACCATACTGTCTTATGTAACGCTACCACGATTCGCACAACTTCAGACAAAGTTACCAAATCTAACATTAAGATTAAAAGTAGAGCTTTATCTATATTGAACCATTTCGCTTTAAGCTGTGTTACCTGCGGATGATAAATTCATCCTGTTGGCCACGCCAGACAATGCATTGTTCTAGAATGATATGATTATGGAAAGCTACTTAGACAGGTATTCTGTTACACAATATTTTAAGGCAACGCAAGATGTACCATTTTTTCCCCTACTAATGCCGAGCCTTCGAGCCGGCAGTAATTTAACAACTTGATGGCAGACGTGTGTGCCCAGCGAAGACTTATTGTATGGACATTCAGTTTCCGGGAGCGAATGGCTTAAAATATCCTGCTTCGTGAAAAGGGACGATGTAACCTAATACGAAGCAAAAATTAATGCGAATCATTTGCAGATCGATGAAAAAATCTCTCCCTTCTGAAGAAGTATATCAATTGGTTCTCCCGCCTCGATAAATAGAAAGAATCACTTTATTTTGGGGAAAAGAATAGCTTATTAGCATATCATCCATTCATGTATCGCGCTGATTGATAAATTACCGACAGAAATGCAACGGTTCAAATTACAGGAAGATATACCGGAAAAAGACATGTAAGGGAGACAACAGAGAGAATCGGCATGGTGGGAGATCGGGGGAAATGTTTGGTTCGATATATCGCCTGTATCTGCTATCGATCTTTGCAGGCGATAAGGCCATGTTTCTCCCATATTTCAGTCCATTTTTGCCCTTCCATCTCAGAGACAAGACCAAATATAAGAAGAAGTGTTGCCGAGCCCAAGAGCCACACAAAGTCATGATGGTATTGCATTACCGAGGAGGCCGACAAACAATATGTTTTCGCCGACATTGCATATGTATGGTATAGTTTAAGAAACGTTTCTGGGAGGGGAAAAGGAAAAGTTGCTCACTTTTGGCGGGAAACGCTTCTTTTTTTGTCCTAGTCTACAAATACTAGACTCACATTGTGCTTAATGCTGCGGGAATTAAAATGCAAACTCAAAGTTGTATCCAGAAACAGTGGTTTTTTTTTAAGTTTCAATGTCTGAGTGCGCGCGGGTGTGTGGCGTGCGTGATTTCATTGTTTTATCCCGGTGTTTTATATCCTTATTTGTTATTGATTTTGTAAGTAATTCACTAATTACATTGTGTATTTTAGAGATACTTTTTGGGAGATGTGTGCGCGAGTGGGTGTGGATGTGTGCATGTGTAGATGAATACGTGTGGGAGGGTGTGTGTGTCGGTGTGTGTACGCGCGCACGCGTTTCTATTTGCATTGCATTTTGTGTGACGAATTACTGAAAGCTATGGCTATAACATCCAACGCACACACACCCTCATTCAGTGCGCGTGTGTCCGGGCGTCTGTGCGTATTTTATTTTCCAGTATGGCAGTGAGTCCAAACTTCGCGTGGGTCCATACTTCGCGGACAGTCATTATCTAAACAAATATTCAATATCTTCAAAAATCTGACACCATCAACAAAGCGACCTAAAATTACCCTCTTGCGTAAGTTTCTTTAGGATGACTTCAGTATTCATGAAAATGTTGACAAAAGATCTGCAAATTTATCACCGATAGCGCCCGTTCCGAAAAAAATCAGAACTTCTCAACAAGCATCATGATAATTATCATCATTTTTTCAAGCAGATATAAAAAATGTGAGTAAAACGTGGTACTGACCGATGCTATAGCATTTTGCCGTCAATCTGATATAAATATTTCACTTTTGAGCTTGGGTTTTTGTTTAAATCTCCCTAAAACTTTGGTCCGCGAAGTTAGATCACACTTTTTCAGAACGGATTTCCAGCACAGCGCGCATTTATGGAACGGAATAGAATTTTGAGATCGCGATATCGGTGAAACCCCGTGACCTACTTCACATTTTCGTCAATAATTTTATAGTTTATGATCTTGCCGTCAATTTGGTAGCTATCATTTGAATTAGCTTTGTACAAAATGTGAATATTTTGTGAACGAATTTTAGCCTGATGAATATTTGATTAAATGTCCGCCAAGTTTGGACTCCCTATCATACATGCAGTATAAACATGGTACATCCGTATCATTTTGTCTTTTATAGTTGTTAACTGGAACAATAAAACTTGTTATGAGAATGTGTCAATGTTACCAATGGCATAATATTTCTTCGAATTCATCTACCTAAAAATACAAATGATTATAATGACGCTCGACCATCGTAAATAATTGTTTTCTTATCCTTTCTTCAAGAACTGAATCATTAACCATTTTGAAGAGAAAAAAAATGTGTGGATTTATGCCCATATTTGGTAGTTTCGTGAGCTATTGTCAGGCTTCTTTTCATATATTCTGTGAAAATCATGTTTTTTGCTGGTACCAACATGTTTTCAATTTCGAGTCAATTCAATTTTAAATTAATTTGTTCATAAAAAAATACATAAAAATGCATAACATATACAATTGCCAATTTCACAAAAAAACACAAGAGATTATACATGAGAGGGTCAGCAACAAATGAAAACCTTTGTAAAGGGCCTATAACATTCTATATCAATTTCATTTCAGGGATGATTAAAACTGTTTGAAACTTGAAGTCTCCCTTCATTTTTAGTGTAACACGTCACCCTTTCAGATTGTATACCCTCACTTGCTATACACTGTAAAAAGAAAAAAAACCGGTAGATTCTTGGGGACTTGCTGCGCGACTTAAATTTTATTTTTAGAGCGTGATTATAAAGTCTTTTAAATGGTTTTCCCATGGAGCTATAAAACTTTCCTTTCAAATTTTCATCGTATTATGTGTGTCTTTAAAGCAGAATCTTCAAATATTATTATCATTGTCTCACTACTATTGAATTAAAATCGTTTTATACTATTTTATTATTAGTGTGTTTTCTTTCGTATCGAATGAGGAATAAACCAGATTGAACTGAACTGGTAAAATCAGCAGTTTTTCATAATTTCAGCACGTATTTAGACCATGTTAGACCATGGCTCAAATTAAAGGGAAGTGGGAGATTCATCACCATCATTCCCATCGTCATCACCATCGTCGTCATCATGAACATCGTCATCGTCATCATCATCACCTTCATCGTCATCATCATCCACATCGTCATCATGATCGCCATCGACATAATCGACATAATCGTCATCATCAACATCATCATCACCCTCTTCATCATCATCATCATCGTCATCATCATCATCATCATCACCACCATCGTCATCATGATCACCACCGTTATAATCATCATCAGCTAAATCGACATAATCACCATCATCATCATTTAGCATCATCACCATCGTCATCATGGTCACCATCGTCAAAATCATCATCGTTATCATCGTAATCACAGTCCACAATCGCATCATCGCATTCGCTCTAACTCAATTACCAAATCCACCATCACCCCAAGAACAATAACTGTACAGGGTCTGATCCGGCATCTAACTTCGATGGGGGCATCAACAAGATATATTTCTCTCATCGCAGAATCGATCGATACTACCAGCCCTTTTTCTTTTCAATTAAGTTCCTCCAGTCCCCTCGGACTCCTCACCCCCGATAGGGATACATTTCTCCCCTCTTCCCGTCCATCCACCGTGTTCACACTCCTATTTAATCCCCAACAACTAACGATGACAAAGTATAATAGGGCAGCTTTCGTATTCACATTTTTTTTCTATAGGTGTTTCTGCATTTATTGCAGAGACAAAATAGATTTTCTCTACATGAGTATAATCAGAATATGACATATTCTGATATGTTTTTTTTTCGGACAGATACAACTATTTAGTTTTTAAATATCAATTAATAGTAGTAATGATGCGAGGACAGAGACGTTTCCCCCTAATCTCTTGTTTATCTTTCGTGTCTATAAGTTATTATAGAGAAAATGTCAAAACAGTACTTGCGTGGCGATATCATTGTTTTTCTTGGGTTTTTTTTTTTAGATTCTGGGATTAAGCTTTCACACTTTTCATTCTTAAACATTTTTTAAAGTCCAGTAAAATGCCTAAAAATACCAACACGAAGCCCCATGCATAGATATCATCGTGCTGCCATCTTATCTTGACAACTCTGTTTACGTGTATTCCTATATCATCTGATGGAGGGCGCCATGACACCATGACGCACTCTAAAACGGTTTACCCAATATTGGGTAATGGGGTAAAATGGGAACAAGCATGTTGGTTGGGTAAAAAGATGTTTTTTTGTTTTCAATGTTGCGTTGAAATACCCCAATGTGGGATAAAAAGTACCCACCAAACATGCATGTTCCCTTTCTAACCAATATTGGGTAAAATGTTACTGTGTTTTTAGAGTGCGTCATATACACAAGCTCTATCATCACGTGACATGGTTTCATAGTTGTTTTACTCAAGGCTGTATACATCACAGCTTAAAACAGCTTTGCACGCTAAATTGTTCTCATAAAATGACAGCCAGCCTGTGTTAAAGACTTGTATAAGTTAAAATTAAAAATCTCTTGCTTTTAAAGAAAAATTCCGAACTGCGATGTGTGTTTTATTAGTTATTGTTTATGTAGATATACATATAAACACCCCCCCCCCCAAACCAAAAAAAAAAGATGATAATAAAATAAACAAAAATAAATAAATGTATACATGCATAAATAAACATAAAGTAAAATAAAAATAAAGATAAAACTCTGGCAGACAATTTCAGGATATCTGTGACCAAAAAAAATCAGATCACTATATATATATTTACTTTTTAACTTTTTTTTAACCTATGAATAGTGATTTTTTGCTTCATTTTTTTTTACAACATATGGGGCCTTGTAGTTAAGATTTGTTTAAGTCAACTCAATATTAACCTTATGGCCCGTATTCTGACTTCGGTTTTGATTTAAACTCTGGGCTAAAGTTGTGGTTTAACTATGGATAGCCAATTGTGACATAAATCTCTAATAGTTGAGGTTCAATGATTCAGCTATTTGACTCTTAAATTATTCTTAACTGCCTGAGAAGGATAATTGAGAAAGTTTTCTTCACCATTCACGAGTTAGGAAAGAACCCAGTTAGCATAAGAAACATACAATGTAAGGAAATTTTTGAAATTTTGGGTTTTTTATAGTTTTAGCACAGAGTTAGATTATGCATGTTATGGTCTAAGTTAAACCCGACTTCAGCATACGGGCCTACGAGTCTGAAACTTGTTTTTAACAGCATTCGTCATTATATTCGACAGATAAGGGACGAAATCAAGTCAACAGGAAATTCAGAACTACGTACAAGTTTGCTGGTTCGATGCAAGATACGGAACTATAAGGATTGACGTCGAATTTCGAGATCTTTATTGGCTTTAGCGTTGGCTTCGGCAAAGAGTGACGTTTAAAACATTTTGCGGATTCAAGGCAAATAACTTTGATTATAGGAATAATGATGATGACGATGATGATTATGATGATGATGATGATGATGAATAATGATGATGACGATGATGATGATGATGATGACACTGTTGATGATGATGGTGATGATGGTGATGATGATGATGATGATGATGATGATGATGATGATGATGATGAAAATGATAAGCAAAATGTGGACATGGTGGATACCATGTATCCAAACTAATATAGGCATACTTGAATTTGACAAAATGTTAAGCTACCCCTAATCTCTTCATCATAATGATAGGGTAATAGTCACGACGAAGCGAAAAGCGATGAGGTACGGAAAACTGAATATTGTATTAAAGGGATGGTCCGGGCTGGAAATATTTATCGGATAACAAATAATAAAGTTATAGAAGTTTAAAGTTAAGCAATATTTTGTGAAAACAGTCGTCATGAATATTCATTAGATGGGCTGATGATGTCACATCTCCACTTTCCGTTTTCTTATGTTATTACATGAAATCATATTTTTTTCATTATTTCATACTTGTGTGAATAATATGTCTCCCTTATAGTGAAATAAATTGCAGCAATAAATATCTAACACACTAAATCAGTTGTCAATCCAATTTTTCTAGTTCTTGGAGGAAAAAATTTGAATAAACCTAATTTCACATAATAAAATACAAAAGAAAAAGTGGGGATGTGACATCATCAGCCCACCTAATGAATATTCATGACGACTGTTTTCACAAAATATTGCTAAAATATTGATGAAATTTTCGGCATTTTGCTCAGTGAGTTCTATTTATTAAGCTATAAATACTTCCAGTCTGGACCATCCCTTTAACAATCCCTTTAACAATGTAATCATACATTCTATATAACACATTAATATTCCTTAAACGATGTTGAAGAAACACTTTAATATGACACTTTGGCATCTGCTTTTACAGTGAGGCTTCCATTTGCCTATTATTTTCCGGGTGCCATTTCTCCAGGAACGCAAGAATTTGCGCTGTGCATAAATGAAATAATGTAGGATGACTGGAACGTGTTTATCAGCTAAGAACTAATTTACATTACATTCAAATGCTTATCTACCAGAATCTACAAAAGGATACTCATTTCTTTACTCATTTGAGGCAACCGTTAAATCTATATCATTATCAGAATTTCTGAAGTATATTTTCTGTTTCAGTATTTCAGTTTGTGACGGAGCAATTGTCACAGTTAAATAATATTCGTTCTGAATAATAGGTGTGTACCTATAAAGATTAAAGTGGGCATGTGAAAGTCCTAATAGTATATATATTGTCCCATTTCACATGCCAGGATTTATGTTCATATGGCTTCAAGTCTTAAGACCATGGCTCAAAATAGGCCAGGGTCTTTTCTCCTACTGCAGTAGTCTTTGTCCTTGATACAAACGTCAAGGGAGGGATAAACATCATCACCCCTGTATGGAAAAACACTGTTTATGTAAGACAGTACTAAACTGCAATTGGTCAGAAAGAGTTTCTCTTTACCATGTTTACCAAAATTCAGTTCATTTCCAGACACTTATGCAAGATGGCCTTACAACATCATTGGCCAGAAGTGGTTATTGTTTGTAACTCTTTGTATCCATCTCCAGACAAGGAACAACTTAACTTATGTAAGGAACTCCTATGATGTGATTGGTCCAAAGGAGTTTCGTTATGTATTTCTTCAAATGCACCTTCCTTCGCTTATGTAAGGTGGTCCTGTGAGATGATTGGTTTCAAGTAGTTTCTCTATGTATCTCTTCAAAAGATAAGGAATAATATAACTTATTTAAGTCAGTCCTGAGCCTTGATTGGCTAGAGTAGTTTATGTAATTTCGGACAAGGAGAAACATAGGGTAGAGAATTCTCTATATATTCCTTTATATATTTTTATGTAATAGTGGGTAATATTTATGTAACGGTACGTTATAAATAGTGGAAGGAAAGTGACTTTTAGTTAGAAAATAGTATAGCTACGAAAGAGAGGGAGACGTATGTCTCAGAGCTGGTATTTTATTGCGCTTGTGTTGAAATACATACACATGTGTGTTGAAGATTCATCTTGAAGTCTTGAACCTGCAATAAAATCGACTTCTTTACGCAAGCTTTTAGTCACGGGTATTTCTTTGCGTCGAGGCGAGAATATTCTTCAGCTTGGTTTCGTGACACAGTAAATCATTAAAGAATTCTTCCTTTGATTATTTCTTTAACCATCATAATATTCCACCATGACCATCATCACCATCATCTCCATGGCCTTCATCTTTACCATTATTACCGTCATCCTCATTTATATAATCCCAATCTTCATCATAAAAATTATGAACAGATATTACCATTCTGTTTTACACACTGTTATAAATGTATTAATCAATTTGATGAGTTTCAATCCTTGGTTGTCAGTTTAATCTGCTTACGATGTCAATCTTCCTGCAAATTGTAAGTGTAACAATTAATTGGTAGTAGATCATATTTGTTGAGAATAATGTTTTATTTGGTACATTTTTTTCCTTTCTCTATGATCTCTATATATATTCTCTATAGTAACCAATATATTATTTTTGTTATGTAATGAAAATCAAAACTTTAACAGCTAAGATCAAAATGTCAATTCAAGTTTGGCTGCAAGGAATCGAAATAAGTGATATTCGAATTTGTCATCAAAGATATTTCAGTCGTTCGTAAAGTGGGTGAATTTACGATCAGCTTTCATTGTAACACTGTTCTGGAACACCTTCCTGCTCTATGAAGTTTCTATTATTGGAGAAAACATATAAGTTTTTAGGTCAAGACACCCCGTGCAATCAAGAAGTACGGGTTAAACTGTTCCAAATAATTAATCACGACTTAAAGAGAGTATAAGGTTGGTAAGCATGGCAGCATATTTTTTTCTCGCTAATCCTTGAGGTTGGAAGCCCTACGTGCAGTCTCCAGCGTCATCGTTACCGTTGAGCGTTTGAAACCGGGGGCGGGTGTGAACACGGACTGCGTTTAAGTGGCTTCGGAAAATAACTCACTTCACGGATCCGGCACGCGCAAGTGAAAATTTCATTAATTTCATCGATCGCGGATGGATGCCGGCAGTGGCTGAGGGGTGGAAAAATGATACCCTTGTCGAGAGGAGCGCGATGTCCAACAGGAGAGATAAAGCTTAAGGTGATGCATGGATAAGCCGCACCACCTGCATGCGTAAATAAATCGTTCAGGCATAGCCGACAGTCGTTTTGCCAGCGACGCTGGGTAGCTGAGTATAAGTATCGCGCGCTGAAGAGCGTCCGACGGTCCGCAAAACGACTGGGCGAAAAGCCTAACTGCGGTGAATAATCGACCAGATTTTGTGGTGTATATTTGATGTGCTTTCTCTGACGAATACCCCTCGCATCGCACTTTTTAGCCGCGAATAAGAGACGTAAGATGGATGGTGAGATTGTGACAGAAACGAAAAGAGGAAAAATCAATGGTATGTAACGCAAGGATACGACCCGGTCTGCCGTAAGCGCTGCTAATGCCAGGCAACGCTCGCGGCGCGAGCGGTGTCCGGTTCGCTAAGTTACGCTTTGAATGCGGGCGCGGATTTTGAACCGAATCCGCTCGGAGCGAGGGGTAAATTGGCACAAATTACCCGAAGAATTGGCAGCTGTCAGACGTCTTAAATGTGTAAAGCCTCCGTCACGGAGAAGCGTAATTAAGCGCGAGTTGATTGTTTCATGGAAGTTTGATACCCGGCGACCCGAATGATATTGGATGCATGCCTTTAGTTAGAGAGACACATCCGCAGCGCAGTGATACGTTTCAACTTTGACATATTATCAGTCACGAATTCACTTCCGGGGTCGTCTGCTGAACTATTATCCAATAGCATCGCAGGGCGCATTCTCCCTGCTGAACAGTGCGAACTGAGAGATAATGAGGGCCTCTTTTACAATTCAACAGGATGGATCAACACTATCATACACTCCATGTACACGCACTCCCTTTTAGGCTTATACTATACATAGGCCCCCTATTTATTAAAATTACATGGTATTCACGACACATATAATATTGATATGCTACCACAAACCATTATCATTAGGAGAAAGTATGGTAATGATAAAGGGCTCAGATTCTGCTTCATCCGTTTTCGCATTAGGATGTACAATCTTAATATTAAGTTTCTTTTCTTTTCCTTCGCATGAAATATTACTATTTGATATAGGCCTAGAACATGCTTGACGCCTGTCAGTAACTGGTGTTCCCAACTGTCATGATAATAGCTGAAATTTCATCTTTTATCTGAGCTATTACCCACCCACTTTTTGGTCTTAGAATAACGGCAGGGGATCTATACTCCAGAGACACCAATCGCCTTATCAATTGAGTATCACGTGACAGAACAAACTGTAACCATGACACTGATCGCATCATCATCGCCATCATAAAACATGTCCCCTTCCAACGACTAGCTAGCTTGCACTGACGATGAATAAGAAGTTTTAAAGGACGAAAAAGGGGGTGTCATCTTGTTTACCCTTTTCGATGGGTTTTAGTATCCCGAAAAAAAGTCCCGGTCGAGCCATCGTAGCATCCCATGCACGTTCGACTTACGAGCTCGGCACCCAACACTTACAGCGCCACTCCAAAGCCATTACGGGCCGGCGCCCGCTCGTGACGCCGCACTACTTAACACCGATAGCCCGGTGAAGTGCCCAAACTCGGCAAGGTCGCATTTGCTCTCCCTTTCTATTTTCTTGTGGGGAGTTGGGATTTACACTGTGCGTTTTAAGTTGGTATGAGTCGCCTCATCTTTAAGAATGGGGAAACTTCTAGAGCGGATCTCAAGTATACCAAGCTTAATAATGCTCGTCCATTTTCGAACGGTGAATTGATTTCCCCCCTAAGTTTAGGTTCCTTGTAATTTTTGGCGATGGTGTGCATCTCACCGTAGATTCATTCTTTTGTTTTGTATATATATATATATAATGCAAGGATAGCCCTTGGGAATTTTTATTTTTATTTGGTGCGAAATTTTGTGGTTTTCTAACCTATAATGTATTATGTTTTACTTCAAAAAAGGGTATTTCATTTTGAAAAAGGGCTCATTTCATTTCGAAAAAGGGCATTTTCCATCTACTAAAATATGCAACCCCTCCCTACAGGGAATTTTGGGGGGAGGGGTTCCGCCGCCCTATCTTTCTTTCATTTGTCATATTTCTGAGAAAAGATGTCGAGACGATGTAACTAAACATCAAATCCATAAAATCAACAACGTGTGCTGGTCTAAAATTGTACTCATATTAAAATTGGAATAAATGCTAGAAGACGCAGGCCTTCATGCCATTGGTGAACTGAGGACAGCCATGCTGGGTGCAGGTCTCGAGGTGCTTCAATAGAACATAATATGTTCATAGAACCCGAGTTGACATAGGCTAAAGCCAGTCCATGCCCTATATTTATTTCAGTAGTAGCATTCTTAGAAACATTTTAGAAAACACGTCGTGCATGCATGGTTTGAGTGACAAATAAATGTATCCTTCATGTCCGAGATGCATATTGTACTGAACCTAATTTATTAATTGGGAGTTAGTGGGTCAAGGCAAGTTCACTTTAATGGTTTTACCAAAGGGAAACAAGACCACCAAACAGAAAAAAACACCGAAAGTTTATAATATAGAAGTCGTGCTGTGTGCCGATGCGCACGCGCGCGTGCCGGACGGTCAACCATCAAACCAATACGAGAGCTGAATCAATAAAGTGCGCGCCCCCGTGCGTTCGTTTGCGCGTGCGATAATCGGCGGAAAAGATTTTTGAAATGGACCAGCCGGAACGGTGCTTCCTGTTTAGGGAGTGAATTGTATACATCCCTGAAGCCATAAGTAGACGCTCCCCCCCCCCCTTCTCCCAATCTCTCTCTCTGTCTTTACCTCTTTCTCTTCATCTCTCTTTTCTCTTTCATTCTTCCTATGTCTCTATGCCATTCCTCGTTACTCTTTAACAAAACATGAAGTCCCCGATTTGGTTTAATCATAACAAAGTTAAAAGTAGTTTTTTTTCTGTTTTAGATGATTACACGATCTTCTTTTTATTTCCTACTTTTCAATGTTATAAATGTTTAGCCTTGATTCATTTAAGAGAACAATTATCTTCAAACCCTTCCGCCCCCCCCCCCCCCTCTCTCACTCTCTCTGTCTGTTTATATATTTCTCCGATTCATTTTGTTCCAAATTTATTCAAGCTATACAAACTTTTGAAAAATAAACAATGAGCCTTAATCATCCCAGGTTTTTCTTCCTTATAATAGGCCTATATACATGCATGACCTTATAAGCCAATTATTTTGCGACCGAAACATATCCCAGGAATCAGACTTCAATCATTAAGAGTTCTCTTAAGGTGAGATAATCAGCATTAATTCGGAAATTCACACACATGACAACTATTATTTCAATTATGAAATACATGCCTTATCACCTTATATCTGGATCGATACCCAGTCAGCGTCTCTAATTATCTTGTCAACTTCTCTTTATTTGCTTAGCTAGTCATTCTTTGCAGACAAAGCCTCGTGATAATGTTTCATGGTAGTAACACGGAGAGAGAATCAAGGAGTCCCGTGCCGTCGAACCTTCGAAGAGAATCCGCAAAGTCAGTGGGATTTGGAGATTAATAACACCAGTCATAATTACACTTCTTAATGCGCGCCTCTCTGTATTGTATGCCAACGAGACGCCAGCACCTGGCCACGTGGTCATCAAGCAAAGCGTGGCGCCGCGATTAAGGCGCCACCGCGCTGCATTAAAGATGAACCGCGAAAAAGCATAGCGACGAAAAAACTTTACACACCGTGCCTTTGTGGAAGAGGAAGGGAGCTAAAGGTGCTCTGCTTTTATCCTTCAATTCAAACATCAATCCGGGGAGCATTTCATGAAGGAATTAGTCAGTGATTATCACTGATAATTTGTTATAAGCTACTGAAATCCTTGCATCTGATAGGCTCAGATCAAATTTGTCAGTTAAATGTTACTGACGAGGTACTTCGTGGAACCAACACTCCCCGGAAGTCTTCGCACACGTCCTGTTTCTGGATGTAACCCGATCAACTACCGAACCGTCCGATCGGTCCTTGCAGACTTATGGATGCCATGGTTTTCTAGGATTCGGTGGGTTAATGGAGGTCGGTACTCGAACGTCAGACTTTGCTATTTAGTCGTGGGAGAAGAATCAAATGGATTATCATTAATGTGTTGTGCGTTCAGCTGCCGAGTCCGTCACTTGGCAGAGCTAGAAGTGTTCCCTCCTTTCAATCCATCAGGGGGTGCATTTTTCTCTTCAAATCCCATCACCTATATAGTCTTCATCTGCAGCCACATTGACACAGAAAAAAAATGAGATAAAAGACAATCCAGATTAATCTTCTATTTTTATCCTTTGCCATCTAATTAAGAAATAATCTCAGGAAATTTGTTTGAAGTGTGGACAGATGATCTTGTGTTGCAAGAAAATATTTGCTATCAATCGCAAATATTCTGTTGCAATTCTACAATTGATCACTTTTAACTATAGTAAATCAGATTACACTCCTTGTATCAAGTAGCAGATTAGCAATCAATCGCAAATTTGCAATTAATTGCACGGCACTTTTATGCTTGATTTCGGGAACGAAAATAGACTTGCAATAATATTTGATCGCAAGTTTCTTGCAACGCCCCCATTAGTGTGATAAACTGTTTATCGTGATGGAAAATTTCACTCTCATTCCTTTATACAACAG
Source organism: Lytechinus pictus (assembly GCF_037042905.1). NCBI lineage: Eukaryota > Metazoa > Echinodermata > Echinoidea > Temnopleuroida > Toxopneustidae > Lytechinus > Lytechinus pictus. The sequence continues at coordinate 10,615,578 of NC_087260.1, forward strand.
CGTAGCCAATTCAAAGATACGCAATTTCATTTAACAACATTTACTGACCAGAGAGAATTATGCAAACTTAAAAAGCCTTTTGATCATCACATTGGGGAAACTATGGTCACATTTATACCATAACTACCGTTTAAATACGGAAAATGCGTATTCTAAACAGTTTGCTTTGTATGAGCTTTCCACATTTACAATCATGGAAAAGCGATGCTTAGTCTTTCTCTTATCCAATATCCCAATGATGATAAACAACTTATTATCAATACATTTTATTTAAAAAATAGCTTTCAATCGAGGTCACTTGTTTGTGACGCTTGCTTATGACTTCTCAACATCTCCCATAAAAAATAACGGTTTTAAGGTTTCTGGAATTTGCCAGAATGAGGCCAGTTTGGACTGAACTTTCTCTCATCAAGTCTACCTCATTTATTTTCTTGATTTCGCTTGTTTGTGACGCTTGTTTGTGATTTAACAACATCTTATATAAAAAATAACACTTTAAGGTTTCTGGAATTTGCCAGAATGAGGCAAGTTTGAGACTGAACTTTCTCCCATCAAGTCTAGCTCATTTATTTTCTTGATTTTGCTTATTTGTAACGCTGTTGTGACTTATCAACATCGTTACTTCTATTTAAAAAAATATAACCCCCCTAAAGTCTCTGGAATCAGCCAAACCGAGGCAAATTAAGGAGACTACAATTTCTCCCATCAAGTCTGGCTCATTTATTTTCCTGATGTCGCTTGTTTGTGACTCCTCGGCGTGCGCGTCGCAGCAAAGCTGGGCAAATAGAGCTTTTGCCATAAGTAAGTACTTGGCTCTACCATCGAGATGGACCAGTGCTACCAAAAATCTGGTCCGGTTTTGAAGCAAATTGTCCGCGTTTCAGAAAGTAGAGTTTACTCTCCCCTCCCTCCCTCTTTTCTCCAAGTTCACATCTGCCTCCGTCCCTTCCTCCACCTCTCTCCCGTTGTATTCTATTTCTATGTGTTTCTACCCCCCCCCACCCTCTTCTTCCTTCTCGTTATATATGCCGGTACTCGTTCTTTCTTCTTCTTCTTCTCCTCCTTCTTCTTCTCTCCCCCTCTCTCTCTCTCTTCCCTCATTCTCTCATATCCATAATGTTTATTTTTAGTTTATTTTATTTCAATTTGAATTTACGTTTCAACCAGGATTTTAAATCTAACAAAACAACAAGTATGATACAGGCAACGAAGTGTTCCGATGTTATGAGTTTTTTTTAGAATAATGAATATAGATAATCTTCGTTAACCTAGCTTAAGTCCATATAATGATTTTATTCTTGATATTTTCATACAAATAAATGAAAATAATTACTTGTAAATAAAAAATATATATTTTTGTTGGGAAAAACTACTTTGCTCCGGTGTCAACTACCCGTTATCACCTGCATCCCCAGCCGCCGGTCATCCGTGACACACTTGGCAAATCCTGCTCGGACATGAGCGGACGGACGCTTCGAAGATACCATACCTTAAGGAGGGATCGGGAGAACGGGGGCGTGCCCTTTCGAATCTTTAGGGAGACACCTGTTTGCGAGTCTGGGGCAGTATTTACGGCTATATGAGGACAGTATCCTGACATTTCTTGGTGGAGAGGGGAGAAGCAAGCATGCCGTGCTTCTTGATTTTATCATCTTCTCCCGTCTCATCCTTTGATCGTGTCACATGACAGGTGATAGTCTTAGCTTTGCCAGACCCTATTTCATTTTTGGATGATTTTCGGCAAATGGAGAAGGATGACTGCCATCCGCGTGCCCCGGCATTTATTATGTTGTGTTATTAAAATATTAAGTATGAAGATGATAGTTCTGATTAACATTTACTTTGAACGACAACAAGAAACTATTCACAATCGATTGCAAATAAAAATAATGAAAAAAAAAATATTTGAGATGTTATGCCAGTGTTTCAAAAGTAGAAGAAAGAACAGAAAATATAGAAAGTTAAGTATATGAGTTTTCAATGTATCTACTTATTTGTATCGAGGTGATATTTCATTTGCTATATGTATTTCCCTTTCTTTATGTAAAGAATTGAAGTTATTATCAAATTTAAAAAAAAACACTAAATACAAAAGATGCAGTTTTGCTATCGATAGATCAATCTCAACATGGAGGTGCCGTGGCCGAGTGGTCTAAGGCGCCTGGTTATACATGGAAAGTCCGGGGTTCGATCCCCGGCCACGTCACCTATGCCCGTGAGCAAGGCATTTAATCTACAATGCTCTTTTATCCTGCTTTCAAATAAATGGAAATGCTATATGCATTATTGGTAACTAGGTGTGCACTTGTTTGTAAAAAAAAAAAAAAAAAAAAAAAAAATTCTATTCATACATTCTGTTACAAGAGGGATATCGGCATTAATCATGTTAATATGTCAGTGTGCAGTCAGTAGTGGCACTTATACATGACCATTTTGAAACCTAATATTGATTTGTGATTGATGACACGTTTACGGCAACACCGTTTTAGTCTAATTATAATAAGATAAGCTAGGTTTACAATAGACAACTATTCTATTGATTCTCCAGTATTTTTTTTATTATGTCTTATTTTCAAATCAAATTGATTTAGTATGCTTGATATAAAATATGAAGATTTTTTTTTTCAATACACAGGAAAACTATCCATATACCAAAGGCATGCATGCCCAAGCTTTTGAAAGGACTGTTTTCTTTGTTAATATAATTTTTTTTTCCAGAATCGTCGTAAGTACTTAACTCGAGAATGTAAATTTAGTTGACAATTTGGGCCAGAAGTAGCCATATAATTATCGATATATGAAAAAAAACATAGAAAGGAGATAGTAAAGAGGTACACTTAAAGAATTGAAAGAATAAAAAAGTTGATGGAGAGAATTGGTGTGTCGAAGACAGAGGAAAATAATACAACAGGTAAATAGACGGATGAAAGAGGGAGAGAAAGAGAGGGAGGGAGAGAGAGACGAAAGAGAATATCAAACACAAAAGCGAGCGAATGCGAAATAAAAATTTAAAGAAAGAAAGGGAGATGTCGAGAAAGGAAAGAGCAGAGAATAAGAGAGTGAAAGAAAGATGAAGAAAGTGTGGGTGATTAGAAAGAGAGAGAGAAAGTTAGAGGGATATATGATATTGTGAGAGGTTGTAGGATTAAAATAGCCTGAGGTATATAATGGGCCGTATTTATACAACTTTCACAATAATCTTGCACGATAAACATAATCTTTATTGCAAAATGATTGGATAATTTGCAATAACACAAGGTCATGAAAATGGCAGGCTACTGGCTACAGTTTGAAAAAAAGCCGCTGGCTATCATGTAGTGATTACGTCACAAAGACATAATTCTCACGCTATCTTATCAAAGTAAATGATCTATAGAAGTTCGTCTGCATCAGTTCATACAAGAGACATCAACACCAAAAGTAAAAAGAGATGATTTTCAATTTAGCACGCATACAGGAGAGAACGCAAGAAAAGATCATCGCTCGAAAAAAAAGATAAACAAGCGCGGTAATTGAAGGGCCTACTTTGCCCAACGACGCCATCTTTATCGTGTGTGCGCGGGCTCTTTGCCTGGGAAAATATATATATTGATGCGCAGTGGTGTTTGTTCAGAAGTTTCCATTTCAATGAAATCAAAATTGAAAAGCGGTGGTAATGGCGAAATCAGTTTACATTACAAATTCTGATGAAGAAGAAGGAGGACTCCCATTTTGTTTAATTTCCAATATCAGAGGTAGATATTAAAATATCAGGGTCGTTGAGATATATTTGTCTTTTTTCTCGAAAGCGTTTGTAAACCATTTTCTAGAACGAGAAAAATTAGAAGTAAATCTTTTACTCCATGCTATTTGAACAGCCGACCTTAGAAGCCAATTATAAAGCCTCCGCATTCGTCCGTTACTCATCAAAATTTCAATTTAGGTTTTAATTGATTGTACTGGGTAAATGACATAAATCGATTAACATGAATAATTACTTTGATCGCCGACTGTAAGTTTTGATATGTAAATAACTTTTTAAAGGTGTTAAAGTAATAATTCGAGAAGACAGTAATTTCTTACACAGACAATAGAATAGGGGGAGTTATGAATTGATACAGAGGTTCGTTGCTCGAGCCATGGTCGCGTCTTTCGGATGGTGACGTTAAAGATCGGTCCCAGATGTAAATATTTTGTTCTGTTTCTGTTGTGGTAACTCCCGTAGGAACACTGAAAAACTCCGGTGTTGATGTAACACCAGTCCGGAATCTATATATGTCCACACCAGACATGCCAGAGGAGTGTTAAACAACACCAGTTTGGTCTTTGTTCCAACACCAGATAGGTGTTTATACAACACCAATTAGTATCAAAACAGCATCGGTTTGATTCCAAATTGGTGTTATTTCAATATTTCTCTGGTGTGGACATATATAGATTCCGGGCTGGTGTTAAATCAACACCGGAGTTAATAACATTGAACATTCAAACTTCATATCCCCTGTTTCCTATCGGTCTGTTTAGCTTCTTTCTTTATTTCTTTCTTTTTATTATTTTTTTCTTTTATGACTCCCCCATCTCCTTATTTTCTAACTATATCAGAATGTCACCCCCCCCCCTCTCTCTCTCTCTCTCTCTCTCTCTCTGTCTGTTTGTCTGTGTGTATACAATCATATATGATTTCTTTATTACGGTCCTTATCGTTGGTCGTTTGGTCGCTATCTCTCCGTCGTTAGACACCAATACTCTCTCTCCCTCCCTCTCTATCCCTCTCACTCTCTTTCTTCCTTTCTCTCCAACACCTTTCTCTGACTTTCTCTCTCTGTATCCCCATCTTTGAATTCCCTAGTATTTCTTGACTCGCTGCTTTCGTCACACAAAGTTCAATGTATCCAAACTTGTTTCCAAATTGCTTACTACATGATTACATCCAAAAAGTACACCAAATATGTCATGGCTTTGGTCTATAAATACTGCTTTTCTTTTTATACGTTTCTTCTTATCATCGCCTCGCGATGTCTACCGCTCGCCCGTAATGTAATTTCTCGACTCCCCAGCGAACCATCGCGGAAGAATATCGAACTGCTTTTAACAGGTGGACGAAGTGGCCCGTGAATCGCGCGGAAAAACAGCGCGTGATGTTGGGCAGTGTCGTCTGCTCAGAACTCGAAGAGCGAAAATCGAATTCCTGATTGATTTTAGACTTCAGAATAAACACAGGCTAGGCTGAGATTTGATTTCTGCCGAGTTGCTTGACGGTTTTAGATCCAGGGTAAGCTGTCAAATATAATAATTAGCTGGGGATTGTCGTGAAAGAACAAGACCACTGATAAAGCTAAACAAACCCTCTCCCCTGCCCCCCCCCCCAAAAAAAAAAAAAAAAACATAAATCGGGCTCGCATCGTTTCCGGTACAAACAAAATACAAATGGCGTCTCTGAAATTTGAGATTCATTTATTTCCGTTCACAAAACACAATCAAAGTAACAAAAGATTTCAGGTTCAAAATCACAAAGAATGTCAATCATGACAAAACCTAGAAATGGAAGAAAGAGTAAACGGGACGGGAAATGGGTTCAACTAAAGAAAATTTGGCTAATCATTCTACTTTTAGAAGAAATTCCCATCTTTTGACCGAAAACAGTCATCCATGGTCCCTTTGACAATCATTCGAGACACCATTTATCGGCGTTGATATTCAATCCCACCGCTGCCACCATTTTAAAGATGTTCTTTTGACAACGTCTTATTTAGAAGGATTTCAACTCTTCAATTTCGTTTCCATGTTTTTAGAGGAAAATAAGGCTGTTCAAAGACTTTATATTTAAAATATATTGGATATAAAGAAACGTAGGTGGTACTCTTGGTCTTAGAGAATACCATTACATTTCTGACTGGAGTACAATGTGTACATTTCAAACAAAACTGTCATTTTTTTTTAAATCTACCTATAAGCATGATACTTTGTGTCAAGTGGTTGAGGTCAGTTTTCCAAGATCATCATAGATGGCGCTATTAAACCAGTACTTGGAAGCTTTCAACACTTTGAAATTGATATCATGAAAAAGTCGTATATAAGGCGCAGCTTTATATTTGCAACACGCAATTTCAGCATCAAACGTCACCGGCGAGAAAAGAAAATTGTTATGTGCATGCATGTGCAGACAAAGATGTATGGTTGTGCGTAAGCGCTCACCTTTTGCGAAATAACTGCCATAAAAAAAGGCCGCTGACGTGTAAGGTTTGCTACAATCATGATGATGTTGGTTTGATCAGAAATGTTAATCCATTGGAAAGTAAAAAAACTTGTTCCATTTGTGGCTAAAACACTTTGACAAGCGAAAATTAGTGGACTTGCCTTATCATGTATTCTTTCAAAGGGGGCACAACATTTGCTAAAAGGCATGTGCCACCAATATGCTCGCCCCCGCCCGAATCTTCGTCTAACTCTTACATTATAAGATATTAAAATTTAGCATATCTTACAGATTTTGATGGATGAGGGATTGGGTAAAGACATCTGCTATCAATAAGATTGATTTACAACTTTTCGATGTTATTATCATTGATTTTCCTTTATGTGTCACGTGATTAGTTTTCCAATCTAGGATGAAGGATATTCAGTTTTAGCCATCACAGGATGTAAAAATATTAATTTCGTTTACCATGCACAGTATTGAGAATACAATGATGAATTAATTAAATGATTGATAATGAATAGTAGAACATTCAATTTTATGCACATTTCTTTTACCGTGAACATGGTGGCTGAACGCCAACAGAATCGACTCATTTTATTCATTTTGGTTAAATCACGAGAGAATTATCAAAAGAATCAAAATCATCCCAGATTTCTTTTTCATTATCAGGACATGAGTTGATCTCCAACTTTTTGCATGCATGCATTCCAACCATGCCGACAAAATATAAGTCATCTAACGCGAGGAGACGTCAAAACAGAGTCAGATTTTATGATACAAAAGAAGACTAAACGTCAAGCTGATCTGAAGAAAAGAAGGGGGTTTAGTTTTCTAGTCGGTATCAAAATACTCTAATAATAGATGACAGGCGATTGCTCGTGTTAATGTCCCCTGGCGAAAAGGCAACACACAACCGGTTGATGCTCGATTAATTAAAGATTTTCTTTCTTCGGCCGCGTCAACGCGTAAAATTCGAGCAACGGATCTCTGGCGGATTAAAGCAGCCATCTTGCCCGGTGTCCAAACAGCCAGCGCTATGCTTACCTTTGCGGGCGACCGAATCAGCACACCTCGCGCGAGATAATTTTTCGCCAGTAGAAGTTAATGAATTATGAAGCACCACGCGTGCGGGACGGTGTGGTGTTTCGCGGGTGTGATGGCAATCCATAAAACCTTCCGGTAACTCTGATTTTTCTAGCTTTCATTCCAAGAACATGTTGTCAGATAGAGGGACGGATGGGGGTATGTAGAACAGGAAGATAAAGTAAAATACGACTGAGTGATAGAAAGAGACAAGAAAAAGAAGAAAAAGCAGAAAGAGTAGATGGGGAAAGAAATGGAGAGGGCGCCTGGTCCTATATCCCAGTCATATACCCCGTTGGGACCCCGTTATAGATTCAATAACCCAAGTATGCAAGCCCCCCCCCCTTCCCGAAATACAAACCATTTTTTTTCTTCTTTATTGTAAAATAATAAAAAAACGCTCCAAACTATATATTCTTGCTCAACTTCAGATAAGAGTGGTATGTATGTAGAGTTATATATTTATATACTTAAAAATCCAAATTACTTCACACTCAATCGGATAATACATTTTTTAATAGAGTGGAACATGGTAATATTATTTTCATTTCAAGACATATTTAACAAAATAGGAAAACATTATTTAACAAAATAGGATAACATGTGAGCTGAAGCGGCGCTGCATATTGTTATAGGAATCAAATTCCTATTGGGTATAAATGCCACCGTGACCCTTTAAGACGACCAGGAACCAATCTCCTAAATAGAGATGTTGTGGCTCAGTGGATAAGTCTCCGGACTTCGAACCACAAGGTCCGGGGTTCGAATCCCAAAGCAGCACTTGCGTCCTTTGGTAACGCATTTGTCTACATTTTCCACTCTTGAATGCTCGAGCACCTGATAAGAGTAGCCGTGCTAAAGCCGTGCTCAAGCCGGGGTAATAGCATGAATAATATGCAGCGCTTAGAAACATTGTATATTATGCGCTATTAATAAATGTTGCACAGTATTACTACTATTATTAAATACATTTCCTGGCAAATGATTGTTGCTTCGCAAACAACAAAATCTGATCCACTGTAATATTACAGCCACACCAACGAGACCGATTCCAAACCGACCAATTATTTGTCATTGTAAATAACATAATACCTATAGTCGATCTGTGGTTGGTTTCGCCGATGTAACCAGCGTATCAACTTTCCAACTATAATGGTGCAACCAAATGTCATGATAATTATGGACGTGTGTATTTTAGCATCCACTTCGCAGACGCTTTCTGCAACATTCAGAATCTATTGAAAATGCCCGTCAAATCACAATGGACAGAATTAGAGGTCAGTGACACGACATAATAGCATCTGTGATATTTGTTCCGGTCTTGATATCCCAGAGGGCATAGGGTTACAGTAATATTATAGAGTTTTTTTTGCTGAGAATAGTGTATAGATAAGGATTAGGATTTATTTAGTTTGGAAGGTTATGTTTTAGTTTTGGCTTAACGTGTTGATTTTCCATCGGAGCAATTGTCTCCGGAGCAAATGTCATGGAACCAAGAGGTCATTGTCGAAGGTTGGTGGAACGGGACAGGACATCGTCTTATATAAGATTCGGACCAGACAAATAAAATGCAAATGTCGTTTGTCCAGAGTCCATAACGACGCTATTCTTTTGATTCATCGATTTTCGACAAAGGCTGCTTTGACAAAGGATTCTCTGCGTTATAGAAAGCGTCTCTGAAGTGATTGCTAAAATGACCTACTTTCTGTTTGGGAGAACATTTTCAGGTGTATCTTTGCAACATTCACACTTGTCTTCGTGTAAAATTGCAGTAAAATCCCGGTATGAGCCGATTGTCATAGGGTGTCGATTGAAATAAATTATACACATAGTTGTTTACATTTGGAGACTGGTGAATTGACTCCCTCTCTTTTGAAAGGAAGGGGATAAGTTGGGACATCCCTCGATCCTTCTCCAACATTACAGAAGAGGAAAGATAATGTGGTGAAAATCATGAAATCGGGGCTAATGGGATGCAGAGAATAATGTACAGGGAGGAAGGGGGGAATTTGAGATTATTTGCATATAAATGGGGGGTCGTCCTGGGCACTTAACCCCCCCCCCTAAAAAGGGGTTCCACGACCAAGAATAACATATAAAAGGGAGAATAAAAGGAATGAAAGAGAAGGGCAAGAGTGATAATAGCTGATATATATTATTTCATACTCTATCTCAAAATTATATTTTCATTTAAAAGAGATAAAATAAAATTACTTGCTCGTTTCGCTCGCGCGCGACTCATACACCATACGCCACATGCCTCCCCGTTTTTTTCTTAGCTCATTATGCCACTGGTGATGACATTAGGAATGGGTAATACCCAACATGGTCTCATCATGTTTGTATCATTCCCCACCCTCCGCCCCCCCCCCCCCCCCTTGGGAGAAAAACGGTGGATCCCGCCATTAATATGTCCCGTATGTTGGTCTTTAGAACCATCTCTTAATTTCATGTTATTCATTAATCAGACGTGTACGCTGCTAAGTTAAACAAAGGGTATCGATTAATGCTTGTTTAATCCAGCACTGTTTATCTGTTTGAGACACTATCAACAAAGGTCAAGTTTATTTCCTGTGTTGTAGTTGTACGACGAGCAGACGACATTGGTTCGCGCAAAAATTTGAGTCATTTGAGTGCGGGAATTCACACAAATCTGCTCAAACAGGATTCCGTTTTTTGAAGCAGGTAATGTCTTTAATTTTATAAACAATGTGCTTGTCTCATCACCGTCTTATAATAGTTTGTAAATCAACATAAATTCATGTTTGTGATGTTATATTCGAAATTGTGTACATGTATTTTGCAGCGATGTAATTGTTTGGTGCTTCCTGAGGTTTGCTCTAGTAAATGACCTTGTATTGTAAGTGACCTTCTAACGCAAACGTCCCCCCTCTCAACACCCCACCCCTCACCATCTCCCTCTCACCCCCCCCCCTCTCACCCTCCCCTCTCCCACCTCTCTCTCTCTTTCTCTTTCTCCCTCCCCCTCCTTAGTCTCTCCCTCTACCACTCTTCCTTCCTTCCTTCCTTCTTTTTTTTTTCTCTCTCTACCCCTCTCTCCCTCTCTCTCTCTCCCCACTCTCTTCTCTCTCACTCTCTCCTCTTTCTCGCCTCTTCTTCTAACTCCCCTTCCTGTTCAAACCCCCTTCCTCCGCCCCACCCTCTGTCCCTCTATTTGTCTTCTAAATGTAATTTTTTATTTATTCTGAGTGAAATTTAGGCAACATTAACACTAAATATATGATGCGAGCGCGAAGCGCGAGCCGACTTTTTTTTATATTTTAGATTTAGACTTTAGACCGGGACATTCTTATTACTGTCGATACAGAAGCGCGAGCTGAGAACTTTTGATGTTTTGACTTGAAAACTTAAAATTTTTACACGTTTTTATATAAAGAACAAACTCAGATATGGATATTCAATTTAACAATCTGTTGTATCTCAATGCAAGCGCGAAGCGCGAGCGGAAATTTTTTATACAGCGCGTCCCTAAAAAATGTACCTCTGATATGCAGCTAAATTACTTCAAAAAATAAAAATTATTTTCAATGAAATGTATGGTACTAGGAAGCTCATATTTTGTTCTTCTGAAAATGTTTAATTGGTCTCGCTTCGGTGGTTTTGAATACACAGTCTATTACGTAACAGTGGTGCTTTTCAGCCCATTCCAAGTTTGCATGCATGCATGCAACACTGCTGTGTGTTCTGCACTTTCTAGCATATCAACCCCCTTTGAACATTCTGACCAAGAAATTCCCTGATCTGACTAGGGAAATCTCCATGATGTATTCAGGCTCATCAAATCACAAGCTTGAGCATGTTCAGAAGGGCAAAAACAATATTTGACAGTTCATTTGTAATTGATGTTTTATAACGTGAGATGCACAATGATTAAGACAACGAGTCATGTCTGTTTCATCATGTTCATACCTAATTCATGCAAAACCCCCATTTCACAAAATTATTGCATTCTATTTTAACTATCGACACAAACAAACATGACACATAATTTACACTTTTAATCGATGAAATCCAATTAAATCATTTTGTGATAATTTACTCATAAACACCGTTACATGATTATCTCTCTTGTAGGTTCAAGATACTAACTGGGAGTCCGATGTCCGGACACTTATAAGCAGTTGAAACTATTTAGTGGCGTAATGAGCCAAAAAGATTGAGGGGCCAGATATTTCGAAAAAATGAATATCGAAATTTTTCATTTAAAAAAAATTAAATTTTGTTATGGATTTTGACATTGAATATTCTGAAAATATTAGAATATTTCACCCTTCTCTCTATCCTTTTCTCTTTTTTATTCTAAGTCGTGATTTTTTTTTTTGGGGGGGGCAAAACCCTAGCCCCCGCCCCCACTAGATGAAACATCATCTTCTTGTTATTGCTTTTCTGAACTTATTTGCTTTAGATATCACAAATAATTATTGTGAATATTTGTCTGACATATATCTTGAAATTACCGTCTCATCCGCACAGTCTGTAGTGTTTACTATGAATAGATCATAAAACACTCCAAAAGGAAATTGTTTTCCCGGCTGCAAAAGAGGCAGCACAACAGTGGACAAGGGCATCCACCCCCTTTATTTTTCAAGTTAAACTACAAAATAAAAGATGATGAAAAGAGTGGGATAATATTAAGAAGGGAGCAGGGTATTTAAAAGATGTTCTTGGAGGTTGGTTACAAATCTAGTTTGTTGAAAATACCAATGAAATTTTCAAAAAACAATCCTGTTGGGTTCTCCACCAAATACATAACAACATTTAACACAAGCAGACAAGTATAAGCTAATTTTTGCACAGGGGCGGCGCCGGGGGGGGGGGGGGGGCAGGGAGCGACCGCTCCAAGTCGTGAAAGCGGGGAAATGGAAGAAAATAAATATTTGAAAAAAGGAGATAAGAAAATGAAAAGGAGAGGTATGGACAGCGGCCAGTGCGCTTTAGAAAACATATTTTGCTTTTTCACGTTTGATGGCATTTATTCATATGAATATTCGATTTCAAGCCACTGTAAGATTGAGAAGGTGAAATTTCTTAGAAATTGATAAATAATTTTGGAAATCAAATTTCTTGGTGTGCAGACAGAAGGACTACCAACGCAAGATGAGGTTGTCTGTCGCAATGCTTTTCCTGGTGGGCGGGGTTTATCTCGGCATCATCTTGTACGTTCCCATGCCAACCGATATGGACGCTAAACGGGAGTTTTACTGGAAGACCGTTGGATTCCGATTTAGCAAATCAATTGTAAGTACTTCTTCTCCTCCTCCTCCTCCTTCTCCTTTTTCCCTATGTATCAAATCAACAATTACTGATGTATTTTTGTTCATGGATCGCGGAAAGATTTAGATAATGGGGTCAGAGCAGCTGGAGGAGGGGCATCGGGAAATCACAGTGAGATGGTATTTTTTACGTTTTTGCACACGTTTACCTCTTCTTCTTCTTCGTCGGATGAAGATGATGATGATGATGATGATGATGATGATGACGACGATGATGATGATGATGATGATGGTGGTGGTGGTGATGATGATGATGATGATGATGATGATAGTGATGATGATAGTGATGATCATGATGAGGATGATGATGAGGAGGACGATGATGATGATGATGATGATGGTGGTGGTTGTGGTGGTGGTGATGATGATGATGGTGGTGGTGGTGATGTTGATGATGATGACGATGATGATGATGATGACGATGATGATGCTGATGATGATGGTGGTGATGTTGATGATGATGGTGGTGGTGGTGATGATGATGATGATGATTATGGTGGTCATGATGATGATGGGGATGATGATGATGATGATGATGATGATAAAGATTGGTCTGAGGTCCTTTCAGCTTCCGCGGTTCCACGACCCCTGTCTTAGCTTTAGCTCCCTTGTCCTATTTTTCTTTGTTCTGTTTCATTAATCAACTGTATTTCTTTTGTTTGTTGTTTTCGTAGTTAGTGTTATGTCATCCTTCTGTGTTATTCTTTGTTTTGTTATTTTGTGTGTGTGATTTAGTCATAATCTCTCCGTCACGTGCATTACAAATCAATTTTGAAATGTTATGTACAAAAAGGGATCTTTATCTACAAGCATTCTGCTTCTAAGGTTTCCTCCACTTTTCCGTTTTATGCACTTCATTCATGGGGAGGGTATATTTTGAATGCTTATTAATTGTATTTCAATTTTATCATATGTATGTAAATGCCGTTTAACGTTATTATGTTATTATATCAAAGTTTCGTAATGTTGCGGGACCGTGGAAATAAAACATAAATGGAAAATAGAAGAACTTATTAGGCCTACTGTTTAATCTCTCTTATTTTCGATTGCCTTAGATGTACCTGGAATCCCTGGTCCGCGGAGGTTCAACAATTGATTTCTCTGTCATACAAACTAGCCTTACAGCTCTAGCCAAAATCTATCAGTTAGGAGCCGGTAAGACGTCACAATCAGATGGGTCAGAGGTCACGTTAGATGACACGACCTTTGACGGGGTCAGGGTACTTTTCTACCAGCACACAGAGGGAAAGCAAGAGAAACGGCCGGCATTTATCTTTCTTCATGGAGGCGGTCTTACTGTCGGAAGCGTTGGTGAGTGGTTGTTGGGTGATTTCTAGTTAAGTGTTGATCTTTTGGTGTTGGTGTTAGGTCAATTTTTACATCAGCATAGCACCAAACATGAAATAAAACTGGTCCTGAAAAGTCACTCGCTAGGTGTATTGACCCGTTAATATTGTGATATCACTTTTATAAACTTGGAATTGGTTTCAGAGAGGAAAGACAATAAAAATTAAGCTTCCAACACCAACACCGGACTTGAAATCACCCATAATAATGTTGATATTACTTCTCTATTGGCCCATATGACGTACCATTCACTAGTCGCTATGCACTTCCAAAGGCACTTTGACATTCGAACCATGGCTTGAGGTAGGCAAGCCTTTTGCACGGCACAATTAAGCATTTCAATGAATAATATTCAGGTACCCATCTACCTCACCGGGTGGGTTATTTCATGAAGCTGTTCGTAAGTTAAGAGCGACTTTAAGAAAGACTGGTGAACCTTTCTTACGTGCTAAATAATCACCAATAAACATTCATGGTGAATATCATTTGCCACAATAAAGGATCACCAGTCCTTAAAGTCGCTCTTAACTTTCGAACAGCTTCATGAAATACCCACCTGGGTTGAGTGCAGAAAAATACGGATCGATGCTTAAATAAATTTTGCCATGACAGGGATTCGTTTCAAAGTCGGAGACTAATCCACTCGGCCGCAGCGCTCACTCAGAGAATGATATATCCCGATTCACCTTTTGGGGAGGGGTCCATAAATGGTGCAGGGGCAGAAAGTTTATCGATTTTGTTTTGGAAAATTTCAAGAATAAAAAATAAGAACAGGGTTTGATTTCTTCCTAAAAATCTGACGAGCGAAAGGGGGCGTGCTAGCTCGTACACCATGTACACCGTCAGATCAGTATTAAAGGGACATAAACTTGCATCCTCATTTAAAAGGAGGCAATATCCCGTCTAAAATGGGGAGACGAAAGAAACATTGTACTGATGTTTGCTTGAAAGGGTCAACTCATGCCCCCTGGATCCGCCCCTAATTAATATAACCCTTTCTTTCTTCCTTCCTTGATCCTTCCCTCCTTCCCATCTTTCTTTCTTTCTTCCTTCCTTCCTCTCTTTCTGCCTTTCGCTCCCTCTCTCTCTCTTTCTCTTTTTCCCCATAACAGATATCTATGAAATTGGTACCCGTGATATAGCAAGACAACTTGAAGGGATGGTTGTCATATCTGTCGAGTAAGTTCCTACATTTTTTAATCAGAAATTCATGATCGAAATGCTAATAATGAAAGGGGCAGTGCCACAACGGACAGGGGATGGCAGCCCCTATATATTTTCAATCAATGAATAAAAAGGGGAAAGAGGATAGGAGAGGGAAAAAAATTAATAATAAATTTCTCCACCTATTTTGGGATGGTTCTTTCATTCATGTCTGGCATAGAAGGTGGCACGACATTTCTCCGGGCTTTACTTCGTCTAAGACATAGGGTTCGGGTTAGGGTTGCAATAGGGTTTTGTGTTAGGTTTAGGAAAGGGAATCCAAGATTTAATTTGGTCATTTTTCAGTGTGTGGAATTTACAGCAGAGCAATTGTCCCAGGACCAAATGTAACGAAATCCTAACGTATGATTAGCCTATATTATCTGAAAAAATGGAATAATATTTCGTTTTGTTTTAGAGGGTTTTACCAGCTGACTTTTCTAATTTTCTACTTTCGTTCAGTTATCGCTTGGCCCCGGAACACCCCTTCCCGGCAGCATACGATGACGGGGTAGCCGTTACGAAATGGTTGATGAGACACGCCGACGTTTACGGAGTCGACCCAACTCGCATCGCCGTAGGAGGTGACAGTGCCGGCGGCTACCTCACGGCTGCGATCGTCCAGGCCATTCACGATGACCCGGCCCTTCCCGACGTCCGTCTCCAGGTGCATCTCTTCCCTTGGTTGCAGCACTTCGACTACCATACACCTTCGTACCAGAAGAACAACCATGTTTTCGGCGAGAAAACCTGGATTGAAAACTCCATCACGGGGTTTACCTTCAGCGCGTACTTCAACGGAGTCCTCAACGACTCCCTGGTCGAGCAGATGTCGGCGAACAACCACACTTCCGCCGCCTTCAAGAATTCCCCGCGCTTCCGCAAGACCTTCAACCACTCGCTGATCCCCAAGAGTTTCCGCGACCCCGCGTACTACGCCCCGCCCCAATCCAGCGACTTCGGCAACGAGGCGATCTGGAATGACCTCAAAGATACCGTCCTGGATCTTCGGTTCTCGCCGATCCTTCGCGAAGATATGCGAGGACTGCCGAAAGCCTACATCGTCACCTGCGGCTATGATCCCCTGCGCGACGACGGAATATTCTACTATCATCGTCTAAAAGATGGTGGTGTCGATGTGGACTGGGTTAACTATGATATTGCCTTTCACGGCTTGGATTGGTATTCTCCACTATATTCAGAAACAGGAAAGCAGGTGCAGGAAGGATTTATCAAATTCATCAGAGTTAACATTTGATTTATTTTCCTGCGTTTTAATCTGCAATAATTACCAGCAGTATCTGGTTGATTATACTTTTTTTCTCAAGTGCAATTAATTTCGTATTGAAATGCAGTCAGTATTCGTCAAACCTAAATCATACACGCGACAGACGAGTCATACCTCTAACTACATATTGAACAAAACTTGACAAATTGTATTTATCCAAATCATCGTTTTTAAATGAATATATTCAAATGCTTGTCTAGGTTTAATTCGTTTGTATTTTGAATTAGATCGTACTAATTGATTCTTAATGCCACTTTATATTGTTAATCTAGCAGAATGTGTTTTTATAAATACGTGAAATGATTTTTTTATGTTTACGATGGTATATTGTATTTCTGTACAGATTAATCATGATTGTGTAGTTGCCCAGGTACTGAAGAGTTTAAATCAAATTGTTACAACAATAGAATGTTTGTTCTTACTTTGTGTTTGAAAATAAACAGATAACGAAAAATTATATAAATTAGAAAACAGAGAGAAAAGCAGACATGGTATGAAAGAGGGGGGGGGGGGGTCGGCGAAATTAATAAATAGTAAGCATAATAAAGAGAGAATGGGAAAGAATTAATGGGTGAAAATGAAACAAACAAAAGATAGAAAGTAGGCTAAAAGAAAGTAGGTAGGTATGTTGATAGACAGGCAGACAACTAGATAGCTAGGCAGAAGGCAATAAAGATAGATATGGGCCGACAAATTGAAAACATATTACTTGTATTGTCTCTTCTATGCACTCATTGTCATTTTCCTTTTGATGGCGACCTCAGCAATCTAGATTACAACGAGCCCCTTATATTCTGCAATACGGAGGGTACTGAATAGAAGAAAGAGAGGGGGAAAGATGGACGGAAAAGGAGAACACGAAAGATTGAAATTGATGGATATTGAAGACCGAAATCCCCAAACTATTGCTTCCTCAATGGGAAATGAATGGGTTGGACTGATGAGAGAGAGAGAGACGAGTGAGGATCAAGGGAAGGAATATGAAAGGATGAATTATTGATCGAGGACAAGATGCGTAATTTCTCTCATCCTTCAATCCATGTCTATGAACAGAAACAACAATTAAATTCATTAAATCGATGGTAGCTCGAAAACCAACTTTTTATCTTGGCAAATCGGTAATATGACCCACGGCCCACGACATGACCCAAGACGAATATTTGACGCGCCGCGTCTTTCTCATACGGCTCTGCGTCGAGAATGTTACTATACTCACGCCAATCTGGGGTATAGCGCCATCTGCGGCGAGGTAGCAGCGATGTATTTATATCTTGCAGAAAGAGTCGGATAATCTTGCTTATTGTAAATTATTCTGTCGCAGTAGCCTTACGAACTAAAGTCCTTTTCTACTTTTATCAAATTACCAAGGTCATTACGATGACGTCCAAGATGGAGCTCGACTTGACTGCTTCTGCACGACCGATTTGGCTGGTCAAGGTAAATAAAAATTAATAATCGAGTCAATTTAAATGGCAGTGTCTCAAAACAGGTTACAGAATGGTACAGGTGGGACTGCAGTGTACTGTAATCTTTTTCAAACAATAAAAACAAGTGCTACAAATTACAATCCAATCAGAGCCAACCGCGTAGCCAGGATTTAATTTTGGAGGGGGCGGTAAATGCATGCGAAGCGTGCCAAAACTTACAAAGCGCGCTCCCTAGGGCCTTAGGAGTTAGGGCATAGGGGGGAGGTTACTGCGCCTGCGGCAGCCCGAACGTCGTGTCGAGGTCCCCGGGGCAAGGGGGGAGGGTGCAGGGAGGTGCAGGGGGGAGTTTTTGATATCTCATCAAATTTGAATCAAAAGAAGATGTCTCTTGCGTCTCTAATAATACCCTTATCAATTTGACTTGCTGTGATTAAAAACAAAACCTGTTTTCCAAAGAAAAGATGAGTGCCCCAAAAATGGGACAAGATTGAGGAATTCCAAATAATTCCTCTTACCGCGCGAAGCGCGAAAGCTAAGACGTTTTATTAAAAGAAATTGAGAACAGAAGTGGTTTAAAATGCCTATCTTAGACTTTAGTCACCAGATTTGATTGTAAAAACTTTAACCACATTATATTTCTTTAACTCACAAAACAGTAGATGCGGGTATATGCAGGGAGGAAATATTTCTTCCCGCGAATGGCTTGAAGCTCTGAATTTTAGAAATTTCTTTGAAACTTTAACCTGCTCTAATTTTGATATTTCTATAAATAATACAAAGAAAAATGTAGCTCAAAATGTGAAAGGGATGATGCAAGCTTGAAGAGGGACTTTTCCTTTCCCATGCACGCGAAGCACGGAAACTTCTGTGAGTTATTTTGGAAGAAACAAATTTGTGTAATTTCGCTCATAATATTAAGCGCTTCCTTTTGTATGATTAAGAAACTTCTGTGATATTCAAAATTTCAAATCAATGGCGCAAAACAGGACATGAGATGGATGTGCAGCGATATAAATTTAGAATAAAGTTTCATCGTACCAACGTTTGCATATAGCACGGCACGAATTCAATGCTCCCCCTTTGAGCAGATACTTTGCCAAAATATTGCTTGCTGAAATGCGGAAGAAATAGCATTTGGGGACTTCGGGATCGAGTGACAGTATAAAAGTTTACCCACTCTGAACAGACGAGGAAAAATTTGTGTCAGCGCAACTGAAAAAAATACTTCTCATACTCCTTACACCCATGTATACTTTATAATTTCTGGCAAAAATGCGATTCCCATGGCCGGGAAGGAGAAAAACGGAATAGAAAAAAAGGTGTGGGAAACAAAGGGCTAAGGCAATTTTGATATTTTTCCCGCGTGGAGCGCAGAAGCAAAATTTTGTGTGAAGAGAGAGAAGAACATCTCGTTTAGGTTTTTATTCTTTTGACAAAAAAGAAAGAAAAAACAATAAAGCTATAGGCTATACCCTTCTTCCCTTTTCTCCCTTTTCCCCTTCTTTTTTTTTCTTTTTGGGGGGCGACCGCCCCCCCTGGCTACGCGCCTGATCAGAGCGCGAACTGAACAATACAGGAACTCATTCTTCCCATCCACTATCATTGAGTGGAATTGCCTGAGTGACGCTGTCATCAACTCAACTCTTGATTTCATTGTCTTTCGCTGGGCGAAAGCACGGAAATCGCACGATTTGCGTGCTGTCGCCAAGCGAAATCAAAATGGTGACGTAAACACGGTGGCAAGTTTTCCCCGTCTTTTCATTACATTTTTCTTGTTTTTTAAATAAATTCTTGTTTAAAAATGAAATCAATAGCGTAGAAATGTCGGAAATGAAGTTGTATCCCATACCGGGTACATGATTTAGGGCTAGATCTAGATCTTTTAGAAGGAAAGTAGAAATCTCGGGGGCGAAAGTTTCAGGTTTTTTGGCAGTACACGGAGATGAATGGGAAGGAATTTCTGGCTCCGTTTAGAGTAAGCATACATTAGTAAATGATTTTTACTCTCTAGGAGCCTCCTGGGGCCCGTTTCTCAACACCGTCATAAGTCTAACTTCTTGACTAAATCGGAGATAGTGAGCTACTTGTCCGCTAACCGTTTCACAAAGCCCTCTTTACCAAGATCGGGTACAACAACCTCACTAAATATTAATGACACCTCCGAACCTGTCATAACTTCTTTCTTAATGATGTAGTGGCATCACGTGGTTAGACTATGACAAGCAAAAGTGCCTAGATATTTGAAAATAATACTCTTACGTAATCAATCATAGAGGTTGAAATTACATCACAAAACAAGTGGGATAATGCATTCAATGATAATTCTAATAAAAAGAAACTA
Source organism: Lytechinus pictus (assembly GCF_037042905.1). Taxonomy (NCBI): domain Eukaryota; kingdom Metazoa; phylum Echinodermata; class Echinoidea; order Temnopleuroida; family Toxopneustidae; genus Lytechinus; species Lytechinus pictus. Next base: position 10,635,739 of record NC_087260.1, read on the forward strand.
TAAAAACTGTTGGTAAAACGCCACAAAACCATTCAGTTTGAAATAGTAAAATGATTTAATCGACAAAGATTCTACCACGTCAGGCCATCCATAACTGGACTCGTATTTGTCGTTTTCAGACCCCTATTAACATTTGGATAAATTCTATTTCTAATTTATGCATAGAATTTGTCAAATCGTATGTTTCAGTTTCAAAGATTTATTTTTGTTTTTGTTAAACTATATTTTGATGATGTTTGGAACCGTAGAAGGGCGTATAATTATCATTATTTTACAAAGAAAACTGTTATGGTTTACTTTCGTAAACTATTAAAATTCGATGTCCCGGGGGTACCCATCTCAACGTCCACATGTGATTTTCTAGTCATGAAATGATTTATTCATAATTTGATTTTCTCAGCAATTGAATGCTCCAATCTTCATGGTCTAAGTATGTATGATGCATAATTTACATGTGCTATTATTTTGAAAAGATGTATCTCCCAATTCATCACATTATTTTCAATTTTGTCATAATTGTTCTTTTTGAAAAATGTGCTATTTTGTGACTAAGGCTACGTCTCGTCTGCTCTTTTTACCGATAGTATCGATATCAAGGTTTTCTAGTTAGGAAGCCTTTCGAGAAACAGGTTTAGTAAGATTGGAACTATCTCTGTGGTTGGTGGATAAAGATACGACTAACTTGTCCAGGTGTTGAGAAACGGCCCCCTGGCTACACCAGGAGCAGCTTTATTTCATCTTAATTTACATGTAATCTTGATCAAGTTGATGTTGTCCAAACTCGCGGACGGTGGTCTTTCTTTGTCTTTGCTGAAGTTCCGATAGTACAGTCTGAATTGGAGGTATTTAGTGATTAAAATTCATTTTAGCAATTAAAATCCATAAATAAGTAAATGTACTTGCTTAATCGTTTTTTTTTTTTTAATCAGGTGGAAAGTTTCTGTATCTGATTAATCAACTAATTTCCAAACCTTGTATAGATATCGTTTATACTTTTTAAATTCATTTCTTTGTTGATTGCAGGTTCCAAAATATGTTGCGCAGAGGTGGGAAAAATCTGAGAAGAATGGACACATTGGAAAGATACGAGTCGGGAAGTAAGAAATGCTCTCCATTTCTTCATTTAAATTATACACATCTGCTTCATTTTCTTGAAAATGTTTATAATGCAAATAACTTTGTAACAGACTTTCTTGGATACCAGGTTCAAACAGGTTTTATTAAAATTTTAACTTTTTTACTAGTGATATTTAGCAAATTGTAAGTTGGCAACATGATCTGCGACAGCAATCCTTCAATTATTTTGAGGTTTTTTTCTGTTTTTTGAGAATCTGAAAAGTTTTTACTTTTATATTTCAATTCATAGCACTTGACTAGAAAAATGAGACCCTTAAGTTTATGAAGGAAGGTACATGATTATTTATAAAATCTTTTGAAAGAGGCTGTAAGCCTGTAACTATCTTTTACCACCCCCCCCCTCAATTTTAATTGATGCGGATTTATTAGTTTTTAATTAGAGTCAATCTGGTATACTTTGTGAGAAACAGACAAAGGGGTTTGCACATGATTGGCCAGTGACTTGTAATCAACATGCAATTGATCTTAAGTTTCTTGTAACACCACCTATTAAAAGTCCCTTTACTATCCCAACAGGAAGTTTGGCAAACCCGATATATCACTGGTCATGGATGAATCGGTAGCGAAAACCAAACTAACCCCGGACGACCCCGACATACCGGCGGAACACAAGATGCAGGTGATGAGCGCCCTCCCTGGGACGATGATGGTCTACTCACAGGGGGCTACAGGTGGGTTCTCAAGGGGGGCAGGTTTCATGAGAATGAAAACTTGTGATCTTGCAAGGGTACTCAGGTGTCAGGGCTGAAAATAATCATATCTAATTGAATAGAGTAAAATTCACTGAGCAAAATGCTGAAAATTTCATCGAAATCTGATTACAAATAACAAAGTTATTAAATTGTCAAATGTAGCAATATTTTGTGAAAACAGTTCAAAGGGGAAAACGTCGTGAATATTCATTAGCTAGGCTGATGATGTCATGCCCCCACTTTCCTTTTTCTTTAATATGTTATTAAGTCATGTGAAATCATAGTTACATGTATTTCATATTTTCATACAAGTAAGTATGATATGTCTCCCTTATAATGAAAAAAGTTGCAGCAACAAATATCTAATGCATTCAATCAGTTGTCAATCCAATTTTTTTTAATTCTTGGAGGACAATAATTTCATATAATAAAATACAATAGAACAAGTGGGGATGTGATATTCTCAATTTGCTCATTGAATATTCATGAAGACATGCATAGCACTGGGTTTTTAGTGGAGCCCCTCTCCCAATGCTCACACATATCTTTTGTTTTTGTTATTGGTAGATAAATTATCTGTGGAAGGAAAAGTTGTTGAGAGATTAGAATGCAGACCAGTCGGAAGTGATTCATATATGATGATGAAAAGGTACGTTTCTGTTTAACCCTTTAAGTTTGAATTAGCATCAGTGAATTTTGATGTGTACCCTGTTTGAATACAGTGAAATCAGTAAATAGAAACCAGTTCAGTGAGAATGAAATTGAAAAGCGGACTTTATGGGCATGTTCTTGTATTATACGTTTCAACAGGGAAATTCGTTAAAGGAAAACAAAACTTGTATAGATCTACAGACAGATGGTCAATATATGGGTTTTACTATTATTGGATTTCTCATTCGCCATAGTACCATTCCAGAACACCCACCCCCCCCCCCCTAAAAAAAATATATATATCTGTCTATCTGACGGTCAATCGAATCGGGGTCGCCCTAGCCACTAACCCGTCTCTGTGGTCTAGTGGTTAAGGCACCGGCGTTCAAAGCTGGGGGCCCAGGTTCGATTCCCAGCAGAGACATTTTTTCGGCATCACCAATTTTTCCAAAGGGCAGATAGCTCGGGGGAACCTTGATTTAAGCTACGCCTACCATTGTTCTCTTCATCCACTTCTTCACGATATATATATATAAAAATAAAAAAAACTATTGATAAATAATGATGGGCTAAGGCTGATTCGCCCCCATAATGTAAAAATATCCTTCGTACAATATAATAGGTTCGATAAAGAATGTAATGTGGCAAGATGAAAAAGATTAATTTTTATATATTATTATTATTGGTAGACCAATGGTGTTATTTATGTAGCTGAAATATTTCATTTTACATTGATTTTTCAATGTCCTTGATGTGTCAATATTTATTAAACTTATTTCAGTGATTTTCCTATTTGAGTACTGGTACTCTGTTTACCATCCTATCTGATAACCGATTAAAGCTCAGGAAGTCTTTCATGTCATTTCTTCATGTTAGATTCCGTTTCGCTTTGTTTGATAGAGTTTGATATTTATTCCTGCATTCCCTCATTACAGATAAGAAAGAAAGAAAAAATAATTTGAGCATATATTCAGTGCTATATTAATTTTCATCCATGCAATGTATGACTTATAGTTTGTCTTCAGTAAACTTCTTTATTGTATTGAGTATTTGATTGAATTCCGTTTATATCTTGACTAAATTATTTTCAATTACTCGATATTGAATTGTTTCAATTTCTTTGTACAGTACTTATTCAATACTGAATTGTTCCCATTCAATGTACTCTTACTTATATTTTGTTCTTTTCTTGAATGAAATGACCTTACAGGAAGCAAATAGAGCTAGCACACAAACCCACCAAGGTCACACAGCAAATCAAAGTTAGACGTGTCAATGCATACAAGCCTATTGCAAGACATAAACACCTTGTAAGTATATATTCATTATCTCGCAATTGGATTCCTAAACATTTTTATTTGATTTTTCATGAATCAAAGAACGTATATACTTAAAACATGAATTTGTTATATGTAGGAAGGGATGGATCCAATTATTCTACTCTTAAGCAAATGAAAATATATTTTACTCTGGCTTTCTCAATGTTACCTAGCACAAATGATTTTGAAGGTTTGTTTGTCATATTATCTGACACTAATTTCAAACAATTAATGAAATATTTCTTAGTTCTTTAAATTGCTGTTTTGCCTAGAAGGGTTTGATCGGAGGCATAGATTTAGACTTTTGCAGTCAAGAATCTATTGAGGTCTACTTTCAAGGAAGTTTATCCAACTCTTCGAACACTTGCTCTTCTTTCTTTTTTTAGGCCGAGTATGAGAAAAAGAAGAAGGAAGAAGGGAAGAAGCCCCGTCTGGAGAAGGAGAAGTTAATGGACATCTTGTTCTCTGCGTTTGAGAATCACCAGTTCTACCAGCTAAAAGATTTATCGAGGATAACACAACAACCTGTGGTGAGTAAAGAATTCAAAACATTGAAATGGGATGTCCACACTATCAGAAAGTTAGTTAAATAATATGAGAAATATAGAGATGATAATAATGATAATGATGATATATTTCAGTCTTTCAGTGGTGGGGGCATCAGCTGTGTGCAGACGAGAATTGATCTATAGATAACTTTGTATAATTTGAGCCTTTCTGGACTAAAGATATCTGTTCGACTAGGGAAAATTTTGACTTAGAAGAGTTATAGAGCATATTTTTTGCATAATCTGGTCTAAGAAATCTCTTTGACTCGGAACGGTATTTGACTTTGCAAGTTGGTTACTTAGGCGAGTTTACTGTAGTTAATATTATTTGTCGTCGTTGTTGCTTGATTTGTTGCAGCCATTCCTGAAGGAGATCTTGCAAGAGATAGGCATCTACCACCAGCGGCAACCCCACAAGTACATGTGGGAGCTCAAACCAGAGTATCGGCATTACAAGTCACAGGATAATGAGATGGAGACCTCCTAGCATTTTCTTGATGATAAACTGTAAACATGGACTCGAACTGATGAATAGATCATCATTATTCTCAGCCTTCAAATTGGCAATGTGGGACTAGTGAAGGAAAAAAATATTTAAGATGTTCTCACCAAGTACATGTAGGTTACTTTGAAATTGATAATCCTTTGAATAGGATAATGAGATGGACATCTCGCATTTTCTTGATGCAAAACTGTGAACACGGACTCAAATTAAAAAATAGACCCCTATCAGTCTCACTCAGCAGATGGGCAAATTTGGACTGGTGAGGAAAGAAATATATTTAAGTTGGTATAGCCAAGTTGGATAATATTACCATCCTCATAATGGGAAAATGAGATAGACACCTTCAAACATTTCTGTGTGGAAAACTATGCACAAGAGACTTGGAACTGAAAAATGGAAATATGATTACCATGTTGGTCATATATTGGCTGATAGCAAAGAGTTTTGTGGATCATTCATATTTCGAGCTCAAAAATTGCAACATAACTTCCGAGGACTGAAAAGAGACTTCATTTGTATGTTGTCATGTGGGGAGTCTAAATTTTGTTTGGTAACCAAATCAAATTGGCAACACATACCGATCGAATGAAGTGAAATTGTGGATCATTACCATTGCCAGATGGCAAACTGGCAACATGGTAGTGGGGAAGAAATCTAAAATATGTAAGATTGTAGAGCCAGTATCGCTAAGTTGTTTATTTTCTTCATCCGTAAAAGTCAAATTGGCAACACGTGCTGATCATGTAAAGTGAAATGATTCATTATTTTGGGAATCGTTGCCATTATCCATTGAGCCACTATATACACTACTCAAAAAAAGTTAAGGACCACTTTTTAAAACGTACATAAAGATTTTATACAAGGTGTTTTATTTCTGGAAATACCTCAGTACAACTGTCCTAAATGTCCTTAAACACGCTGTAATCAATTTCACGCATGGGTGGTTTCAGTTGTTGCACAATGTCTCTCGCATCACTGCACATCCTGAAAAGTGGGCCCCGAGGGGTATCAGCTACCGACATAGAGTGGTAAAAACGAATGTCTGAGTGTCTTTCAGGCAGTTCAGTAACGAGTGTGACCACCTCCTGCAGCAATAACGGCTTCACAGCGCTGTCTCATGGAGCTGATGAGGCGATTGATGTCTCTGACGTCCAGTGCATCCCATGCAGCCTCCAGAGCCACACCCAGCTGCTGCAGTCCAAGTGGATGGGCTTCGAGCTGCTCGAGACTCCTCCCCATCATGTCCCAGACGTGCTCTATCGGGTTTAAGTCCGGGGACCTCGCTGGCCACTCCATACGCTCAATCCCCTGGCCCTCAAGGAACTCGGTCACCACCCTAGCTCGGTGGGCACGGGCATTGTCATCCATGAAAATGATGTTTTGTCCCACATTTTCTGCAAATGGCACCACTATAGGTTCAAGGACCTCATCCCTGTACCTCACTCCTGTCATTGCTCCCCCTGGGACCACGTAGAGACGAGTATGGTTGGCATAGGTGATGCCTCCCCACACCATGACGCTGCCTCCCCCATAACGGTCATGTTCTGCAATACAGGGGTCTGCAAATCTCTCTCCTGGTCGCCTCCAGACTCTCGAACGTCCATCATTGTGGTCAAGGGAAAATCTGTTCTCATCTGTGAACAGAACTCTACGCCATTGCTGTCTGGTCCATCTGACATGCTCCCGGGCCCAGTTGAGACGAATTCTTCTGTGAGCAGGGGTGAGTGGGACACACTGAGCTGGCCGTCTGGCATGCATATTGGCTCTGTGAAGTCGGTTACGGATTGTTTGAGTGGAAACAATCACTCCAGTTGCTGCAGCGAAGTCATTGTTGAGGCGGCGTGCACTGTGAAAGCGGTTGCGGAGGCTGAGATTCGTCAAGTAGCGATCATCTCTAGGGGTTGTCGAAACTGGTCGGCCACTGCGGGGTCTCTCGGAGTATAGCCCTGTCTCTCGGTGTCTTTGATTTGCTCTGCTAATGACACTGTGTGACACGCCCATCATTCTGGCTACTCTTCGCTGACTGAGGCCAGCTTCCAGCATCCCTAGGGCTCTGGCTACATCTGTTTCACTTAGGTGGTGTCTTGGCATTGCTGTTGTAGGCAAGTTGTTGATTGTACAGACTAAAGACGGAAAATGCTTTGGAAGACACTTGTCTTATGGCCCACTGCAATGATGCCAGAGACATCATGAAAGAACTGCATGTGTGAAATTGATGTCATTGTGTTTGATGGCATTCTGGACAGCTGTATCTTGGCATTGCTATTGTCAGCAAGTTGTTGATTGTAGAGACTAAAGACAGAAAATGCTTTGGAAGCCACTTTTGTACGGGCACATTGCAATGATGCAAGAGACATGAAAGAACTGCATGTGTGAAATTGATTTCATTGTGTTTGATGGCATCCTGGACAGCTGTATCTTGGCATTGCTGTTGTCAGCAATTTGTTGATTGTAGAGACTAAAGACAGAAAATGCATTTGAATCCACATTTGTACCACTTCACAATGGGCCCACTTTTCAGGATATGCAATAATGCGAGAGACATCATGCAACAACTGAAACCACCCATGTGTGAAATTGTTACAGGGTGTTTGAGGAGATTCAAGACAGCCATATTCGGGTATTTCTAGAAATACAACACCCGGTTTGAAAATTGTATACACACATTAAAAAGTGGTCCTTAACTTTTTTTGAGTAGTGTATGTACATCTACATGTGAAGTTCTTCTGAAGTATCTCTGTTTCGAGTTCATATGAAAGGTTGTAATGCTTTCAAATTATCATGGATCGAGCAGTTCATTGAGTGAAGAAAAAATTGAGAAAAAAATTATGGGGGTCGGACCTTTAAAAGGGTTGAAAGTTATATGGAATTCCCCATTTGCAAATATAATTTATTTTCTGGAATTTAACTCCTTTTTTGTTCAGATTCATACATGCCAAGTGTTCCTATGAAATAGGAACATACCTATTTTGGTGAAGAGAAAATAGCCATTCCAACCTGTGTGTTCCTACATGTACAAGTATTTCTGTGAAAAAAAATTTGTATAAAAAAATCTGTTCACATTTCATGGCTGGTAAGACTGGCAGGTGTGCAGATCGTGTTGTGTCAAGGCTAGAATTATGATTCAATTTTGTCATTTTACTTTTGAATTTGTTGAGAAAATTATTGTTTTCGGAACGTGATACTGAAATCAGGGGCAGATTCAGGAGGGGGGGGGGAGAGCGAATGGGATGTGTCCCCCTTTATTGTTTAGAACTGAATACCTATTCTGGTAAATACAGTCAAACTTGTCTTAGTAACCACCTGTCTATCTTAAAAACCTGTCTTTAGTGTTCACCAACATTGTCTCCCATTGAATGGAATATGTGTAAAGAACCTGTCTAAAAAAAAGCAACCTTTATACAGTGGCCACTTTTTCTGTTTCCAATGGGTAGCCACGACAGACAGGTTCGACTGTATTTCTCATTTTTTTGTAGTGATTACCCATCGAGATATTCTAAAGAAATTAACCCTTTTTTGTGTGTCTCCATACTACATACATGTATTGGGTTCTGCGGTTTCTGGGCCCGGTAGCACAAAGGTTTGTGATTAATCGCTAAAGATCATTGTTGCATACGCATTTTGTTCAACAGACTGACCTGTAACCAATCAGAATTGTTCTTTCAAATTAGTGATTCATCGAAAACCTTTGTGTTACGGGTCCCTGGTCTTACTACAAACTGCTGATTTTGTGGATCAGTTGAACATCAATAACAAAATATTGAGCAATGATGGCTTGAATTGTTCTTCTAAAAGGAATGTTTAGTACATAAAGATGTGTATTAAATTAAGGATTGACAGCACTCGATATATATAACCTAACAAGAATGAGTTAAAGCTGATTATTTCAGTGTGTACTTGTATAGCGGTATATACCAGTTGAAATTCGTTGTACAGGGGTCCTGTTTTATAAATACTTGCAACTATGGTGAAGTTTGTCATAGTAACTACCATGGTAACCTTGAATATGATTGGGTGCTGACACTGCTGAGCATGTTACGTCTGGATCCCGTTGCATAAAAGTAATTATACAACTCCCAAGAATGTTCTGTAATCTGATTGGTCCAAATCGGATCACATGATATTCAGCGAATTGCACTATTGCATCCAAAATGCACTATCCTATACCAAATGTACTATCCTGCACTCTGACGTCAGAGAGCAGGATAGTGCGACGTCTGGAATTATCTAGAATTTAGATCAAATAAAGCATTCACGGCAACTCAGTAACATGGGGGAGGGGGGGTTGTATAAAATAAACAATGCACGCATTCTTGTGCATAGAGGACCAAAATAATGAAGAGAATGCGGTATAATCCAATGGCTCTTCTCGCACATTGTTCATTATTTGGCCATGCATGCACGCGCTTACGTGCATTATTTGTATACTATTCTAGTGACTTTGCGATCCAATGGTAACTACCACTGAACAGCACAGTCGGTCGTTCTTTCCTCGCACTGTGAAGACATGGAATACCCTACCACCTGACGTAATTTCCGCCCCATCGGTCGAGTCCTTCCGCCGGAGACTGATGGTGATGCAGGCAGCCTAAAATGCCGGCCCCTGTTTTTACTTGCACCTTAGATTTCATTTTTGTTCAACTGCACCATCTAGCATAAGCACCAGACACACAAATCACCTGTTTTAATCTTCAAGTGTGGACAGGTCTACCCTGAAGAAGAAGACCATGGTAGCAATGTTCATCAGCCAATCAAAATCAAGGATTCCATGAAAGATACCATTGGATGGCAAAGTTACCTTTGATTCGGTAGTTATTGTAATACCAATGAGACTGTGGGACAAATGACAATACTGTACTTTCACATTTTCCTTAAGGTCAAGTTCACCTCAGAAAATATTGATTTGAATCAATAGAGAAAAAGCAAAGCATAATGCTGAAAATTTCATCAAAATCGGATGTAAAATAAGAAAGTTATGACATTTTGAAGTTTCACTTATTTCACAAAATAGTTACGTGCACAATTTAGTTACATGCAAATAAGAGAATGATGATGTCCCTCACTATTTAGTTTTTGTCTCACCTGCATAGCAGAGTGAGACTATAGGCGCCGCTTTTCCGACGGCGGCGGCGGCGTCAACACCAAATCTTAACCTGAGGTTAAGTTTTTGAAATGACAGCATAACTTAGAAAGTATATGGACCTAGTTCATGAAACTTGGCCATAAGGTTAATCAAGTATTACTGAACATCCTGCCTGAGTTTCATGTCACATGACTAAGGTCAAAGGTCATTTAGGGTCAATGAACTTAGACCATGTTGGGGGAATCAACATCAAAATCTTAACCTAAGGTTAAGTTTTTGAAATGTCATCATAACTTAGAAAATATATGGACCTAGTTCATGAAACTTATACATAAGGTTAATCAAGTATCACTGAACATCCTGCATGAGTTTCACGTCACATGACCAAGGTCAAAGGTCATTTAGGGTCAATGAACTTTGGCCGAATTGGGGTATTTGTTGAATTACAGCCATAAATTTGAAAGTGTGTTGGTCTAGTTCATAAAACTTGGACATAATAGTAATCAAGTATCACTGAACATCCTGTGCGAGTTTCAGGTCACATGATCAAGGTCAAAGGTCAAAGAACTTTGGCCACGTTGGGGGTATTTTTTGAATTGCCATCATATCTCTATAAGTGTATTGGTCTAGTTCATAAAACGTGGAAATAAGAGTAACCAAGTATCACTGAACATCTTGTGCGAGTTATAGTAGTTTTCAAAATCAGCACTGCTGCTATATTGAATCGCGTGATGCAGGTGAGACGGCCAGAGGCATTCCACTTGTTTATTGTTTTAATTATACTATATCTCAATTTTTATAGATTTGAAAATAAGGACCAACTTGACTGAACCATAATATGTTAAACAATGGTAATTCCACATGTTCAGGGAGAAATAACACTTTGTTTCACAGGACAATGAGAAAATATGACTATTTCATATAATAAAATACAAAAGAAATAGTGATGTCATCAGTTCCCTCATTTGCATACCGACTGGATTAAGCATATAACTTTTGTGAAATTAAGCGAAACTTAAAAATGTCATAACTTTCTTATTTCACATCCGATTTTGATGAAATTTTCAGTGTAATGCTTGTTTGATTTTTCTCTTTTTATTTAAATCAACTTTTTGTTGGGGTGGACTTGTCCTTTAAAAGCCACATCAAGAGTCCATTCAAGTATTCATCATTCTTTTATTCCATTTTATTTTCTGTATCATACATTAAAATAATACACCTGTTTCCATATCACCACCCAAGATACCTACAACTTACAAAGTATAGTTGCTTTCTCATTTACATATTGATGAATATTCATATATTGCAGCGTGTAATGAAATATTCTTATCAATATTGTAGAATTATACTCAATGCAATATGTATGACAGCTTTGTTTCTCTTTGAAGAATAGAATGGATACAGTATTTTATACTTTTACAAATTCCAGCTGGACCTAATCTTGGTTATTATCTCAAGTCCGTACTTCTATACAAATATCATTAGATTGTTGTTGGGATGTACTGTAGTGTCTGACTACGAAAAAGTCAAGCACGAACACATCCCGTAAACATGTGCAAGTCCATTCAAAGCACATTGAGCTCTTTTCATTACAGCCTTTTGATACTGCTTTGGAGGCTCATAAAATTTACATTTCATAAATAACTATGGTCTTCAGATCGATGCGATCACTTCAAAATGTTTATTAAATGTAGCATTTACACGAATATATATTAAATATGAATACACAGAATTGAAAGATTTTAGGGAATAGAATTTCCCAATATTTGTCAATACAAAGAAAGGACCCCACATGGGTATTCAGTAATAATGAAAATTTGGTATAAGCTGAATTTAGCCTTGTTTTACTTCAAAACAAAAAGAACACATCCTTTAGATAACCTCATCTGAAAATTGCTTTGAATTTAATATGGAAGGCTGACCATGGCAGACTAAACAGAATTATATTCAGTAACTTTCTTTATTGGAAGAATATGAAATTTAAACTTCATCAGATTTGATACTAATGCATTCAACAACCACATACCAAATATGACAATTGAGATTTTCATGAATGACAATTTTTAGGTGAAATTTAGCCTCTCACAATATAAAAATGGTGATGCATGTTAATATTATCCATACACTAAAACTGACACAAAATTGCCATGAATTAAACTACAACAGGCAATAAATCCATAATCTGACACCTGATGTTCCTAGGGAAAGGATAATAATTTCAACAAACCACCCTTTCCTTTTATCACTGATTACTACCCTAAACGCTAACCACGTGGCAAAATTGTGGAATGTGAACATTACTTAATGTTCATTCACAGGACATTATATTGCCTTATCACAAATAAAAGGGTGGTCATCGAAAACCTAGATATGCAATATCAATCAGCCTTAACATTTAATTTATGCCTTTTATAGTCCATAGGAATATATACCTTCTCCATATTTAAGAGTATTTACACATCAAATGAACCTGTTTACCATACAACCCTTTAAAAATACATGATTGTTTTGGGCTTTTTTTTACAGAGAGACCAAAGTAACCTGCAATATAGTAACTCAATATGGTATTGTGAAACCAACCTGCAGAGCTAGCTGTGTATTTATATTGCCTGGGTAGATTCCACTGTATTCCTTCTTGCAATTGTGCTTGATCCGATCAATCTCAACTATGGACAGCCAGGACACCTTTACAAATCAATGTAAACTATGGAAAGCCAGGGCCCTGTTACACAAACAGAGATTTGACTGATCCGATCAACACAAACTATGGAAAGCCAGTCTGAATATATATGCATTCAAGATCGTAAAGTTGTTGGGCCTTTCATAGGTGAGATTGATCTGATCGATCACAGCTCTTTATAAGACAGGGCCCAGAAATACCACAGCTCATCATCTTGATGCCTCTCACACTGGTCCTCCATCGCCAAAATGTAAACCAATTGCACTCTTATTTATCCACGCATATCGCACTACTGCTGATACTCGGTAATGTCTTTGAACTAGTACACAACCTTGATCCCTCATAAATTTGATTTTGATAAAATATTCATTTTAAGGAAGTTGCTTTACTTGTCCTGGTAGGCAACTAAGGGGGCGTGTTTCTGGACGTTGTCACCCTTGGCAACCAGAATCCTGTCGATGACGCCGTCCTTTGGTGCCCGGATCACATACTGAAGGAAGCAAAAAACAAATTAAAGAACAGGCAGAAAATAGTTTAATTTCATACTTAATTATATATACATGTACAATGGAACAGTATATTATCTTCCCAAGAAAAGATAGATCAATAATAATTATTGTACAACGCCTACTTAGCTTGTTGTACGCGAGCAAATGGGAGGCTGAATGTCAAACATTCGTACCGTTGCACAAAAGACGTACCATCCAAAATGTACCATTGCACGGCTTTAGGAGGTGACGTCACAATACGATTCAATTCATTGCGCTCAGTAAAAATGCAGGTGCAATACGCGTATAGCCTGCTGGCTAAATGCGCAATGCTGCCCGAAGTGTTCGCTTGTGGGATTTTGCTTTTCGCTTTTCATATTTTTGCTCCCTTTTCATAGATTACTGCAGGAAAAACTCTTTGTTTTTTCATAACTTCGCTAAACTCCGAGGGGTTGTACAACACAAATAGCGAATATTCTTATTCGTGCAATGGTGCGAGATTTCGCATTCGGTGAAAGAAAGAAACACTCTATTCAACTCGGCTAACGCCTCGTTGAATAGAGCATCTTTCTTTCACCGAATGCGAAATCTCGCACCATCGCACTCATGCCTATTCGCTATTTGTATACCATCGGGCTCTGAATTCGAACTTGATCCATATTCTATGTCTAGAGTAACATATCCCCACACCATTTTTTTTTCAATCCGTCCAGCATTTTATTATTTTCAATCTTAAACCATTTTGAAAGTATGAGCTGTGACCGTTAAGCTTTAGACTCTGAATTCAAACTTGATAGGTATTGTAGTGTGATCTACCTACACATCAACAGATATTTGAAACACATCCCATATTTCCAAAAGAACGACACGATACTAAATTGAAGACAAAAATGAAGAATAGAACATAACATTTTAATAAACGGAACATGTTACGAGGTGTCGCACCTCATCATCAGCCTGAAAATTATAAACAGAGTCATTGGTATTTATACAGTTAGGATGTCAAGTAAAATTTCAAGAATGTAGTTGCATCCCATATTATGTTATTTGAACGGAAACCAATTCAGAGGACGATCTGACAGGTGGAAGGATAGATGGAAGGACAAATGATGGGACAAGAGCAATGCTCAATGCCCCCCCCCCACCTCAAGACTTCAACTGCAGAGACATGATCATTAATATCGTTTATTTCAGTCAGTATTTTCCCTCTTACTCTGGTTTACCTACTCTCATGTAATGATAACACTCCCTCCTTTCTCGTGTTTCTGTCTTAAGCATCCTCATTCAGACCAACCTTACCACACTCCTTCTTCATATATGTTTTTTTTTTTTCATAACGCCTGTCGTCTGAATTTCTTTATCTATTAACCCTATCTAGGCCGGGGTATTTTGGGAGTTCATATGGCCGGGGGGGGGGGGGGGCCTCCCAGGCCCCCCTTGAGATCTCGGCCGTCGACCGCGTGATCTCGTCGAAAATTGGCACGTAGGTTGTCTGGGACATAATCTACAAAATTGTATAGTAATTTATTTCATGCAAATTGCTATTAAGTGATTATGCTAATTTATGCATAATTAGTATACGAAATCACACTTTTCCCTCTAACTCCCTAAATAAAGCTCCAAATGTTCTAATTTTTGGTTTGAAAACTCTTTGTGAAGTTTGTGGTGTTCTTAGCAAGTGTACATGGACAGAATTGCGATATCAGATCAATTTCTTATGTATTATAATGTTTGTAATTTCTTATGTATTTCTTTGTTTTTTGTACCTTTTGTCTTTCATTCTTTTTTCGATGAAATTTGTTGGGGACTCTTCTGAGATCATAAACAGCATAAAATGAATACATTTGGACCAGCAAGACTAAAAATAATCATACATTTATGATTTTTAGTTGAAAACACAATTTGCATTGACTTTGTACACAAAATCACGTTTTTGAGCAATTTTTGGTCTGACATGCACTTACATAGTGTTGCGTAATTTCGGAACCGCGTACCCGGTAGATGCCAAACTGATCTCAAAAGTTGCCCAAGACTTGAAAGTAAAAAGTCAGAAAGCGGCGCGGTCAAAAAATTTCCTCATGTTTAAATGACAAGGAAAACAATGTAATTTATTATTCCCAGCCAGAAAAAATGATTTGAGCATCAAGTTAGCTGATAAACTAAATTTCCAATGTAGGGACTTGTCACAAATTAATTGGCTATACAAAGTTCATTCACAACTCTAGACTAGATTTCTAATCAATCCTAAGTTCAGAATCCAATCCAAAGAGCATTTAAACTTACCTCCATCTTCATCGACTCCAAGGCCAGGAGAGGCTGTCCTTTCTCGACCTGGTCACCGGGGTTCACATAGACATGGGTGATATCACCGGGCATAGGGGCAAGGTCACCATGACCTTGAGAGCCAGAAGCCTGCATGAAGTCAGGGACTGGTTTGGTTACCTCAACACCTCCGATCTAATAGAAAGAGAAAGAGAGAGACATGAGAGATATTGCCAGGCATAGGGGCAAGGTCACCACGACCTTAGAGCCAGACGCCTGCAGGAAGTCCGGGACTGGTTTGGTTACCCCAACACCTCCAATCTAATAGAAAGAGACATGAGTAATATCACCGGGCATAGGGGCAAGGTCACCACGATCTTAAAGGGGAATGAAACCTTTGGAACAAGTAGGCTTGTGTCGGAATAGAAAAATCAAAGAATAAGAACAAAGAAAGTTTGAGAAAAATCGGACAAATAATGAGAAAGTTATGAGCATTTGAATATTGCAATCACTAATGCCAGGGAGATCCTCCCATTGGTAATGCGACAAGGATGTGTGATGTCACATGTGAACAACTTTCCCTTTGATGGACTATAAAATACCCCCAAAAATGTATATTTTTGCTTTTTCTTATGGTGATATAAACTCTACATCCATGATGTATTCTTTAAAAATCTGTATTATATGCCCTCATATAGAAAGAACAAATGATCTACTGATAAATGTGATAAAAGAGGCAGTTTAAGTGAAATATATACTAAAGTAATGGGGAGAGTTGTTCACAAGTGACATCACACATCTTTGTCACATTGCCAATGTGAGGATCTCCATAGCATTAGTGATCGCAATATGTAAATGCTCATAACTTTCTCATTATTTGTCCAATTTTTCTTAAACTTTTGTTGATCTGTTTCTTTGATTTTTCTGTTTTCACACAAGCTATCTTGTTCCAAAGGTTTCATTCTCCTTTAAGGGACAGACGCCTGCAGGAAGTCTGGGACTGGTTTGGTTACCTCAACATCTCAGATCTAAGAGAAAGAGGGATAACAATTGGGAGGGGAGAGAGGAAGGGAGAAAAGAGAGAGAGAAAAAAAAAGAAGAGGAAAAAATAGAGAAAGACAGAGAATGAGTGCCTATAAAGTGCCTATTTTATTGCCGTAAGAATGGGTGCACAAAAGATTAATAAGAATTACTTATAGTGAACAAAACAACTACATACATTAAAAAACAAGAACAAATATTAGCAATCCAACTTGAGTTTCTTATTTTCAAGAGAGGTTTATTAAACTTACATCCTCGGGTGAAAATAGGTGTATACTATCTTCATGCATGATGACAGTGGATGTCGTCTTCTGACCGTCCACTGTACTGGTCATCTGAAGGGCGTTACCCTGACCGGTCAGTGTTCCTTGGACATTGTAGGAGGCATCTCCAACCTACACGGTGGGAAAAGAGAACATATTCAAAACACCTCACAATAAAGCAATAACGCGATGATCTTAATTTTATTTATTGTGCCAAGTTCTAAGAGTTGAAAATTGTATATTTGTATATAGCAATGATGTCAGAAAAACTTCCCTTTTTTTTTCCATTTTAGCATTTTTATACCCTCTCTTGCTAAAGCATGATAAAAAACATTCACGATCAAAATTTGGTGGAAAACTTTCCATGGGGGCCCCAAGAATGTGGTGGATCTACTTAGCCCCTTCAAAACCAGTGTAGACTGGCCTGGAACCAAGCCAATATTCACTGATTGAAATGGGGCCTATACACATAAGTCACATTGCTAAGAGGACTATATAATCTGGTGGATTTTTCATAACATTAATAGTTACATGCATGACTGGTGACCTTTCTTGTGCAAAATTAAATATTCATATGTTACTAACACAACACCTAATAAAATGTTCATGTCGGTCGTAAAGATGTGCGTAACTTTACGAAAAGCTTTATGAACATCCACTTGTCTCATCAATGCTCATTCTCATCTCCAGCCCTTCTCCTATCTTCCCCTCATTCTCTTCATCCCATCTTTGCATCCATCCAGACTCTCAGAGTATCGAGAGCAAAGTTGGCTCAATCGGTAAAGCGTCTGTGCCTGTCGAACCAAAGATCATGGGTTCGAGTCCCCCGGGGGGGGGCACTCAGTATATAATGCATAGTGGGTATGTGCCGCGGAGGGGACCCCCATTTTTACACTCAAATTTCCGTTCCAAGGCATAGCATTTTTGTCTTTTTGAGAAAAAGAACAAAGAAAGCCGCTCCAAGGCATAGCATTTCCTTCTTATCGAGAAAAAAGAAGAAAGAAATCCGTTCCAAAGCTTCGCATATTTTTCGTTACGCCGTTCCGGTCGCATTGATCTGCTACAATTTTGGTGAAAAGCGGCCGTAGAGCGCTTTTCGACCATCGCCTAAGCGCGAGCGCACCCCGCAGAGGCCGCGCTAGCTGCGTCATGCACGATTGCCCGTTCCTAGGGATGCATACGCACTCACAGAGATGCGGAGATCCGTTCCGAGGACCCCCGTTTTCACAAACATTTGTAGTTCCGAAGCCCGTTCCGAGGACCCTCCTTTTTACAATAAGCCCGCTCCAAGGCCCCCGTTTTTTGCCTCGCCCGCGGCACACCCCTACCACTTTTTTGGTCGAGTGCCCCCCCCGGGTGGATGACTGAAGCCAGTGCGTTGTGTGCAAATGTTTCTCCCCTGTTCCATAAATGCAGGCTATGTTACAGTGGAAGACACTCCGTCCCTTGGATAGGGCGTTAAATTGAGACCCCGTGTAGAGGAGAGTCACCACCTTTGCACATTAGAGACCCACTGCACTATTCGTATAAGACTAGGGGGGGAACCCTGATGTAGTGGTCCGACCACACTCCCCAATTAGTTATATCTGGAGGAGAGACCCGTGGGTCATAGTGATTCAGTTCACTTTTCGCCTCCCAGGCACAGGTGACGCCAAACAAATAATGATAATAAAAATAATAATAATCCATCCTTCTCCCCCCCCCCCCCCCACACACACATTCATCCTTCAACACTTCAACACCGACCCTCTACTACCCTTCAAAATGACTGGTGATTGTTTCTTGAGGTAAATTATGCCCACCAAATTTTCATTGGTGTGGATATAGCTCCCAAGAAAGGATCACCGGTCGCTTGTAAAGTTGCTCATAACTACCAAACGGCTTTATAAAACACCCATCTGCTCTTTGAAACTGAATTCAATTCAGATAAGTACAAATTTTGTTTGTTCAGTTCCATCTCCCTCCTTACCTTGACCGAGTAACCTTGATCAGAATGGTACGTGATGGTTGCTTCTAAATCCTTCTCTCCAGACTTCAACTTCACCCGTCTTAGCATTTCATCATTCAACCTTAGGCCACTGCCCTGACTGTATGGTGAAAATGGATCTGCAAAGAAAAAAAAAGAAAGAAAAAAATTGTCAAGTCCACATCGAAATAGGATTTAAGCGATATACATCTTGATCATAAATGAAATCAATAGCGGTGGTGACATGGGGAACTTAACATGTAAATCTGAACAGCAAGTGCACAAATTATAGTGAATACCAGGGACAGATCTAGGGGAGGGAAGGGGTCTTGTCACCCTCCCCCAACCCATTTCTAAGGGGTCAGTTTTTTTTGTGCTAATTTCTCTTCCATGGTAGTGACCTTTCACTTCTTATTTTGTTGCTTAACCCATAACCCCATCCCCCTCCCTGAAGATCACAAACACAGATAAGCACGAGTGGGACAGTTTATCATTATGACCTAAATTTGGAAAAAGACCCAGCACCTGTTCGGAATGCCATGCCTATTTTGTATATTTCTTTGCAATTACACATTTTTCACCAGAATCATAATTCATTATTCATAAATACAAACACTTGGGTTGTCATTTCCTTGGATGCTGTTCAAATTCACTTTTAGATTGTTACCACAACTGGCATTTGTATTCCTTTAACACCCACATTCAAGAAGTTAACAAACTCTGTCTCACCGCTACTGTCGAGACCTTCCACACTGCTACACCTCTGCTCGTAGAGTACCAGAGCTAAGACGGCCCTGCACAGTGTCTGGTCATTGAGGGCGCCCCGCTCTGGAAACAGTTCCTTCTCGTACTGAGGAATGAAGTCGGTGTGAACGTGACCTTGGCCGAACTCCGGATGCTTGGCAAGGTCATCAAGGAATCTGATATTGGTCTTCAGTCCTACAATCTGAATTAGGGATCAAGGAATACAAGATTTGCAATTGTTTTACTCATTTTATTACTTAAGCACCTATCCATTTGATTAAATGAAATCAAAATCGTTTCAATAATAATAATAATAATATATAGCATTCATAGTGCACCTTCTATCTAGTTTACTATTCAGAGACGCAGAGGGAATTATTACACAGAAGGGTGTGTTATTCGAAATATGATGAGATGCTTGCGAAGCTTAATACTCAATTTTTTTTTTTTATCACTGCATATATTTCTGTTTCTCTCTCTCTTCCTTCTTTTTTGGGGGGCTTTAGGCACTCTGCAGAGTGGATTTGGTGTTCTACAAATCCTGTTTATTAATATTAATACCAAAGTCAAATCTATTCAGGCCACAGCAATCTGTTTAACTTGGGGAAAATTTTAATTTGAAGAAGTCTTGCATAATCTGGTCTGAAAAGTTGCTTCGACTTGGTGGAATATTCAACGTACGGAAGGTCGACTTATGCAAGTTTACCTGCAACTGTCTTATCAAATTGACCTCCCATCCTATCACCAAATAACACTTATATCAAATCAAATATTGAAAAATTCTTTCACATGGAAAGGGACCTGCCAATTCCAGAAGGCAACAGGTCAATGATGGCTCAATGGTAGAGCGCTTGCCTCATGAACGGGAGGTCGTGGGTTCTATACCTGGCTGAGTCATACCAGAGACTTAAAAATGGGGACTTCCGCGTTTTTGCTAGGTGCTCATCATTTATATTGGAAAAGGGTAGTAATAAAATGTCATGTTATGCAGGGCTCGCTGGTAGAGCAGTTTTCTAACTGAAGTGGCTACACTGGGTAAATAAAACATTATTCATTAATTAGTATTTATTCATTAGTATTTATTATTAATTTGGATGAAGGGCATACCTGGTAGTCATGAAGACACTGCCTGAGTTTGTCTAGAGCACTCTTTCTATCATGTGACCACACTACAAGTTTGGCAATCATTGGATCGTAGTAGGGGGTCACATCGTCACCTGAAAACAGAGAATACGAAAAAATAACACTGTTATAAATATGAAGCGATTTATCTAACTACTATTATCGAGAAAGATTTGTGAGAAGATAAAAAAAAGCATCGTTTGCAATACAAATTGTTGTCATGTTATTAAGGGAGGATATAATAGAAAAAGTCCCAATGCAAACGATCACACTACAAATCATTTTCATCTTATTTAAGAAATATGTTATAAAAAGAAGGCTGACTGTAAATGATTTCTAAATATAAAGGCAAGTTTCGTATCAATGTTGTTGAACCGAACAAAATTGTCGGCATATGGCATGACACACCCCAGTTTAACACAACCAAAGATTTGAAACAACTTCACACCTTGTCTTACACCAGTCTCAATCCTTATCGACTCATCGGCGCTCGGGGTTGCTAGGTGGATGAGGGGACCGGCCCCGGGGAGGAATCCATTATCGGGATCCTCGGCATAGATCCGAGCTTCGAAGGAGTGTCCGTGAAGACGGAGGTCATCCTGGGTAATCGGTAACGTCTCTCCTGCAGCAACCTGAACAAGATCATAGAATGAGCCAGTAGTATTGTCAGTGATTGTCACAGACAATTGTTGCAAGCTACTGAAATCCTTGCATCTGATTGGCTGAGAGCAAAGTAAGAAGGTGGAAATCACCTACAAAACTTTTCATGAAACACCCCCTGAGGAGTATTTCATGAAACAAATTGTCAGTGATTTTCACTGATATCTGTTATAAACTACTGAACTCGTATATTAAAAAGGCTGAAAAAAAATTAGTGAAAATCAGTAAATTTCCGGCTGCAACTTGAACAAGATAATAGAATGGAATCAGCATTTCCTAAAAATATTAGTGAGTGATTTGCACCGACAACTGTTAAAGATCCAGACCGGACCCGAAAATGAAATTGATAAATTATATACCAATCGAAAGCTTATAAGCTACTAAATACAGCAAGGTATGCTTTATGCATTTTCACCGCTTCCCAGCTGAGTATTTTGCTTAAGAATATTCCAATTATCGGGCTTCGAACCCCGCTTAGAAAATAGGCTTTGTTGTGCTTTTCACCTGCCTCGAGACCGTGACGTCACGTTGTGTAAGAAGCGTCGTGATTCCATAGGTTTGTACACAGAAAAAGTGGGTGATTTTTTTGCTTTCCAGATAACGCATTTCATTCTCTTCACTTCTATCACAGAGGGATATCACATATATTTTTACCCACAAGCTTGAATTTATGAAATCTACAGTTTTGAACTAGTTTTTGCCATATTTTATTTCCTGCTTATTTGGCGCAGATTTCAATTCTATCTGCATTTAGATTATGTATAACAACTTTTCCTGACATAGCAATTTAGGCCCAATAAGAGCCAAACAAAGAAATCACAAAAAAGGTAGTGAATAGTTGCAGGTTTACAAAAATTTGAACAGTGAATAATTTTGAGTGCCATTTTCATCTGAAAACGAAAAAAAATAATGGATTCATAACATGGAAATGGAATAAAATACCCAATGCTTTTGTACACAAACCTATGGAATCACAACCCTCCTGACACAACGTGACGTCATCATTTCCAGGCGACGTGGGGGTGCTCAATCGAAGCGTACTTTGGAGGAGCAGTTTCTTTGATTTTTATTTTATATTTTTAACTATTGGAAGGAGATATATGTAATATTTTTGGTATATTTGTATTGTATAAATCATTACCTTTATTTTGATATATGATTGTTTTTACACCGGTCAGGGTCTTTAAAAGCTACTGAAATCATTGTATTTGATTGGCTCAAATCATATTAGTCAAGGAAAAATCACCGTGAAGATGCTTTGTGAAACACTCCGAGATGTGTTGTGGTCTAGTGCCTGGATTATGGCACTGTAATAAGTTTCAATTAATAAATAACCCATAGAAATGCTTCCTGTCTTGACCCTGACTAAGCCAGGCCATTTTGGTAAATCATACAGCTGGGGGGGTCAAATTTTTTTTTTTTTTCTACGACAATTGTCGAGATTTTTACTGATCATAAACAAAATGAAATCTAATTATTAAAAATTGAATGAAGTAAAAATGATATATTTATGAAATTTGGCTGGAAACAGAAACTGCATTAGATTTGCCCATGAAATCACTTTTTTGGAGCAATTTTGGGTCTGACGTGTAAGTATATACTTAAAAATATTGCGTAACTCTTTCGCACACTGCAAACCTGGGAAAAGCATATTCGATCTCAAAATTTGAATGACATATTACATCCACAACAGAATACAGATATGCCATAAGAATAAAGACAGACAGATAGACTAAAGCAGATTACATGGCCTCGTCTTACAAAGAGTTACGATTGATCCGATCAATCACAATTCTATGGAAATCCAGTATTGTCATAATATTTTCTACAAGAAAATTAAAAAAATGTCCTGTGTAAACAAAAAGAAGCACACTGAATTTTCAAGAAAACCATGGATGTATGAATACATCATATTTAGAAAATATTTTGAACAAACATGCATTTCAGGGCCCCGTTGTACAAAGAGTTACGATTGATCCGATCAATCATAACTCTATGGAAATCCATCAGTGTCATAATTTTTTCTACAGGAAATTTGCAAAATGTCCTTTGTAATCAAAGGAGAACACCCCAAATTGTCAAGAAATCAATGAATTTATGGATATGCATTCATATCTAGAATTTTTTTTGAACAAACATGCATTTCGTATGTTGACTTTGCTGGCTTGCCATAGTTACGATTGATTGGATCAATTGCAACTCTGTGTAAGACGGTGCCCCTGTTCTCACCATTCCACTACACCAGCTTTAATAACCATTTCTGATAACACAAACAGACGTATTTACAAATGAGACAAACATACAGTCATACAGACAAATATAATGGAGAAGGGCAAAGAGAGACTAAAACTGATCAAGTCCGTTCTTACCTTTAGTTGCCATTCAACTAGATCTGTTTTGGTAACCATCTCTGTAACAGGGTGTTCGACCTGAAGTCTTGTGTTCATCTCCATGAAGTAAAATTTCTGCTCTGCATCCATGATGAATTCTACAGTACCTGTGAAGAGAAAATAAAACTGCTTAGAAATAAAATTATCAATTATTAAGGAAAAAATAGAACGAAAAGGCAAATAAATAAAGAACAAGAAAATTGTCATTACAATTGTAAAGAAAGGTATTAATATAACAATTTATTGATGATTTTAATCAACCCAGATATGAATGTGATTACTTGATTTCAAACAACTTGCATCAAATGAAAAATAAGCCATGGAACAAACATGATTATATATATTTTTGGGCATTTTGAGGGTACCAAGGCCTCTTCAAAGGGCACCAAGGCCAAAGTATTTTCTATTATTTTTAAGTGAGCATAATAAGACACCTTTTTGGGGGAGGGGTGGGTATGATATGATGACTTGGACCCACAATGAGCCAAATCACAAAAGGAGTAAATACTGCTAGGGACAGTGATTTTCCGCGATCGCGGAAAACGGACGGAATTCACGGAAAGGGCCTTTTGAAACGGAAAATGGCATTTCAAACGGAAAATCACGGAAAACGTATTTTCCCTCAAAATACACAGAATAGCAACAGAAATTACTCCAAAATCACAACAAAATGAGAATATTAAATGGCCAAAAAAACCCAGAAAACACGATCTCACTTCGCTACTATCATGACAATTCACACATCGTGACTGCACTTGACATCAGCACACTCGATTGTACCCCGCACCGTACCCGGCCGGCCGGGTTGACGTTGGGCTTCACATGTATCGTTCAACTACATGTACACAGTTGTGTGTTGCTGCCCTCTACGTTTGAAGATGTAACAGCACGATATCGTGGTCTTAAAATCCAAGATGGCGGATTGGGAAAAGACGATGACTGATGATAACGATGTCCAAAAACCCCCCAAATTATCGATGAAATATCATTTCACCGTGAAATAATGCTAATAATATGAAAGGTGAGGATGTATGCATGCAAAATGGGTGTGTTAAAATATTTTATTCACCCGCATAGATCCGATTAGAACGGATTTTATTGTGTTGTTGGTACAGTAGCAGATACAAATTTTGACCAGTGCGAGTGTGCATGTAAATGTGTATTACGGAATTGTCACATTTCCGTGTGTACAAAGTCTATGGGGAAACGGAATTTCCGTTTTCTGACATGCTGAAACGGAATTTGAGATTTTCTGAAACGGAAAAGGCAATTTTTTGAAACGGAAAATCACTGTCCCTATACTGCTTCCTGTAGAACTGACATAGAGATTTTAATAATAAGACTATTCCAGGCTTAATTGACTAACCTGCTCCTACATAGTTGACAGCCCTTGCAGCCTGTACAGCAGCTTCTCCTATTCTCTTTCTTACTTCTTCTGATAGATGAGGCTAAAAGAAAACAAAATATTTTTAAGTCACTTAATGATTCAATGTATAGTGCCATTGTCCATATATTTCTCTTCACCGCAGGGGACCGGCAGACATCATTTGGGCAATTCCATAGGTTGGTGGACATGAGCTCAATGTGTCTTTGTACATATAGCCCATCTGAACCTAACGTGAGTAACCACTTTATCTGCACCCCTTGTAAAAAACCATGTGTTCTTTAAATTTTAAATTATATACAAATTTGTCTCCCTAATATACTTCTTTGAAATGGATATAATCAACTTTCATAAAAGCCTTGCATGAGGACACTTTTCGCTTATGTCCACTTTTCATTTTATACATGTCCAAATCATGTAACATGAGTAACCGACACATTTTAAAGATTTGCCAGGAGCATAATGAAATTTCCCAAGTTTTGTTTTTATACAAAGGATAGTCAGACTGCGTACTATGTTGTGATAAAAAGATGTTTAGTTCCTATCAATAATAATGGAGTTACAGCTCCAAGTATGAGTCAAGGTGTCTCGAAATGTAACGTGAGTAACCGTGGAATAGCCCATTTCCCTTTGGTTAGTGTACAAAGTATTTTGGGGAAGTGGGTCCTTCAGAGGCAACTGCAGTTGATGGTGTCACAAATTGATACATTTCTGTCTATTTCCCTCTCTTTCATTTTTTCCATCTCTCCCTCCCTCTCCCACTCTAATTCTCTCTTCATCTACTTAATGCTGGTGTTTCTTCAATAATTCAGTTAACTTTTGATGTCTTCTCTTCACACTGCAATACTCCCCCTCCTCCTTCCCCCTCTCCCCTCCCTACCTCTCCCTCCCATTCCCCATTCATCTACTTACCGCTGGTGTTTCTTCAATAATTCAGTTAACTTTTGATGTCTTCTCTTTACACTGCAATACTTCCCCCTCACTCTCTACCCCGAACTTTCCCCCTCTCTCCTTCCCTCCCCCTCCCTCCTCCTTCCCCCTCTCCCCTCCCTACCTCTCTCTCCCATTCCCCATTCATCTACTTACAGCTGGTGCTTCTTCAATAATCTTTTGATGTCTTCTCTGTACACTGCAATCTCTTTCAAACAGGTATACATAGTTTCCATGTTTATCTCCAAATACCTGAACTTCGACATGCCTGTTTCACAAAAAATGAGGGAAAAACATACTTTGTCAAACATAATGTATAAAGATAGTATTTCACATCATTCATGTCAGGGTTAGGAATCAATTATTTGTTTTAAAGGAGAATGAAACCTTTGGAACAAGATAGCTTGTGTGAAAACAGAAAAATCAAAGAAACAGATGAACGAAAGTTTGAGAAAAATCAGACAAATAATGAGAAAGTTATGAGCATTTGAATATTGCGATCACTAATGCTATGGAAATCCTCACATTGGCAATGCGACAAAGATGTGTGATGTCACTTGTGAACAACTCTCCCCATTACTTTAGTATATATTTCACTTAAACTGCCTCTTTTATCACATCTATCAGTAGATCATTTATTCTTTCTATAGGAGGGCATGTAATACAGATTTAAAAGAAATACATCATGGATAAAGAGTTTGTATCACCTTAAGAAAAAGCAAAAAGAGACATTTGGGGGTATTTTATATTCCATCAAAGGGAAAGTTGTTCACATATGACATCACACATCTTTGTCGCATTGCCAAAGGGAGGATCTCAGTGGCATTAGTGATTGTAATATTCAAATGCTCATAACTTTCTCATTATTTGTCCGATTTTTCTCAAACTTTCGTTCATCTGTTTCATTGATTTTTCTGTTTCGACACAAGCCTACTTGTTCCAAAAGTTTCATTCTCCTTTAAGACCTAGTTTCTTACTGGCTTGGGGCTATTATTGAACTACTTGGGGCTATTCCCATTACATTAGGGCTACAACAACCGTATGGTGTCCATTCCAAAGCCAATTGGCGAGACATTGATTCTCATTAACAGGTCCCTTGGAGAGTACACCAAGCAGTCAGTCCTCTGGTTGCTAACTAACATTTACACCTCCTTAGCATTCAGATGAAAAATAAGATTTAAATCCTTTTAATATTCTTTTAACCTTAATAAAAATAACAAAAATCATGAAACTGCAGGAATCAACCATCAAAGAGGTTAAAGGTCAATGTTACTTCGTACCTTGGGGTCTCGACAAACTTTTCAACAAGCATGATGTCATCGTCAAAAGATTTCTTGGCCTCTCGCATAGCTGACTCCAAGGCCTCATCAAAATCTGCTTCTGTCTTCACAATACGCATACCCTGTAACAGAAAAAAACATATACCAGAAATGAATTCCCCTACGAGATGTGTGTGGATGACAAAAAAAAAGATATTGTCATTCATACACATTCAATTGACATTCGTAAAGGGGAAATCCAACCCCACAAAAAAAGTTGATTTGGATAAAAAGTCAGAAATAAAAAGCATAATGCTGAAAATATCTTTAAATTCAGATGTAAAATAAGAAACTTATGACATTTCAGAGTTATGCTAATTTCAGAAAAAGGCTATATGTACAAGGATTATATGCAAATGAGAGAGCCAATTATGTCAGTTATTGTTATCATTGTAACCTACATACTGTATAGAGATTCAATAAAGAGGGTCTTTATTGTCAAATCTGCAAAAATTGAATATTCTATAATTGATCTAATAAAGTACAAAAGAAATAGTAAAACTGAAGGACATCGGCCATCTCATTTGCATATCATTTGTGTTGTGCATATTACTGGGGGTTTTCTTTTCATTTCACATCAAATTTTGAAGGATTTTTAACATTAATGGAATGAAATGAATGAATTTGATATGAAATAAAAGGATTGCACTGAATTGAAAAAACATAATAACATGAATAATAAATGGGTTTACATAGTGCATTTCCAGAGGATATAAATTATAATGTAAGCAGGTTTTAGAGGGAGATTTCTCTCTTTTTTCCTTTTTATCCATATCAACCAATTTCGGGGTGGAATTTCCCTTTCATGACAAAGAAATATATTAAGATTAGAATTTACTGACTGACCTTTCCTCCACCACCCCTGACAGCCTTCAGCATGACGGGATATCCTATACGCTCCGCCTCCTGCCTCAATCTCTCTTTTGATTGGTCCTCGCCATGGTAACCCTCAATGATTGGCACGCCAGCTGCTGACATGATGTGCTTGGATGTGCTAATAGGAAATAGAATAGTTTAATTCCTATGATAAGATTGATTTCTAGCATTCACTTGCTCTCAGTCAATCAGATGTGGGGATTTCAGTAACAAATAACATCTTACAATGAAAATCACTTATAAAATGGATCATGAATGCTCCTCTGTAAATAGTGACGCAAAGAGCCAAAAAACTTTGAGGGGGCACAACAGGGTGTAATGGGAAAATTTCTGAAAAGTTACGAGTGAGCGATGCAAGTGAGAAAAAATGTTGACCTTTTTTAATTGAAAATCTAATATTGGGATATATTTGACATAATATTCAGCAAATATAATGTTTTCCACTATTTCCTTTCCTTTTCTTTTCTTTCTCCTTCATTTTCTTTCTTAGTTATGGGACTTTTTTTTAGTGGAGGGGGAGGGGGGTGTCGGAGCCCCCTCATCTCGATATAAGCGAGCCAAAAAATTTGCCCTTTTTGACTGAAAAAAACTAATTTTGTGATAAATTGTGAACATAATATTCAACAAATGTATTATGTTTCCCCTTTTCCCTTTCCTTTTCTTCTTTTCTCCTTCTCTTTCTTTCAATGGTTATGGGACTTTTTTTTGGTGGGGTGGTCAAAGCTCTCTCTATTCTGTACATCAGTGCCTGTAATCAACAAGTGAAACATAAACCTTACCTCTTGATGCCCATATCCCTGATAGCTGATGACGGTGGTCCAACGAAGATAACGCCTTCCTTGTCGCAGAGGTCAGCAAACTCTGTATTCTCTGAGAGGAAACCATATCCAGGATGGATGGCCTGAAAAGTCAATATCAAGGAAAATCACTTTATTCCTCTTCTTCTGATAAAGATGATGATGATGATGATGATGGTGGTGATGGTGGTGATGATGATGATGTAGATGATGATGGTGATGATGGTGATGATGGTTATGATGATGATGGAGATGATGATGAAGATGATGATGATGATGATGGATGGTGATGATGTAGATGATGACAATGATGATGATGATGTAGATGATGATGATGATGGTGATAATGATGATGATGATGTAGATGGTGATGATGACGATGATGACGGTGATGATGATGATGATGAAGATGATGATGATGAAGAAGATGATGAAGATGATAATGATGAAGATGATGATGATTAATGTTAATGATGACAAAGATGATGATGGATGGTTGACCATTTTTCTTCTTAAAAAAATGTAATCAAACCTTCCTGACACAATATGACATCACATATTTCAGGCCATTAAAAAGCATAATAAAGTGTATTTTCACCCCTCGCTCTGCTGAATTATTAAAGCAAATTCCTAACTTGTCATAGTTTGTAGCTGTCAATATCACTTTTAGCATTGATTTGGGTCTTTTAATAAAATAATTGGTGATTTCGCAAAATACAAACATGCAGTATAAAGTGCCATCATAATGACAAAAAGACAATACTGTACCAACCTAAAATGAGATGGAAACCCCAAAATGGTATGTAATTATTCATTTGCATTAATGTGAACGGTGGGTACATTCTAATTTGAGAAGAATCAGTACTGGTAAGCAAGAATACAGTGAAATTCATACACCAAACAAAACAATAACTGACCTGAGCCCCCGATGCCTTAGCTACTTCTATGATCTTCTGTTTGTTGAGGTAGCTGAGCTGAGAAGCGGCTGGTCCTATGTGATAGGCTTCATCGGCCTAGGAGTCAAAGATACAAGAGGGATGTTGCATTATTATGGAAATAGGGTCGACACTACGTTTTATTAGAATCCTCAGAAGAAAAATCATGGGATCCACGAAGAACACCGAATTTCACAGAAAATTATATTTGAGGCCCCCCAAACTTGAATTACGAAAAGATACAATAAAAATCATGAAAATCAAGCAAAATATAACAAAAATAGGGTCAACACTACATATTTTATTAAAATCCTCAGAAGAGAAAATCATTGGATTCATGAAGAACACAGAATTTCACAGAAAAATTATATTTCAGGCCCCCCAAAATTGAATTATGAAAAGATACAGTAAAAATCATGAAAATGCAAGCAAAATACAACAAAAGAAAACCATATATCAGAGGAATTCCTTGCCAATCAAACTTCTTTTGAATTTTTAGCATGCATTCATCAAGCTTTTTCTGCATACTGCATTTCATAAATGTAAGTACATCTATATATTAGGTACATTTATAAATTAGATTTTCACTATTATCATGATTTAGGAATATCACTGCAGAACACAGATTTACATATACTCTAGGGCCCGTATTCTGAAGTTGGCTTTAACTTAAACTCAGGCTTAAAGTTGTGGTTTAAGTATGGATAGCCAATTGTTACATAAATCACTAACGGTAGAGATATCATATTTCAGCTCATTCGGCTATCAAATCATTCATAATTGTCTAGGAAGTATTCATTTGGATGATTGTCTTCACCATCGATGAATCAGGAAAGAGCACAGTAAACATATTAGGAAACATACAACTTAAAGGGGAATCCAGCCTTGGCCATTAAATGTTGTGTTGGGAAGGAGAAAAATAAATTAAACAGAATGGTGAAAGTTTGAAAGAAATCGGACAAGCAATAAGAAAGTTATAGCTGCTTTAAAATTGAGATCACTAATACTATGTAGATTTCAAATTAGCAACTGGGTAAGTAAATTATGACAAGGGGCAAGGACAACTTTCCCATAGGCCATGTACTTTATTATCAGGGATTTGTGGTTTTCTCGTAAGTACCCATTCCCCTGGGGCAGTAATCTAAATATAACCCAGGTAGTATATTGTCTTATGTCCTCATGAAAGAAAAATATAATTTGAAATAAAACTTTTGGGGAAAATTACATTTTAGCCATAATATGTATTGGAGTACATGGAAGAGTAGTCCTTGCCTTACATCACTTTGACATCCCATATGCGGCCAATTTGAAGTCTCCATGGGTATAGTGATTACCAATATTTACAACTTTTACAAATTCATAACTTTCTTGTTGTTTGTCCAATATTGTTCAAACTTTCACCGATCAACTTGTCTGATTTTTCTTTTCCTTATAAAATCAAGTTTTTATTTGGGTTGGATTCCCCTTTAATACAAATTTTGACACTCTTGGCTTCCCATAATTTTAGCACGGAGTTAGACCATGGTCTAAGTTAAACCTGACTTCAGAATATGGGCCTAGATGTTCCAAAAAACATGACAAGGTGTTGCAACAAATTGTTTTGTTTTTTCAATTGATTATAGATACAATCAATCAGTCGATCAGAAAGATTTGCAATCAATTGTACAATATATTATTAATTTTGGGCCCTCGACTGACTCAGAATCAATTGCATGTCTTGTAATGCAAACAAGTACATAATAAAGTTGCGCAAATTTATGAAACTGTGATTAACTGAAATGCCAACAAGGGCCTGTCAATGTCATTCACAAATTCAAACCGTAATATCAGTGAAACATAACCTAAATATATCCTTACCATGGCAACATGCATGGAGTTTCTGTCTGCATCGCTGTAGACTGCGACTGTTTTAACACCGAGCTTCCTAGCTGTGCGGATCACACGGCAGGCAATCTCACCTCTGTTTGCGATCAAAACCTTGCTGATAGATGCTGTAGAAACTGAAATTGACACAGGGGAGAGATTCACTAATTAAATAGCTGAAATTAATTTAAACTGCTGTCAAATTAAATTTTGTGATTAGATTTTTTTTTTTAGATTTAGATTTAGATTTTATTTCCGTTCAACAATTTTTTCAAAATATAATCAAAGCAACAATACATATTCAATATAATCAATAATACAGACAAATCAATGAAATTTCGTAACAAATGTTGAATATAAATTAAACATAACTACAAAGAAACAAGAAATGAACGGAGGGACTTGCCAAGAAAAGCAAAAGCTTGTAGAGAATGCAAGCCCCTAAACTTAGTTTCAATACTAATTATAAACAAACTATATATACAACTCTATACAAAAATCGAGACGGACACAGAAGACAAACTTAAAACAAGTAATCCACAAATATCAAAATAAAACGAATAAGCGACAACATTATTTGGTTGGTCTATGGCTTTTCAGAATAAATTGACTATAGTGGTTACTGACTCACCCTCAGATTTGTGAGGATTTAACCTACATGGGCTTGAGTTTACACATTAAACCAATAGATATACATTCCTTTTATAGGAGACACCTTTGCAATTTATTTTTATATTGAATATTTAGCAATAATATATGGATGGTGATTAGAAAGACACAAAAAATGAAAGTTTATTTTTGAATAAACCAGTTGTCAAGCATGGAATGCGCTATCAATTAATCTTTTTACCTGATCTGGATAAACATCCTGCTTGCCATCCTAACTTCCTGGTCAGTTCTGCAAATTTTCTGAAAGAAAAATAGAAAAATCGTATCATGGGTATATTACAGCTATTCCTGAAACCTAACTTTGTTTAGCTCTTAAAAAAATATCACTGAGTCTATAGCACTTCAAATTGAAAGTAGCTATAAAACTGATAAAATCCTTGGGGAAAAAGCATTTGGATCATTTTTCTAAGGTACTTTAAAAGAATGAGAACACAAGTTTGATTTACTTTTAATTATCATAGGACGAAAATGTGATAAAATTACATTGCCCCGACTGGAATTTAAACCCAGGACCCTGGCTTGCATGACCAGTGCTCTACCAACAATTTGTGTTGGAAAATTTTCTATAAAAAAGATAACATGAAAAATTAAATAGAGCTTTCCAATGACTAAATAAACACTGCTTTTGATAATGTGTAAGTTTGTTAATGATAACAATTTAATCCTTCTCTCAGAGTTCAAATTTACATGTACCTTTAAAAAAATAATTCATTATCGTTAGTTTTTACAGTAAATTTTGTTCATGATTAAATTCAGATTACATTAAGTACAAAGTTAGAAATTTGTGAACAAAATATTCAAATGAATGAAAGATAACAAACTTGCAGTTTATTAATATCATATCACATGTCAAAAAGAAAGTTTGGGTCATGTTTAGTACATCAAAGCCCATCATTGATGACCAGTCTCAAATGCTCAATTTTACAACCTGTGTTAAAATCTCTCAGCAGTTGATGTGATTAATGTGCATGATATGAAATTAGTGTTTGATTTGTATCTTATCAATATTCAAGATTTGTATTAATTGTTGATGGGTGAACTTTGATATTTACTCTTCATATGACCAAGATATTGGTTAAATTAATTACTAATTAGCATCAGGGAATAATTTTCCTGGTATTGCATTGCAATTTGCTCCACATTTATTAAAGACTGCTATGCATAAAGTCTTTTGTATAGCATATTTTTACACAGGACTGTACGTTACTTAGTTGAGAACTTTTCTCTTATGACCAAAGATGCTATTCAAATTTGTAAAGCAAAATTATTCCCTGAGCATCTACAAGACATGGGTGGCATCAGTAGCTGTTGCAAGCCAATGGGAGTGATGAAATTAATAAGGGTTGAATCTGAACAATTTCTACATATGTGTAGGTACATGTAGTCTAGCTACTTTTTAAATTGATGAAGTCTAGTTGTTAGGTCACTAAACTGTGAATCACTATGAAGGGGGTACACACAGGTATATGTGTGCCAATATTGGGATTTTCTAAGACTAAATGTGTCGATGTGGTTTTGTTCACCAAACTTTTCAAACGGTCTCTTTATTTTTGGAGTGTGTGATATCAAACACATTTCCCTAGTGCATGGTTGTTTGGGAAGACACAGTTATTTTACCAAAATAGATCTACACCTATATTCAGAGCCTACATATATGATAACCTCTTATCATGGTAAGGGGTTCTGAAGCTAGGCACTCAATGTGCACTCTTTATATCGGACTGTTACAGCAGTGTAATAAGTACAAATCTCACTTAA
Source organism: Lytechinus pictus (assembly GCF_037042905.1). Classification (NCBI taxonomy): domain Eukaryota; kingdom Metazoa; phylum Echinodermata; class Echinoidea; order Temnopleuroida; family Toxopneustidae; genus Lytechinus; species Lytechinus pictus. Next base: position 10,669,821 of record NC_087260.1, read on the forward strand.
GTCAAAAATTTCCATAAAGGCTGCAATAATAATCACAAAGAGCATAAAAATTGCAACTTTTTGCAGTTTTGTAGTTCTTTCACATTTTCCTACAATGATTTAAATAGATCTTAGAAATTAAAAAAATGTTTGATTCCTCCTTGAATATGAGAAATTGCCAGTTTTGCAACCTATTGTGATTCAATCAAGATTCCTCCCTAATGTCAAATCTTCAAAATTGGAAATATTGTAAGATTTATGTCAACTGTTTCATTTGCTATAACTGTCTTTTGGAAACAATTCAACTGAACATACCGGGTAATCACAAAATCCGATTTTGATGAAATTTTCAGCATTATGCTTGTTTGATATTTTTCTATTTATTCAAAAGTGCTGGGGCAGCCTTGCCCTTGGCTTTAACCTATATGTACTTCATATTTTTATGGCAATGTAGCTCACTGTCGATCTCTGATCGTCTGCATAGATATAGGAGGATCAGAGTATGAGTGCAATCTTACCAAAATTTACTGTCAGGATCATGGCTACAAAATCAATCCAATTCTTATTTTATTACTCTATAATGAAAACCAGTAAAGTTTACTACAATCTAGATCTACATGACTGTATTTCACCAGTTATTTCCTAACATTTATCCAAACAAGTCAAAACCATCATGTAATGGTCAATGGTCATCTTTTTTTTTTTCTCTCTCTCTCTCTCTGTTCCTTACTTTTTTCTTTCTTCTCTTTTTTTCTGTTCCCTTCTCCTCTCCTCTTATATTTTTTTAATTTCATTTCCTTTAGCTTCAGTTGTTTGGCTTTGGCTTTCCTTTCCTTTCTTTCTCTTTTTTTTTCATTCATCATCATTGTTTGTTTCTTTTTTTTATTTCGAAGTTCTTAATTCTTCTCTCTCCCTTTTTCAGGGTTGATCTGCCTCCTTCAAGATTAATGATTTTCGCAGATAATAGGATAATATTGCAGATATTCCTGCAATAAAAGGAGGAAACAGATTATAGAGTCTACAGAAGTGTGACCTGTTGAAAGTTGAAATTTTCTTTAGCTCACGCTAGAAGTGGGTCAGTGTCGCAGACGTCCTCGTCATGTCACCCTGTCCCTAGAGCCTAGGCTAGCAGTGCACCAGCTATAGCGCTAGGCAGCTAGGAAAGAAAAGAAGTGAAAAAAAAGGAAAATGAAAAAAATAATTGTGTCTTATTGTTCTTAGCCAACGTTACAGACGCTACTTTGGCGAAGAACAGTAAGAAACAAGATGGCGGTGTAAACATCAAGCAAGTTTCCCCCGTCTTTTCATGATATTTTCTCGAATTTTTAATGAATTCTTGTTTGAAAATGAAATCAATATCATAAAAATGTCAGAAATGAAGTTGTATCCCATTTACATGATTTAGCCAAGGAAAGTAGAACTAGAAATCTGGAGGGCAAAAGTTTCATATTTGTTCGCGGTACACGCACATGAATGGGACGCAATCCCTGGCTCCGTGGAGAGTAAGCATACATTACTTAGTAAATGATTTGTACTCTCTAGGAGCCTCCTAGCTAGGAACAACCAAATGCAGAACAGCAGAGACTGATCGCTCGATCTAGTTACATTTACAACTAACAAGTTACAATTTAGAACAGGAAAAAAATGGGGAAAAAGGAAAGAAAAGAAAATAACATTAATCTCAAATACGAAAGAAGCTATTAATTCTTTCAAAGAAAAACAAAGCTCCAAAAAGCAGAGGTAAAAATAGTAATTTCTTGCAGGGCTGCCAACTCTCACGCAATCTGCGTGAGCCTCACACAATTCACCCAATTTTCATGCTGATCATAGGAATTCTCACGCTGAACCCCGAAAATAGAGAGAAAAAAAGTTTATTAGCCTATATCGGATATTCAATAACATTATAACTCGGCCAGGCAAAAGTTTCAAAGTTTTTAAACACACAAGCACAAAGCTAAACCATCAATGCAAATTGGTTTCGTTTTGCCGCGCAAAGACAAGATATTGAGTTGCGATTGGATTACTGTATCCCCTGTGTGAGAGCTGGTGACGTTGAAATTTTACTATGAAGCGGGGTTTTTGTGCAAGGCACAACGAGCGATCGAGTGTCGATGCAATGCCATGACGATAGCCCTCTGAATACATGATAGCCCCACATATGCATTTGTGTTTGTGTTGATACACTTGGTTTCTTTTGTAGCTTTATTTTAATTGAGCCAAAAAGAAACTGATAATTTATTTATGATGATAGTTTTAGCATTCTTCCTCTGTGTTCTTTCTATCTTTCTTTCCTTCTTTCTTTTCAATCTTTCTTTGCGTCTTCCCTCTCTTATTTCATTTTTTGTTACTGTCTTTCTTTTTTAATTTTCCTTCTTTTCTTTATCTTTCGTTCTTTCTGTCCTTTTAAAAAATATTTTTCTCCGTTTTTGTTTCTCTTTCTTTTTTTTCTTTCTTTTTTGATTTCTTTCTTTCTTTATTTCTTGAGTCCATCCATCCTATATTTATCTCTTCTTTCTTTCTTTCTTTCTATCTTTCCTTCCTTCCTTCTTTTTACCCTTTCGTTCCTTCATTCTTTGTTTCTTTTTTGTTCTTTCTTACTTACTTGGATTTACTTGGATGTAGAGACATAAAGCTGGAAGCTTATTTGTCCCTCGTCACGTAGGGTTGTCTCTGGTATGGTCAATATTTTAATGGATGGGATTTCCAGTGCCTCTCGATTGCAGATTTATTTGCATTTACACTACTTAGCAGAAACTGCTTCCTCAGGCAAAGCATTCCAGTTATTAATGGTTCTAGCTGTAAAAGCATATTGCAGTGTCTGTAATCTACATCAGTATTTCCTGAATTTCATACTATGACCTCTGGTCCTTTTATTATCATCAAGATGGAACAGGCTACTCAGATCTATCCGATCAATACCTCTTGTGATTTTGAAGATTTGAATTAATTCTGCTCTTTGCCTTCTGTATGAAAGAGTAGGGAGTCCCAAAATTCTCAATCTTTCAGGGTAATCTAAATGACGAATGCTGGGAAGTAGTCTCGTTGTATCTTTTCTAGTTGATCTTCATCTTTTTTCTAAGACTGGAGCCCAAGCAGGATTACAATGTTCTAGGGTAGGACTTGCAATAGCTTTGTAGAGTTTGAGCCAGCCCTTCTCATTTAGAGCCGTGAAGGATCTCTTAATTATGCCAAGCTTGGTATTGGCTCTTTTTGCAATATCAGCAGCATGTTCAACATTTCCATCCATCCTTTCTTTACCCTTTCTTGTTTCTTATTTCTTCCTTCTTTCAGCCTTCGATCTTTCTCTCATTCCTTCCTTTCTTCTTTGTCTTTTGTTCTTTCTTTCTTTGTTCCATCCATCCTTTTACCTTTTCTTTTTTTCTTTCTTATTTTTTTCTTTCTTTATTTCTTCCTTTCCTTCATTCTTTTAAGGGAGCAGCAGATAATCACAGGTTGAGGTTTCACTGCTAAGCTTATATAATATAAAGACAGTTGATTTGGAATAATGCGCTTAAAAATGTGGATTTTTTTTTCAAGGTCAGAGAACTTCATTAAAAAAGTCAATTAACCTACATGTATTTGAATCCTGCCTTATGACCGAATCTGAGTTAAAACAAGTATGTGCAAAAGCTCCCTATACCGTGGAAGGGGGGACACCCCCCCTTCCCCTTCCACCCCCCCTCGGGCTTGGTCGCTTCGCTCCCTCCCTCGCAGAGCTACCAAGTCTCACGCATTGTGCGTGAGACTCACGCATTCAGGGTCCGTCTCACGATCTCACGCATGGCACCCATTTTTCTCACGCATCGGGACCCGACAGTATGGACATGGTAGTAATATGGATCGATATCATGATGAAGCCTATAATCAATACTATATCTCGCGCACGCGCCTTTTCGAAACGTACAAGTGTAAGTACTGGTTGCGCGCGCGCAGAAACGCCGAGTCATGAAAATCTCACGCATAACATTTTTTTGAACTTGGCATCTCTGCCCTCACAATGTCTCACTCCAAACTCTTCTCAAAAGTTGGCAGCCCTGTTCTTGGCTGGTTGCCAGCCCAAGATCACTCACATGTATTTCGAGGTTAGTATTAGTATACTAATAGTATACCCAGTTGTTGTGTGTCCGGACGATCAATTTTAGAATATAATTATTAATAGAATTAGAAACTAAACTATTTGGAAAAATAAATACAAGCGAAGTTTCATCAATTTTTAATACAAAATCAAAAATGTTAGGAAATATTATAGAGAACAAATTAGAAGATTATTACTTCCATTGAATTCATATTTTTAGTGTAATCCAAAGACAAAAAAGAAGGCATCAAAAATATAATGTGTCCGGACATCCGACCCCCCATCCTAGTGAGTAATACTAATATAGAACTAGAAGAAGTTGAGAGCGCTAGCCTAACGTTAGGCTACACAAAATCATACATGTGGGTCTACATAAAAAATATAGCGAACTTGTAATACGTCATTAAATAAATTTTGCTTGAGTAAACCATCATAAAGACGGTGTAGTTATATCTGATTTTACCAATGCTTTTCAAAATAGGCAAACATACCTCGAATTCAGCTGCAATATCAGAGAAGAAGCCATTTTTAACGTTCTTTCCGAAAAATACGAACCAGCAAAAAAATTCACAACCTCGTATGTTAAATGTTACTATTTATTGATTTTCATGATGATCAGACTTCAAGATTTTTCACAAGAATACCTTTAAAATTATATAAAAATGAATTTAGTAAATTAAATTGATTTTTTTGTAATTTTATTTAAAAATGCGAGAAGCAACGACCCTTGGCCTTGACCGATTGGCAACGTTGTTACCAGCAACCATTATCAACATATCTGAAAGGTAAGCCCATTTCATCGCTTCATTTTCTCATTTATTAAGCTAAAAAAGCAATATTTTTATATTTTGTGAGATTTTTTCCGTGGAGTCAATCGTATACATATTGAGTGTGGCTATTTAAGATGTAATTATAAATTTAATGTATTGAAACACAACACGAAAATTAATGATCAGATTAGTTTATCAGACTAGTCACTAACGCCGGCGCAGTCCCATATGCTGTTAATTGTGTAGGCCTAGGTATGACTTTATTTTGGAGGTGTTTGTTGTATGGTAGTGGTCAGTGGATCGTATTACCGAACACTTTTCATGAATTCAATCATATCAAACACATTATTATCATAAAATTCACCAAACTTTCACCATAAATACACAATTACCTACAAAATATAAATATGTAAAAATTTTGCCGAAATCGTTAGTCCTTTTTACGATATTAGCTTCCAATCGGACCCCTCTTCGCATGTGAAATATTTTGGTCACATGAAAAGGTATCGTATTACCGAACATGTGTTTTCTATGGGAAAAGTTGAAAAAACAACAAAATCACTGATGAGCTATTTTGACCATATTTTTGTTATTTTTAGAATATTAAGACTTTGATAATGTGTTTTTTACAACTTTTCATCATCTTTCTATTTAAGTTCTCTTTGGAAGGATGTTGCCCCGGGATGTTGCAAAATTTTGAGCGAATAAAATTATTTTCTGATGCGTATGATGCGCGCGTTCGGTAATACAAGGCCGGTCGGTAATACAATCACTCACTATATAATTGTCATCTGTTCTTCTCTTCCTTTAAACTATCTTTTCTGCATTTCATTTCCTATTCCGAGTTACATTATTAATATTATGTTAACCCTGGCCTAAATAACCCCTAGTCCAAACCAAACTCCAGCAATAAATAAAATATAATTTGTCAGAAAAAAAAAACTATGACTATGAGGCCTAGGCTAGGCCTAGGGTGTCTGGAGAAAAAAATTATTTTTCTTATTTCAAGAAAATATCACATTTTCTTTGTGAATTCGAAGAGAAATGACCTTCAGACTGACAGAAATGTAACATTTTTGAAAAAAATCCAATTATTGGCTGCAAAAAAGAAGAATGAAATTAGGCCTAGGAGGTAAATTTTCAGCATTTCTCTGCCAAAGACTGTGTAGTTAAGAAATGGACACACACAAATCCAAATTTTTAGCTTCCGAGATCGAGAGCTGTTATAAATTTATTATTAATGCCAAAAACTTGTCCATAAAGAGTCCAATAGGATTTTTTATGCTCTATCTGATGGTATGATTTTTATAAAGATTTGGAAACCAGATCACAATGAAAAATTGCGACAAAGTGAAAAAAATTGTGCAAAACAGAAATTTCATTTTCCCATAGAAACGCATGGAGAAATGGCAATCTCAACACACACAAAAATAAGGGTTTGCAATTTATCTCTAAATCCTTATTTAAAATGATCATATAAACTTGTCCTTACTGTCAAAAGAAGCCCCTGAATTTTCTCTTTCTATACATGCCAAACACAAGTTAATAATCAATTCAGATCACATTTTTCTAGTAGCCTGAACTTCCCCGAAAAAATGTGCCATATTTTCCCCTAAATTAGCCTGTTTTATGCTGACACTTTTCAGTGTGGCTTCAGACACCCTACTATGAGTATGAATGATGAATGATGACTGAGTATGAGTATGACACTGAATGACTGATGTTTGATGACAGTGTCACTGGAGTGTCAGTGACAGGGGAAGGACGTTTGAGGAAAAAGTTGAAATGGTTTTCATTGCATTTTACCACAGCTCCTAGCTCCTGAAATTAAACAAATTCTAGATTGTAATCATTATATAAAAGATAAAGGCATTAATAGCATCGATAAAAAACAAACTTTTTTTACAGTCGAAATCGAACATTGTATCTAACTTTACATGTACGGTACATAGAATGTAAGTTAAGTTTAACATTAGGGATGGAGAGGTCACAAAACTTGAAATACTACTAGCTTTCTTAATCTTTGATAGATTTTCTTCAAAACATTCAGTCTTCACCAAAAGTTTTTATTTTGTCCCTAGACATATTTCTGGAAGTTTTACAACAAACATTTCTTCAGGGTGAACTTTCCCGTTAATAATAGTGTAGTCTTAGCTAGCCACCTTTTCGTCATCATCATCAGCTGTGCGATGCCAACATGACTTGAAGGGGAAGTCGAATAGGCCTACATACCTTGAAGCGCCACGCTTTCATCTTCCATCTTATGACTTTGATGTCTATGAAAATTTTAACTTTTTATTTAAATTCAAGCATTGTGAATTCTTCGTTGTTATTTTCTTTAATGGATACTGCAAGAAATATCTGTGTTATTTAATTGTTTCTCTCTTTTTTTGTCTGACAGCATTGAAGAACAAAATGAGTGGTGTCAACACAGAGCTAGAAATCCAGGCCCATGCCCTTGTGGATCGCGTGATTGACAATGCTCGGAAGCGAATCGTTACTGAACTAGGAGACACAACCGAGATCATGAGCCGTCCTGTGTCCTCCATCAAGACCTACGACAGCCTGCTTTTCCGAGAGACAGAGGACTACGAGATACCGAAAATTGAGTGGATGACGATTGAAGAATTCAACACTGACCTGGGTATCGAGAAGTTAGATGAGTTTGTAAAGGTATCAATATTATTTTCCCATTATATTTTTTTCAGTATAATATCAAATTTCAAACCTTGATCACCATAATTACAATATACGTTAACCAGTTTTAGGAATTTTTATATCACATCCAGCTCTTTCAACGCAATGTTTTATGATGTTCGTGTTTCAACATGCCGTTGTTAACCCCCCCCCCCTCCCCCAATTATGATAATGGGTAAGTATATAAATATTCATAAATAAATGAATATTGAATGAATATTAGTATAACAATTAAAAGAAAAGTCCACCCCAACAACAAGTTGATTTGAATAAAAAGAGGAATATCAAACAAGCACAACACTGAAAATTTCATCAAAATCGGATGTAAAATAAGAAAGTTATGACATTTTAAAGTTTTGCTTAATTCCTCAAAATAGTTATATGTACATCCCGGTCGGTATGCAAATGAGGGAACTGATGACATCACTCACTATTTCCATTGTATTTTATCATATGAAATATTCTAATTTTCTCCCTATTGTCCTGTGAAACCAAGACTTATTTCTCCCTGAACCTGTGGAATTACCATTGTTAAAACATTTTATGGAACAGTCAGGTTGGTCCTTATTGTTAAAATCTTTAAAAATTGAAATATTGTATAATTCAAACAATAAAAAACAAAAGAAATAGTAAGGGACATCATCGATTATCTCATTTGCATGTGACTAAATTGTGCATATAACTATTTTGTGAAAAATAAGCGGAACTTTAAAATGTCATTACTTATTTTACATCCGATTTTGATGAAATTTTCAGCATTATGCTTGCCTGATTTTTCTCTATTGATTCAAACCATTTTTCTGGGGTGGACTTGACCTTTAAATGTTGGAAACAATGAGAATAACAGTTCCAAAACAAGAAGGACTAGAAATTTTAATGCTGTCTAATTCATAGAATTTAATATAATGTGAATTGGAATTGAACAACCTGGGCCCTGTTTGCCCTGCACGTTACCATTCTATGGTAATTGTGTTCCATGTACTGTTCGTTTTTAATTACATTTTGCCTTGAACTCGATAGCAATCCATGGCGGAATTTGTGTATCAATAGTTCTTCAAAATCCATTCTTTTTTTTTTGGGGGGGGGGGAACTGCTGCCATTGTTAACCGGTTAAAGAACCTTATGTGTCATGTTGTGATTTTTTCATATCGAGTACTGAATATATATTTTAATACGCTCTCCCCCACCGCATACACTTAGACATGGGAGTACGACAACAGCTGGTTGTACTGCATTGATTTTCTGAGAGAGGAAGACGACAAGTACTGCAAGAAATACCGCTATCAAGTCCGATGGAGCATTCCTACTCGGAGGAAACCTATCCCACGAGCCACAGCGTGCGTATATTTCACTATCGAGGTCTCCAAGATCAAACCTAAGGTACGATCTGATTTATTTTAGTTGCTTTTATTGTGCAAAGGGGCTTTATTTCAAAATCAGAGATGATTGACATTTTCCAACTGTTCACACCCCCCCCTCTGGCTTGTCTTTAAAATCTGGGAAATGTATTTCAAATATTAATCATTGTGTTATAGGAAAGTGTTCTAGCAGACAAGGGTGATTGGTCTCTCTAGCTTAACTTGCTTGATCTTTTCCCCATCTTGGTAATCAAATATGGGTGCATAGTAGTTTCTTTTAGCTGCTTGCTTCTAAAAAAAAAGATCAAATTAAAAGCATGAATGACCAAATCATTTGTAAGAGGGGTGCATGATGAGCTATGAAACATGTTAATCCTGGACATACATGCAGATCTAATATAATGAGTTTAGTTTATTCTTACCTAGATCTGTTTTTGTCTCACCTGCATAGCAGAGTGAGACTATAGGCGCCGCTTTTCCGACGGCGACGGCGGCGGCGGCGTCAACACCAAATCTTAACCTGAGGTTAAGTTTTTGAAATGACAGCATAACTTAGAAAGTATATGGACCTAGTTCATGAAACTTGGCCATAAGGTTAATCAAGTATTACTGAACATCCTGCCTGAGTTTCATGTCACATGACCAAGGTCAAAGGTCATTTAGGGTCAATGAACTTAGACCATGTTGGGGGAATCAACATCAAAATCTTAACCTAAGGTTAAGTTTTTGAAATGTCATCATAACTTAGAAAATATATGGACCTAGTTCATGAAACTTATACATAAGGTTAATCAAGTATCACTGAACATCCTGCATGAGTTTCACGTCACATGACCAAGGTCAAAGGTCATTTAGGGTCAATGAACTTTGGCCAAATTGGGGGTATCTGTTGAATTACCATCATAACTTTGAAAGTTTATGGATCTGATTCATGAAACTTGGACATAATAGTAATCAAGTATTACTGAACATCCTGTGCAAGTTTCAGGTCACATGATCAAGGTCAAAGGTCATTTAGGGTCAATGAACTTTGGCCAAATTGGGGTATTTGTTGAATTACAGCCATAAATTTGAAAGTGTGTTGGTCTAGTTCATAAAACTTGGACATAAGAGTAATCAGGTATCACTGAACATCCTGTGCGAGTTTCAGGTCACATGATCAAGGTCAAAGGTCATGTAAGGTCAAAGAACTTTGGCCACGTTGCTGGTACATGTATTTGTTGAATTGCCATCATATCTCTTTAAGTGTATTGGTCTAGTTCATAAAACGTGGAAATAAGAGTAACCAAGTATCACTGAACATCTTGTGCGAGTCATAGTAGTTTTCAAAATCAGCACTGCTGCTATATTGAATCGCGTGATGCAGGTGAGACGGCCAGAGGCATTCCACTTGTTGCTATTAAAAAGGACTATATAGTATTAATGATAGATTTTCCTGATATGAGAATAAAACAGCATTGTATTTACTCTTGCATCTATTCTTGTCAATGTAATTGTTAGAAACCTTTATTGACAGCCTAAATATTGAGTGTAGATTCATTGATGATGTTATTTTCTATAAATAAATAAATTCCTGTATTACTTGCTCTTGAATATAAGTAAAATAACGCAGTGATACTCGTAGTGTATAAAAATGAATATATTACAAACACTTACATGGGAAAATCTATACACCAATGAGTGTACCATATTAGAAAAGTGTATTCATCTATTTTCATTTATCCATTCATTTATTTAACACATTAATGTATTTATTTATTCATGTATCTTCTTCATTTTCAGACCTATCCAGTGTCTGTGTACTACGTGTTCGAAACAAATCGTCTCGTCCATCAACCTGGTCTCTCAAGGTTTAGGGATCGATGGCTCAAAGACATCATCGACACCAAGATCTTAGTCATGGATACAGTTACATTCTGAATAACCTTTAAAAAAAAGACTATCAAGTGCAGACTTCTTTTAGACAGCAGCAAGTTATCTGTGGCCGTTATTTATCATAGACAATAATTATTACATTCTGAAAAAAAGTAAATATAACATTCAATGTTCGCTGGCTCAAAGACATTATCGACACTAAGATTCAAGTCATGGATATATTCTGAAGAACCTTAGAAAAGGGACACTCCATCAAAACTTCTTTGGGACGGTGACTAGTGCTACTCATCTGTATCTTTGCAACTCGTCTGTGACTGTTCTACAACAATCACTTTCAAGTCATCACTGATTCTGAAGTAAAATATATATTCTAGGGGGCAGCGTCTCCTTCTTATATTCCAGATATCTTTACAAAATGCCTATGGTTTTTTGTCAACATCCAGATTTAAGTCATTATCCTAGTAAGGCAAAAGAATGTATTTGAATCAATTCAATCGGACAGGTTTTATGGCTGACCCCAAATGATGCAGCTTTCCTACAGGGATATGCATTGCTTTCCACAAAGTGTGGTATCAGCAAATTGAAATCTCTTCCCCATGAAAACTTAAAATCAAACCACTTCAAACTTGCAAATCTAAAACCTGTATTTTCTCTTTGGCTAGGTTTCTGCATTCATAGCACTGAGAAAGGAATAATTTGATTCAGAAAATCTATTTTGCTTCAAGAAATAACCCAATGGACAACTTTAAAGTGCACTTAATGAATTATAAAGTCAGCCTTGCCAAAGTCACACTAAAAACAATTACCTTTAATAGTTGCTAGTCTTAAAAAGTTAACGACTTCTCTTTTATATTCTTGTTTTGAATCTAAGTTATTCAGAAGTCTGATCCCAATTGAAACAACTTTGGCAAGGTTGACTGTATATGAATTTAAGAAATAAAATGAATTAATATTTGTATATATGTATTCAGTATATGAAGTGTAAATATTTGTAAATTACATAATATATCATGTAATAAAATGTTCAAATTCATACAAATGGTTTAATTTTGTCCATTATGTTTGTACATAGTGAACTAATTCCACACTATGACAAAATTCCAATTTAGAATGATTTAAGGGAAGTAATTTTTTGAATCTCTTCCTGTCTACTCTCAATATAAACCCCTTTCTTGAATTTTATAAACTAATTTTGTTTATCCTTAAAACTTTTTAGAATCTTGTCATATAGGACCCTCAACCACAAAACAATCAGTAAATCGCAATGAAATTTTAGTGTTAAGAGTTGAAATTGGAAGAGTAGGGAATAAAACAGTTGTAGTTGTCTTCTGAAAGGTAATATAATCAACCTATCATCTGTTTGCGTTTCAGGGTCAGAGACAAAACTAAGCAATTTTTTTAGATACGAGCCCAATTGCCCAAGCTATATGCTAATAATGGTCCTACATTATACAATTCCAGTCTTCTGAAATGGTTTAAAGTCATGTCGTGCAGGCAAACCCATGATTTCACATTTTATTATGATGCCACAAATCTTTATCATAATTTCATTGATATCAGGAGTCTGTCGGCACAAGTTGAACAAAGATGACTGAATATATAACTTCTGAAGGTTTCCATGGCGAAGAAGAATAGTGTAGTAGGTTTCACAGTACACCATGTATCTTTCTCGGGAAAGCGTCGGTCCAGAACTCTGGAGACGACAACATGCTTGTCGAAACATCGAGTTTGGGGGGTCCTTTTCAGGACAAACACTAGCCCAATAATAGACATGGTGTACCATGAAACCTCCTACACTATGATTCAATATACATGTATTTGATGTTGCATTGTGATGAAGAGAAAATTCTTCATTCTTGCCTCTGAAATTTCTTTTAGGTAAATATCTCAAATCCGAATGAATGTTGCTTAGTTATCACATCACATCTGAATGAATCGCAAGTACTTCACAACAGCAAAAATGAAGCTGGAACACAGATATTGAATTAAGTATGAAAGACCGTGTGTATTTGGTCCATTGTAAACATCAAACCTTTGAATACAGTACATTTGCTGACATGACATGCCACAAGTTTTCTACATTTGTATTTTAAAAAATTCAAGCACCATAAATATAATACTTTGTACATTAATTCATTACATATAATTATAATGGCATTTGAGAATATTATCATAACCCACCATACAGTGTGCCTCAAAATGTAATACATGTTATACGATGTATGAGAGTTAGTCAATTTCATTCCAATTTCAATTAGAATTCCAATTCAATTTGATTGTTTTAACAATTCACAGCATAGCACAATTCAATAAACTTGTTTGAATACAAGTAGAAGACAAAAATAATGAAGAGCGCATATTTTTATGAATGGAACATATTACAAGGCTTAAACCTCATCATCAGACTGATAATTATAAAAAGTCATTGGTATTTATACATTTTGGATATCAGGTAAATTTGTAGACAGGAATAACCGTCGTTTCTGGGGATTTATTCAACAATTTCTGACATTTTACTGTAATCCCCATTTACCAGTGGAGCCAACGTAGTTCAGCGGAACAAACAAAATACAGAGACTGAAGCTTTTGGTCTAGTAAATTTGAAGAATGTAGTTACATAAAATTACGAAGGTATGTGATATAGGGTGAATTAATTTTTTTTTAAAGATTGAAAGTAAACTCATCTATAATTACCCTTTAACCTCTTTAATTTCACTCCTTCTTTGTACAATGTGTCCATCTCATGCTTGAGTGAACCCATTCAAACCTTGTTTTCTCCTTATTTATTTGAAGCTCTCGTTGAATTCCTTCTCCATTCACTCTAGTTGTGATGGTTATTGTTGACCATTTTTGACTAGTTATATATCATTTGAAAGCATAGGATGTTCTCTTTAAATTTCCCCCCAAAAATCTAAAAATTCATTTTGGGTGACTTATTGGTGCTTTGGGGATGGTATGTCACAAATAATAATACCAACATGCTTATATAGCGCATATCACTGCCAAATGCGTCCCTATGCGCTTAATTGGATATTATTACCCTGGCTTTAGCACCGCAGCCTTTTAACAGCGCGGTGGCATTTCAAGGAATAAATTCCTGCCAGGTACCCATTTACCTCACCTGGTTCGGATGCAGCACAATGTGGATAAATTTCTTGCCGAAGGAAATTACGCTATGGCTGGGATTCGAACCCACGACCCTCTGTTCAAAGTCCGAAGACTAATCCACTTGGCCACAACGCTCCACATATCACAATACATTCAAACCTATATATAAAGACTGCCTATGTGAGAAAAAAAGTGGTCTCCATGAACAGGTGGTCTTTATGGACAGGTTCCTTCTCATACATATTACTATGGAGACATGTTTCCAAGGGAAAGAAAAGGTGTGGTCTTTACAGGTAGTCATTTAAGCTGGGGCTCATAACACAAAGCTTAGCAATCATTGTAGAATTTTTTCATGATTGATTGGATTGACTGCAATGTAAAATTGTGAAAATCAAGCGTACGATTAATCATTAACCTTAAAAGTTTGTGTTACGGTTTAACTGTAATAATATCACTGTTTGAATAAATAATTCTCTGTTTTGAGAGTCAAGGCTTCAGAGTAAGAGAAAATTATAGAAGGGCACATAAATGACCAACATAAAACAAATAATGTACATCTATAAGAGAAGAGAATTCTTAGTTATGCTTGGCATGAAATGAAAAAAAAAACATATATAAGGGAACGGATGAGTTATCAACGATTATATTCAATAATCTTGTATTTCATGATAGTACTGCATATTTGCATCTAAAAAGAAATATTTTATCTACATACGGTACATAATATACTAACACTAAAATATATAAATTGTATAATTCTGTAAGCACACCAACTGATATTCTTGAAAATGAAATAGCTTAGAAAGCACTAAAAAAAACACATTTTAAATAGTTAACACTATAGATATTCTGATGCAACAATAACAAAACACATTAAGGGTACTTTAAGAAACTTCAAGTTTCATTTCCAAATAAGTCTGCAAATTAAGTGCAAGTCCATTGAATACAAATTTTTTAAGTTGATATGCATTCAGTTGCAATTTGCAGTAAATTTTTTTGCAATACCCCATTACGCAATTAAATTTCTTGCCACACTTTATTTGACATGTTATATTATTTTCAATTGTATTTCCCTGTTGTATTTTTAAAAAATTACAATATGGGAAACATGTCAATAACTTTCAGGCACAGAAGATCCTGAGCAATGATCATGAGTAATGCTGCACAAAGAATGGCGGTATTTTACCAGTTTCATGTCAAATACACTCATCTCAAAAACTATAATATTAATAATAAAATAATAGAAATTGGATTTATATAGCACTTTTTCCAGAGAATACAAAGCGCTGTTGATGGCATAAGACAAGTTAAGGTTTATGGTTATATAAGTGTGTTTTGAGATGTTTTTTTAACATTATATCATACATATATAACAAATTTAGACATTAGACCTACTAAATCTACTATGACCATTGAACTTAGACATGAATCTTTTCCCTCGACTTAACCATCCACAACATGCATAATGTACACTTAATTTTTTTTTAAATAAATATACATTACAAAATATATATTTCAAAACATCATTTGTTTATTTATACTTTTAAAAATACTATTTTTATGTCCCATACTTCTCATCAAAAAGACACTGGTTGAGAGACTAGGTGTTCGCTTTGTATATATACTTTTTTCTAGCACAACTGGTAAGAAAGACTATTCAAAATAATATTTAGTTTGGTATACCTTTTTCACGGATATCAAACTTAGTTCTCAGTCACATCGACTAAATCAATAAAATCTATTACATTATGATCAATAAAAACCATTGGACAGTTTGGAGTCAGTTTCCTTGGTGTGACTGTCACTGTAGCAACTAGCTCAAACAAATATTATCCACTGCTTATTAAGGCACAAGTTCAAGGTGTTTTTTTATTCTTGCCTATAAAAATAACCACATCATATGTCTACAATAACAGTTACATGTAGACTGAGAATATTATGTTGTTTCTACTCTCAAATACCTCAAAACATTCTCACATACAAGCCAATATATTTTCTGTGTATATATGTGTGTTTTATTATATTTTTTTCTCCAATATCCTACTTTTTTAAGGCCATGAATAGTTCTGTGTAAATGTGCATTTTCTCTTGCATACCAATATTCTGTGGACATCATTTAACATTTCATAATCAAATATTTTTGAGCAAATGTATTCTTTCTTCACTTCCTTACATACAATGTCGTATCATTCACTCTGAGTTTGCTGTACAAACCCTTCACTCGAGGAAACTTTTGAAAACGGGAAATTTTTACAAAATTCATCCCTTCTTCAACTTCCTCCCAAGCTTTCTCAAATTATCTTCCATGACCTCTGAAGAGGGGTCAAGGGTCAGCGACCTCTGGTACTGATGGTAGGCCTCCTCGAGCTTTCCCCATCGATGATAAAGAACACCAAGGTTGCCATGGTAACGAGCAACATCCAATTTGTAGTGGATGGCTTGAAGGTACATCTCCTCCGCTTCCTGCAAATGTGAATGATTTTGAAATAATTTCATTTACTCAGATGAAATGTAAAATTATTGTTAGTTACAGTTAAATTGTAAGTTATAATTACATTGTAAGTTACAATTACATTGCCAGTTACAATTACATTGTAAGTTGCAATTAAATTGAAATTTATACCATTACATTCAGTTTTTTGTAACTGCAAAGATGTTTGAATGCATGTTAAAGAAAGGAAATACACAAAATGTTTTTCCATCAGTCACATGAATGAAATAACTCACTTAAAAAGGGCTATTTAAAACAAGATTTTGTTCTTCAGATCCTCCTCTATCTTATAAAAGATTGGAGTAATTATACCCTTAAAGATATGTTGAATTGTTAACAGAATTGTACATCATATTTCAAATCATTGAAGTCAATTGCCTTGCTTTCCATGAACAATCTACATAAAACCAACTTCTTTTTTTATGTATCCTATGTGAACTTCGTAATTTTTTTAATACCCATAAGCATTATAAAGTGACCATTCAGTTCACATAATCAATTAACTTTCCATGTCATTCATAGATTTCAACTTGAGTTCTTCTTTTTAACATCACAAGGCTAAGAGCAATATATTCTAGATGAAATAGCTTTGTCATCCATCGCATCAAGGAAATCCACTCCATGATCTCTTCATCTTTCATACGGTTTATTTCAGATTCGTATAATGCAAATTCGTCCAATTGCCAACTCGTCTACAATCATTTGGTCTACCATCAGTTCGTCCACTATCCACATGGTCTCATTGCCAATTCGTCCACTCACCATTTCGTCTAATAATCAGTTGGTCCAATAGCCATTTAGTCTATATTCCACTTGGTCTAATTGGACTACATGTAAGTGTTCATTATGCAAAATGAATGAAAATAAAATGGATATTAGACCAATTGGTTATGAGACGAAATGGTCATACACGAATGGTGATTAGACGAAGTGATGATTGGACCAAATGGTTATTGGACCAAATGGATGTTAGACGAAATGTTGATGGACGGAATGGCATTAGACTAAATGAAAGTAGACCATGTGGTGAGTGGAAGAGTTGGCAGTAGATGAATTGGCAATTTACCCTTTCATACGTGACCTACCTTGTATCGTTCCATCTTGCCTAATACATTGCCAAAAGCGTAGTAGATTTGAGGATCATCTTTAACATGCCTCAAGGCTTCCTGTCCTACTGATACAGCAGTGTTATATTGACCTAAAGAAAGATAGATAGAAAATACCATTATCTATACACAATATTTGGGTGGTGTTTCATAAAGCAGTTTGCAAGATACAAACAATTTTATGCACAACTGCATTGGAATATCAACGTGGAGCGTTGTGGCCCAGTGGATTAGTCTCCGGACTTTGAAACAGAGGGTCGTGGGTTCGAATCCCAGCCACGGCGTAATTTCCTTCAGCACTAAAAAAACTGATCCACAATGTGCTGCACTCAACCCAGTTGAGGTAAATGGGTACCGGTAGGAAGTAATTCCTCAAGAAGCTGTGTGCGCTGTGAACGCCTAGCTTAGCCTGGTAATATAGGAGCGCCTTGAGCACCTAACAAGGTGGATATGTGCGCAATATAAATACCCTTTATTATTATTATTAACATGTTCTTAGGTAATACATTAAGCCAGCTACATAAGGATATCCTTTAGTACATTAACAGGCCAGCATTCATTTGTAACATCATGCATAACTTTGCGTGGAACTTGTGAACAGCTTTATAAAATGACCTTCTGAGCAGGTTAACAGTTTAAAGCATATCAACTAAATTCAATAGAAAGAGCATATTAATCAGATAACATGTCCAAAATACAGGAGGTAAATCAACATATGATATAATATGATGTGAAAAGTGCTAAGATTAATATTTGTTGCTCAGATTGTGGAAGAGTTTATGACCTGCAAATTAATCTTTCTTCCTGGATATAAAAAGGAGTACAAAGAAATTCACGATAACTTAACCATGAAATCCCATGAGGAAAAAAATCTCTGGCAGTACACATGAACAGAAAACATTGTTTAGATTATAGGGCTACAGTATTTTTTTTCATTTGGTAAATGGCAACTGTGTGAAGGCCTGATCTGTGCTAATAAAAAAGGCTACTAATGCTATGTTCATAATTAATTAAATTTATTTCTCCTAAAAATGATAGGAGTTTGCCATTACATGAATCTTAATTGGCTCTGTCACAAAATATACAATCAAATGTATAATTGATGTTAATTTCAAGTCAGTGGCAAACAATTTTCAATAAAATACAATTAATTTGATAACAGTTTGTACTTGTTTGTGATACAGGGCCCCGGCAAGATATGGCTCAATAACTACACAAAAATACTTTCTTGCAAATATGAATAATAATCTGCCTAATAGATACAAATTGAAAATTTAGTCTGGTTAAACTTAAAGCTACATGTAACATGAAGAGAGAAACGAGTCTAATCCAGTATGAAAGCACTATGAAAACAATAGACAGAGCTAATGTTTGCTTGAAGCATGTACGTCATGATATGCATCTTTTTAAAGGGTGCTTTAGATAGTTCCATGGGTAAAAGAACTTATGTGCTATTGAGCTTTAAATGAAGCAGAAAAGTGAGGTGAGAAGAGGAAACCATAAAACACCAGTGCAAAAATGAAATAGAAAGATTGGTTTCCTGAAAAGTAGAAAGTCAAAAGTTCTATAAACTAAGCATAGAGCTATATAGCTCCATGAACTAAGTATACAACACATTGGTCAGAATTCAGTATTCACTTAGATTTTCAAAGTATGATGAAGTTTGAAATACCTTTTTATTACAGTAAATAAAGTCTTGATAATATTGCAATTACACAATATTATCCTTCAGAAGTGTACTAAGTAATAACTACCGGTACATGTACTGTAAGATCCTTGGGTGGTTACATATCAGCCTCAAAGACTGCATAAAAGCAAACAAATTTTTGTTTTTATTTCACTTTTCAGGAATATTCATTTTAGCCTTCTGATGCTCAGGCCTCAAAATGTTTTTTAATAATATTACGCTGATTTGTATAGTGCAGAAACTATAGGGATTTTTCATTCATATACCATAAAGTATGAACAAAATCAAAGTGCAGGCACCATGCTATAATATTCCTTTTCAACATCATATCAACATGATGGCCATCATTTTTTGTTTGTTTTTATCTAATCTAATGGGGTGTTTGCACATCTGGTTGAGAATAATCAGAAATATTACAAACATATTGGTGAATTTGAAAGAAACTCTGGTTAAATTTCTTTTCAAGTCAAATGGCTCTCCATCACATTCTCAACAATAGCAAACACACATTGCTCTTACCCAGATCATCATACAATGTCAGACTGTTGGACCAGGCCCGGGAATGATCTTGTTTCTGACTGATTGCATCCTCCCACCCCTTCACAGCTAGCATCCACTGCTTCATTTCCAAATACTGTGGTTGTAACATTATCATTACCAATTCAAATCATTCTGCATTGGTGAGCTGTTAAAAACCTCTTTATCTCCAAATCTATAGTAATTCCAGGACAGCTCAAGAAATGGGGTGGGATGTTTCATGGAAGGTGTCAGTGCTGACAACATTTGCAGCTCTCTGACAGTTACCATTACGATGCAGGAGTAAGAGACTAGCTGATTTTAGCCAATCAAAACGAATGATTTAATCGAAATCGTCAGAGCTGACACTTCAGTCAGCGCTGGCAATTTTCATGAGACTCTCTCCTGAAAACGCTGTATTTTAGAATTACGGCAATGTCAGCAATCTCATGTTGTCTGAAGACTCATTAATCCTCGAGAGGTCTCTTTCGAGGTAAGAGAAGGAAGCAACTTTAATGTCATATTTCTAAAAATAAACCTTAATCTGAGCTGTCCTCAAGACTTTTTCATTTTGAAATAAAGGGTGTTAACAGCCCACCAAAATGCATGCAGTTCTGAAGGCTGAACCCAATCGTGCATTTGGTCAACTATTTTGGAACTTTTTGTATACATCTTTTGTTAGTAGCAAACATGCTTGTCAAACTTGCTGTAAATCTCCTAAGTCGTAACTTGACATCTACTAAATTCTTTTTTATTCTCACAAGTCATCATTACATGCTTTAAAAAAAGAGTAAATACATTTCCAAATATAATTTTCTTCAGGTTTCACAGGTTTTACAGTGGGGATCGTAAGCAATGGAAATTTTCAAAATGCTGTCATCAGATATGTGGTGCAAACTATTCTTATTGGTAGTTTCTATATATCAATGAATTTCACTTCATACAACTGACCACTTGGAAATCATGCACAGAAAGGTTCAAATGAATTAAAGCACCAAACATTGGAATAAAAAAATGATTGTTGTTTTTTAAGTTATTGGCAAGAAGAATGAGCCTGATATTACATAATTCACTTTCAACCAGCATAATCAAATATCATGCATATAAGTACATGCATTTACAACGTATCTCGGAATGCTATGCTAATGTTCATTTTTTTAATCCTTTCAACTAGTTTCATAATCCTAGGTTTATAATGCAACCACAATGGCTTCACTTCATAAAAATATGTCAATACTTGTAATATACACATGCACTCTCACACATAAGATAAATCCATGATTATATACGTTGAATACTGGTATGTAATTCATTTCTGAAAGAAGGTCATCTTTGAATAGAGGCTTTGATTTTTCTCCCTCGTTCCTTTTTTTTTCCACTGATATTGCACCCCTGTTTCCCTTCTCTCTCTCCCCCTCTCTTTTTTCCAATATCTCTCCCTTTTTTGTTCCTCTCTTTCCCTTTCTTTCAATCTCTCTCCGTCTCTCTTTTTTTTTCTTTCTCTATCTCCACTGCACCCCCCCCCCCTCCTCCGGCTCCCTTCTATCTTACAATTACCTAAAGACATCCAATTCCTTTTTTTTCAGACTTTGAAAAGGGGAGGGGGGTCTTTTAGCAGTTGTACAATTAGGGGGTGATTTACAAATCTTTTCTGAACAATCCATAAATCTAACTTTCCTTCCAAATACCACTGATGAGCAATATAATTTTGATGGCTCCCTTTCCAAAAGCCAGTGACATAGGGGCAATTTTGCTGGCCTCCCTTCTGAAAGCATGCAAGAGGCTAAATTTTATGGCTTTCCTCCCCAAAATTTATGATAAGTGGTCAAAATCCTAACCCAATTTCATCATAAGGGGGAAGTTCTAACAATTTTGGAACAAGCATGTGCATATGGTCAACTGAGTGGGCAGGGACTCACCAAGAACAAAATAATGATGTAACTCACACTCTGCTGGCTAAATATGAAGAGCATGCATACATCCATGTTGGAATAAATACTGGAAAGAGAGTTTATATGAGATTATCCATACAGCATACAAGCAACTACATCCCCATGCATAAACACTGTCCCCACTAACTTTTTTTTTTCAAATTAGAAATGGGTGATATTATATGGCTTTAAATGAGAAAATAGAAAACAAAGAAGGAAGTATGAATGATTAAATCTGCAAGTTAGTACAATTTGACAATTAGGCAAAGCAGATGATTACTGAAATTATTAGAATGATGTTAAAAACTAAATGCCTGCTGATAAAAAAGTGGCAATAATATCAAAAACAGAAAAAAAGGTGAAGGGACTCCAAAGGAGAGAAAAAGGCAAGTAGGAGTGGGCATCAGATATAAGGAAGGAGAGAGCTGGAAGAGAGAAGAGGAGAGATAGAGAAAAAAAAAGAGGAAAGAGAGAGATAAACAGTCTGAGCAGTCTATTTTAAAAAATACAGATGGATAGCATAAAGAATATATAAAAACAGCAAAAGACAGAATGGCTTACACTAGTGCAATTCAATGGCCGAGACATTAAATACATCTAAAAAAACAGAACTTACAGACACTTTTCACAAATGTTGTTTGTGACCAATTTCTCACCTAAGTTATCAAGAAGTAGCAGAGTGTTACTCCAGGCTTCAGCATGTGTGTTAAGCATTGATGTAGCATTCAGCCATGCAGATATAGCCTGGTCTGTACGGCCTAGGACTAAGTACTGTGAATAGTGCAGTGCATTCATGCATTTATCATTCTTGTTTTGGGTGTTAAGGACACCGCACGCCTTACAATTAGTCTACGATCTGGGGCCCGTAACACAAAGGTTAGCGATTGATCGTAGAACATTTTTCTACGATCGCTAATCTTTGTGTTACAGGACCCTGATTTCAGAATAAATGTAGTTGAATTTGATGCTGATATTGAGACATGGAATATCTTTGTGTAACGTTCGAAACCATCGTACGAATACCTATATTCAAATTTGTGACTATGCTATCATCCTGATTAGAATAAAAGCGAATTTAATATCAAGTTGTGATGACGACATAGCAGTCGTACGATTGGCTACGATTTGAAACTGATCTGGCCTTTACTCCAAAATAAAGGCTTGCAATCATTCAAAATTATTATGTTAGTATTCTTTTGTTTGCTCCATTTCGGATCATGGACCATTCGTAAGGTGTGCAGTGACATTTACTTGTTATTCTTGTTATCATGGGCAATTCCATACAATATTCAACTTTTATTCTGTCAGGGCAGGAAATAATTTTATCTTTAGGGGCAACTTTTGTTTGCACATTAGAGCAATTGATGAATTTTGGGGCCTATTTGTTTCATTTCAAGTGCTACTTTTTTTGCTCAACAAACAATTATGCTATTAAAACATATTCTGCTGTATGCAGAAGATTGATTTTTTTCTAAATGTTCCTATAAATAATTTTATCTTTAGGGGCAACTTTTGTTTCCACATTAGAGCAAATGATGAATTTGGGGGCCTATTTGTTTCATTTCAAGCGCAACTTTTTTTGCTCAACAAACAATTATGCTATTATTAAAAGCATATTCTGCTGTATGCAGAAGATTGATTTTTCTAAATGTTCCTATAAATAATTTTATCTTTAGGGGCAACTTTTGTTTCCACATTAGAGCAAATGATGAATTTGGGGGCCTATTTGTTTCATTTCAAGTGCAACTTTTTTTGCTCAACAAACAATTATGCTATTATTAAAAGCATATTCTGCTGTATGCAGAAGATTGATTTTTCTAAATGTTCTTGAATATTATTTGTGGCAGATCTTAGGCAAGTTTTAAAAAAGGTGTTTGCCCCAAGCACTTCATTTTGCAAATTTTAGGGGCAATTCTTGCTGTCATGAGGCCTGAGGGGAGGTTCACCCATTGCCCATGTACTTCCTACACTGGAAAGACAGGCTAATTTGAGAGCATTACAACTTCCTGTATGGACTAGAAAACAGGGACAAATAATTTCAGAAAGGTCCGACTTTGATAAAGGGAGCCGTATGTAACTATCATTTGCTGTGATTAATCAATACAGTCATTGTGCAATATATTGTTGGCTTTGAGCAACAAAAAAGGCATTAGTACTTGCATTTTAAAGACGTAAGGAACAACATTATGAGCATGTTTTTTTCTAACTTTTACATATCTAAGTAATATTTCCTTGCAGTTAATCATGAATAATTTCACTTCAAATTTTGAATATTGAATGAAATAATTAAATTCATATAGTATTACATCTGTATTCTGGGTATAACAATACAGGAATCCATATATATTGAATCTTATACAGCTAAATTTCTTCTTTATTAAACAGCATTAAAAGCAGGTTTAGTTAGCAACATATACTGTTTCATGGTGCATATCATTAAAAAAAAGGAATAAAAAGTCATTAAATGTGAAAGTCAAGCAATAATGTAAATAATTTTATAAATGAAGATAAACTGGAAAAGAAATCAACATATTGTCATTAAACACAATTTATTGATAAACAATAAAATAGTTTTAGAAATTGAATGATGATTATTGAGTATATTTGATTTGATTTGATTTGATTGATTTATTTACCAACAATATTCACATGTTTACAGGTGATGAAACAAATTGCATAACAGTTACACATGTATAAAAATACGATGGTAAATGGGACCAGAAAATAGCACAGTCAAGTGCTAATTGAGCCTGGCCCCACAAATATTACAAAATGGACATTTAAGAAGGAAAAAAAAAAAAAAAAAAAAAATCAAAAAGTCTGGCTTATTGCAGGTATCATTGTGCAAGCAAAATACCTGTGTGCAATTAACGGTCTCCAGCATTTCAACAACATTGCGAGAATTACACTTTCATTAACTTTTTTGTCACGATTTCTCCAAAATTCTCTTAAGATATATTTCCTACTTGTGCCCATTTGTAGTATATCTTGCAATAATTGACTACATAGCTTCCTGAAAACTAAATTAGAAAGATAAGTTCCAAATGATTATTTTGAAATATCTCAAAGAACTATACATAGAAATTCTCCAATAATAATATCAAAGCAATAATATGTTGATAATACAGAAGCACTATTAGGTGACATGACATTTTATTTAAATAACTCTTTCCAATAAACAAGTGGAATGCCTCTGGCCGTCTCACCTGCATCACGCGATTCAATATAGCAGCAGTGCTGATTTTGAAAACTACTATAACTCGCAAAAGATGTTCAGTGATACTTGGTTACTCTTATTTCCACGTTTTATGAACTAGACCAATACACTTATAGAGATATGATGGCAATTCAACAAATACCCCCAAAGTGGCCAAAGTTCTTTGACCTTACATGACCTTTGACCTTGATCATGTGACCTGAAACTCGCACAGGATGTTCAGTGATACTTGATTACTATTATGTCCAAGTTTTATGAACTAGACCAACACACTTTCAAATTTATGGCTGTAATTCAACAAATACCCCAATTTGGCCAAAGTTCATTGACACTAAATGACCTTTGACCTTGATCATGTGACCTGAAACTTGCACAGGATGTTCAGTAATACTTGATTACTATTATGTCCAAGTTTCATGAATCAGATCCATAAACTTTCAAAGTTATGATGGTAATTCAACAGATACCCCCAATTCAGCCAAAGTTCATTGACCCTAAATGACCTTTGACCTTGGTCATGTGATGTGAAACTCATGCAGGATGTTCAGTGATACTTGATTAACCTTATGTATAAGTTTCATGAACTAGGTCCATATATTTTCTAAGTTATGATGACATTTCAAAAACTTAACCTTAGGTTAAGATTTTGATGTTGATTCCCCCAACATGGTCTAAGTTCATTGACCCTAAATGACCTTTGACCTTGGTCATGTGACATGAAACTCAGGCAGGATGTTCAGTAATACTTGATTAACCTTATGGCCAAGTTTCATGAACTAGGTCCATATACTTTCTAAGTTATGCTGTCATTTCAAAAACTTAACCTCAGGTTAAGATTTGGTGTTGACGCCGCCGTCGCCGCCGCCGTCGGAAAAGCGGCGCCTATAGTCTCACTCTGCTATGCAGGTGAGACAAAAACTAACTTATTGCCTCAACTTTTCACTGAACAATTCAAGGGAACGAGTAAGAAAACAAATTTGGGAACGAGTTTGGAAAATAAAAACATGTCATTTCTCCTCCGGGGTTTCATACAATAATGACTTTCAAAATGATATTCCAAACAGATATTCTTACCAGATTTCCCAAGTTGAAGTAGCAATCAGGGTAATGCTTCCGATGTTTGAGAGCCGTCAGGTAGCTGACCTCAGCATCCTGATATTTCTTCAAGGTTGCTTGGACAATGCCAAGGTTCATCCAGGCAGCGGCAAAGGTTGGTCTGGGGTCACAATTAATCAAATCACATAATGGAACACACATCGTAGAGAATATATAGAACAATATCTTATGTTTGGACCAGATAGATTCTACAAGCAGTGAAAATTCATGCTTCCGCCATTACTACATTAAGAAAATATTACGCTTCTAAAAATTTGATAAAATAATCTCTATGACCTTTGACCTTGTGACTCAAAAAAAATCATCAGAACATCATTACTCACATATGCATACAAATACACCAACTCAGCCAAGATTGAAATTGAACATTTGAACAGTTCTCCAACTAACATGAGAACGTGATATTTTCAGGTAAATGACGTCTGTGATCTTTTATCCTTTTATCTTCGATCCTGTGACCCCAAAATCGAATCAGCTAGATCATTGTCCTTGCAAAAACAAAGTTTAAAGTTGATCCTCCAAACGGTTCTTTAGTTATTGTGATAACAAAATTTCAGGTATGTAATGACCTCTGTGAATCAGAGTGCCATGCATTCCGCTCGCATATGTATTCAACTAACGTATATGTACATGCACGCTATCAAATTATTAAAGTGCGTTGGAAAACCAGCCGGCGGGCGACTATACTCACGCGCAAGTACCAGGCTCATCTCGGGCTCAACACGCACTACACATACATACAATTATGTACACACATTATCAAAATTGTCAAAAAACGTAATTTGAAAAGAAAAACCATAATGCCGTAATTTGAATGAAAAAACGTAATGATTACGGCAAAAACGTAATGGTTGGCAGCTCTGTAGACCAAGTTTGAAGTCAGCTTTTTTTAAATAATCAGTCATTTGTGACCTCATGGCCCGAAATCCTAATCATACTATTAAAGTTTTATATGATGGAAGCAAATATCAAAGTGAACATATTTAGGCCTACCTGATTTGGACACTTGGGAAATGAGGTCAGTTTTTAAACAAGCAGTAATTTGTGACCTCATGACCCCAAAGTCTGATCATATTATTATACATCAAACAAAGAGATTTATTTTATAGGAGCAAACATCCCAGCCATGACATAATTTCCTTCAGCAAGAAATTTATCCACATTGTGCTGCACTCAGCCCAGGTGAGGTGAATGGATCCCCGGTAGGAAGAAATTCCTTGAATGGTTGAGCGCCTAGGCAGCCCAGCTAAAGCCTGGGTAATAATATCAGGGCCCACTGGGAGAACAGTTTTCAGAACTGAAGTGGCTTCCCTGGGTAAATATACCTTTATTATCATTATTATCATCACAGTGAGTATTCATACCTGATATGGACAGCTTTTGAAATGAGGGTGTATGCTTCTTCTGTCTGATTCAAATCTCTCAAGATGTTACCCAAATTGTTCAGAGCCTGGTCGTAATCGGGATGAAGCCTGCAAAATCAATAAAAACGTATGGCTGGTCAACTGCATCCTCCATAGTATCTTATATAATTTTCATCAATGACTACTATAATAATAAGATTAATAACAATATCGCACATGTCACTGCCAAATGCATCCTATGTCCTCTTTGAAAAAGACAAAAAATACTATTTCTTCAGAAGAATCATAACATTAACTCATTACAAATACTTTTTAAACAAGAACATTTTGCATCATTATTTGTATTACAAAAACACTTGTTGTTTTTGTACATCTTTTAATTACGGGGCTATATTCATGCAAAATAACTAGTTGATAATAGAAATAGGCTAAAGCTTGTGTATACAGTATATCGATGCTGAAATGACACAAAATATATTATAAATATTGAGAACCAGGCCAATAACACATTGACTAAAAGGGGCTTAATTATGAACTTATGTGGTAATAGTTCAGGCCCCTTTGAACAGATTGCTACCAAACATATGCTCTGGATGCTTATCATCCTGCTCCCCTGAGATATGATATAAATAAATTAAATTTAAAAATCTAATTATTTTTTATGACGTCACACTTTATAGGTACTCAACATTGTATATCATGAGATTGATAAAATATTCACAGACTGGAATAAATCTATTAAATCATACCTTATGGCCTCTCTATATGCATCAATAGCTTCTTGTGTATGGCCTGCATCTGCTGCACTCTTGCCGATGTTGTAATGAACCTGCACAGAGGTAACAGAAGCATACCATCAATGAGATGTTAAAAACCTCATATTTCAATTTCTCAAACTTTAGAAATAACTTTGAACAATGGAAAGCCAACAACACAACGCCACCCACAAACCAAGTACAGGTATGATAGCATACTTTTATGCATGGAATATCAATCAAACCAGTCACCATACATGCCTTTTCCGTTTTCAAAGTCACAGTATGTAGTCAATCAAGATGACAAATAATGACTTCACTGGCTTTCCATACTTGAATCAATAAGCGAGTTTGTAGATGCAATCTAAGTATGTGCAGATAATGGTCATTTGTATCGAAATCTGAAACACACTGAAATGAATCTAATAGAGTATTGCCTGAAAAAGCAACATTCAATTTATGCAAACTAGATTCCAAAGACTGAGCCTCACTGATTATAAAGAGTGGGTGAATAGGAACCAAACAGGCATTGATTTGGAATCCTCAAGGGGAAAAAAGAAGAGGGGAAGCCGTAGGCCTTGAAACTTATGGTGCAGAGACATGGCGGTAGATATGCTAATGGCCGCATATATGGAAAGACCTGGAGAAACTGGCTCAGGACCGCTATGTCTGGAGGAACTTTGTTGACGGTCTATGCCCATGCAAGGAGAGTGATAGGCGTAAGTAAGTAAAAATAAAGTAGATTATCTCTACACGTATATGCTCGAAGCTGGAAGTTGTATCTACAAGTAAGAATGTCCTACAGAAGCAGTCTGTTGTTCAGTCGTGGTTCATTTTGACAGTTTACAAATCTGACAACTTACTGGGCAAAAAATGTTGATGAAATGCTCCCCAGGTCTTTGACAACTTTCTATAGAATGGGTGATTTCAAGCACGGTGTTGAAAGCTGGTGATGGTGTTGTGACAACACCAACACCAGCCACAACACCGTACTTCAAATGAGGCTGGTGTTGGGATTGAATGTAATATGCTGAACTGAGCATCACAGCTGTTTTGAGGATCCATGTGTAATTTCCCAATTCACCAACACCAACCCCTGGGATTGGGAAAATCGTGACTAAAGTTCGTCGTTGGTGTTGGTGATTTGAAGTCCACGAACGGGTGGCGAACAGAATGAAACATCCCCGTAAAATTAGATATTTACAGTTAAGATGAGGGCAAATTATTAAAGCCATAAACAATTTAATGGACAATAATATTTACTCTTTCAGATTCTTGAAGTGACTTTAAGCCTTCACATTCTGCACAATGAGATTTTACTACAATTTCTCCCCGATTTTACTTTCGTCATCAAGAAGTTCTCGCGTAAAGTTGAGATGATCAGCAGCACAGTGCAGAGGCATGTATAGTCTATCGATATTATGATTTGAACCCAGCTCTGTGTTGGAGCTCAGTTCAGCAGCTTTTTCACGCTCATACCAACATCAAACTTGAAATCTCCCAATGGTGAACAGCTTGAAATAGCTCCTCAATGTCTTCATTCTTACCTTAGCATTTCCAGGACATACTCTGAGCCCAGATTGGTAGAGTTGTCTCTCGGTCAACCATTCGTTGTTTCTATGGTAACAGCAGGTCACATGACAGACAACCAGAGTCAGGAGAAGACCCTGGATAGCCTAACAAATGAATGAAATTCATTAAAATAAAAGGCTTCAACAGGTAGCCTACATGTACTTTTATATATCTAGGATTGTTACATTTAAATTAAATCAAACTGACTCGAACAAAATTCAAACCTGAAATACTGCATGTTTGTTGAAATCATTTTTGAACGTTTTATGAAGTTTCAAAAGGAGGAACCTATACTTTGAAATCATATTCATGAATAACCTTAGTAAACACACATAACTACTTGGTTCAATGTTGGAGAGTTAAGGCAGTGGCTATGGGTTTCAAGATTGGGTTTGTACAAACTTGATGTTGAAACTTTCAGCAGATTGTAAAATGATCTTTAAGACATTTTCATATAAATTATTTGCTTAAATTCTATTTGATCGGCTTAATATTTTCACCCTAGTTTTATCTACATGTATATAGCTGTTTTGTAGAGTTAACTATATATTGCACCATACTGCCCAATCGCACATCTCAAGTTGAGGAAAGGTGAAGTGGATTTCTAAGAAAATGCCGAGAGCATCAACAATTATTCTAGGCTAAAATTATTGTGCTTGATGTTAAACATTGATAAAGAACAAGCCAAAAAGGGCCACATCAGGCTATATATTTCAAAATTGTTTTATTTCATAGAAATAGGAGATGGAAAGTTTTTTAATTAATTATGTCCATCAATATTTAGTTGTGATCTTACTCTCTTCATGATAGGGGTTGCATTCATACACAGATGTCTGGTTCCCATGACAACCAGTAAACAGAATCCCAGACTCGGTAAGTAGAGGACGCGTTCAGCAACGACAAACCCCACCCTGAAAAAGATATTAGATGCTGGGAGGAAAGGAATGATCACTGCAGACATGGAAACAGTCAGAACTCTGAAAAAAAAGGGGAAAAAAAAGAATCCCATTAAAGGCTAAAGATAAACAAAATATTTGACCCTCCATCCTTAAACCAAGAATAAGTCCCCAGGGAAGGTTCCCTGTAAAATAGTCAAATAGTAATTTGTTCTTCAAACAAAAAATTATGAAAATTAGCTTATCTGAAAGAGTAATTATCCTTCCCAATTTGACGTTGATAAGCGAATAAAAATATGATATATAGAGTTTCTTGGAAATGTGTATATCATTCATTTTGTCATGTATTGTCTGCTGTTGTTTTTTTTTCAATTATGATTCAGGACAGGAAATTCACAAGTTATCTAAGTGAATTCAATGACTTTTATTCAGTTTGAATAGTAATATCACAACATGAAGCTTTTATTGTCTTTTAATTTTAAAACTCAAGAAAAATTAGCGTTGTGGAATATTTACATATGAAGTAACTGTGCAAAAGTTATCCAAACTACTTAGAAAAAAAAACTTACCTTCTTTCATAATGGTCTGGTCCAAATAAACAATGAAAGAAAATGACACCCATTGTTATCCAGAAGACAATGGGAGCAACCACTCTGGGATCAAGGGGTGTTTGGATTACAGGTATGCAACCCATTGACCAATCAAAACACAACCACCATGGATTAAGGAGAAGCCAGGCATTCAAGGAGTAGATGTAGCTATAATTGATCATCTGTACCAAATGAAATCAAATATTTGAATTCAAATTTTAATTTAAATATTGAGTTTTATACCATCTGTGACATCATGTTAAAAAAAAAAACATACTATGCATACAAATCATTTGATCTGCTATACTGCCAACAGACTAAATGATCCAACATTCGACAAATTATGGTTTACCAAATTTCCAGTTAAGCTTTTATGTAATAACAATTCCACAGTGAGCTGCGAATAAAAAATAATAATAGTACTTTCCAGCATCCAACAATAAGTGTATGTGCAGATCTAACTCACCATATTGGAACAAGTAAACCAACTTGAAAGTGTACCATTAAAACTGAACTCCTGTTCTTCTTTTATGAAAATGAAATGCAGCGAAGGAGACGAGAATTCACTAGATGGACCCCA
The DNA here is from genome assembly GCF_037042905.1 of Lytechinus pictus. Classification (NCBI taxonomy): domain Eukaryota; kingdom Metazoa; phylum Echinodermata; class Echinoidea; order Temnopleuroida; family Toxopneustidae; genus Lytechinus; species Lytechinus pictus. The sequence goes on from NC_087260.1 coordinate 10,701,504, forward strand.
AATTTTTTCCTCACCAGATCATACTCGATAGAAAAAAAATGACTACAATGATATGATAGGGTATATGCAATAACTGCTCTGCACCCACTTTTCATAATTTCACTGCATATCATTATTGTAACAGTAAAAGACAGAAGCTTCAGCCTCCACCTTGATTATTGGGTATATATAACCTAGTGAATAAAAAATGAAATTTTCAGAGATTACTACTTAAAATGTACTTTTGAATTCTGAAAACCAACTTGAGAATGTACATGTAGGCAGGGGGCATGGGGTGCTGTGGGGGGCACACTGCAATTCATTAAGCACGTCTTACCCTTATCCAGATACTATCAAGAAATGAAGCTGGATTATCAACTTGTTGAAAAGACGGAATCCCACTCCCCATGATGAAAAATCTATTCCATCAAAAAACAGAAAAAATCAATGAAAAACAAAACAAAAAATTAAAACAAAAGTGATCGTCACAAAAAACACCAATAACCAAAACAAATTTAACAGAAATGAATGAAAATCATAATGTGAAAAATTAAATGGGATAAAAAGAAAACAGAAGAAAATCAAACAAACAATAAAGGGTCCTTGGGCCCGTTGCATAAAACTTTTTACCTGAGAAAACTCAGGTTGTTTTTACCAGAGTTTTTGTCCTGTGTTAAAGTCAATGACAGAAATCAGACTAACCTTAGTTTTCAGTTTTTACCAGAGTTTTGTCAGGTAAATAGTTTTATGCAACAGGCCCCTTATCATAGTTTAGCATGAATCACAATATGATGATCAATTCATTGGTATCCACTTCCAGACAGTGATAAATGGTCAGAATTGTTTATTATCACTTGGTCTACAACTTCTTGTAGAACAAGTGAAAATAAACCTTAAATCACTGGCAATTTTGATCCACAATGTGCTGCACTTGACCCAGGTGAAGCAAATGTGTACCATGCAGGAATACTTATTCCTTGAAATGCCTGTATGGCACAGGATGGCAAGCCAGGCTTAATGCAAGGGTAAAAGATAAGACCATTATCCTCATCATCACCACCACCATCATCATCATCATCATACTAACATCATCATCATCATCATCACCATCATCATCATTATAATCATTACCACCATTATCATCATCATCATTACCTGGTTAATAAAAGTATAACGGCTGTAATGACAAGAATAATGTGTCTGAGTAGTAACCTTCTCAGCCATCTTAATTCCGGAGAACGGAAGACAAGCTGTATAGATGGCAACACATGATGGCGCTTCAGAGTTGCAAAGGTGGTAGATAATGCTGGGATTGGGTCAATATCACAGTTGATGATGATGTCATACACACTACAGATTCCCTGATAAGAAAGAGAGTACAATATTCAAGATTATGTAAGAAGCTATTTCCTTGTATTGAAGCAAAATAAAGTGAGTGTATACCAAAATGAAAAGACTACTAATATAGATGATCTGGGTGTGATTGTGAGGCTACATTCCAAACACATGAAGGGGGGGAGGGGTAAACCTTTTTTATCTTCAAGAAATAAACATTACACAGCATCAAAAGAGATACCACAGAGGCTGAGAGCAATTTAAGCAACAGCATATGCAAAATAGCCATGCCCTCGAAAATGGCATAGCCCCAATGAACCCCCATAAATAACCACCAGGTTTCTATTCAGTGGGTAATTTGAATGAAAAAGGGAAAATTAGCCCCTATTTTTATATATTCCTAGAGTATGCTTGCTTCATTCAATCATCCATTCATTCATTTGTTTGTTTATTCATTTATAAATTACATTCATTAACTTCCCTCCCTCCCTCCCCTTTTCTTTCTTTCATTCATTCATTCATTCATTTTAATAAATTCATTAATTCATTTATCTCTTTATTCATGCATTCCTTCATTTATTCAGTATTTCATGTATCTTCACATCAATCACAAGCACATAACTTACTATAACTGTAATGCCTTGCTCTTTGCAGAGCATTGCCAGTGCACACAATATCATGCTGAGTACAAGACAGAAAACTGAATACAGATGAGATGAATTGAGGCAAGAATCTGGAAAGAAAATGGGATTGGATATTTATAGTAAAGATCACGTCCATCCCATCAAAATGTAAAGCTGAATGCTAGAGAAATGGCACCAAATTGCGCTTCAAAAACATATTTCAAAGGGCAAGTCTATCCAAACAAAGAGGTTGATTTGAATGATATATAGAAAGAGCAAACAAACCACTCAACATCCGACTGTCAAATAAGACTGTTATTACATTTATATAATTTTCACATATCCCCAACAGGAGTGTAGACAGGTAAACCAGAATATGATTACAGGGGTACTAATATACGTGTATATACTAAGTGTTCACAAAACAGTGAGTTATGAAAACCACGAGATGTATGCAAATGATCATAAGACATCAATATCACGACCTCATTCTTTATTTTTAATATTTCATTATCCTGTATTTAAATTATCAGGGGCCAGTCCATAAAGAATTACAAAAAATACATATTTAACTTTGCCATTACTGTTAGAACCATACTTTTCTTGATTGTAACTGCCTATTGAGCCCGGTTACCATGGCATAGAATATAGTTGCCATAATGGCACAGTTATCATAGATGTAACTCAACATGAAACTGGCCCCAGGTATTTCTACTCGCTTCCGATCAACACAAGACAGTTTTGATTCCCATGTAATACCAATCTTTACGTAAATTATTTTAAAAGCGTTTGATAACTAGGCAAGGTACTTACCATTTTTGCAAACATTTGAATATGCAAGGAAAGACATGAAGAAAAACAAGGCACATAAAAGATCTGCTCGTCCAACGATACCAGCAACCTATTCAAAGAATGAAATATAATCATAATAGCACAAAATGAAAACAAAATCAGAGGCCATAAAATGCCCTGGAAACCATGACGAAGGAATCACATTTACACAAGCTTGCTTTTTGAAAATAACAAGTTTGGATCATTATATCAGGGGCCTGTTTCATAAAGGATTTACAACAGTTGTAACTTTGCCATTATGGCAACTACCATGGAAACCTTGATTCTGATTGGTTGCTGAGCCCTGTACGGTACTTGCCATAATGGCACAGTAACAAGTTACAACAGTTGTAAGTACTTTATGAAACAGGCTCCTGATTGATAGGCATGTCAAACCATATCAGATTTTTTTTTCTACTCATTCTACAAGGTACCAATCATATCTAACCCCATTGCATGCTGAACAACTGCAAGGATAGAACTAAAGATAAAACCAACAGTTATTGATTGCTGCCATGAATGAACGATAAAACATCATCATAGTGACAATCAGGGTAGGCCTACTACAGTTATCAAAATGCCAGTACCAATTCTTTTAAGAACTAAAAAAAAAAACCTCACAAAAGCCCTTTCCAGGACTACCATATGGAGAAATGAACTACCGGTATAATAATAATAATAACGGCATATTTACCCAGGGTAGCCACTTCAGTTCCGAAAACTGTTCACCCAGCGGGCCATGCTATTATTATCATTATTATTACTGTACACAATTCTATTAAAACAACAATTATTTGTAAGGGATACAATCAATTAAATAATACATAAGCTTTGAATTAAGCTTTTTAACGGCACGTAGAATAGATCTTCCACAGCAATGTACATCTACCTGGTGGACTGTACTTTCACGGATGATGATGATGAAATAAGATTTCAATTATTTCTGCCATGAAGGCCCATGATTATATATAATCTTAACCCTGCTTTGACAATCGATGTGAATTAATACAAAAACAAATGAATAAACTTTAATAGATAATGCCATAATTGACTAAATATTTGCTTCTACAATTTATTGCTTTAAAGCAATATATCTCATCTGCTCAAAGCACACAGCCCCTACACACTAATATTTACTTTGAATGTTTGAACAGGATGTGATAAGTATAGAGGGACGTTCCCAAATATTTCAAATCGATTTTGATATCTTTCACTTGTATGTTTAATGATTGATATACAAGAATTATTTTTACATACAGTAAATACAATTATATTGTAAAATGTAAAGTTGAGCTATGCTGAAAATACAAATTCCTAACCTGGCTATCGTACAATATAATAAATTTTAATGAGAGAGAAAAGGTATAGCCTTTGTTTTTTTCAATTGTGATCAGTAGGCCTAAAGTATGCCGGTGCTTGAAAGCAATAAACACATGGAACTACTTACATTTTCAGTATGAATCGGATGAATAGCAAAGAGTATTGCACACAAGAGGCTGGCTCTTGGACATTCCATGAATCGTCCCTCAACCCCTTTTCCAGCATCTGTCACCACTGCAAGAAGTGTGGAGGACACAGGCAAAACCAACACACTCACAGTGGCATGGAGGAGTATGTTCACAAGATGGAAGCCCCATGGATGAAGGCCTCCAGCTAGGTAATAGTTGATCCTGTCAAGATATAAGGGGACAGGTGTAGAGAAAAAGATTAATTAGGTATGTTTTATTTTAGTTAACTTCACTGTGACACCTCTCACTGATAAGCAAAATGTTTTTCTCCTAGGATAGCTTCATATTTGGAGCTGCTATAAGGGATTATTCTTCAACAATTTATTAAGCGATGTATTCACAGAAGAAACAAACTCAATACATATCAATTTTGGCTACAAATTTACCACTAAAGATAACTGGTATTACATTTATATAAACAAAGTATATGTTGTTGATATAATCTTCCATATGTGGAAACTTTCACTTTTTAATTGGCAATTGATCAATGTTAACAGATAATCACCACTGATTTCATATGCAACAGGGTCATTCAAAAAGAGATTCAAAGGGTTCTTACAAATTCTGAGAAAAAAAATCGCAGAATTTCCCTGGAATTTCCAGGACTATTACTTAAGCATTTCTGCACTCAAGAGATTTATTAAATAAAGGAAATTGCATACAATGAAAAAAATATATATTTCCATCTTTGTTTAAAGAAAATCAAATCAGACACAATTTTGGGGGGATCTGCTGCATATTAATGTTTTTTTATCTTTTCATGTTGTTTTCTTTTTTTGGGGGGGGGGGATTCAGGGGTTTACATAATGCCTGGAAAATTAAAAAGCAAAACTCCTGGACTTTCCAGGTTTTCAAGGGCATGTAAGAACCCAGCTTCAAGGATCATACCTGAAAGTGAGAACAGTGAGAGGCCTGTAGGACTTATGACTCTCCTTCAGCTCGATGTCCCGGCCCCAGAAGTCATGCTGGAAAAGCTTCAAGAGCGGTGTCTCTGGCTTCACATCCTGATTCTTGATGATCGCCTCAAGGTCATCAAAGACAAAGTCACCCTTGCGACTGTTCCAGTAAGTCCCGATGCTTAACAACGCAACAAGAAATGCGGAGGTGATGAAGGACAGCGTAGGAACTGGGACGGAAGAGTCTTTAGGCAAGCATGTCCAGGCATTATCACTGGCTCTGGAACCTTGGATCAACTGGTTCTTAGGCCGTTCTCTGGAGTCCTGACCAATCTTCTGTTTCTTCCGCGATGCTCGCTGATTTACGGAAGTCTGGATTCTTGACTGCGTCCCAAATGCATTGTTGTTGTTGGCGTTACGCATGTTTGAATTCAGAGATGATGTGTCTTGGCAGGTTGAGAAACTCTTTCAACCCATACTGATTTTGGCTTTATTGGTGAAGAGATTTACTTGATCTCACCTTGTGCATCCAAAAGTTGGCAGACCTATAAAGAGGATGAAACATCAAAGAATATATTATCAAAACATATAATATTGCTAATATCTATAGTTTCATTGGATGCTCTACTTCAATTCCAATTATTATACTGAAACAAATCTTACCATGGCATGAGCATCTGTAGAGATGAACAAAATTATCAAATTAAAATGAACTGAGAGAACAAAAATACTTGACATGAAATTTACCGTCAGCCAATCAGATTGAAAGATTTCAGTAGCTTTTAACTGTTACTGCAAATTTGTATTATAACAAGTTTTGTGAAACGGGCCCCTGATGTTCACTCTGAACAAATTATTCAGGCAATAAGGAAATGAAATTCACAGATATTATGAGCTGATCATATTAACTTATCTGAAACAATAGATTGAAAGATTGAACATTAAAAATCCAACCAACATTCTGTTTATTTCCAATCAGAATTCTTCATGAGATCTCAATAAGAGGAAAATATGTTTATAACTTTAAATGCCTACATCCAAGGTATAATATTTTAATACTTGAAGAATAAAAACACTTACTTTTGCTGAGAAGTAACAGAAGATGAAAGTAAGGTTCCCCGTCAGAGAGATGGCATTGTGGCCAATGTCTTTTCTGCCTACTGCAAAATTGAATTAGTTTTAAAGTCAGTTATTGAGTACCCTCAAAGCAAAATGACATTTAAATACAGGACATGTTTATTGAAGGAAGAAAAAAAAGATTTTGTTCCGTATAGTTCCTGGATGAGGGGCAGAGTCTAAAGTCTATTTTAAGCAACCCCCCCCCCCCCCCACACCCTTTCCCCAGCTGTTATCAAGCAGTGCTGAACTACAATAAATTGTATTTTACTCTGTCAACATTACAAGGTAAAATGGTTGTTATCAACATCAATCATTCCAATGACAGAACGAATTCAAATTTCAAGTATGCCTACATACATTTTTAAAATAGTTAAAGGAACAGTACAAAAAGAGCCTGATTTGTGTTCAAAGTATTCACAACACCATTATCTTTTTTCTCTTATACTTTACACACAGACCTATTGGTTTGAATTAATGACTCTGTCCAATACACCTTAGACCAGTAGCGGACCGTGACCCGGAGGAGACAAAGCATTGGAGGGGCACTGTATTGTTTGTGAACAATGCTGTGCCCCCCAATGCTTTGTCTCCTCCAGGTCACAGTCCGCCACTGCATGCCTTAGACCCTACTTGCTTTTATTTTGATTAAATTTTCAGCATTTTGCTCTGTGAATTTTACTCAATTTATTCAGCTATAAATATTTTTAGCCCGGACCATCCCTTTAAAGTTATCTCCCTAACGCAATGAAGTTTTCGGGAAATTTCTTCAAAAAAAAATAGTCTGAGCTGTGATAAAGATATGGGGATTTAGTTTTGCTTGCACTCCATTCCAAGTATTAAACTAGCCCTGGCTGGGGATGTTACCAATTTCAATTTGTGAATAGCATGTGTTCAACTTCAATCTTCAGCCTGAATTCAGATCAGGCTGCCGCAGTAAACAAGATAATAAAGTGACATGGTGAGGAACTGAAAATATTTAACACAAAGAGACACTTGATTTGATTTTTTAGTTTCAATTGAAAGTGAATCTCGAGATGGATGCCTGCATCCACATCATCCTGACCTTTCCCGCCGCATCGAAATGCCCCCCCATTCCAGCCCCAAATACCGTACCACTACCAGCTAGCTTCGCACAGTCATCGGCGGTGCGGACGGACGCGTCGCTGCCGGGCCCCGGGGTGGCCGGCGCTCTGGCGCTGGCCTAGCGCCTGGCCAGCTGGCAGGGACCCCCCGCGCAAATTGCGAGCAATATGAGCGCGGCAGCGGCTGGCTGGCTGGGATCACATTCACAAACACACTCTCATCAAATTGTCATTTCTCCTATCATTGTTTCAATTTCTGAATCAAGAGAAAGATTATTCATACAGGTAAGATAATTTCAGATTTACCGTTTGATATGAATGACCAATTCGTTGACATTGTGCCTGTTTTTTTTTTAATATAAACAATTTATGGATGATTTGGTCGAAAGTTAGTGTGCGACTGCGACTCGGAGTGCGAGTGATGATGACGATGTGAAAGTTTGGAAAGGAAAGGCAAAAGTTCAACCTGAATTATCCTACAATAATAGAAACGAAGACAGCTGGGCATTTTTTAATTTGATATATCGAATGATAGGTGAGTGGATCATGTCAAATGTAAACATCTTCGTACTTACTTTAAGCGCTTTTGAAGGTCTTTCACTCGTCTTGAGTCTGCTCCCACAGTTTCTGTTCGCGTCTATTCAGCGGCATTTGCACGTAAGCCGCGTCATGAGGCTAGGCTAGGCCAGCCGCGCCGGCCTGCCTGGGCTAAGACAGCGAGCTACATAGTACATGTACAGGGCCAAGGACAGGGCTAGCTGGGGCGGCTGGGTACGGGGTGGGGGTGGGGGGGGGGGGGCGGTTACAGTCACAATTCGATGGTAATTTTGAAAGGGGATCAAAATACAAATGACAAATGAGTAGAAAATCAGACAGTGTCTATGTCAAATTGTCAAGAGTAAAGAGTTGTTCCTGATCTAGACAGCTGGCAGCCGTCTGTTTTGAGGAGTTTTTAACATTTTTTTTTTTTAAGTTCTCCTCATACACAGACGGCTCGCTAGCGTGCAGCCACCATTAGGGGACTTGCAATGCAAAATCCCCCCGTCGGGGCTCTTCAATTTTTGTCTTTAATCAATAAACATTTTGAAAATTAATGCGACCAAAATGCAAATTGATATTCCCTCTTGGCATTAATTGCCAAGAAACGGTGAAAAATCGAGTTAAAAGGAACAAAAACAGTGACTTACCTCGGCTGTCGCGCAAATTCACTTCCCCGTTTTATCCGATCTTAAGTACATAAACATATGGCCATTGAGTCCCCTGTACAGATCGCGCTAGAACTTCGGTCTCTGTATTTGGTGAGTGAAGCCAACGGAGTTCAGCTGAACAACCAACATAACAGAGACCGAAGCTTTTGGTCTATTCCTGATCCTGCTCGGGCTAATTATTTCAGTCATCAAAAATGGGGGGGGGGGGGTGTTTCACAAAATGGGGTCGCACTTTGCGTTTCAGAAAAAATGTAATCCAAATCTAGAGGGCTGGTATTCGAATCATGTTTTTTTTTTTTTTACATTTGTACTACGCATGACAAAATTAAAGGGATGGTCCGGGCTGAAAGAATTCACGGAGCAAAATGCTGACAATTTCATCAAAATCGGATAACAAATAACAAAGTTATTAAAGTTTAAAGCCCGGGGGGGCCACTTCCATTCACGAGTGGATACCATGCGCGACCATGGGGTCTCGAAAAGCACCCTAAACACGTAATTTCCATATTCTGAAAATGCACCCCTTAACAAGTATTGGCGTGTGATTGTGAAACCCTACCCTTAACAAGTATTGGAAACAAAACGATCCTCTTGGCAAATATTCCCTGAAATGAACCCCTAAACAAGTACAGGAATGTTTTATTGTTCCTTCGGGTTCCTTCGGGTCCTTCGGTCGTCGGCTTTACCTTATTTGGTTTAGACCCCACCTTCTACACCTCGCGCAAATCGGACTCTATAAACACGAAGTATTGGGGCAAAAAGGACATCCTTTATAAAACATTTTAATTTTGTTTTATCATCCCCGCAAATTCGACCCTAAACACGTAATTTTCTTAGCGAAATAGATACCCTTTTTTCATTATTTTTGTGTTTTTGACACCCTTATCACGTTACGTACGTAACATGCCCTATCGTGAAAAAGACATCCTTTTTACATGTTTTTTTGGTTGCGCATGGTATCCACTTGTCAATGTAGGTGGCCCCCCCCCCCCCCTGGGGTTTAAAGTCTAGCAATATTTTGTGAAAACAGTCGTCATGAATATTTATTAGGTGGGCTGATGATGTCACATCCCCTGTTCTTTTGTATTTTATTATATGAAATTAGATTTATTCAATTTTCTTAATTCCTCCAAGAACTAGAAAAATTGGATTGACAACTGATTTAGTGCATTAGATATTTATTGCTGCAACTTATTTCATTATAAGTAATACAAAGAAACTATAAAAACTGTTGGTAAAACGCCACAAAACCATTCATTTTGAAATAGTAAAATAATTTAATCGATAAAGATTCAACCACGTCAGGCCATCCATAACTGGACTTGTATTTGTTGTTTTCAGACCCCTATTAACATTTGGATAGATTCTATCTCTAATTTATGCTTAGAATTTGTCAAATCGTAAGTTTCGGTATCAAAGATTTTTAAAAAAATTGTTAAACTATATTTCGATGATGTTTGGAATCGTAAAAGACCGTATAATTATCATTTTACAAAGAAAGCCGTTATGGTTTACTTTCGTAAACTATTAAAATTGGATATCCCGGGATACCCATCTCAGCGTCCACATGTGATTTTTTAGTAATGAAATAAATTATTCATAATTCCATTTTCTCAGCAATTGAATGCTCCAGTCTTCGTGGTCTTAGAAGTATGTATGATGCATGATTTACCTGTGCTATTGTTTTCAAGAGATGTATTTCCCAATTCATCATAATTAATAATTTGCAATTTTTTCATAATTTTTCTTTTTTGAAAATTATGCTATTTTGTGACTAAGGCTACGTCTCGTCTGCTCTTTTTACCGATAGTATCGATATCTGTTAGGAAGCCTTTCATGAAACGGGTTTAGTACATGTAGGATTGGAACCAACTCCGTGGTTGGTGGATAAAGATATGACTAACTTGTCCAGGTGTTGAGAAACGGGGCCCCAGGTGCAGCTCTGCAGATACCACTCTTTCCAAGTTTTTGAAAACTTGATGAAAGAGCAGATGCTGATGTAAAAATGCCTGAGCTTGCAAAAATCTTGATCGGACCTTTTTCTTTCCAAAGGAGTGTAAATGGACAAATGTACTTGCAAATGATTAACGAGGAGATTGTACGACAACATTATGAGAGGCAGGTTCGAGGAATGTACATTGTACCTGCATCTTTGGTGGATTCAGGACTCCTGTCCATCGTTCCAACATCTTTCGAGATAGACTCAAAGAACTCTTTGGAGTTTGGACATAAAGTCGTTGCCCTCAACCATGACGCAAAATGGCCAATCAAGATACCCTGACTTGATGAAGGCCTGTGGTTATTTCCTTTGGGGACACTTAAAAAACAAGGTATTTGTATTTCCTCCTCAAGATCTTCATGATTTTGTAGGGCCGAATTCAATATGAGGTGGATGGTTTTTACAGTGCAATGATCCAGCAAAAAGATGAGCTGTCCAAGATGTCCTTAATCCCTCCACGCTACCAGTTTTGTGTGCAAAGGAGAGGAGGACTTTATTGAAGGTGTGGGTGAACATTCCATTAACCTTTCAATCACCATGTCAGAGGAATGCCTTGATTCTTCATTCCAAAAATTACTTTTTTACTTAGTACTTTACCCAAACTTGGAAAAAGTGGTACCTGCACAGTTCTCTTCAACATCAATTAGTTCGGTCATGAGAAGTGCAGATGGTACGAATAGGGTATCAATAGAAAGCTGATGAGTTTCTCTTTCATATCCATGCAGAATAACTCCACAAAATTAAATATGATCCGAATATCGACCCTCTAGATTTGGATTACCTTTTTTCTGAAACGCACTGTGTAGGCATGACCGCATTGGTCAGTCAGATCATGCCAAGATGACACTCATATTATACTACATATTAATCAATAAAGTTTGCATGTTGCATATCATGTACACATCAGCATAAGTGGGACTCTAAGTAAATCACACTTAAATCTTAATGAAACACCCCCCTCCGATAAATAAGGACAGAGACTCTGGAAAGAGTTCCTTTTGCGACAGCCAATCAGACCCTAGCCGTAGTAAACAACATTTGAACCCATATAGGCCTATATTTTTTTCACTTTGGGTGGTTATTGCAAAAAGAGCTCTTCCCAAGATACCAAGTTCAAAGACCAGCTAAAACGTTACTTTGAAGTGATTTTTTTTCTTCATCTATTCAAATCATTTATTTTCAGCATTCCCCCTTTAAACCTGACATCAGAATATAGACCAGTGCTTTCATGAAGCTTGACATGGTTTATAATTTTTTTTTCATATATTTCTACAGGTACATTGAAGTTTTTGTTTATCAGTCTGCACTTAATACGTACACCAGGGACTTAAGTGATGGCGGATTCCGAGGTCATCTCAAAAGAGTCTTCAGGACAGGCAGGGGTCAAGGGGATGGATGTCCAAAACGGCTCATCGGAATCCAATGGCACAGAGGCACACTGTGAAAAGACGTCACATCGCTCTCAGGAACGTGATCATCATGAAGGGTAAGGTTCCTTGTCAAAAAGTCAGAAAGTTCTGCGTCTTTCGTGCAGGAATCTCGAAAGCGGCCTCTCATTACCAATGTTTTTACTTCATCAAAGACAAAACAATGAGGAATGTGGAAGAGCCGCTATGAAAATAGAAATGGTGTCTTCATAGAAGGATTCCTGGGGAATTTCATTAAGCTGTTCGTAAGTTAAGAGCGACTTTAAGAACAACTGGTGAACCTTTCTTACATGCCAAACCATCACCAATGAATATACCATTTACCACAAGAAAGGATCACCAGTTATTAAAGTCGCTCTAACTTATGAAGAGCTTTATGAAACACTCACCTGCTCAAAGATGTGGCAAAGACTTCTGACTAGTTAAAGGTTAAGTCTACCCCAGAAAAATGTTGATGTTTATTTAGAGATAAATCAAACAAGCATAATGTTGAAAATTTCATCAAAATCGGATATAAAGTAAGAAAGTTATGACTTTTTAAAGTTGCTTATTTTTTCACAAAACAGTTATATGTACAACTTGGTAACATTCAAATGAGAGAGTGGATGATGTCCCTCACTATTTCTTTTGTATTTTATTGTTTGAATATTACATTATTTCAATTTTTACAGATTTGACAATAAGGACCAACTTAACTGAACCATGAAATTCAAAAACAAATGTAATTAATATCACATGTTCAACCTTGAACCTTGAAGAGTAATCCATTTCAGCAGCTTCAAAGCTATCCCGGATGAAATAAAGGGAGGAATAAAAAAAAATCTCATGACAATAAAGAGAAAATTTGAATATTGCATATTTCATTAATAAAAAACATAAGAAATAGTGAGTGGGTGATGTCATCAGACCCCTCGTTTGCATACCGACCAGGATGTGCGTATAACTGTTTTGTGAAATTAGCAAAACTTAAAATTGTCATAACTTTCTTATTCTACATGTAGGCATACATGTACATCCGATTTTGTCAAAATTTTCAGTATCATGCTTATTGGATTTTTCTCTTTTTATTCAAATCAACATTTTTCTGGGGTGGACTTGTCCTTTAAATTACTTAAATTCAATCTGCTTTGCTGATAGTAATAACCTCTAGTCTTTCTTATCTTTAACCCAGGTTGTGTTTCATAAAAGGTCTTTGTAAGTTACAAGCGATTTTACAAACAACTAGAGACCCTTTTGTTGGTGCTATATATTCAGACTCTCAGTCATTTTGGTTCCCATCAAGTTGATCTACCATGGGAGCCATAACACAAAGCTTAGCAATCATCGTAGAACCTTTTTTTTTTAAATATTGATCGCATTGTGGTTCAATTGTGAAAATCTAGCATACAATTAACCGCCTATTGTAAGTTATTCAAAGTTATTCATGAATTATTGTTAATTATCAATAAATTTATCTGAATTTAATTTTCAATATTTTCAAGTTTGATAATAGGGAATGATTTTTAAATAGGGGGTGCTGGTGTTCTTGTTCAAGGGATTGTCATCGTGTCATCAGAAAAAAATTGACAAGCAAAAAAAAGGGGTATTGCTCCCAAATCTTTTTCATTTGGAAGCTATGATACTTTTTTTTGTCAACCTAATTGCCAGGGGGTGCTTCCAATGGTGTACATTGGAAGCACCCCCTGAAAAATCTTGGGTTACTTCCACCCCAGCAACCCCTGCTTCCCAGGGCCATGTAGGGTTATAAGGGAATGCACTCACAAATTATGGGTTATATATAAATCTCAAAACATCAATAAGGATCAATATTCAATTGTATTTATACTTGTAAGCAGCTTTATGAGACAGGCCCCAGGACTTATCCAAGGTCATCATGGGCATGACCTAGGATTTCCTATTGATTTGCCTCGGTGCTCCACTTATTTTATGCATTACTACCATTGATATAAAAAAACGGATAGAGCCCTCATTGTATGCTCCCACTAAAAGGACCCTAGGGCCGTCAGCACCAGCCCGAGTTTTCAAATTAGCATGCTATTTCTGATCGGCAAATTATCCCAATCTGAACAATTTCGAGATAACTAGTATTTGTAATGGAGATGCAACCATCGGGATAGTTCCCAGGATTAATCTTGAGATTGTAATCCCAAGTCAACTTCGGATTATTTGCAACATAGCACGCTACATGTATTTACGAATTATCCCGCTAATTCGCAGGTGCAGACGCACTCGGGATTATTATTCACGGCGTGCCAGGCTGATGCATCGATGCCTCGCTCTACTTGCACTAGTGGAGACGGGGTTTCTTGAATCTCAAGATTAATCGCGAAGAGGGCCGATCGGGCTACAATCTCGAGATTGAGCAAACTCGGGCTGGTGCAGCACCGCCTCCTGAAGCTTTAGTAAAAGTTCATCATACGAGGACCATACCAACTGACACCTACTAAATGAAATGACACTTTCTGCCTGTCTTGGGCTACTCTTCACAACTTACTGCCTCAATAATAATGATAATTGGATGTTTTTAGAGTTCAATACAAAGCACTGCTAATGACATAAGACAAGTTATGGTTTATAGATATACAGGTGTGTTTCAAGATGTTTTTTGAAGAGGACGAGAGAAGAGATGTTTCGGAGAGATGGTGGGAGTTTGTTCCATAGACAGGGGGGCAAGAGATTGAAAGGAATTGAACTTGAAGCCTGTCTGTTTTCTGGATATTTAGGAATGACACCGGAAGGAACAGATATAGAACAAAGAGAGTGTGTTGATATTTGTTGCTGAAATAGCAACAACAAAAAAGGAAGAAGGAAGCGTGGTTGACAGAGATTTAAAGTTTTTTGTTTTTTTTCATGTTGATATTTATTGAAAATATAGAATTCACATTTAATCAAGAAATTTATTTACAAAAAAAAATCATGTTTACAAAAAAGGAAAACTTTATATGAGGAACAGCATATATAACAAATGAAAATATTTTTAAGAAGTTAATACTGTTTTGGAAACAAAACATTTATAATCAATCTTTAAAAAAAATTGCCACAGAGCTTGTATTGGAGGAAATTAAAGTTTCTATTAAACTTTGTTGGCAACAACACAAAATCATAGTGGGTTTTTTTTTCTTAGTTTTTGATACAGACTTTCAGTGTAAATGTATTGATTAGACTTTCATTTTTTTATCAATTTTCCTTCTTGATGGAGATATTGACCCAAGATTGATCTGCAATAATTGATGTTAATTTAAAACCTCCTGTATATATAAGATGCTGCTGTACATGTACAATCTGACATTTTTTAATACCAAACAATGGGGGGGGGGGTACAGTAATAGCACCTACATGTATACATGTGAGATAGTTTAAATAATGAATGCATACATTTATTTTAGGTGTAAAATCACTACTAAGCATGGAATGAGGGGGAAGTTGTAGGATACAATTACTATATAAACATGTGACTTTCTGATATACATGTATGACACTATTGGTTGAAAAATTGATGATACCAGAAATGTAAAAGAATATTTTTTTTGGGGGGGCCATATCGCCCTTTTACTTGCCAAATGATGATATAAAATGCAAGATAATTTCAGGAGTGTCTTGAGAGCTTTTATCTTAAAAAAAAGTAACATAACTGGCTATACCATTGAATACAGTACAATCATGTATTTGCAGTAGGGCCAGTATGCCTCTAGTCTAAACCTTAATAAGCCAGACCTCGTTAGTTCTACCGACGGGTTTCATGGGTGGATCGTAACCACAGAAATAGAAACATCCATCCTTGTACTGGTCCTCAGTCAGGGCGGCTCGGAGTTTCTGGATTTCTTGGATGATCTCTTTCTCGCCAGCATAACCGGCAAATTTTCTGTGGAGATGGGACAACCAAACAAGTTCAATAATAATAATAATGATAATAATAATAATAATAATAATAATAATAATAATAATAATAATAATAATAACGATCTGGCATGGGAGCTGAGAAGGATATGGAAGGTGAAGACGAAGGTGGTACCAATAGTCATCGGAGCCTTAGGAACAGAGACAACAAGACACAGAAGCTTTCTGGCTGTTCTAGGAGTCCAGGTGTCCTTTGAAACGATACAGAAGGCAAGTTTGCTTGGAACAGCTCATATCTTACGGAAGGTCTTGAATTAGAAAGAGAAGTGAACAATGAGAAGAGGACCCATTTGATAGAATATAGAACAATAACCCTAGATTTCTGGAAGAAGTCCGGTTGCTGTTTAATATACCAACATAACATCAAGTTGTGGACAATGGAAATAATAATAATAATAATAATAATAATAATATAGGGTATTTATATTGCGCACATATCCACCTTGTTAGGTGCTCAAGGCGCTCCTATATTACCCGGCTAAGCTAGGCGTTCATAGCGCACACAGCTTTTTAAGGAATTACTTCCTACCGGTACCCATTTACCTCATCTGGGTTGAGTGCAGCACACTGTGGATCAGTTTCTTGCTGAAGGAAATTACGCCATGGCTGGGATTCGAACCCACAACCCTCTGTTTCAAAGTCCGAAGACTAATCCACTGGGCCACAACGCTCCACATTATGATGTGTTTAGCAGTTCTAAAGAATAATGGGTAAAAAAACACTAGTAGTACAACCTTCAGTTCAGTTTTATAGCCTACTGTAAAATTTTTGTGGTGTGGAAATTTACTTGCATTGTGCACCAGAAAGAAACAGCATGAATTGAAAGGCATTTGAGGGCAAAAATATATAGCATGGTGTAAACCTGGCTCGACATAGACACACACACAAATCAATGATTTTGATTACCAGGTAAAAGTTTTTGCTTTTAAAATAGGTAAACTAACCATAACAAGTCAGAGGAACGTACGCGTAAAGTAGTTAACAGTAGATTTACATGATATTGGAAGAAATATGTAAGCCGTGAACTAAACCACATCCACTATAAATGAATTATGGACCCTACCACATATAAAAACAAAGGTGTTTATAAAGGAATTAGCATCATGGAGTATTACCATGGACCCTATATGGTATTACAGTCAAACCTGTCTATAGCAGCCAACTGTCTTAAAGGAGAATTAAACCCTTGAAACCAGCTGAATCCATATCAAAGAGAAAAATCAAGGAAACATATTGTTGAAAGTTTGAGGAAGATTGAATGAATAATAAGAAAGTTACGAGCATTTGAATATTGAGATCACTAATGCCATGTAGATCCTCCCATTGGCAATGTGACCAAGATCTGTGATGTCACACACATACAACTCCCTTGTTCCTTTAGTACTTATTTCACTTATATTCTCACTTTTATAGAGTCTATCACAAGGTGAGGTGTTCTCTTTATGAGAGGACAAGTACAGAGGTTTCACAACATTATTCATTGATGAATCGTTTGTCATATGATTAGAATAAGCAAAAAGAGATGTTTTGGGGTATATTTTCAGTGTCCAAAAGGGGAGAGTTGTTCATCTTTGACATCATAGATCTTGGTCGCATTGCCAATGGGAGGATCTCCATAGCATTAGTGATCTCGACATTCAAATGCTCATAACTCTTCTATTGCTAGTCCTATTTTACTCAAACTTTTGTTGATCTTATTCTTTGATTTTTCTGCTTTCACAAAAGCTAACTTGCTCCAAGAGTTTCATTCTCCTTTAAGTGAAAACCTGCCACCAAAGTCGTCTCCCCTTTGATATGAATGAAGTCATCCACTTTTCACACAGTGGCCATGTTTTGCATGACAGATTTGACTTTAATTGAACACCCTACATCTCTCATGGGTCCATTATTAAAATCATACCTTGGAAGGCTTAAAGTTTTTGGACTACATGTATAACCCCTTCCATGTCATGCCTCCTTCTATACCCTGCCCCCTTCATGCTTACCTCACATACATGGTGGCTTCTGGGGTGTTCCGGTAGGTGATATCATCATCCTTTGGCTTTGGTGGGTCATCCACATTCTTCTTAGGAAGTAAAAACCCAACATTATAAACCTGTTTCATTGTATTCCAGTCAGCGTCACCGGGCTGGCAAAAGAAGCACACCGGAGCTGTCATTGATACCTTTTTACCTAGATGTGAATGTGAATATAAAGAGGTGTAGAGATTTTGGGGTCAGTGGATGAATTCACAGATTCTGAACCACAAGGTCCAGGCCTCCAGGGTTCAAATCCCACCATGGCACTAATGTCCTTTGACAAGAGAAACCTCACATAAACCTGTTTCATTGTACATGTATTCCAGTCAGCGTCACCTGGCTGGCAAAAGAAGCACACTGGCGCTGTCATTGCTACATTTTTACCTGGATGTGAATGTGAATATAAAGAGGTGTTGAGATTTTGGGGTCAGTGGATGAATTCACTAATTCAGAACAACAAGGTCCAGGGTTCAAATCCCACCATGGCACTAATGTCCTTTGACAAGACAAACCTGACATAAACCCGTTTCATTGTATTCCAGTCAGCGTCACCGGGCTGGTAAAAGAAGCACACCGGAGCTGTCATCGCTACATTTTTACCTGGATTGCGAATATAAAGAGGTGTGGAGATTTTCGGGTCAGTGGATGAATTCACAGACTCTGAACCACAATGTCCAGGGTTCAAATCCCATCATGGTACTAATGTCCTTTGACAAGAGAAACCTAACATAAACCTGTTTCATTGTACTTGTATTCCAGTCAGTGTCACCTGGCTGGCAAAAGAAGCACACTGGCGCTGTCATTGATACATTTTTACCTGGATGCGAATATGAAGAGGTGTAGAGATTTTGGGGTCAGTTGATGAGTTCACAAATTCAGTACAACAAGGTCCAGGGTTCAAATCCCACCATGGCACTAATGTCCTTTGACAAGACAAACCTGACATAAACCTGTTTCTTTGTATTCCAGTCAGCGTCACCAGGCTGGTAAAAGAAGCACACCGGAGCTGTCATTGCTACATTTTTACCTGGATTGCAAATATAAAGAGGCGTAGAGGTTTTTGGGGGTCAGTGGATGAATGCACAGACTCTGAACCACAAGGTTCAAGATTCGAATTCCACCATGGCCCTTATAATGTCCTTTGACAAGGCTTACATAAACCTGTTTCATTGTATTCCAGTCAGCGTCACCGGGCTGGCAAAAGAAGCACACCGGAGCTGTCATTGCTACATTTTTACCTAGATGTGAATGTGAATATAAAGAGGTGTAGAGATTTTGGGGTCAGTGGATGAATTCACAGATTCTGAACCACAAGGTCCTGGGTTCAAATCCCATCATGGTACTAATGTCCTTTGACAAGAGAAACCTAACATAAACCTGTTTCATTGTACATGTATTCCAGTCAGCATCACCTGGCTGGAAAAAGAAGCACACTGACGCTGTCATTGATACATTTTTACCTGGATGCGAATATGAAGAGGTGTAGAGATTTTGGGGTCAGTGGATGAATTCACAAATTCAGTACAACAAGGTCCAGGGTTCAAATCCCACCATGGCACAAATGTCCTTTGACAAGACAAACCTGACATAAACCTGTTTCATTGTATTCCAGTCAGCGTCACCAGGCTGGTAAAAGAAGCACACCGGAGCTGTCATTGCTACATTTTTACCTGGATTGCAAATATAAAGAGGTGTAGAGGTTTTTGGCACGAGGTTCAAGATTCGAATCCCACCATGGCCCTTATAATGTCCGTTGACAAGGCTTACATAAACCTGTTTCATTGTATTCCAGTCAGCGTCACCGGGCTGGCAAAAGAAGCACACCGGTGCTGTCATTGATACCTTTTTACCTGGATGTGAATGTGAATATAAAGAGGTGTAGAGATTTCGGGTCAGAGGATAAATTCACAGATTCTGAACCACAAGGTCCAGGGTTCAAATCCCACCATGGCACTAATGTCCTTTGACAAGACAAACCTGTTTTATTTTATTCCGGGCTGGCGAAAGAAGCAAGCCAGAGCTGTCATTGCTACAGTTTTACCTGGATGTGAATGTGAATATAGTAGAGATTTGGAGGTCAGTGGATGAATGCACAGTCTCTGAACCACGAGGTTCAAGGTTCAAATCCCACCATGGCACTAATGTCCTTTGACAAGAGAAGCCTGACATAAACCTGTTTCATTGTATTCCAGTCATCGTCACCAGGCTGGTAAAAGAAGCACACTGGAGCTGTCATTGATACATTTTTACCTGGATTGCGAATATAAAGAGGTGTGGAGATTTTCGGGTCAGTGGATGAATGCACAGACTCTGAACCACGAGGTTCAAAATTTGAATCCCACCATGGCACTAATGTCCTTTGACAAGACAAACCTGACATGAACCTGTTTCATTGTATTCCAGTCATCGTCACCAGGCTGGTAAAAGAAGCACACTGGAGCTGTCATTGATACATTTTTACCTGGATTGCGAATATAAAGAGGTGCAGAGATTTTCGGGTCAGTGGATGAATGCACACACTCTGAACCAAGAGGTTCAAGATTCGAATCCCACCATGGCACTAATGTCCTTTGACAAGACAAACCTGACATAAACCTGTTTCATTGTATTCCAGTCAGCGTCACCAGGCTGGCAAAAGAAGCACACCGGTGCTGTCATTGATACCTTTTTACCTGGATGTGAATGTGAATATAAAGAGGTGTAGAGATTTCGGGTCAGTGGATAAATTCACAGATTCTGAACCACAAGGTCCAGGGTTCAAATCCCACCATGGCACTAATGTCCTTTGACAAGACAAACCTGCTTTATTTTATTTCGGGCTGGCGAAAGAAGCAAGCCAGAGCTGTCATTGCTACAGTTTTACCTGGATGTGAATATAGTAGAGATTTCGGGGTCAGTGGATGAATGCACAGTCTCTGAACCACGAGGTTCAAGGTTCAAATCCCACCATGGCACTAATGTCCTTTGACAAGAGAAGCCTGACAATAAACCTGTTTCATTGTATTCCAGTCATCGTCACCAGGCTGGTAACAGAAGCAAACTGGAGCTGTCATTGATACATTTTTACCTTGATGTGAATGTGAATATAAAGAGGTGTTGAGATTCTGGGGTCAGTGGATGAATGCACAGTCTCTGAACCACGAGGTTCAAGGTTCAAATCTCACCATGGCACTAATGTCCTTTGACAAGACAAACCTGACATAAACCCGTTTCTTTAAAGGTTCAAATCCCTTCTTGGCACTAATGTCCTTGAAAAGAGGTGTTGTGGATCAGTCAATAAGTCTGCAGGCTTTGAACCATGAGGCCCAAGATTCAAATCCCATTTTGATATTAATGTCCTTTAAAAGATGTGTAAAGGTGTTGTGGATCAGTGGGAAGTGTAGTCTACAGACTATGAACTGAAGGACCCTTGGTTCAAATCTCACCATGGTACTGATGTCCTTTAATTTACAAGACATTTGTCTGTAAGACATGAAATTTGTGTAGTTAGTGTTTTGGATCAGAGGAGAAGTTCGCAGGCTTTGCACCATAAGTTTAAGGTTCAAATCTCACCACAGGACTAATGTCCTTTGATGAGACGTTTGTCTACATTTGCCTCTCTCCATTCAGCAAATTAGGCTTTTTCATATATTTAAGTTTACAAAAAAAAAATGTTATTTTTCAATACAAACGTATGGCATGTTAAGAGATAATACAGCTTTTACAAAGTACCCGAGCACCTCCTACATGTACCTGTTTCATTTGTTCCTGAGATGTACTTGAAGAGCTTCATGAATCCCTCGCTGGACGAGTCCTTAAACTTCTTTCCTTCTACCTTTGTGACTGCCCACTTAGCAGCAGCATACTTTCTTTCTTCATACACCTGAAGGTTCAAATATAAAATGAAATCAAATTGTTCTTATATTATGCACAGTGAACCAAGAATTTTGAGGGAGCTAGATATGGCTTATCATGTGAAATTTATTAAAAGTTGCAAGCGAGGGAAGGGAGTGATACAAAATTTCAGCTTATTTATTATGAAATTCAAATTTTTTGATAAATTTTGACTAATATTCAGAAAATGATATCATATTTCACCCTTCTCTCTTTTCTTTCCTTTCTTTTTCTCTTTTTTTCTTGGCCATGAATAGTTGGAGGGGTGCAAGAGCCCCAGTCCACCCCCCCCCCATCTCTACGCCAGTGATGCACAGGGCTTAAATCAATCCCAGGCCAATGACACCTATGGCCGGGGATGCCCGCTCATAAGCCTTAATTAGATTGCTTTACTTTGTTGTTATTAGTATTATTGTTATTTTATTTAAATTTACTTCTGCTGTCATACAGTATGAGTGCCTATTGAATTGAGTTTGCTGTGCAAATTATTCACTATTTAAGGAAAGTGGTCTGACGTAGCCTACAATCACTAGCAGTGACTAGCCAGCTATGCAGCTTTTATATGTTAGTCTTGTGTGAAGACCCACTTGATGGTAAAAAGTTTCAATCAGGGGGCTGTGCATTCAGACTATGGAAAAGTGGCCTTGCCCTATTAAAATGATCATCTAAACCTGTAGGCCAGAATACACCTGTGTATACCCAGCCTTGCATTACACACTTTAAAGGTGCGCATATTCTTTGACGTATTCAATAGTTTGACTTTTAAAAACTCTATAGTCATAATCTTGACCTTTATTTAAAGATCATGTTTCCCAGTTTATGATTTGACAGATTGGTAGTAATTGTACACTTGCAAAATCATTCATTTTAATAAGGTAGACACACATTGAATATAATTTTTGCAATAAAATTTGGTTTGTATCTGTCCACTGATATTGTCTTGGAAGAGTTTAATAGTGAAAAACAGAAATTAATGTCAATTAAAAATGTGTGTCTGTCTGCTAAAATTGTCTTGGGATGGTACATGAAAAAGATAGTGATGATTTAAACAGGTGGACTTACATCAGTTTTACTAATAACCTCATAATTTGGAGTCTCAACATCTCCGAACATCCGACCTGCAATGGTGCTCAACATCTTGAGGTGATTAATCTCAAGAAAAGCAAGTAAACACGAGAAAATTAGAATGGGCTCTAGTATCATATTCATCATATTTCATAAATTTAAATATTTCGTAAATTTATATACATGTGCATTCACACTTTAAAAACCATCTACCCCAACCAAATCACATATTGCGCTCTCAAAAAGAACAGAGCCAATATGTCAGTTTGCTCTTGGTAGAGTGACCTGTCCATATGATGTGAAGTATTCATTCTCATAAGTTTTGTACATAAAATATGAAAATTTCATTAAAAACTAACCTTTCCCCCAAGTTATTTGAGGCAATGTAGTTTCATGAAGACATACTCAAACAAATTGTAAAATAATGAAAAAAAATTATACAGAAAGGGTTGATGGCCACTTTTTTAAGGATAGAATATCATCTAATTTTCCTTCAAAAAACAAACTTATTATTACATGATATATTTCATTTGTGTAGTGAATGATTTTTTATGCTTTCTGTATTTGTATGTTTTTTATTTTTTATATTTTAATGGAAAATCAATTCAATTCAATGTAATAATTTTCCATGCTATTAAAAATATTTGTCATGCTAGTAAAATCAATTTAAAATCTATTATCCATCCTGTGGACACCGAAAGTATGTAAACAAGTCCAAAGTCCAGTGCTACAAAAAACAAATAACATAAAAGAATGTATGCCTCAGATTATCCCATTTATAGTTTTTTTCATTTTTGCTCATGCAATACTAGTACATTGCATAGTGAGAGAAAAGATGATCATATTTGTTCAATAAAATATGATCAGAATTTGTTTGTGTTGGTACTTATTGTTGCTTTAATATTGTATTCTACATTTAGATTTTGAATATAGTTTAAAAACAAAAATTCTGGGTTTGGTATTAAACAATTTCATAATGATTTGGAATGCAATGCAATAAAATACCCACCCAGGTGTTTCTGTGCTGAATAATTCTTTTAAAAAGAATGTGTAGTAGTTGCTGAGGAATATAAGCATACTGTACGTCATGTTGAAGGACTGGGGGCCGTTTCATAAAGCTGTTCGTAAGCAAAGAGCGACCTTAAGAACAACTGGTGAACCTTTCTTACGCACTAAACCATCGCCAATGGTCTATACCATTTACCAAAAGAAAGGATCACCAGTCGTTCTTTAATACCCCTTTCACAAACACAATTATGCGGATAATATCCGCATAATTTGGTTGTAAAATCGGAGCGGGACCAGAGTTATCCGCATTATTTCGATGCTGCAATTATCCGTATAATAGCAGCATCGGGACCAGATTTTGGCTTTGTGAACGCATTTCCAAAGTAATGCGGATAATTGCCATGGTGCGGTCACAAAAGGTCACCCTTTTCCAACACAACCCCATCGGAGGGGGCGTGTGCAGTTGCCATGACAATCATCCACCTTTTTGAGGTCGGGCGCTCGTAAAAAATAGTGCGGATTATTTTCGGAGTTTGTGAATGCAATTTTTATTGAATTATCCACATTACTCTTAGGCGGATAATTGGAGGATGGGTTTGTGAAAGGGGTATAAGTCGCTCTTATCTTTATACGAACAGCTTTATGAAACACCCACCAGGTGTCTTTGGGTCCATGATAATAATTATACACATTCCCTCACTGCTATCATGGAGTTATTATAGTTCCATGCTGCTATGTTGGCCATCTTCTGTTAGCTAGTTTTCCAGTGTAGATTTCATTATTTCACAAAGTTTCCTTTCCACAAACTTAGATCTTGATTTGTAATCAACTATTAAAGAAACTAAGAATTAACCTTCATTTCAAAGATTCGCTCATGAAATAATTGCTTCCTACATTTTAATAGTTTGCTCAATCTTTAAAAGACCTTGATCTACACTTGTATAGTAAGAAAAAAACTAATTTTTAAAGACTTTCTCGCAAATCCCATAACATCCCTATGCAATTTCAAAGGACATGGATATCATTTGTACTATTTGGTGTGTTTTTTTCAATTCTGAGAACTACAGCAATAGTTATTAATTACAAGTAAAAGAGCAAAGAACAAAATGTTAATAATCATGAATTAATTTATATAATCCTACATTATTATAGTACATTGCAACATTAATTGTTGCTTTGCTGCATCTAAGTTGAAAAGCTTACCTGAGATAAGAAATATAATACCTGGACTGCAATGCTTATTGTAAAATTATGTGAGAGCTATCTGAGACTGTCTCTTCTTGTGAAATCTCTAGCATTAATTAGTTTTTCTTATGCAATTAATTTTCATAATCTATGTTTGATCTTTTAAGCTAGAGATAACTCAGTTCAAACTTCAATCACTGGAGAGCCTGTAATACACAAAGTTCAACAATCAATTGTAAGGCTCAGTTTTACATTTGCATTGCACTGATCGCCCTTCATGTATGCAATCCATCAGACAAAGCAAATGTGCTATCAATCGTTATTGTATAGCTTTCTTCTGCCTTCATGAAGGGTAATGTGAGATAAAAAGATAATATTTAAGGTTATTTTCTTTTATCCCAACTTCTTTTCAAAGGCCCACAAGATACTCCTTTATCAAGGTTGAGAAAATACTCATTGTCAAGGTCAAGGAGATACATGTACTCCTATTGTTGTGTGTTGACTTGAATGCAAAGCATTTTGTAACCCTCTAGAGGGCAATTCCATAAAATATGTACGTCCGACCCCCTATATATGGGACCTTTATGAAATTTTCTGTCTCTGATTTCTGGTTCTTTTGAAAGTCTGTAATGCTCTCAAATGACCATGACTTGGTCAGTTTATGAAGTGAAGTAAAACTTGAGAAAAATGGGGTTCGGACGTACAAAAAGGTTGATTATTTTATGGAATTGCCCTAGAGTCAACATGTAAAATACACTTGCTGGCACAAACATTTGTACAATGAAACCTGTAGGCCTATACGACCCGAGAAAGAAGAAAATAATTTTGTAAGCACAATTAGGTTTTTATCAACAGGTTTCTGTATCTGTTTCAGTTTATAGGGATAGCTTATAAAGGAAACAAAAATTTTGGTTTTTATAGACAATTTGACAGTTTATACGGGTGGATGCTAATGGCGCAGCACATTTCCCCTGTGGTGGCCGTACAGCGAGTCAGAAACAGCCGTTTAATTAATTTTTATTCAAACCACCTTTAGCTGATATAAAAAATGTTAAAATGGCTGTTTTCGACTCGCCACGACTATCGTAGGGGAAATGTGACTGCGCCATTATCATTAATTATACAAACACATGTCTATAGAAGATATGAAGATTTGAACCATTATCTACATACTCATGTTGTTTGATCACACATTATTTCTATCGACATTGTCTAGCCAAATTTGTAATATTTTCATAAATGAGTGCAAACATGCACACCTAAAGTGGTTAAAGGGATGGTCCGGGCTGAAAGTATGTATAGCTTGATAAATAGAGTAGAATTCACCAAGCAAAATGCCAAAAAATTCATCAAAATCGGATAACAAATAACAAAGTTATTGAATTTTAAAATTTAGCAATATTTTGTGAAAACAGTCGTCATGAATATTCATTAAGTGGACTGATGATGTCACATCTCCACTTGTTCTTTTGTATTATATTATATGAAATGAGGTTTATTCAAATTTTTTCCTCCAAGAACTAGAAAACTTGGATTGACAACTGATTTAATGCATTTATAGATATTTATTGCTGCAACTTATCTCATTATAAAGGAGACATATTATTCACACAAATATGAAATAATGATTTTATGTAATAAGATAACAAATCGGAAAGTGGAGATGTGACATCATCAACCCACCTAATGAATATTCATGACGACTGTTTTTACAAAATATTGCTAAACTTTAAACTTCAATAACTTTATTATTTGTTATCCGATTTTGATAAAATTTTCGGCATGTTGCTCAGTCAATTCTACTCTATGTATTAAGATATATACATTTTCAGCCCTGACCATCCCTTTAATAATCTGTCTAAACGACACTTTGTTTTGACTGCTATCAATTTCACATATCTTCATTTTGTTACTCCAGGTCAGTATTAAATCACATATTAATACCATCACAATAGAATTGGACCCTGACCTTTATCCCTTTATTCATCGATAAGTGACGATCTGTTTGTCATCATATATCTACTGTACTCTCCGCACTGTACATGTACTTGATCATGTGGCGTATATTGCATATAAATTTCTTGAGGAGCTACATTTCTTTAATAAGAAAGTTTCTTTGATAGATCTGTTAATTTAAATAGATCAAGTACATGTACATGTAGGTGCCTCCATTGACACAGGGTACTATAGGCATATTTGATTAGCATTTTAGTCATACAGGAAAAGCTCTCATCGGTACAGTCCTATGTAAAAATCTGCTATACAAAATAGTTTTTGTCTTTGAAAAATGTGGAGCAAATTGTGATGATATACCAGAAAAAAATATACCCTTGTTTAGTTTACATGTACCAATAGGTCATTGATCATGATAAAGCTTATAGATATCAAAGACTCTCATTTTCACTACTTTTTTTTCATATGTAAAGTTAGGAAAGTAGATCTACTTTGAGCTTAATACACATTTAGTAAACTAGGCCAAGAATGTACCCCATGAGAGCATTACTGACTGCACATTAAAAATTGATGACCAAAGTCAAAAATCAATGATTACTGGTGCAAGTTGCATTGAATTGCTTCAAAACTCAAAGCATTATCTACATGTAATTAAGGGGTATTATCCTCCCCTAAAACCCCATTTAAGACATCTAGTTTTATTGACACTTTGCCTTACAACGATCAATTTAGCATAGATTATCACTTCTTAAGTCAATACCAGATGTAGATTACATGCTTGAATAGTTTATTCTTATCCTAAACATTGATTAAACCCCCAACCAGTACAAGCTTAATGCTACCTAACAGCATTATTAGATCAACATCTCTATCTCATTTGGTTGATGTGCATGCTTCAGAAGTAAAAGGGATGAATATCTATTATTTCGATTATTAATTTGGTTTCGTCAGAAGCGAAGGGCCCTTTCTCCTGACTATCTTGTGGAAAAAAAATTATTGATTCTGATTAGTACTTGATTGTACAAGGAGAGTTTTTTTTTACCTGAGTGTGTTTACTGAAGTGGGAGTATGGTGTTTGAACTCATAAATAGGCAAGTACAACTATCAGGTAGACTATCTGTCATTTGTGCTGGTTCCTGATCAATGCAGTACCTGCCAATGTCATTTTTTTCATTATAGCGTGCTGTGCTTTTGGATAGAATACTGTATTACATGTATATCATGGGTATCTCCATGATTACGGTTGCACTCAAAAGTGAGCGAATCCTCGGGGGGGGGGGGCACTCACATATATTGGTGGTACGGGGACGTGCTGCTTTGATGACCCCCTTTTTCAGACCTATTTTTCAGTTCTCTAGATACTCCGAAAGAGAAAAATTCCATCCAGAAGCTGCCCCACCCCGCTTGCAAGACACCCGTTAAGAAACATCTCAGTTCCCTAGCCCTGCCGAAATTGTTCAGTGCGAGCACCGCATGCTGCGAGAGCTGCACGCACGGCTTCACAACTCCCTCTGTTAGCAGCTCCATGCACTGCTAGCGCCCGCATGTACATGCACAGCGCTAGCGTGCAGGTACCCACTACCACGATCCCATTCCGTAGACAGTTTAACACTGCCCGGTATATATTCCCAAGACCTTGTATTTTACCCTTGTGGTCAGTTCACCCCCATTTCAGGGTTTCGTGAGGCACACCCCATCAAAGTATAATTTGAGTGCCCCCCCTCCCGGGCAAAGCCCACCACAAAATGCACTTGTTCATGCTGACTGTTGAATGTACAGTATAGACAACAATACTACAATGTTTGGCGAGCCCAGAGAAACATTTTTAGCACCTGACTTCACAATTAAATACATGGCAGAATTGGAACACTGTGACTTTGAATATGTCAATTTTCTGGTGGGGTTCACTAACTTTTGAGCACCACTATATACAGTGCGTCCCACAAAAAACTAAACCGAGATTTAGCGATGATTTATCATAACTTAATCATAAATACAATAGACAAATGACCTATCAATGTAAAGCTTAGAATCTCCTCTTTCATCTGATATTACTTAGATTATTCCTCATTCACGCATGAGTGAGCAAAAACAATTTGAAGAAAGGTTACCAAAAACTCATTTGGCGGGGGGTATCTGAATTTCAAACAGAAAATCACATGCCTAAAAAGTTCAATATCTGCTCTTTTATTTGATACCTTAATCACAAAAAATGGTCAAGAAGCTAGAAAGTTATGGTCCCTCGAAACAATGCTTGTATTTCCATAATTTCATTAAATAAACGTGTTTTCACCGGTTTCCCACAGAAGCTATCGCGTGGTTAACAAAAGACTTAATGCACAGCTGATCGTCAACAAAACGGAGTGTCAAGTGAGTTTGAACGCTAGCCTGTAAAACCTCTTCATTTTATGAAATTTATGAAATTCAAGCCTTATTTCAAATACTAGATTCTAATATTGAGGTATCAAATTAAAGAGCAGATATTGAACTTTTTAAAAATGTGGTTTTCTTTTTGAAACCCAGAAACAGCCCGGCAAATGAATTTTTGGTATCCCTGCTTCAATTTGTTTTTGCTCACTCATGCGTGAATGAGAAATAATGTAAGTAATTTCAGATGAAAGAGGAGATTCTAAGCTCTACAATGGTAGGTCATTTGTCTATTGTATTTGTGATTAAGTTATATGATAAATCATCGATAAATCTCGGTTTCGTTTTTTGTGGGACGCACTGTACATGTAGTTTCGCTACAAAAAAATTAAGCAATTGTTTTCATATTTTCTTGCCATTTGCATTAAAATTGAAAATGCATTTTGAAGTTTGAAATGCTCTATGTTTTGTTTGTTTCTTATTTAGTTTTTCACTACATACTGAGATGATGCCAGGGCCAAGCAGTGGGTGGGGTGGGGTGATCATACATATCCAGACCTGCCAACCAGTACGTTTTAGCCGTATTTAGTACGTTTTTGCAACCAAAATACGGCAGTACGGTTTTTTTTATTTTTTTTTTACTAAATCGTAATTTATTGAGAAAAATTATCTCTATATGTCTCTATTTCATAAAACGTACACAAATATGGTTAATAGATCAATATAATTTCAGGTAACTTTTTTTTTCAATCATTTTGTTAAAACCAGTGTGAAGATATACACATGTTTTAATGTTGTTTTTTGTCATCTGCAAGAGCAGTGCGCATTTTAGCTTGCATGCAGCTTGAGCGCCGCGATGAGCGAGTGCGCCAAGCATTTTATTATGAAATACACTTTTTGGGGGAAAAATACAGTTTTTTTATCACAGAATACAGTTTTTCATTCCTAGAGGTTGGCAGGTCTGCATATCAAGTAGTGAATTATAATGGAGCATTTCATCAACACTAAATATCCGACAGGTTGTCAGATCTGACAACTTTCCTTGATTTTGATTGGCTAAGAAGCACTGTTACTATGGTAACTGTCAGATAAAACATCCAATAAATCCTTTCATGAAGCACTCTCCTTGAGAAAAAGAAGTAAATAAAGGAAGAGAGAAGTACTTTTCAGTGCCCTGTGCTTTATTTCCATTGATATTCAATTTAAAAAGCAACATTTTGTCACATTTATTTTGCCACATCCCCCCCCCCCCAGCTTCAAAATACCCAGACGTCATCTTCGACTACATTGTGTTGGTAATATTTGTTATCTGGAGATAAAACCTACAAACCATTCTAAATCAAGAAGGACAAGTACATGTACAAATGTTGACCTTTCTCAGTAGGCCTACTTATTATCGCATATCTATATGTAATTTGTATAATTGCCATTTTCCTTGTAAATTTCATTGTAACTTTACTACACACCTGTTAGAAATATTGTTCTTCTCCATTTAATTAATAATCCTTATTCCTTTGATCTACTACTCATGCAAGAAACAGATGTGTTTTTAAAGTTTTACAAATCTATATGCATTATTATATCTTTTCATACTTCCTGTTCTATTTCCTTTCAACTTGTTATCCTTACTATGAGGACACAAACACTAGTCTCTTATCACATTCTTTAAAAACAAGGGGGTTTTAACACCTGCCTGATAAAAAAATTACATGTTAATTTTCGAAAACTTGTTCAGTAATTCATTTTTTGTGCTCCTGCTAAGATGAAGGAAGATGAAGTTCATGTAGTTCTATGTTCCTCGACCTTGGTCCTGTTTTATGCACAGTTTCTATAACCAATTTCCTGTTAGCCAATCACATTGAAGGAATTCATTGGCAAATTTGTTTGTTTTGTGGAAATAGATCCCAAATATCCTACATAAAGCCTAACTTTAATACTTGTAGTGCATTCTTCTTGCTTCACAACAGAAGTTGCTGTTGTGGTAACTTTGCCATCCAGTGGTAGCTACTATTGTTATATGTGCTCAGCAGCCAATCAAAATTAAGGATTCCATGATAGTTACCATTAGATGGCAAAATTCACCGTAACGATAACTTTTGTACAACAAGCCTTGCCATATTTGCCCAGTGGCCTCTTTCACTCTGCTAAAACCATTGGGATCTAGGATGAATCCATGCAAAAATTTCTCATAATTTGAAATGTGCAGCTATGTTGGAGATACATGTAGTTTGTATTATATGATAATACTTTAACATTACATTTCGTTTTTGTTTGTTAAATGTTCAATTATCTTGATGTATGGTACTTAATCATTTTGTAAAGCGCTTAGAAACACCATGTATTAAGCCTTATATGTATGTGTATTAAAATACAATACCCCGGTATATTATTATTATAGTACTACATCTACACAAGTAATTTGCTTGAATCAAATTCACATTGTCAAAATATCAGATATTTCTTGTCACGAGGCGGGTGTTAAAGTGCCTAAACTGTTAATTCAAGGTATCTTTATAACTAGGAGTTATTGGTACTAAGTGAAGGACTCTCTGTTGGGAAAATACTAACATGTTGTTTGCTATATTTCTCTACAAATGGACCATTGTGACTATATGATTTTAAAAGATCCAAGTTAATGTGAACTATTATGTAAATAGTTTTTATACACATGTGATGTGAAATTTCTTCTTTTTTCATTTCTTATGCTTACAAAGATTTGTATTATGGGTGCCATTTTCTGGGGGTAAAACAATGAAGAAAGTTTATGGATCTGATTCAATGAAGAAAAATGAAGAGGAAAAATCAAACTGTAGCAGATTTAATCCAATGAATTACCACAGAAGGGACAGATGTCCAAACTCCAAAGTCAGAAGAGGTGCTTGCCTCTTTCTCCCCCCCCCAAAAAAAAAAAAAATTGTATCTCACACCTTCCTCCTTCCAGCTAGTTCTTCCTTTTCTTTTTTTTACTCATTCTACATGGAATATTCAAATGAAAAATGTTATTTCTATCCATCCCGCTCTCCCATATTCTGTCTTATTCTGCTATGCAAGGCCCTGAAGGTTATAGGGATCAAGCTTGCAAAAGTGAGGATTCTGTTATACTGGCATCTAGAGCTAGAGACCTTTGCCGTTCTTCAGTGAACAGTTCTGTTTCATGTACCTTGGTCTCTTATCTTCCCTTGTATCCCTCTTCCTTATCTTTTTATTTATGACTCCCTCTATCCCTTTCTGTTTCTCCAGGGCTCTGAAGGTGATGGGGTTGGAGCTTGCCCCCCTGAGGATCCCCTTCCACCGGCGTCTGGAGACCTTTGCTGTTCTTCAGTGGTGGTTCTGCTTCATGTTCCTTGGTATCTTATCAACCGTTATATCCCTCTACCTTCTCTTATTCACAAGGTATTAGTATACTTCAAGAACTTCCGAAAAGCAAGATCAAATGAACGATTTGGGATGATTCAACAAGGAAATTTGAAGGTCTGAGTGGGTTGCCTAAAGCCCCTTTCACAATTGCTGGTGTGACTGCTTACAACGGTTTGTGATTCTGTGCAACATACATTGTGACCAAATGATCGCAAACGATCGCACAAGCAATTGTGAAAGCCCCTTTAGGGGCATATCATTAAAGTTGTTAGCTCTTGTACAATGCCTGCTTTCCCCATGACTTCTCAACTATTGGCCACTTTTAAGTTTGATATCATTACCTGGCTTTAGCAAGTATTAATTTTAAGAAATGATTCCTGCCAGGTCCCTATTTACACTGTACCTCACCTGGGTTGAGTGCAGCACAGTGTGGATAAATCCCTTGCAGGAGGAAATCAATGTAATTTTTTTTCTTTCAATATTGCTTTCCCACCCATCCCCCTTGCTCAGTTACTACTGGCTGGTACTCTTGCTTGCAGGATGGATCTTCTACGACCGCCACACACCTCGCCGCGGGGGTCGAAGTTCGGATTGGATACGCCGCTGGAGACTCTGGGTCCACATGCGGAACTACTTCCCCATCAACCTGATCAAGACGGCAGAACTAGACCCAGAGAAGAACTACCTCATGGGGTTCCACCCACACGGCATCATGAGCATGGGGGCCTTCGTGAGCTTCGGAACGGAGGCCTGTGGTTTCTCTGAGAAGTTTCCGGCGATGAGACCTCTCCTTCTGACGTTAGGTGGATGGTTCAATTTTCCGTTGGCAAGGGATTATATCATGAGTTCAGGTATGTCATGCACTTTATTTTCCTTCTGTATTCTAGCTTTTATGTCCCGAGCTGTTGAATGTATGGGCTTGAATTGAATCCGGACTAGACAGCGATTTCAAGAATTTTGCAACCATCACCTCATTCATTACGTCAAACCCCCGTTTGGAGAAAGACCGCAGTTCAGATTGCAAACTGCGGTTCTATACCCCTTTTTCTGTTTGGAATTTGAAAAAATCATTTCCAAGCGCCGATCAACCCTGATTGGCCAGGTAATCCCGCTGTCTCAATTTCTCCTCCACAGGCCAGATTATGAGCGTTGAGCCAAGGACGAAATGATAAACAACAGCTGTGCTATTACGTAAGACTTCTCTGCCTGTAGTAGGACCTTCGGAATGAAATTATTGTATTCAATATTTAATCACGTTTTCAAAGGCATATTGTATTCAGAAATCCAATGTTAGCCCATTTTCAATTTCGAACGAAGAAAATCGACCTCGAAATTAGGAAAGTAGGGGGATAAAATGACGACATGGTTTGCAGGGATGCTACCGCGCTCACACATTGCCCATAGAGCTATTATGCTCTATGCACTGCCATATATCCATTTTGTGTGGCCCCCTACTGTGACTGTATATGCTGGGCTGTTGTTATCTTCGGAC
Organism: Lytechinus pictus; assembly: GCF_037042905.1. Taxonomy (NCBI): domain Eukaryota; kingdom Metazoa; phylum Echinodermata; class Echinoidea; order Temnopleuroida; family Toxopneustidae; genus Lytechinus; species Lytechinus pictus. The sequence goes on from NC_087260.1 coordinate 10,735,726, forward strand.
CGAGGTCAAGACACAGGTGTTTTGATACTGCTTGGGGCAGTAAGGGTTTGTTGTACTTGGAGAAGAGAATTGATGCGGAGGGAAATAGGGGTATAGTGTTATCAAATGGAGGTTTTTCGTCATGATTAATTGTGACGAAGGAAATGTGTACCATCATCACTAACAAGGTTTATCTGTGATATTTCAAGCCACTGGGGGGCACAGCCTGCCTGTGCCCCCCCCCCCCCCTTTGAGAGAAAATAAAAATTTGTAATGTAAATATGCCGTTATAACACAAGTGTTCCTGCCCCCCCCCCCCCCCCTTTGAAAATGTGGACCTTCTTGTTTATGTGCTTGTCCAGTTTTTTTGTGGATGAAATGACCTAGAATTTTGGGTAAAAACCTTCTTTCTTTCTTTTTTCTTGTCAAATTTTCTTCTGGGAAATGTGCCCCCCCTCCCCCCTTTGTAAAATCCTGTGGATCCATACCTGTTTCAAGCATAAATCTTGTGAAATCTACTGAAAGGAGAACACTCTCTATATTTATTTATTTATTACCATTTTGTCTCATTTCCAGTAAGACTCTTATCCATTTGGTCTAATGCCATTTACTGTTTATTAAACAAATTTTTATTAGACTATTAAAGTAGAAATGATAAGAGGATGAAGTAGATCAATTGAACGTTAGACTAAAAGAGAATTTGCCCAAGTGGGTATTATAAAAAGTGTTGTATAGACCAAAGTGATAGCCGACCAGTCCCATGTGGTATTAGGCTATCTGAGATGTAGACCAACTACTTGTCGATTAAGTGATAGACTCTTCATATATACAGTGCGTCCCACAAAAAAGGAAACCCGTTTTCAGAGATAGATTTCACAATTGTTAAATAGGTTTTTACGATGAATTTGATTCTGATGGTAAGAGTGAAATCTCATCTTGAATTTGAGACCAACAGCTTAGCAAATCATTCACGCACGGCAGATAACAAGCAATAATTATTCAGGCCTATCAGAAACGATTTGCGCAGAAACTCGCGTGTTAATCTGAATCAACTCTCATTTCAGGGATCAGTGAGAGAAACTTAACAACGAATACAAAAAAATGCTAGTGAGCCAATTGTCAAATAGGCATGGTGGTCGTTTCACAACCAATCTTGTCCTATTTCTCTGCGCAACCTGATTTTGACAGTTAAATTTTCACACTCCTCATGCTCATTAATGTGTGAAGTGTTCGCCACGTACATGTAGTAGGTATTTAAATGTAGAGGAATAATTAAATGTTATGATGATGTAAATAAAATATCATAATTAATTTGCATTTGAAGAAAAAAGATGTCGGATTCCCAGTTTCCTTTTTTTCTGGGAAGCACTGTATAGTGCATCCCATGGAAAAGGAAACCAGGATTTCCAGTTATATTTTATTTTCCAACATAGCCAACAATTTTAATAGGTCTTTCATGTACATGGTCATCAAATTTCATTTTTGTTCTTTATTATGATATCAAATATAATATGAATAATTCATAGCTCATACATAGATGATCGAGAAAATTCAATGTCAAAACCAGGTTTGTTAAGGATGCGTCGGCCCTGCGTAAGAACGGGATGGCTCTTTTGTATTCTTTGTTTAATTTCTTTCACTAATCTCTATAAAATGAGGGTGGGTGCTGAATCACATGTGAGTTTCTGGGCAAATCGTTTCTGACATGGCTCAATATTTGTTGTACTCCTCAATGCATGAACAAACACTAAGTATTTGGTCTCGAATCAAAGAAGGGATTTTATTCTTAATGTTGATGTTAAATTCATGATCGAAAAATGTTCAATTATTGTGATATCTAGCTCTCAAGAAAGGTTTCCTTTTTTTATGGGACGCACTGTATAGGTTTCACTGTACCTTGAAATCGTTTCATTCATTTTCAGGAATGTGTGACTGTAGTCGTGAAAGTCTTGACTACCTTCTGAGTGATATGGGCAAAGGTAATGCAGTCGTGTTGGTTGTGGGCGGAGCTATTGAATCATTAGAGGCCCACCCCCATGCTCATAGGCTCTACCTGAACAGGAGGCGGGGCTTTATCGTCAAGGCGATGGAACATGGGTATGTAGTTGATTTAGAGTTTAAATGCAAAAAAGAGGTGCTGCTGACAATCACTGATGAAGCTGGAAACCTTCCTGTTTATTCCTATGCCCCCCCCCCCCCAAAGAAAAAAAAAATATGATAAGTAATTTTAATTTATTCATTTATTCCTTAATTTATTGATAATACTAATAAATAAATTAATATATTAATAAATGAATAAAAAGATGAATAAATGAAATGCATGTATTAAAGAAAATAAATTAATTAATAATCAATTTATATAAATCAATGAGAGCAAATAAAAAAGCTAGAAAATAAGAAATATATTTAATCTTGTATGTGCATTGAGTAAAAAGCATTCGATGGTGAATTAATACCTGGGGCCCGTCTTACAGAGCGTTAAGATTGATCTGATCAATCATTTATGGAAAGCCAGCAAACCAAACATCTTAAATGCATATGTTCAAAGTGTTTTCTGAATATGATTGAGTTGTTTTTTGCATACATGCATCATTTCGTTTACAAATCAATGGACTCTCCCTCAAATTTCCCAAAGGGACATTGTGTACATTTCCTCTATTGCTCTAGATATTTCCATTCTTGTTGATAAGTACCCATCTTGCATAAACATTTCTCTCAGTAAACTCCAGAGGGCAGCACCACCAAAGGGAATTTATTTCACATTGACTGTTTTGAATCCTGTATAAGTAATACATAGAAGGTTAGAGAAATAGTCTGATAGAAGAAATGGCTAAGGAAAATCTTTTATTTTTTGCCAGAAGACACAAAGCGCAGGTATTATCAGTGAACCATTGTAAATGAAATGAAAATGCAAATCCAGATTATATTGTTCGAATAGAAAAATTCAGAAAATTCATTTTGCCCAATTGATGTTGGGCCTGGCAGCCACTGTGCAGCGCCAGATCGACGAGGCTCTAACTGTTGAACGCCAAACAGGGTAGCAGCAACTCTCATCTTTTTACGTCTTTTGCCATTCTCCTATGAGCTCTAAAATCATCTTAGTCATCAATGTCAGTATTATGCCATATTTATGGCTTTCTCCTAAGCCCATCTTACCCTCTCGGCTCTAATAAAAATAAAAACATATAATTTATTGTTGCGTGTCCTCTTGAAAAAAAATATCCTGAGTATGTGAAAAAAATAACATTTTAATCATTTTGTGAATTGAAGCAAATGGAGAATTTGTCCCTACCAAACATTACAATGACATAACCTATATGTGGCCAATTTGAAGTTCCCACAGATAGAGTGATTACAGCTTTTACAACTTTTAGAAATTCATAACTCTCATGTTGTTTGTCAAATTTTGTCCAACCTTTCACCCATCTGTCTGTTTGTCTCAATTAAAAACAACTTTTAACTTGGGATCCCTTTAAACATCTCTTTTTGACAGCGCTCATTTAGTGCCAATCTACTCCTTCGGTGAGACGGACATCTACGAACAGATGTCGAACCCGGAGGGTTCTTTCCTCCGATGGCTGCAGGCCAAACTTACGAAATGGATTGGGTTTGCCCCTCCCCTTTACCATGGAAGAGGAATCTTCAACTACAGTGTGGGGTTCATGCCCTTTAGGAAGCCCATTAATACAATAGGTAAGTGATTTACTTTACAGAAGATTGTTGTGACAAATAATGTTTTTTATACATACATATATTTTCAACTTAAAATAATGAATAGAATTGTCTTTAATATCACATTAATTTTGTTTTTCAATTCAATTAAAAAAAACAGTTATTTCTTCCATTTCACAAATTTTTGTAAACATAATCTCATGCAAAATTCAGTTTGTCATGAAGAATATAACTATATACAAGTTATGTTTATAGAAGAAGGCGTAAGACCCTAGAAGCAAAGACTTGTAGTGGGATGCGCCTGGATACATAAATACATTCAGCTGTTGTTAACTCTTCATACTTTGTTGTAATGCAGAATAAAACAAAATCAACCAAAAAACAAACAAATTGTACTGGTCTGCTTTGAAAGTTTGACACTTTTGCTCACTCTTTACTGTATCGTCGGATTTTGTTCTTGCCACTTTTCTATTTCTCCTCCTTGTCCTCCTCTAGTCTGCTAGCACAGACCCTTGGTTTTTCACAATTCGCATAGTACATAATGCAGAGTCTGAAACAGTGAGACTAGATTCACTATGTACTGTGGCTGGCTCTACACACAGAGGCCCGTATTCTGAAGTCGGGTTTAACTAAAACTCAGGTTTAAAGTTGTGGTTTAAGTATGGATAGCTAATTTTTACATAAATTACTAATGGTAGAGATATCACATTTCAGCTCATTTGGCTCTCAAATCATTCATAATTGTCTAGGAAGTATAAATAGATGATTGTCTTCACCTTCGATGAATCAGGAAAGAGTATAGTAAACATTAGAAACAATCAACTTAATAAAAATTTTGACACTTTTGGCTTCCCATAATTTTAGCACAGAGTTAGACCATGGTCTAAGTTAAACCTGACTTCAGAATATGGGCCAGTGAGTTTGGTGTCTAGTCCTGACTCTAGACTTGGTATAATTGGTTAAAGTGTCGAATATGAGTCTGTGATTGCAGACTACTCCCCCCACCACTCCTTGTCTTCTGATCGAATTATGTCTCAAAGTCATTGGGAAATGTTGGTTACATTGCACCTAAGATTTGATAAATACTTCAAGATTTAGAATGAACAAACATGACCAACACCAACAACTTCATATTTCCATTCAAAATTCATCAATTTTTTAAATAGGAGAATTAATTAATTGTTTAATCATTTATTTTGTTATGTCATAAAATTTTATTTTGTCTCTGTCAACTTACCTCCAGTTGGTGAACCGATCCCGGTCGAGAAAAACCCTACCCCGACATCGGAGGAGATTCAAGCGCTGCACGAAAAGTACAAGGCCGCCCTCATCAAGCTATTCGATGACAACAAGTCCAAATATGGCGTGGAAGCAGACCGGAGGCTGTCAATTATCTAATACTTGTAATCGATATCTCATTTTATATTGGTTTTGATCAATACGATGTGTTTTGGGAGACATGTACCGTGGTGCCCAAAAGATAGTGAACCCCACCTGAAAATGAACATTTTCATGTTCTACCATGTTTTAGATATCTAAATGAAAAGTCAGGTTATAAAATATTACATTCAATAAAGTTTGCTTCTCTTGGCTTGCCAAACATTGTAGTGTTGTCTACATTCAACACTCGGCTTCCTTCACTCGACCGAATCCATTGATGGCTCTGCTCATAATCCGAGGGTCAACCTATGGTCCAACCACCTCCAGTCTGTGAAGCACAAACTGTCCTATGGACCTAGAAAATCACTCCCCCAGGTTCAAGTGAGGAATGGCCAACCTGGCTGTGTCTTAAATGCCTACGGTCTGGGACAGGACGGTTCAAAGTCCTAATGCAGAAATGGGGCTGCAGCAGGGATGGAGACACTGCCTGCGACTCTGGGGAGGATCAAACGGTGCAATACCTTTTGGTCTGCCCCCTCCTACCAGAGCCGTGCACTGCCAAAGATCTGGAGTCTTTTGAACCCAAAAGCCAGGTGGGTGTTTCATAAAGCTGTTCGTAAGATACGAATGACTTAACGCACGACTTGTGATCCTATCTTGTGCTATGTGATGTCTCTGTATAATTGACTTATGACCTAAGAACATGTTCCAGTCGTTCTGCGTAACTTTACAAACAGCTTTATGAAACACCCACCAGGGGGGTGTTTCACAAAGATTAAGTATGACTTAGAGTCGCACTTAAATGTCTAGTTGCATGTGGTACAAAAGGCATGACCGCATTGGTCAGATCATGCGAAGAGGACACGCACTACTGCGTATTGATCAACAAGATTGCGCGTTGCATATCATGTACGCGTCGGCATTTAAGTGCGACTTAAGTCATACTTATTTCTTTGTGAAACACTCCCCTGATCTTGTAACCTCCACTGGACAGGACACGTGTAGTGACCCAAGAAGAAGGACACTCGGCATGAAGGGTTGCTTCTTGTGGTGGGGTTCACTAACTTTTGAGCACAACTGTATACGGTATATTGTCACATGGTCTACACCCGCTGTGCGGAATTGGGATAAAATGGAAAGTAGAGGAAGCGGATATATACCAAATGGCTGTTTACTTGAGCCCAATCCATCGTGTTGGTGCAAGAACGCCCTTAGCAAAACATATCCGTGCACCGCATCGGTGCAGAAATGCCCTTACACAATCCACTTATGCGTTCTTGCACTGACACAACAAATTCCGAAGCCTGATTCATACTCTTAACACAAAGATACAATCAGTCGTACAATAAATCATAACTGAATTTCCATTGGAAACCATGTACAAAAAGTTATGATAAATTGTACATATAAAGTGTATCTCTTTGTGTTACACCCCCCCCCCCCCCCCCATCCCCCCAATGATAAAGCTAAATAAGCCAGTTCACGGTTAGCTCATGATCAACTTTTCTCAAATGACCTTAGTGATTTTTCATTAGGATAAGCACTATCATTTTCAAATGAAGATGTTGCGTAAGCTTTACCGGTAGAGTATTCAAATTATAAGTACAAAAGCCATTGTATAGACCAGGTGACTAGAATAGTACATCAGGGATAAAGTTTGGAAATTTGTTTTATTGTCTGCCTTTGGCACATTTGACTATTGTTTAGGCTACTGTCAAATACCAGTGATTATGAAGGCTCTATTTATTACTCTTCAGCTTGGATGTGATAAAATGAATATTTTGAAAGGAATACATGAATAATCATCAAATCACAAATGCCTATGTCATTGAATTTGAAAGCCACCTTCATGGTTTATCTCAAATGACTTTTTTCTGCTCGTGCGCAGTTTACAACCGTGAACAGGCTTATTTGGCATCTTTACAGCTACCTTAATATTAATAAACAATGAGACTGGTGTTCAGTAATTGTTCTAAACCCATATTTGGTGAATGAACTTCATTCAACACTGTTACTAACACCTTTTAACACCACTGTAACATTAGAGGAAAATAAATTCAAGCAAGATAATTGAGAAATCCTGCATTCAAATTCTCCTTTCATAGTTTGATTTTTGTTCATCTAAGGTTTGAATGCCTTTGATATCATCATGTGAAAATTTTATTTTGAATTTTTTATATTAAATTTGATATCATGTGAAAAAAAATTAGGAATTCATTAGATCTGAACCAGTTTAGATTTTAACATTCATTCTTATAACAGGGTCTGGGCAATTTGGCCATACTAACACAGCTCTAATGATTCCATCACTTGTGGGATTGACCTATTCTATTACATTCCATACTAAATCACATACACACTTAAGCCGTCTTCATTGCCATGTGCCTTGTAAATAAAATGAAACAAAATTCATGGAATTACAGAGAGAAAAAGTATTGAATGTAAATTTTAAAGAAATTTTAATTCTGACTACTCTTTTATGCAATTCATGTATTTTTCATGTGTATAATATTCAATATTTATCTATTGTGATGTTTTGATGATCTTATCAATTAAATTTTATTAATAGATTAAAAAAATCTTGCAAAATATATGTGTGTATGTATGTACCCTGCTTGCTGCCTTAATAAAGCCTTTGTAAATACAAATAAACAGGGTGTATACGTAATTAAATTTATTTCATACTGATTGTCATTTTCATAAGATATTTTTTAAATCATCTATTATTGACAATGCTGTATATAACCACTCAATTTAGTAAGTAATTTAGTAACTGTCATGAGAAGCTCAATTCCACTACAGAGTGGTTAAATTTCCACCAAAAAGTTTTTCATTTTGTAAGGCATTGAAATGATGACGAGCAGGCACCATTTTCAATCTACGTGGTATGATTTTTTTTAAACACTAAATATTTGTTGCTATACTAATTATTCAAATTTCGTATTTATGCCTGGACTTGAATATGATATTGCATCATATACCTTCTATTGATATTCATTAGTATTCTGAATACATGTAAATGATTGGTCAAGTGATGCTCATGTGAGAAAAGATAAAATTTATTTCCTGGGCAGAACTGTGCAGGCTCAATGAAATGTTGAACATGCATAGTTCTGCCCAGGAGAATAAAGCAAAAACTATTTGTATCTCTCTCCAAGTCTCTGACATACTGAAGAGTGAGTTGTCACTACCGGGCAAGCCACATGAAGTAACAGCACAGTATACAAATCAGATTCCTCCAAGCGCTGTGGCTGAACGAATTTCGTCCTGAATGGGGATGCGGACCTACTGGGAAAAGATTGCTGAGATTTGTATTTCAAAATGAAAGAAGGAATATATACAATATACCAGGGGGCATTTCACAAAGACTTAAATGTTCAGTTGCATGCTGAATGAAAGGCATCACCTCATTGGTCAAGTAATGGAAAGAGGACGCACGTTACTGCGTATTAATCAATAAGATTGCGCCTTGCAAATCATGTGTGCGTCAGCACTAATCATGACTCTAAGTCATACTTAACTCTTTGTGAAACACCACCAGGGGGTGTTTCACAAAGATTTAAGTATGACTTAGAGTCACACTTAAATGTTTAGTTGTGAGCGGTATAAAAGGCATGGCCGCATTGGTCAGATCATGCGAAGAGGACGCGCACTACTGCGTATTGATCAATAAGATTGCGTGTTGCATACCATGTATGCGTCGGCATTTAAGTGTGACTCTAAGTCATACTTAAATCTTTTTTAAACACCCCGAAGGAAAAAATAGTAGTATTACCAGTTCAACTGAGGAGAGATAATTCCCTCTATACTTTCTCAAAGCCTTGCCTATTTGTATAATGCCCTGAACATATTTTGTTTTGACTTTAAGATTACAATGTTTCTTGGATATTCTTTTATAATTTTTTGGTATGCTGAGTAATGATGATATTGTTTTGGGGGGTTTCATATGATTTTCTTTCAAATGTACTTGCAATTTGCATTAGTGATTATCGTTATTTATGTATAGATATTACTTTTAACTCTCTCACTGCTTTTGTTTTCCGTTGAAGGAGAAAACAGAATTTTGTGGACAGATGTACTAAATATTTAATATGTAGAGTTTATGTTGCTGCACTGAGAATGGAGTATACTTCATTATTAGATTATTGTTACAATTGATATGCAATATTGTAGAAAACCACTCCCTTGTAATCTTGCCTTCAATAATTTCCAAATGAAGAACATTTAAAGACAACTATCACTACTAGTATTTCAACCTGGGTAGTATTTCACAAGGCCGTTTGTAAACTTACGAACAACTTTACAAACATTAAATTTGAAATTTTATAAAACTTTGTATAATATCAGGAAAAAGCGGATGCCCGGGCCGTACATGTATAGCACTTTATATTCCAGATGGTACAGCTTTTCATATTTTCTGAACAACTTTGTAATAACGACCTTGGGTCTAATTCAACAGTGCCTTTAATCTTGCTCTATTATGATTGTAGAGACAGTAATTTTCCATTTCAAAAAATGGTCTTCTCCGTTTCTGAAAATCTGTAATTCCGTTTCAACTTGATCTAAAAATGGAAATTCTGTTTTGTCACTGAAAATGTACACAGCAAAAACCTGAATTCCTTTTTGCAAAGGTAAATTCCATGAATTTTTACTTAAAAAGTATAAGAACCAAATGGAATTTCCGTTTTATTAACCGGTAAAACGGAAAATCACTGTCCCTATGATTGGTTCGTTCACTGAAATGGATACCAAGACAGTATTTGAATACTTTCTACCTGCATTCCGTCTTGTTGCATAAAACTGTACAATTAATGGTAAGTATGCCATCAATAACAACTGCCATGGTAACAGGGCTCAACAGGCAATCCAAGTGTACGTTTTCAAGGTAGTTACAATTGATCAGATTTACCATAAATAATGAAGTCTTGTGCGACTAGCCCAAGTAGACTCATTAATGGTAATTGATGCTTTAACAGTAAAATGATGTATTTACAATCAAACTTGCCAATGTTGAAGCTGCAGGAATTGTTGAAATATCTTTGATTTAGACAGAATCTGTCCTTTTTTTAATAGTAAGACAAAGATGTTAAGAAGGATTTTATTTGTGAATACATGTACCTTTGACTTTGAATTGGAAAATCAATTATTCTACTTTAGAACGTGGGTGTTTCATGAATCTGTTCGTAAGTAAAGAGCACCTTTAAGAATGACTGTTGAACTTTTCTTATGCGCTAAATAATCGACAATGAACATTAAATGGTGAATATCATTTACCACAAGAAAGGATCACCGGTCCTAATGAAATTAGCATTTCATTATGATTACTCATCCGCTGTTGCATTAGGGAGTATAAACTGATTTGCTACAGATGAATTTGATTTGTCTATGGAACTTTGCAACTGATTGCAAATATTTTTCTTGGGACACCCCCTAAGTCTCCACGTATTGAACCATGTGATATGGCAGGTTGGGAAATAAATATTTTTTGTATGATGGCTATTCATTTTTCTGCCCCTATTCATTCCTGATTTGAACACGACAGTACAATGGGGTTCCTTCTCATTTTACCAGGGACTTTTCTTTTCAAAATGAAGGGGGAATGCCGTAGTGTGTAGTTCATCTGTTGTTTGGTTGTAGTTTTTTTTAGTTTGCTTGTTTTTTTTGGTTTTTTTTTTGGGGGGGGGTTGTGGGTGCATAAAATTCTTATCTTGATCTGAGATCAACAAGGCATTATATACATATGCTACTGGACACAATGGCTTAGTGGTAGGGTACCCACCTCATGAATGGGAGGTTGTGGGTTCAATTACCTTTTATTTTTTAGAGCATACAATATTGCAATCTATATTTTCTATCGTGTATCATAGAGAAATTTATCAAAATCTATCGCATTTGTACTATAATTTGACCTGAAATACTAACACAGATGTTTCTTTTGTGCAAAGATAAAGAAATAAATGTGGTGTATGTTGTGTTTTGTACTAGGGGTTTGTATGTGATTAACAATGGAAAAGGTGAATACATATATGAGAATAAAGTCTATCTCGTTTTCTGAGAAATGCATTCATGTGTAATTTTATGCTGTTAAAATTTGAGTTATCATCTCCACAGTATTGAATAATAATATATGCTTATATAGCACTTAACACTTACTTCATCTGAAGTTTCTAAGCGTTCTACAGCAAGGCAGCAAAATTACCCTGCCTTTGGCAAAGCGGTTGTTCTGCACACTGCATTTCAAGGAAGGGATTGAAGTGCAATATTTAAATTGTAATAATATAAAAGATCAATAAGATTTGCAATACAACCATTTTCCTACATAAATCATAAAGCCACAAAGAGAGAAACAGGAAGACTGGAAGGTAGGATTGAAAAGAGAGAGAGAGAGAGATAACGCAAGACAAACAGAGAAGAGATGAGGGAAAAGGCTGAATGAAGAGAGAGAGAGAAAGAGAAGGCTAAATAAATTAACGGGAGGAAGAGAGTGGATGGAGAGGAGAGAGAGAGAGTGGTGGAGAATGGAAGAGGCAAAAGGAGTAGAATAAAAGGGGGAAAATTATGTAAATGTAATGGGGGAAAAGGAGCGAAATATACATACATGTATAGAAAGTGATTATACTCGATGAGCATGATAGGCCTTTGAGTGATAAATTACAAAGACTTGCTCTTCTGATAACATAAAAGATTTAACAGATAATCGGAAGCCGAATGACGCCTTTTCATCACTGACTACTTTTACAATGGCGTGTTCATGATGTAATTACGTAATCCAAACTTGATACCTTGCTTTACTTTATTCTTTCCTTCTTACTGTGGTTCTATAACGTACTCTTTGTTTTGTGAGTAGAGCTAGAGAAGACCGTATCCTGAAGTCATGATAATATAAATAATAAACGAATAATAAAGCATGGATATATGCCTAATAATAAAGTTACAGAACTCTACTTCTTGATTGTGACATAGTCTGCAGGCACAAACCCTGATTGAAATTTTGATCAACAAGTGTGTCTCCACAGCACATACTAGCACATACAAAACTTGCCGTTTCAATTCCTGAGCGAGATGGCCTTTAGTACACAAGGCATGAGTAGGCTGCAATCCTGCCGGGTACCCATTCATCTCACCTGGGTTGAGTGCAGCACAATGTGGATGAATTTCTTGCTGAAGGAAATTACGCCATGGCTGGGATTCGAACCCACGACCCTCTGTTTCAAAGTCAGAAGCTTCACAACGCTCTAACATATGCATAAGCAATGGTAAATAAAAAAATAAGCATTATAACAAAACTAGAACTTGGAGTAAAATGATCGAGACCAGACCCGGGGACCCGTACTAATAGAGCAATGAAACTTTAGATTGCCCGGGAGATCATTATTATCAATATGGAACCACCAGAGTGGCAGTCTGACACTACCAAACACATGAATATATCTGCGTTGGATAAGCACCTTTAATTCGTTGGATTACATAATAAATGCGATAGACAGAAAAGAAGAACAAACATGTTTGCGATTATAGGCCTATGCATTATAATAGTTCATGCCGAAGTTGAAAATGTGCAAGTCGTCTGGATGCAAAGGACGCCATCCCCCGGCACGATCTTATCAGGGCTTTGGGTTAAAACTTTTTAGTCTAGTTCTCCAAACCTTTTTAAAAATTCAAGTGACGCTTTTATTGCAATTATTCTACCGCTTTATGAAATCATGATTATATAAAATATCCAGATATAATTTCAAAGTAATGTATATCATGTTAGATAAAAAGGTAGATTATTTGTATTTCAATAATCGAATTCAGCATGTTTTGTAATCTCTATGAGCTTGGAATCACATACTACGTTTCTTTCAGCGCTTGCTTGACATATGAATGGACGTTTAATTCGAGGGGTAACAAAACTCCGGTTATGGTATGCGGAAGTAAGGAACATTGGGGTTTTCAATTTGGTGTGTTTTGTTCACGCTAACCGATACGTTTCCTTGAATAATACATGATCATAGTCATAGGCCTCCTCAGGGTCAGGTGTAATACCTGTTTTTCATCAACGCAACAAACATCCAATAAACCATCATTGAGCATATTACTGAATGTTTCAGGTAGATGTTTGGATGGTGGTTTGTATTGAGTGGTTTTGACGCGTCGTTTGAAGTGAGAGGACTAGGACTGGCAAGTCGTGGCACCGCAACCGATCATGCCGAGAACAGCGTGTTGACGCCTCACCAAGTCGCCCGACCCAACGGGGTAGAAAAACCACAAGTGACCCTTCCACACGAGTGACTATGCGCCACAAAGTTTACACGATGTACTCCTCATTCAACTTCCAAGATTGAATAATCTTCTCAGCTCTGGTCCTTGACGTTTACTGTAATATATTACAGTACTTTCAAGCGAGTTGTGTGCCAGGTCAGGATTAATTTGGAATACACTCTGTCTCCTTTTTTGAGGAATATTTGCTAACATTTTGAGAAAGGAATTCTCATACTCTGCAGTCTGCATTAATATTTTTCTTCTTCACTCAGTGCCAGTGTCAGTGGACAGGTGGGTGCCCCTCTAATAAGGGGTACCCCTTACTGAACCCAAGGATTTGAACCAACTTCTGCCTGGCTGTAGATTTACACAACTTGACTTCAGTTGCACTTGCAACTTTTTAGAAGAACCCAGGAACTGCCCCTCCTCGAGGAGTTCAACTTGCCAACGTCAACATGGATGGAATTAAAAGAAAGGGAAAGATTCTGATGGGAAGCTCTGATCTGAGTTTAGTCATTTATGAACAAAAAATCTTGCACGAAACACAGTCCAAAGTCCTGCCATGTCAAAATAAAGGTAAGAACCATTTCCAAGATTTTTATCAGTTCTGTAAAATTTGTTTATCCCATGGATGGGTACAGATACTACTAATAGAAGGGGGTATGAAATGATGTGTCAGATCCAGATGATATAAATGTTTCTTCTGCACAGAAAAGCCACTTTCTTTTCTTTTCTTTTTATAGAAAATTACATTTTTTGGCAATTCGGGGCCTACATGTATATCACAAGACAAGTGTTGATGGATTTTCTTCCAACTTTAACTGATAATTTTCTGCTCATTAAAACCACCTCATTATTGGAGTGAACTTCCCCTTAAAGGAGCTTATGTATTTGCGTCATCAATGGGACACAAAGGGATACCCCCTCTTTAGACTTAACCTAAACCCCCCATTCTTCCAAGGTATGATTTTCAAGTTGAAGGAGGTGGTGATGTCAAATTAAGATAAGAACAGTTGAAATTGGGCTTGGAGGATGAGTAAATGTGAAACTTAGACCCCTGTTTAAAAAACGAAGGAAAACTGAACCCGAAAAGGGGGAAAGAGGAATTAGAATTTAGAGGAAAAGACAAAGTGTAAGAAAATGAGAAGAAGAGAGAAATAAAAAGAGGAGAAGAAAGGGAAAGGAGGGGAGTTTCTAGAGGAAGAAGATGAAGAGAAAACAAAGGGGATAGGATAAAGACTGATGAAAAGAGCTAAGAGAAGGAAGAGGGAAAGACAGAAGAAGAAAATAAGAAGTGAAAGATAAGGAGAAGAGAGAAAGAGGAAGAAAAGAAAGGGAAAGGATGAGGAGAATGACTAGAAGCAGAAGAGAAAACAAAACAGATAGGATAAAGACTGACTAATAAAATTCTAAGATTTAAGTTTCTTTTTAAAAATTTGATGGAATTACTCGATAGGGGGATATGAGAGAGGCCAACGAAAATATACATGTACATGTAATCAAGAAGATAAATTAGAAAATAGAAGGAAGAAACTATAGATTCTGAAAAACATACTTTAATAAACAAAAAAGAGGAAGATTATCACAAGACTCAGATGTTCATGTACATGTAGACTGAAAATTATTTTTTTCTATGAAAAAATACTGTAAAAAACAACAAAAAGAGGAAGATTATCAAAAGACCCAGATGTTCATGTACATGTAGATTGAAAATAAAGATTGTTTTATTCTAAAAAAAAAATATATATACATTGTATGATCCCCCCCCCCAATCTAGGATGAGATTGTTTATATTACTTACATGTATTATTCTTTGTAGTTCTAACCTTAATTCACAGTCATTTAGTCCACATTACAATTTTCTTTGGAATATATACATGTACAATGTACATGTATTATACCTTAACCGGTATACCTTTATACCGCATCTACTGGAAAAATACAGTTGTTCCTGCAGTCAAGTTTCCAGGTCTATCTTGTTGTCTTCCTAGCTTGGATAATTTTGAAAACTGAGTCTGTGCTATTTGTGCAATGTGCTGTGCCAATGTATTGAAATGAAAAAGGCACTATTCCCATGCGTGAACATAATGCCACGCAGACCAGAACTTGTCTAACTTTGTCTTGAAGCCATTATGTAAGCACCATGTTTACATGTAAACAGAGAATGAAGTATACTATACATGTAGGCCCTTCATGGTGTATTGTGTTTATGATAAATATTTTGATTAAATCAGTATGGATAATACAAACAGAACTGGCATTCATCGTTATTGAGTGTACTTCTTAAAGGGATACTCCGGTCTGTAGATATTTATATCTTAATAAAAAGAGTAATATTCACAGAGCAAAATGCTGAAAATTTCATGAAAATCGGATAACAAATAACAAAGTTATTGAATTTTAAAGATTTGCATTATTCCGGTGCAACAGTTCTAGGCATTTTGCTCTGTAAATTTACTCTATTTATTTAGATATAAATATCTTCAGCCTGGTGCATCCCTTTAAGATGAAAGGGAAATGTGAATCAAAGTATAGATTAAATGTTATATAGTTTTTTAATCAACACTTCGGGATATGATATGGTTTTTAATCTTGAAACGATCATGGTCCATGAAACGATACAGAAGGCCTACAGTGTAGTGTGCAATCTTTCTCAAACAGTGGCTGTCATCCAAATTAATTTGCCTAATCTGAGAATATAAGGCAGGGTCCACTTTAGCTCTTCCAATCGAAGTGAAGAAGGAGTTCAAGGTCAGAGGCTAATTATTCTTCGAGTCAGAGATGGTCCCATTCAGACAAAATAAATTGAATAAAAGTTAATTTAATTGTAATGAAATGAATTGAATTAAAATATTGAAATTTGAAAATAAAGTGAAACTAAATAAATAGAAATGTACATAAAAGTGAATATGAAAAATGGCATACAAAAGTGTACATGTACTACATGTACATACATGTAGATACATACTACTGTATACTACTGTATGAGATGACATGATTGGATAGGATGTGAAATGAGTGATTAGACACTATTTTTTTTCATAGCATTTTAAAGTTTTTTACATTAGTGTAACAATCGAACTTTAGGCTTATGTGGCTTGCAGCACATTTGTTCATGTTCGTTATCTGTGTCAACTGGTACATTGTATTCATTTTGTTACATAGTAAAGAGGCATGAATAGATACATTTTTTAATGAATGAATGGATATTTGAATAAAAAAAATAGGTGAATATTGACAGATATCATTAGATATATATAGTGATCAATCCTGATAAGAGATCGACAAATTTTAATTGCAAGTTACTGGAATGCATATACCAGATTTATAATCCCCTGCCCATGAGAAAGTACATTTTAACCATGAACGGTTCTTTTTTTAAAGGGGAATCTAACCCAAATAAAAACTTGTTTTTATAAGGAAAAGAATAATCAGACAAGTTGATAGGTGAAAGTTTGAATAATATTGGACAAACAACAAGAAAGTTATGAATTTTTAAAAGTTGTAAATATTGGTAATCACTATACCCATGGAGACTTCAAACTGGCCGCATATGGGATGTCATAGTGATGTAAGGCAAGGACTACTCTTCCATGTACTCCAATACATATTATGGATAAAATGTCATTTTCACCAAAAGTTTTATTTCAAATTATATTTTTCTTTCATGAGGACATAAAACAATATACTACCTGGGTTATATTTAGATTACTGCCCCAGGGGAATGGGTACTTCGACGAAAACCACAAATCACTGATAATAAAGTATAGCCTATGGGAAAGTTGTCCTTGCCCCTTGTCATATTTTACTTACCCAGTTGCCAATTTGAAATCTACATAGTATTAGTGATCTCAATTATAAAGCAGCTATAACTTTAATATTGCTTGTCCGATTTCTTTCAAACTTTCACCATTCTGTTTAATTTATTTTTCTCCTTCCCAACACAACATTTTATGGCCAAGGCTCGATTCCCCTTTAAGCCATTATTCGTGAAAGTAGTGTAAATGACCCATATATCCACAGACAGTGTGAATGACCCCTCTATCCATAGACAGTGTTTACCACAGGGAGGATTGAGAATAAATGCCATCCCTATGATTCACTTGATGGTCTCTGATGACTCTATAGGACATTGGCTTAAGACCGTTTTATTCCTTTGGAATCAAAGAGCCTAAAAATAAGAAAAAGAAGGGTGATCCTAAAACAGGTGTAGTCCTACACTCTAAACTATGTGCATACTTAAAGGACAAGTCCACCCCAACAAAAAGTTGATTTGAATTAAAAGAGAAAAATCCAACAAGCATAACACTGAAAATTTCAACAAAATCGGATGTAAAATAAGAAAGTTATGACATTTTAAAGTTTCGCTTAATTTCACAAAACAGTTATCCTGGCTGGTATGCAAATGAGGAGACTATGACATCATCCACTCACTATTTCTATTGTATGAAATATTCTAATTTTCTTCTCATTGTCAAGTTAAACAACGATTAATTCCTCCTTGAACATGTGGAATGGGCATTGTTTATTACTATATGGTTCAGTCAAGTTGGTCCTTATTGTCAAATATGTAAAAAATTAAATATAGTATAATTCAAACAATAAAAAAACAAAAGAAATAGTGAGTGATGGACATCATCGACTGACTCATTTGTATGTCACTGAGTTGTGCACATCACTGTTTTGTGAAAAATAAGCGAAACTTTGAAATGCCATAACTTTCTTATTTTACATCCGATTTTGATGAAATTTTCAGCATTATGTTAGTTTGATTTTTCTCTAGTTATTCAAATCAACATTTTTCTGGGATGGACTTGACCTTTAAAGGTCACCCCCCCCCCCTTTGCTACTGTACACATTCTATATTGATGCACAGTGAATTGCAGATGTGTATCAAGGGGTTCAGAGAGTGAAGGTTCTTGAACTTGAAAACAAAATTATTGTATTTTACATTACAAGTACGATGTCACAAAATCAAAACTTAAAATTTCATGTAACCTGGATGGGGCCCGTTTCATAAAGAACTTACAACTGTTGTAACTTTGCCGTAATGGCAACTAGCCAACTACCATGGTAAAAGGGCTCAGCAGCCAATCATAATCAAGGTTTCCATGGTAGTTGCCATAATGGCAAAGTTGCATCAGTTGCAAGTCCTTTATGAAACAGGTCCCAGATTCTTGGATGAATTTTTGTCAACAAGCATTTACCAACTATTTTTCTCTATTTTTTTTTCTTTTATCAAAAACCAACTTATTGTCATCTACTCATGACTCTAATTCTTTGATGGATTTTCATTGAAAAAACAAATCTTGAACAGTATGTTTTCTGCTTTTATATAAAAAAAACTTACTTATTGTCAAGAGTTATCTTCCACTAATATCACCTAGAAAAAAATGATCTGATCTTAACAGTACAAAGTTTATTTTCAGATGTCGGGCCTCCAGTTGTGTTTGTTATGTTTCATTATCATAGAGGGCAAATATTTAGAGATCAATTACTGGTTTACATATGGGTGTATTTATGAGGCTGCAATTCCTGAAAATTTGTGAACTTATATGAGATTAACTTTCCATGTACCAATAGCCTACCTCAAGCTTTTTTTTTCATTGTGCCTTGGGCACTCTGCAGAGTTGATTTGGCACATTATAACTCCCATCCATTATCATTGCTATTATTTGATCCAAACCAGAAAATTACTATCAGTTTTGCACTTAACTGTTGACAAGTGAGATGTGTTTGCACGGTTTGCTCCACGAAATTATTAGTGTTGAAACTTCTCAGTTAAATACTTCAAATACAAATATTCGAATTGCTGATACTTAAAGGCGTACTCCAGGCTGAAAACAATATACATGTAATTTGGACAGATAAAGAAAAATCAGACGTACAAAATACTGAAAATGAGACAAGGAATAAGAAAGTTATGAATATACATGTACATGTAGTGAAACCAATTATATTATATGCAAAAATTATGCATGTCTTCATGAATATTCAATGAGCAAATTGATGTCACATCACCACTTGTTCTTGTGTATTTAATAATAAATATGAAATTTTGTTTATTCAAATTTTGTCGTCAAAGAATTAAAAAATATGGATTGACAACTTATTAAAAGGGATACTCCAGGCTGAAAATAATACATTTTGAACAGATAAAGAAAAATCAGACAAACAAAACAGTGAAAATTTCATCAAAATCAGACAAGGGATAACGAAGCTATGGCATTTAATAAAGATTTGCATTCTTTTGGTGAAATACACTGTAGTTCTAGGCATGTCTTCATGAATATTCAATGAGCATATCCCCACTTGTTCTTTTGTATTTCATTATATGAAATTTACATGTAATAGGTTTATTCAATTTTTTTCTACCAAAAACCTAAAAAATTGGAGTGACAACTGATAATGCATTAGATATTCATTGCTGCAAATTTATTTCATTATAAGGGAGACATATCATTCAGACATGTATATAAAAAAATTGAAACAATTATAACTTCATGTAAAAGTGGGGATGTGAAGTCATCAGCCCATGTAACGAATGATGTTCAGGATGATGTTCATGTAACACTTTTCACAAAAAATTGCTAAACTGTAAAATTCAATTTGTAACTTCTTTATTTGTTGTCCGATTTTGATGAAATTTTCAGCAATTATTTTTATTTTTAGGGGCTACTTTTGTCACATTGGGGCAATTGCTGCATTTTAGGGGCTCTTATTTTTATTTCAAGGGATACTTCATGATGATGATGATGAGGATGATGAATGATGATGATGAGGATGATGATGATGATGATCCACAGCATCTATATTGTGCCATATTTCTGTTAAAAACATTCATGCTCATCCAATTAAGCTAATTACTTCACATCTGCTGAAATAGGTGAGTTTTGAGAGACGATTTGAAGAGTTTAATGTTATCAATTTCACGGAATGAATTGAATTATTATTAAATATTATTGAATTGAATTACTTTTATGCTCAACTAGCACTTATGCTGTATAGTACTGTATTGCCTCTAGAAAATAGATTTTTCTGTATGTTCTTTAGCAATATTTATGGTAGATCTACATGTATGGGCAACTTTAGAAAAGATGGTGGCCGCAAGAAAAAGAGGAGTGATTTTGGCCGTCAAGAGGGAGAAATCACCATTGCCTTCATGTGCACTGTGTTTCCTATAGTGACTATACCGTACATGTAAAATGCATCCAGCATGGTCAGATTTGAAATCAGATTTTATTTGAATTCTACATAGTTCATAAATCAATCTAATTAAATTTAAAACCATCCATGATACAGAATTTTCTTACATCTTTAACAAAAGCCAAGGGAATGGAGGAATGCGGTACCAACTAGAAATACCATGAAATGCAGATGTGTTCTAGATTCTATAATGTACGGTAATCAAGGAGAAGAGTGATATCTCCTTGCAGTAGTAGGTTATTTTGAGAGAGATACACCATTCAAGATCCAGTTAGTCCACTAATCTCTTCAGTAAACAGTTGACATCAATCTCATAAGTAGCCATGAAAAAGTTTGTTCGTATGAACTATTTGTTTGTGTTGACCAACATCAAACTTTGAATTGGGAAAACACCTATACACTGTACATACATACTTATGTGCACACATACATGTATAGTAGTGTTGTATACACAATGTTGTCAATAATTTCATAATGGAGGGGGGGGGGGGTTGCATAGAAAATTTATTGATTTTAATCCTCTCTTAGTATTGGTAAATCCCCCAAAGTTTTCATTATCCTAGTTAACTTCTACATATTGTAGGCATATATATGCTATATTGAATGTATTTTTTAAAAACTGATAATGGTTTGGATGATGTTATGCACATGTATACTTTGTAGCATGGGCGAATCAAGGATTTTCCAAAAGGGGGGGGGGGCACATTTTCCCGAGGAAAAAATTGACAAGCCAAAAAAAAAAGGTTTCTGGAAAATAGGGACATTTTGTCCACAAAAAAATTTGACAAGAAAAAAAAAAGGTCTTCACTTTCTGTTTAAACGGCATTTTGCATTATGAATTTTAATTGTGCCTCTTGGAGGGGGGGGGGGGGGTAACAGGCCAGCTTTGCCCCCCCCCCCCATCCCCCTGAGTCCGCCAGTGGTTTGTAGATTATGGTTTTGCAATTTAGTTATCTTAACAAATAACAATGCATGACCTCACAAATGATGAACTCCACAAAATCAAAGAAGAGGTTTTCAATACCTCACCCTTCACCCTTTTGACTAGGAAAGGGGACAAAAGACACCCTTGAGTGACCTCATCACTTCAACAAAGGTTCCACTTGATCCCCATTTAAGCCATTACCCTACATGTAGAAGACAATTAAGATTAAGAATGAACCATAAAGATGATGTCATTGTTATTGAATGATCTTTTGTGCATTATCTGCAGGCTTATGGCAATGGGTAACTTTGTGAATTGTCATAGTCAAGAGGAAGTGGTACACAGAGATGTCTTGAGATGCATCAATGGCTGCTTAGACAAAATACCTTGTAGGGGAAGTGCAACCTGACAAAAAGTTTACTGGATAAATAGGAGGAAAAAATGATGAAAAAAGTTTTGAGGAATATCCAACAAAAGTTAAAGCTTTAAGGATCTGTTTTTTATTTGCACATTCATTAATTATCAATCATGTATTTATTCTATTCATAGATTAAACATTACATTTACAAACATATTGATATAGAGATACACAATAAATATGAAACGAGGAGATAGCTTAATTAGAAGGCAGAAAAGCCTTATTGACAATATGCGAGCAGTAGCCCAATATGTAAGCATATAAAAGGCATAATTTCAATTTTTTATGGTTCTTTGTCTAGAGCTATAAAGGAAATTTCATTGAGGAGCAGATACATGTATGAAATGATTTGTCGGTTGATATACATACTGATGGTATAATAAAAATCAATTTAATTTTTTTTAAAGGGTATTTTATTGATTTTTACTTCACACAATAAAGGGAAGCTGCTCACATGCTGTCACAAATAAAAAAAAATCAAATTTTAATAACTTTTTAAATCTTCAAAGTTACCTTTACCAATAAATCTTATTTTTTCTGCTATTATGTTACGTTGAACCTCCCCTTTAAGATCTAAACCTACATGTACAATACTGAATCCTGTAATTACCATTGATCTTGTACAAAGGCTACCCTGTTCCAGTAGGCAATGAGAAAGACAAATACAATTCCAGTTTGTTGGGCATAATATGAGAAAAGAGAACGAGCAGTTAGAGAGAGAGGAAAATGAGAGAAAGCAAAATAAAACGAAATCAGCGGACAAATTGTTTTATTGGATTGACAGGGAATTAAATTTCACAGGCTGAATTTTTACTATAATATTATAGCAATATGTTGAGTTTGACCAACACAGTAAAAATGCTTTTTAAAATGTATACAACAAGGTGTAACTTACAGTTCATGTACATGTAGTTTTTAAACATTTTTTTACAACCATGCTTGATTTATTGATAAATAGATATTAAATTAAACTTTGTTGTTTAAAAATGTAAATACTTGCTGAAATTGTTTAAACAACTACATACATGTACTCTTAAGGTTCACATACATGTCGTAAACATTGTTGTGAAAAAAAAGAATGTTTTACTGTGAAAGAAAGATGTGTAGTTCACTGCAGTAGGCTACATGTACATCATACACACTAAATAACAAGGATTTGAAGTATGACCATACTTTAAAGTATGTTTTTAACTTGAATTGTAAAGATTCAGTTTACAATCTCTCAAATGATTTAGAATAAATTCACATCTTTAATCTTTAAAAGTTTTTGTTTAAAATCAGCATTTAAACCCTGAAAAGTGTTTGGCTTGTCACATACATGTACAAGAACTTATCTGGATGGACTTCTTTATTATTTCCCATGTCTAGGGACAGTGATTTTCTATTTTTCCAGTTAAATAAAATAAAACGGAAATTCTGTTTGGTTCTTATACTTTTCATGTAAAAATTCATGGAATTCACCTTTGCAAAAATGGAATTTAGGTTTTTGTTGCTGTGTACATTTTCAGTGACAAAACAGAATTTCCATTTTCAGATCCAGTTGAAATAGAATTACAGATTTTCAGAAACAGAAAAGACCATTTTTTGAAATGGAAAATCACTGTCTCTACATGTCCAGTATTTATATACATGTAGTGTACAGTACACATAGTAATAATGCAATGCTTTTTACTATATGAACCTTAAGATGTAAACAACCATGCAAACAAAATTTAGAATTTAACTTTATAAGATTTTAAAACCATACCCCCACCCGAAAAAGCGGTAATTTCAATGCGGTACACAATATTCCCCTGTTTGTCAAAAAATAGAGCAGATAATAGCCACCTTTCACCAGATTTCTTGACCTATTCCCCTCTACGAAAGCATCTAATTTTCAACAAGGAAGCATTCTAGTTGGTTTTATTTGAGATCAAACACAAAGTCTGTCTTTTACCGAGTATTGATCGGTGTCTAAGCAAATAGAACCTGACTATAATTATAGGTTACATTTGTTTTGATGTATTAGAAGGAATAAAGTGTTTGTTCTTCTCTGATTCACCACCTCGAAAAGCAAGGTTCATGATTCATGAACATCCAGATCAACGAAACATCCATTTTCCTTCCTCTTTGAAGAAGATGAGCCTTTTTTTTTGTTATAAAAACAGGAGTTGAAATTAAAACCATGCCATGCATTTGTAAACGCTACCATCATGCATCATTATTTTTAAAGTTTATCAAAAAAATGTCAATAGTCAAATTTTACAGAAAATATATTTGTAATGTAAAATTCTCATTTGCTCTTTGAATCTTGTCCTTATTACAATATTTTTTTAATTACATGAACAAAATGATGAGGTTCAAGGATTAGATGAAGGGTTTTTTCAGATGTGCAAATATGTAAGAGCCTCCTTGTTTTTCATTTAATTGCATGATTGTAGGGAGTCCATTCAGAAAATAACTTTTTGATTTGATTGGAACATCACTGATAGCTTAAAGGTCAAGTCCACCCCAGAAAAATGTTGATTTGAATAAAAAGAGAAAAATCAAACTAGCAAAACGCTGAAAATTTAATAAAATAAGAAAGTTGCGACATTTTGAAATTTTGCTTACATGTATTTTCACAAAAGAGTGATATATGCACAACTCAAATGAATTGGGACAGAAGGCTTCATGCCACAGTAATTAAGTTAACTTTTTCTGTCCCTGGCGTTCCAATGGTTGATATTTCTTATTTTGTATTGTTCACATTGAAATGTATCTTTGAATATTATTTGCCGAATAAATAATAATAATAATAAAAAAGACAGTTGATGATGTCCCTCACTATTTCTTTTGTTTTTTATTGTTTGAATTATACAATATTTCATTTTTTATAGATTTGACAATGAACGACCAACTTGACTTTAATAATCATATACATGTAGTATTAAACAATGCTCATTCCACATGTTCAGGGAGGAATTAATCGTTGTTTCACTTGACAATGAGGAGAAAAATGGAATATTCCATATTTCATATAATAAAATACAAAAGAAGTAGTGAGTGGATGACGTCATCAGTCTCCTCATTTGCATACCCACAAGGATGTGCATATCTGTTTTGTGAAAAATAAGCGAAACTTAAAAATGTCATAACTTTCTTATTTTACATTCGATTTTGATGAAATTTCCATGTTATGCTTGTTGGATTTTTCTCTTTTTATTCAAATCAACTTTTTGTTGGGGTGGACTTGTCCTTTAATAGCAAGTATGTACTGGTGTTTTACGGGTTCCTGGATTGAATGGGATGCATAGATCATTCAAATCTCTTTAAAATGATACCCTACATGATATGATTATGGTTCATATTGAGGTGCAGTGTCGCGAAATATGGGGCAAGGTCAAAATTCAAAAGTTGCAAAATGACACAATATTGCTGTTCTTTTTTCCGTGGTGATGAGTGGGTTTCTCAGCGGTTTCTTTTGTTTTCATGCACCTTAACTTCAACATTAACATGGAATCAAACACACCTGCACAAGCAAACACATAACAAACAAACATGCATGGGTATTTCAAACCATGACTCAAACCATGTTATCTCACAGAACCATCACTTCATAAACCACAACAAAACATCAAAAATGAAGGAGCATGGGCTTGATTTGAATGGATTTTCATCTTTTGACACAAACAAAAGAATCATGTTCTTCATTGCCCCTTCATGACTATTTCTACTCGTTTTGCAGCTTTTCACTTCGGACCTCATCCAACACTTTTGAATCCTGCTCTTTCCATGATGGCATGATCATAACAAGCATGGTATCATTTTAAAGAGAATTAAATGATCTTTTGAATAATATCAAATACAGTATGCATTGTGTAAAATTGGGAGTTGGGAGAAATTAATGGCCAAACTCAGATTACCAAACTTTTTTTAGGGGTTTATGTCTGGAGCATAATCAGGTAGTGCCTGATTATGATGTACTAGTTTTACTAGATGTACAGATACCCGGTGTACCTACATTTTGTCATTTACACCTTAGACCATATCAATACTGATTATATTTTTAATTATTCTGTTTTATTTTTATTAATGGATCAAAATCAAATGTTTTTATGCACCCAAGTCTACTCTACAAGAGAATATTTTAATTAATTATGTCATTTCCAATTTTCCATGATGGCAAGTGGTGAAATTTGAGAGTTAGTGGGGGGGGGGGGGGCAATCCCATGTTTTTCAACCCATATACACTCTAAATTCCAAAGATTCAAAATAAATCCAGGTCGGCTGTGAATAGTGACCAGCCAAAATTAGATACAATGTATAAAATCTAAAAGATTTTAATTTAAATCTTTTGATATTTAAAAGTTAATTCTTAAAATAAATTCAAAGTTTGGCTGGTCACTGTTCACAGCCGATCATCTGGATTTATTTCAAATCCTTGGAATTTAGAGTGGTCCACACAATACAAGCACTGCTTTTTAGTGGATCCCTCCATTTTCTCAGAATTTTATTTTATAATGTTTATGATATTTTCCTTATATACATGTATAATACTCTGTTTTGTTTTACTTTTACTTATAAATATCATATATTGTACATGCCTTAATTTATTTGTCTGTATAAGTTCATTGTAATTATTTCGACCACATACTTTGTTCTGTTGAAAATGAAATAAAATAAATTGAATTGAATTGAAAAAAGTGTACAGACTTAATGGTACTTTAACCAATGATTGATTAAAGCTGTTTCTATTTTTTTTACTTCTCTTTCAGTTTCCACAGCATTATTAAAATGGTCCTACACAGAAAGCAACGCCAATATACCAAACCTATACTCCTGTTGGTCAGATCTGGACCTGGCTATCCAAACACTGGCACAAGAAAGTATTGACCATGTAAGTATTGGTTTCCATGACATTTGCTCCAACGACAATTGCTCCGCTCTAAATTCCACACACTAATCGAATGCTATACCTAACCCTAAACCTTACATAAAACTCCATTGTAACCATAATCCTACATCTTAGACGAAATTAAGCCCGGACAAATTGTCGCAGGAAAAAATGTCTTTCAGCAGCGGTAAGATAACATGAAAAAACTGTAATATTGAGGGGAATTTTTGTTTTTACTTAATTCAGTTTTCTGACCATGATGAAACACATCAACGAATTTTGAGGTCAAGTCCACCCCAGAAAAATGTTGATTTTATTTAAAAGAAAAAAATCATAACGCTGAAAATTTGATCAAAATTGGATGTAAAATAAATTTATGACAATTTAAAGTTTCGCTTATTTTTCACAAAATAGTTATGCACAACTCAGTGACATGCAAATGAGAGAGTCGATGATGTCCCTATTTCTTTTGTTTTTTATTGTTTGAAAATAAAATATTTCAATTTTTACAGATTTGACAATAAGGACCATCTTGACTGAACCATAAAATGGTAATACGACATGTTCAGGGAGGAAAAAAACTTTTTTTCACAGTACAACGGGTAGAAAATTGAAATGTTTCATATTTTGTATAATAAAATACAAAAGAAATAGTGAGTGAGTGATGTCATTAGTCCCCTCATTTGCATACCGACCAGGATGTGAATATAACTGTTTTGTGAAATTAAGCGAAACTTGAAAATATCATGACTTATTTTGGATCCGATTTTGATGAAATTTTCAGTGTTATTCTTGTTGGATTTTTCTCTTTTTATTCAAATCAACTTTTAATGGACCCCAACCTTGGATCAGTGAAACCTTTGTTTTTCTTTGCTCTGTTTCTTTATTTATTTTTTTCTTTGGCAAAAAGAAGCTGCTGAAAAAAAAAGGAAAAGAATGGGGAACAACTGATAATGTGCAAAAGACATATAAGTATATATGATAAAGCATTAAACAAACTAAGAGAATAAGGTAAGTGAAAATATGTATCTATAAGTGATATGTGTATAAATATATCCAAAAAAGAAATGTATATGAAAAAATATAAATACACATATGGTGTAACTGATATTGTAATCCGCTAGGTGTGACGGGAAAAAAACATAGGACTATACAGTAGGAAAAAAAAAAAAACCCTGTATATGTGAAAAAGAGGAAGGAAATTGCCTAAAAAGGTAAAAGCAAATATAGAAGAGAGGGGGTGTATTATGAAGAAACCATAGTATACATGTAAATAAGCAAATGTGGTAAATCTAAAAGAGGTGAGTGGAGAAAAAAAAATATATATATAATAATTATTATATCGCCTAAATAAGAAAGGAAAAATTGGAGCTGAGCTTGTATGAGATATGGGAGGAAAGTAGAGGAAGAAACTAATGTAACTATTCAAAAGAGCTGAGGGGAAAAATGATATGTATATATAAATTGAAAGTGGATAGGAAAGAATAATCAGTCGTTCCCCTCTTGGATGTTCAGGCCATGAGGTTGGGTGGTGCGAAGTCGTCTCATCCAGAGCTTCTCTCTGCTAGTACGGACTGAGTCAGGACGGGTACCTAAAGATTTGATGCCCTGTAGCATCATGTCAGTGGTGGAGTGGTTGGGGAGGTTAAAATGGCGGCCAACTGGAGTGTCCAGCTTTGCTGTGTTGACGGTGGATCTGTGCCCGTAGAATCGTCTCTTGGGTGTGGTCTTGGTTTCCCCTATGTATTGTACCCTACAAACTCTGCAAGTGATGAGATATACAACATTAGTGGTAGTGCATGTTATGTTGCCCTTGATTTGGTGAGACAGGCTGGTAGAGTTGCTGGTGAAAGTGTCGCCCTCGCGAAAGTGTATTTCACATATGATGCACCTGTTGCTGGTGCATTTGAAGGTGCCATGCTGTATGGGAGAAGAATTATTTTTTTTTTGTCAGTTATTTTCTGTAGACAATGATGCATTTATTTCAACAAAAACTTTTTTTACCAAACTAAATTATGGAAAAACTTTGATGAAGAGGGCCTGATTGCAAGGGGAGAGAGTAAAAAAGTAATTATCTTTTGATATATGAATATACCAGGCATGGACCTAAATTTGTCCATGAATATACTAAGAATAATTGGATAAAATAAAAACCATATGATTGCAATAAACCATGGACCTATTACAAGTTAATCAGACTGGTTTTATTTATAAACTTCTGTTGGTTAATCGCTTTGAGCTAATCTCTTTAGAACTAAATCTTGTGTCGCCAATGATCTTCGGCTAAAAGGAGCGGTATATGGAATAGGATTAATAACTTCCTGTTAGGACACCTTAGAAGGTCATAATTCATTATATTGCCCCCTGCTTGGCAAGTGTCACATGATTCACCATACATGTAGGTTGTATAGGAACAACCCATGCACCGGTTGTACCCCGTTTATATTACACAGTTTTCCGGATTTAGTCCAGATATAATCAAAGAGTCATATATTATAATATATACTACTTTATCATCTTGATTCAATTTTTGTGAATTAAATCTTGACAATATTTTTCATCAAAACTCTGTTTTTCTGAAGAATTTTTTTTGTCATCATGAAGCCATACAGTGTACGGTATACATGTAGGCTGACATAATGATATGCAGCGCACGACACTGGCACCGGTTCGACGGTCCCAAACCAGTAAAATTTGCTGTCGGGCCAGTAACTTTCCAGAAATAGCCAGATTTACTGGTCATGTCAGACCAGTAAAACATACAGATCAAACTGATACAACTGATAATTTTTTTCTCTTCTCTACATTACAAAAATGGCTGTAGCATCTAAAATAAATGGCTCTCATGAATTATGTTGTGTTAATTTTTTTTTTGGGGGGGGGTAACAATAAGCAATACAAGACAGCAAAGTAAACTCAAGCCTATTTTAATTTTTCTTTACTTTTTAGGATTAGTA
Organism: Lytechinus pictus; assembly: GCF_037042905.1. Classification (NCBI taxonomy): domain Eukaryota; kingdom Metazoa; phylum Echinodermata; class Echinoidea; order Temnopleuroida; family Toxopneustidae; genus Lytechinus; species Lytechinus pictus. Next base: position 10,765,362 of record NC_087260.1, read on the forward strand.
AATTTCATGTTCGGACCAGTAAAAAATGGAAAAACGGGGTACGTACTGGTCCGACATGATCAGATTGGACCAGTAGAAAAAAAGGGTTAGTGTAGAGCCCTGTTCAGGTATGAGTGAAAAATTTTGAGGGGGCAGGGCATGTATGTAGTGTACATGTAGGGGAGGTTTCTAAATATCCACTGGGAGTGAAGCAAGCAAGCCAAAAAAAAAATGTTTTGAAGAAATGCATAGATATATTTTATATTATTGATTTGACAGGTAGGGTTCACAAAGATTGATGTAGATTAAAAAGTAAGACTTTAAAAAGGTGACATTTATCTTTTTTTGTGTCATTTCATATTGGAGCGAAATGGGGGAGTTGTCTGCGGCAACATCTTTATTTTTGGTAGGACTATTTTGTTCAAACTTTAAGTTTGACATACAAGTACTTGCATCTGCTTTGATTTCATTTTTTTAAACAAGTTTCTAGAGCAGTTTAATACACTGTGGTACAAAGTAAGACTTGAGAAAGGTGACATTTCACCTTTTTAGTCATTTCTTTTTTGAACAAATGGGGGGTGTCTGTTTTTTTTTATTTAAAAAATTTTGTAATAAAAAAATATGAACATCCTTATTTTTCTTAGGACTGTTTTGTTCAAAGTTTCACATACATGCACTTGTATCTGCTTTGATTTCATTAATTAAAAACATGTTTCTATAGCAGTTGAATACACTGTTACTCACGCTTCTTTTCAAGGATTTGAAATAATCCAGATTAGCTGTTCTAAAAATAGTGACCAATCAAAAAATTTTACTTATTTTGAATAGTAATGATTATTATTTTAATTCAAAATTATTCTTAGGCCTCTTTGACCCACTGACAGAGTCACCCTGGTATTATAAGAGGTAATAAATAGATGAATAAATAAATGAATTAAAAGGATTATTTTTTCAACAATTCAACAATGTTTAATAATGGGTGTATCGTAGAGAAAGGAAGTCAGACGACGGAAGATTGTGTGTTGGTTTGTGTATACAGAGTTTGATTATATATGTATGTGATATGGTTGGATTAATTCATCAGACTACGATAATAAGCTAATTAGCACCAGCGCATGTGGGTAAATGAACACGTGATCAGGAAACAGTTCTTCACGGCGAATACAAAGATGACATAGAGCCCTGGAAAATTCATTACTCCAACCTGAGATCCATAAAGTTACTGTAATTGTATTGTATGTGGGCCTCTCAACTACAATACATGCATATCATTTTTTGCTCAACCACATCTTTCAAAACCACCCATGAAGTTATATTTTTCATTTGTCAAAAATACCGTATTCAAATATTTCAATGTGATTCCTGTACATTTTACCCCACTATTAAAACAAATGTTAATTGAATATTCCCCCAATCAAGGAATTGAAATCACACGAAAAATCCAAAGTTTCAAACCCATGTCAGGGAAAATATACAAGCATGAATGAATATAATTCAGGATAGCCTTTTCCTTCTTTACTTTTAAAACATACCCCTTCCCCTACCTTTTCCCGCTAGAATAGAATTGAACTCCGGATTTCAGCTTTATCAGATATGATCTTGATGTCTTCTTTTGTTTGTATTTTATTTCTTACAGAGTGTAGAGTACAGGAAGGTTTTCAAAGACATCAATTTTGAAGGAAAGAGACTCAATGAAATTCAGAAGGAAAAAGAGAGCAGTGCTAAAAAAGTATCAGGAATCAAGAAACAGGTAGAAAATTGAATATTTTTGTATTCTTTCATTTATTCCTGTTTTATGTATTAATTGTTATTATTATTTATTTGTTTATTATCTATTTATTCATTTTCATTTGTAAAAGTTACTTTATCTGTCTTTTATGATGAAAATGATGATACATCTAGACTTTATAGAGTACTATTTTCCATTTCGATAGAATGCTCAAAAGGTTCCAAGATGTGAAGAATTAATTGATTGATAATGAATGGATTGTTTATTTGACTTGTTCCTCACCATATTAATTCATTTTTTATTCAGTAACATGATAACAATTCCATCTTTTAATTGTCACTTGAAATATAAAACCTTTTCAAGTGTATACATTTATGATGCACAGGGTGAAGTGGCATTTGGTTTTTATGTGGAATTAATATTTCTCTTACAAATGCAGTAACATGTAATTTGAAGAAAAAAATTACCATGTGTTCATTACATTGTGAGTATACACTCCATTCTTAATTGTCACTTAAAGAAGATAATAACTCTCATATGTACTCAAGGCTATTAAAGTGGTATATATATTTTTTATTAGGTGGTACTCTATCTCTCATAATTAATCTAAATTCTAAAATATGATTTGATAGCTTTTTCAGTCACGAGGAGAGGGTTTATTTAAACAATGACTTTCGTGACAGCTTTATATGAATACATGCTATACATGAGAAAATGAGATAGAATAAGGTGCTATCCAAATTATTCCTTGATGTTGTTGGAAATTACCTTTTTATCAATTCTATTGTTCATCAAATTAAGTGTAGCCAGGGTACACAGTCCTGAGAGCAATACAACCTCAACGGATCGCCTATTTTGGTATTAGATTATTTTCCCAGATGACAGGAAATAATTGCGTTGTTTAAACATCCGATGTCATTACCCAGAAAACCATCTGTTTTTGTCAGATGTCAAATAAAAGAAAAGAGAAAAATTGCCAATCTTGAATCTTGATTTAAGTGTTGATCTCTATCATGTTTCATAAGAAACTTCTGTAATAGCTCCATGGTAACATGAAACATTTTCACATGCAGGTCTCGTAATCGAGAATTTATTAAGTTTCAGTGTGAATTCACTGAAATATGCTGAAACGCATTCTTTGTACCATGGTAGGTCCATGTTTGTACTAAAAATTACATTTAGATTTGTAATGGCAGAACAGCTTACATGTCCACCTACATCACTGATTACAGACATGTGATTTAGGTAATTAAATCTTTTATTGGTTTAGGGGCTTCCACAACTGGGCTCCGTCTTATAAAGAGTTACGATTTATTCAGTCAATCACAACTATGGAAAGCCAGCAACGACAACAACATCTAAAATACATGATGTTTCTCCAAAATGTTTCCTAGATATGATGTATATTCATACATTCACTGTTATCTTGCAATTCAGAATATGCTTCTCTTTTTTTTCAAAGGACATTGAGCAAATTTCCTGAAGAAAAAAGTTATGACATTGATGGATTTCCATATACTTGAGGTTGATCAGATCAATCGGAACTCTTTGTTAGATGGGGCAGGGTGCTTCATAAGCACTTGCCCGATTGCCCGGGGCATGTAAAAGTTAGAGTCGGGCAAGTGTTTGAAGTATAGACCAAAACTACTTGCCCGAATTGGGCAAGCAAAATTCACACAGTAGAAAGCAAAATTCTCACAGAATGACCAAAATAAGGGTCGATAATATATGATATGATATTGACCCTAATTTTGGTCATGGCAGGCAAGATAAAATCACTTTGGAAAAAGAAATGCAATAACAAGGTAGATCAGTTCATGTCAAAAGAGAGCAAAGGTTCAATGGTTTATAAAACCGCAAAACTTTCTTTTGAAGAGGTAAAACTTTTTCAAGGATTTTTCGGGCTATTGAAATAGATTTTTGGGCAAGTGTATTCCAACTTTTTCCAAATTTACCTGCCCGACCGGGCAAGCGCCTCTAAAAAGTAAGGTAGCACCCTGCGGGGCCCTGCCACTGTTTGTGACCAATTGGTTGCTATACCGTAAAGGTCTCAAGGGCACAACCCATTTTGAGCCGTCTTTCAACCACAATTTCATGTTGCTTGTAAAGCAAGAAATTTATGGTTTATTGAAATTATAAGCTGGTATAAATATTGATTATTTGTACTTAGCTGGTGATACTGAAAATTTACTTATTTCTTTCCATCAACTGGACACTTGGGTATCTTCTGCCTTTTCTATTTTCAGATCGAAAGTGCAAAGAAATCTAAAAAGGGTGCAGACAAGGTGAAACTAGCAAATTTAGAAGCAGAATTATCACTGGTAAGTGCTTTTTAAGGATTTAAAAAGTAACCTATAAATACATATAGATGAATAAAATCTTGCATCAGTTATTAACTGATTAACTGATGCATCTATACATGTATGTATATCTATATGTATAGGTTACTACAGTTGATTATATACATTTATAGCAGTATTGAATTATATAATTCATGAAAACTTGATATAGGGATTATTCAGTAACAAGAATAACCGGATTGAAAGGTTAGTAAATGTGTTATCACATGCAACTTTGACAACAGAATTTACATGTACATACAGGTATGCATATAATATGTAATTTACAAAAGCACCCTCCTTACCCACTGACGTAAATTGTACAGGTCTGCACACAAACCTTTTGATATTGATTATGTAATACATTTCATGTAAAATTATATCATGATATGAGTAATTCAATCTGTTTCATGTATCTAGTTAATTCATTTATGTGTTTTAAAAAGAAGAACAGGTTAACTGCAAATCAGAAGGTCATTACAAAATACTCTTTATCAATTTGTCCAAATTCTTTGTTTTGTTCAAATATTGTTACAGGGCTGTCAACTCTTACTCATTGAGAGTTAGACTCACCCACTGAAATTTTGTTTCATTTGCATGCATTTCTATTAATCTCAATTGACCTCTAAATTATATCATAGGCCTATGGGAGTCTCACTCTCAATGTTTGTATTATTTATTATGAATAAAACCATCCAACTAACCAACTTATCGTTTAATAAATTGTATAGTTTCTGTGTATTTTTGTTTATAAACTTTTTATATCATCAGTGTACCTTTATGACATTGATTATTCAATCTTTTTCTTTCTTTTTTTTCTCCAGGCATCAAGCAAAGACACTGAAATGGGAAGATTACTCATCACAAAAACCAAAGAATATGAAGAACATAAGGTGAGAAAGATATAGGTTTACTTGATACAATCTGTGTGTTTCACAATAGACCTACATGCGACCAAGACTTCTGGAAAGAACACAGTGTTCCACAGTGTGTTCACAGTGTGGAACCCAATGTGTGGTTCAAACACAGAGAGGCTATAGACCCTCAAATCAATTGGTTTCAAAATCCAAAGTCACAAAATGGCAAAAGAAAGTTTAACCCCACACATCTCTTAATTATTGACATATGCTTAATAAAGATTATTGAAGCTAGCCTGTATAAAATTAACATACATTTTGACTGGGTGGAATTTGTTCAGCACCCTTGAAAAGTTTGATCAGGTTTTTTTAGAATCCGGTTTAGTTACCAAAAGATCATCTGTTCAGGAAGACTGATCCACAGATCTAATCATCAAATCACCCTTTTCATAATCAGGCTTGACCTCTTGCAATTTCTTGGCCAATACCCCCCCCCCCACCTACTGTTACAAAATCAAGGGAATTTCCCCGAGTTAGGACATGAATGTTGACTCATGCGTGGTAGTCCGTCAAATCCTGGAACCAGACAATACCTCTGAAATATCACACGTTTCACAAAAAAATTTCAGAAAAATGCAGTTACACACTCTTTTATGAAGGTGCAGGAAAAATGATAAATCATATTTTAAGCTGACCTGAAAAAGATCACATGTATTATTCAAATTTGTCCTCTATTCTAAAATTTGAAATGTCACTGCCCGGGTGATTGCACATGCACAATGTAATCCTGTTACCAACATTTTCTTTACAGTTTGTGTGAGTGATTTTTTTTACCATTCAGTGCAAGGAAAATAAGGAGGTTGAATATTCATTACCTAATATTATTCATTACAATTTTCTACTTACATGTACATTCATGATCACGGAAATTGAGTCATTTTCACGGAAAAAAAATCTTATAAAAATAAAACAAATCATGTATAACTTTTTGATTTGGAATTGAGGAATATTATATTTTTGATTTTACTACTTCCATTTGATGTTAATGATTTATGTACAGTAGTTTGCAAGTTTTAGACCCTGTATATGTCTTTCTATTTTCGTCATATTTCAATGTGATTTGTCTCATGAAAAGATGATTTATGAATGAAGTGTACAGATATTAACTAGTGTTTCTACTATAAATGCAAATTGAGATGATTATCTATCTGCTTATTAAGCCTCTAAGAATTAATTTGATTTTATCTAAATAGTCATCTGGAACTGTGAGGTGAACCACATGTTTAACTTACCTGGTTATTCCATATGGAACCAAAGTTTCATGTGACAAAATGAAATAAAAATGATCAGTAGGCTAATTGGAAATTAGACCAAATGAGAATCAGACGAAGAGCCAATGGCTATCAGAATACCACCCTGCAGGTTAAGCCCATGTGGGTTTATACTATTTAAGATGTAGACTAACTGCTTCTAGACCAAGTGAATATAAAGCGCCTCCTTGAGCCAGCTCTTTTATTTGGTGGCAGCGGTGGGATGTTCCAAAGGGTAAATTGCGGATTGATGTACACCCACTCCATCTTCATGTACTTTCCCACATGGTCTCAACCTAGTTCATCCACAACCAGTTTGTCTACTAAACATTTGGTCTATTTGCCATTTTGCCCATTTACCATTTCCTTCTAATTTCCAGTTGGGCTCTACCCATTTTGTCTAATAGCCACTTGGTCTAACACAATTGGTCTATATGATTAGATGAAATTTCCAAACCTAAGTTTCCTTTTACAATATAAATTCTAAGTAGTAGACCTCTGGGCATTAGACTAAATTAATTATTGGACCAAGTTGGTATCTAATCAGGGCCCCGTCTTACGATTGGATCAATCGTAACTCTATGGAAATCTATCAGTGTCATAATTGTTTCTACAGGAAATTTGCAAAATGGCTTTTGTTAACAAAGAAGAACACACCAAATTGTCAAGAAATCAATGAATTTATGGATAATGGATATACATTCATATCTAGAATTTTTTTTTGGAACAAACATGCATTTTATATGTTGACTTTGCTGGCTTTCCATAGTTGCGATTGATCGGATCTATCAAAACCCTTTGTAAGACGGGGCCCAGATTGATATATGGGTTTGCGAAGTCAAAATTTATTGGTGCTTCTATTGGTTCCCTTCAGGCCACACTTCTCCAGGAATCATCCATAGCACACTGCGACAAGTCTCTGGAGACCTTGGACAAGCTTCGTCAAATTATTGAAGCGAAACGGGAAGTAGCCTCAACGATGACAACCAAACCGGTCTACAATGGTGACCAGATAAAAGGAGGTACTAATCTCATTTTTATTTTGTGTGTGTGTGTTTCTGTGATTACTCATGTACTGTACATACAGTACGTTATGCTTTTGTACCACCATTTTGCCCTTCATCTCATAGATTGTTTTCTAAATTGAGGCTCTAATTCTAAAAAGTGTAATATCTTTATTTATTCTACATTTTAAGAAACTTGTATTTTCTTTCATTTGAATACTTAAATCACATTAAGTAGTTATGTATTAAAGTACCAAAAGTATTGAATTCAATGTTATTTATTTGATTGATTGATGGATTAAACGATCGATTGATCAATCGATTGATTGATCCATTTATTTTCAGTTTGATTCATGATGGCCTTGTCTGTTTTAATAACCAGTGTCCTTGAGAGCCATGAAATAAAAAATAAAGAATACATTACTAGTATATAATATTTACAAACAGTACATCAATAATTTGGCATACTGATATTATCCAGACTTTATATATTCAGAATTGAATATGTGAAGAACCGAAAGTATATATACAGTACCTGTATTCAGATATTTTGCTGAGTTTTAGCTCAATAATTCTTTCATAACATTGTTCTGTTTTGCAATGTGTATGGTTATGCTTGGCTAGTTCCTTTCTTTGCCTGTTTTTGCCCTCATTTTGGTGGTCTGTACATGTATTTTTATTGTGTGACTTTCTTTGTATTCTCAGTCTTTCATAAAAAGAGCTTCTTTCCTCTCTTCATTGTAAGTTGTACGTCATTTTAAGGCTTAGTTAGGGTCTGCCATTTTAATCTTGTGGCGAAGGTCACATTTTTTTACCAATTAGTCATATTGTAGTGGACAACTTTTTATTTTCTATTAATCAAACATATATAATTATCAAAATAAGATGCACTGGACCCTTTTTTATCTTAAACCCAAAACTGGTGCTACATTTAAAGGAGAAATTCACCCTTTTGTGAACACAATTAAGAAACATATTAAAAAAACACCCTTTTTTAAACACAATTACAAAACATATTGGTAGAAATTTTGTGAAAATCCATCAAGGAATAACAGATTTATGCATTTATATATTTTGGTTTTTTAGATCTCAGAAGCAAGTAGCCCCCCCCCCCACCTGCCCTTGTTCATGTGATATGAATTCCATAACATTTAATTTTCTCAGAAAATCAAGTATGACTTTGCTTATGTATAACATTGTATAAGACATATCGCTTCATACCCCCTTCTCAAAGACCAATTAATTTTAGTCATCATGAACCATTACATGACATACGGGGCGACTGCTCTCATATGACGTCACATATTCCAGTTCCTAAAACTTCCTAATTCTCTAATTCTTGGATGGAAAATATTGGGGAAGGTTTGACCATAATCCGATTATGGTCAAACTTCCCCAATTTTTTTCTCAATTTTGTTTTTGCTTTTGTTAAAACATCTGAGAGGGTGAATGTCCCTTTAAAGAAATGCACAATTGGGATCATAGTGTCAAAGGAACATTGATAAATACACCAGGGGAGCATTTCGTGAAAGGACTTGTCGGACGTTTTATCCGACAAGTCCTACTTTATCCGACAGTTACTATAGTAACAGTGCTTCTCAGCCAATCAAAGTCAAGGAAAGTTGTCAGATCTGACAACTTGTCGGACAAAAATGTTGATGAAACGCTCCCCTGTACTTACTAGTATTGCAATGTTTCAACCTCTTCACTATTCTTCAGATGGCATTAGCACGGTGGAAAATGTTTTCAAGACATTGGACATGCAGCTTCCGGCGAGGGAACCGGCCCTCGACAGGAGGAGATGCTTCGGTCTCGGGACAAGATCGTCCATTCTAGATTCCAGTTCTGCAATCAACATCCCTTCTACACAGAGCCCCAAGCAGCCGAGGACTTTCCCCAGGGGCACCCCACCTATCAGCAAAGGAAGTTCCTCGTCTGCCTTGCAGCCGGGCCATACAGGGACTCTGGGTTCGAATTCATCGAGTGAGTGATATTTGCAAGTTTGCATTTTGAATCTGATTTACTGTAGATTACTCCACAGGGAGATCAAATGAGAAAAAAGTTTCACAAAAATCAAAGAAAGAAATGCATTTTGATATCTTCATGAGTTATAGAAATGTCTAATAATCTATAAAATGTTATTCAAACGATTCATTTATTGAATCAAATTTACTGTTTATGTATGGATTTATTCATTCATTTATTTTATTTGCGCATAGGTTTACTAATACAGTTATTTTGTTACTTAATCAATTTTTCTCCCATCTTAAAAATCGCCTGCAGGTGCGGTTTATCAGGGTGGAGACGAGCTTGGGCTATCGGACGAATCCGATGACGATCATGACTACCAGATCCCCAACGAAGAGATGTTCGGCAAGAAGAAACATAACATCAGCATGGATAGTCAGGAGGAGGAGTACCTAGCCCCTGAGTTTCCCATTGAACCTATGTCATGCCCGAGGGTACCCCCCAGGCAAGAATCCATGCAGTCCAGTCAGTCCTTTGATTCAAGCGCCGGTACGAGTGAAGTACCTGGTATGTATAACCTTGAACCGTGAAGAAAATCTCCCTAAAAAGGAGATGTCCTGGGGTGAATTCTGTGTGTCAGGTGTAGTCCAGGGCCCCGTCTTAGAGTTACGATTGATCCAATGAATGTTCTTTTCATTTGTGCAAAGGACAGAATACTTCATTCGGTGAAAGATGAAAGAATGATCCATTCAACTCAGCTATGCCTTGTTGAATGGATTGTTTTATCTTTCACCTCCAATCAATCGTAACTCTATGGAAATCCGTCAGTGTTATAATTTTTTCTACATAAAATTTGCAACATGTCCTTGAATGAATATATGGATATACATTCATATCTAGAAATTTTTTGAACAAACATGCATTTTATATGTTGACTTTGCTGGCTTTCCATAGTTGCGTTTGATCGGATCAATAGCAACTCTTTGTAAGACGGAGCCCAGGGCCTCGTCTTACAAAGAGTTAGATTGATGCGATCAATCTCAAGTATATGGAAATCCATCAATGTCCTATTTTTTTCTTTAGGAAATTTGCCCAGTGTCCTTTGAAACAAAGAGAAGCATAGAGAATTGTCAAGAAAACAGTGAATTGTAGAATATACATAATTTCTAGAAAATATTTTGAACAAAGTTTCATTTAAGATGTTGACGTTGCCTTCTTTTTATAGTTGCGATTGATTGGATCAATTGCAACTCTCTTTAAGACGGACCCCAGATTGAATGTTGTTATAGGGAAGCGAAATACCCAAAGCTTTCATAGATGAGAAGGGAGCCGAGGGGAGTGGCTCTTTGTTAGGGAAATTTGGAGTCGAGCCCTCTACATTAGCTTTGGGAAAGATAGCTTCAATATGTCAATGTCCTATCTGGACTCTCAGGTGCTACTGGCTCTCCAGGTGATGTGGTGAGCCTTTGGTGGTATTCTTAGTGCTCTGTATTCAGTGTACAGGTGGTCACTGGTGACTAATCCAATCCAAGCACCTAAACTTTATTTGTATTTCCCTTTTTATTGCAAATATCCTCCAGAGTCACTCTTATCCACTTTACGTGAAACCCATCCTGGTTCACCTTTCAGAATGAGCTATCTCTTCCAAGAACTAATGTGTGAATGATGCTATACATATGATGTTGGTCATTGTCTTCAGTTTAAGGCTTCCATTCTTCATATAAAGCAGGAAATTCGTTATTCATTCTCTTGTTTCATTTAGGCTTCTTCTGCCGCTGTTATGGATATCACCACACTTTTACATTTTTGTGCGACCATATTGGTATTCAATCTTTGTTTCAGGTGACTATATGATAGTCGTCCAGGAGGATTCAGAAGACCAGTCCAGGATACCTCCAGGACCTGGTACCTCCCGCAGTTCCACGGACTCCAGCAACAGCAGTTCCAGCACCGGACCGGGCAGGCCAAGTCCCATCAAGCTACCTCGCGCGCTACCCTCCTCCAACAGCGCCACAGACCTCGTAGAAGGGGAAGACTTCTGCCGGAGGGACCGGAAGATGAGCCCAGGAGTGGTGGCCCAGAAGAGCCAGGAACTCCAGGCCAAGCTGGAGAAGGAAGCGGCGCAGAAGAGGAAGCCGCAGCCCCTCCCGAAGCCGGCGGTAGATGCGAAGCCCAAGCCCAAACCCAAACCAAAGCCCAGTCCGACGACGCCTCATGCCGTCAAGGACAACAAACCGGTGCCTCTGCCAAGGACGAGTAGCAGTGAACAGGAACCGCACAACGAGGACGCAGGTGGTTTCTATGAGATCATGAGTGCTGCAGGTAATACATTAGAACCTGCATATAAGGACCATCCATGGGCAACAAGAAAACTGTACTGACCGCACAGAAATTTTAAGATTCAAGATTCAAGATGTATTTATTCAATTTAGCAGCCACGAAGGCTGAATTGCCGTTGAATTTACAAATAAAAACATATAAATTGCACATAGACATGAATAAAATCTCAATTACAATAATAATCTTAATTCAATTTAACCGTAGTAATTCAAATATCCAGTGATAATTCAAGTTTACAATAATAATGATTCTAATTTGCAATACTAATTTCGATTAACCGTAATAATTTCAATGAACAATAATGGTTGCAAAATAAGAGAAATGATAAGTTGAGTGTGTGTAAGGAAGCGGTTATTAGAAGTGATGCTACATGTAATTTCGAGTAGGCCTACTGGCAGGGGTTACAGAAAAATATACATGTACATATAATTGATGGAGCATTTACAAGTAGAACGTAAAGAAGAAAAAACGGTCCTGCTGAACATAAAATCGTAAAGGTTCAACATAATGGAGATAAAGATATATGGAACGGGAGGGGGGGGGTAAAAACATCTTTCAGCAAATTATTATTTAAGTTTCAAAATAAATGGGATATTGTTTCAAAATAGGATAAAGGCATAATCTGTCAAATTGGCCATTGTTTCGTTCATCTGCTGTTTGCAATATAAAAGAATATATAATTACTTAAACATACATAGGAAATTTATGATATTCAACGTGGATATAAAAAGGGTAATTAATGCATTATAAGATAAATTCATTTTGGGAAATACATAGCACATTTAAACTTCATGGAAACACGTTAGTGCTAACAATGCACTAACAGACGCCCCGTTACAAGCCAGTAATGTGGCAGTGATGCCTAATGTCACAATGCATTACTTACACATTGAAATAAATGCTTTGACTTCACAATCCGAAAGATGTGACTGGGCTTACTGTTAGCGTTCTGTTAGTCTGAAAACGTTTTTGTGCGGCCTGCACTGGTCTTTATGAACAGGTTCCTGTAATCTACAATATCCAGTATAATTTCCATAATTATACAGTGAAACAACTGTTTATAAAGACCACACAAGGGAGAATAGGAAGTGGTTGTTATGGGTAGGTGGTATATAAAGATCAGCCAAGGGAGACAAGAAAAATTATCTTTATGAGCAGGTGGTCTTTATGAATAGGAATTCTGTAATACATGTTCCAATGGGGAAATTATTCAGTTCATTCAAAGTTGTGATATTTATGGACAGACTAGAGCAGGTTCAACTGTGTAAGATCAACTTTAGGCTGGTATTCAATTCAATACTCCAGTCAGAAAAATATTTTACGCAGAGTTGTTAGTCACGATGGAATGATTTGCCAGTTTTTATATTCAATTCATGAATTTTTTTTCAAAGTATTCCAACTTGTAATTAAGTCACCTCTTGGGGAGACTAGAACTAAGTAATTCAGAAATGTCATTAGCAGGTAATTGTTTGTGTATGCAGTCTTCCTAATCTGTGTAGAATTATAAAGTAGGTTTATAGGTTACAATATGCTAGTTGCACATTATTTGGCAACAATAATGTGATATCACATTGTTTCTCAGTAAGAATTTGGGCCTTTGTCTTTCTTTCAGTAAAATCAGGTAATTTCTTAGTGGAGCAACATGATTAGGTATACAAACAAATCAGTAAGTCGCTCGCAATGCACCGCTATTCCATGAGCACTTATTCATAGTACTAGGAATTATACTCACTTTACGATCATGTATATACATGTACTCTTGTATCCACAACTACCTCTAATAAAGACATTTATAAATGTTTTGATAATTCTGCAATGAAAATCGATCTTCACACAGATGCTCAAAAGATACAGATGGCGAAGGACAAGAACGGGCTGCCGAAGATAACCTCGACCTACGACCCCGAAGAAACAACCAATCACCATGGCGACTACTACTCGGAAGTCTACGAAAGAGACCAGGAGGACTCTGATTCGGATGGAGATTATTGTGTCGCAGGTACGAATGATAATCATAATTAGGTGATGTTGCTGCTTTCACATGTCCCTCAGATAGGATGTTAAGAGTGAAGTCTCCACTCCTGTATTTTACACATGGCCTATACTCTACGAAGGCTTTCTGACAAGGTGTTCCATAAAGCTGTTCGTAAGTCAGGAATGACTTTAGCGCTCGACTGGTGACCCTTTCTTGTGCACGATGATATATCTCAATCTAGCTGAACATGTTCCTGTCGTGCGTAAATTCAAACTTAACTGTACGAACAGGTTTATGAAACACTCACCAGGGGCCACATTTTTTTCTCCACAGCTTGTTATTAATAACAATCTGAGGAGTGATGACAGAAATTACAGTGATATCCTGTTTATGATATACATGTAGCCCTTAATATGGCGGAACAAGCCAAGCACTTTAATGATAATATAACTTTACAGTATATAGCGCAGTCTCTTTTCATGTTATCATAAATCGTCGTCATCTGTTATCGAAATTTAGCTGAATGAAATGATATTTTCAGTCATTTTTAAATCCAATAATTTACTTAGGAATCTGCTGTCAGCCAGTGAGATATTGGTATTTCAATAGCTTGTAACAACTCGTCAGAAGTAATCAGTTTCATGAAAAAGAGCTTTGGTCCGTGTAACACACAAATTTGCAAAGTGACAATGTCCAATCAAAGTCAATGTTTCATGCGCACATTTGTTCAAAAGTGTAACTGTTGACCAATCAGCATTGTCGTTATAAGCATGGATCCTACCAGTTGTAATAGGATCCAAGTTTTAATTCAACATTTGATGAGTTATGCTTGCTTAGTGTACACTGTAAACTACACTCCATTCAGTGTACAAATTATGCCACACTCTGTGTTTGAACATCTGGATTTTGTTATAGGTATTTTTAGATCTTTGTGCACTTCCATCATAATTTTCAGTCAAATGGGCATGCTTCATTCAGCATTTAATGTATTTTTTTTAAATCATGCTTAAATGTTTAGTCATATACTTATATGTTTAGTACAGCGTTTTAGATGAGAATGTTAGGGTGTATGTGTTTGAGTTTTATTGGTTACATTTTGGTAGTAGCTTACATATTGTTGGGATTGAGATTACATACCTCAATGTGTAGACACATAGACAGTTTCACTTCTTTTTTTATACCCCCCCCCTTCCTCAGGAAGTGAGATCCCTTTTCTTTGGTGTGTTATATTTGTAAAGAAATCATCCCAACTTTTAAAGAGACAATTTTTTTGTGTGTGATAAAAAAGTTAGTAGAGAATTTCCACAGGAAAAACATTTTTGGAGATACAATCAATTTTGATATGAATTTATTCTTTAATGAATTTCTATATAAGCAGTCATTAAAATTTTGATATTTTTATGGCAAGGTCGCTCTTCTAGAGAGCAAATTTGTATATTACAGCAAATGGAAAAGTGAATTTTAAGGGGATAAAAATCTCCAAGGCCAATAAAAGGGGCAGGGAAGCCTGTTTACCGTGCATAATCAGCCCCTGCATTAGCCTTATAAATAAATCATCTTAACGTTTAAAGAGACAATTTTTTTGTGTGTGATAAAAAAAGTTAGTAGAGAATTTCCACAGGAAAAACATTTTTGGAGATACAATCAATTTTGATATGAATTTATTCTTTAATGAATTTCTATATAAGCAGGCATTAAATTTTGATATTTGTATGGCAAGGTCACTCTTCTAGAGAGTATATTACAGCAAATGGAAAAGTGAATTTTAAGGGCAGAAAAATCTCCAAGGCCAATAAAAGGGGCCGGGAAGCCTGTTTACTGGGCATAATCAGCCCCTGCATTAGCCTTACATTATGAAGAAACTTTGCAATTCTTGGATTCAGGTTTGCATATCTGTTGCTAGGTTCGGCAAACCTCTGTCAAGCGATGTCCTAGGTTAAATTTAAGTCCTGTGTCAGCCCTTGGATATGCCTTTATTGTGAAGAAACTATGCAGTGCTTTTAAACAGGTTTGCATATCAGTTGCTATGTTTGGCAAACCTTGGTCAAACTGAACATTTTCTCACACAGGGGTACTAGATCCATCTACACAGGAGGAAATTTATGCAGAGTTAGACTACGGCCACGAGTACTATCCTCTCAAACTCGAGAATAAGGAAGAAGCAAGGACGTGACCCGCGACAAAAGTCGTTTGGGTTGCCAATATGTAAGGGATTGAACATTCATTGCTCTTCAATGCAGCCATTAAAATCATCATCATCTGAAAAAAAAATTACATGCTTCCATCATAAGATGAAATGTGATTAGTAAATTATTGTTTCAGGGCATCATGGGTTGCCAGTTTGTAAGGTACATGTATAAAATATTCATAGCTCTTCAAATGCAACCATTTCTAATCATCATCTGAAAAAAATGAAACATATCCGCTTCCATCCAATGATGAAATATGATTTGCAAATTATTGTTTCAGGGCATCATGGGTTGCCAGTTTGTAAGGTATAAAATATTCATAGCTCTTCAAATGCAACCATTTCTAATCATCATCTGAAAAAAATAAAATATATCCGCTTCCATCCAATGATGAAATATGATTTGCAAATGATTGTATCAAGCTCTTTCTTTCCTCTCTTCATCTATTCTTGATAATTGACCTCATTTTCTGGTAAGGCCAAATAACTTTTGATGCAGGAGCCTAAAATTTTGTGAAAAGAGCAAGAGTCATGAACTAGAAGCTTTAACAATATGAAGAATTTTTCACCCCTCTTGATTTCTCTTTCCTACATGTATCTGTCCTTAAAGGCTGTAATACGTATCCCCAAATTCCTCTTAGATTAAATTTGTGCCCCCATTTTCTTACACCCTGTTTATAAATACAGAAGTTATGATTGATGTCAAAGTAACAAAATTTTAATTCAGTAGGCTTATGAACTAAATGCCTTAACTATAAAGAAACCGTTCACTTCTCTTAAATTAAATTTATTTCCTGTCTTGCAAGTTGAAAACTGGCAATTCAATGCTGATTAGATTAGATTTTTGCCCCTATTTTCTTCCTCTCAATTTATTTCAGAAGTTATGATTAATGGCAAAGTAACACATTTTTTATGAAATGCAACAGGGTCGGTGAACTAGAAGGCTTAACTTACAAAGATGCTGTGAATCTCACTTCATTTTCTTTTTCTTTCCTTTCTTACAAATATGCAATGCATTCCTCCAGTGCTAGTTAAATATCCGGTAGATTTGTGCATCCATTTTCATGCACTCTGTGTAATCATTGAAGTGATATCATCAGCTAAAGTAATTGTGCTTTGTTTCTGTCTGTTTTTTTTAATGTGTAGTCACCTTGGTATCGACCTATTAGACATTGGACTATTGGACATTCGTTGTTTAGTTAATGAATTCACTAACATGTTTAATATACTGTCACTGTCCTCTGCATAACATTCTCTTCATATGTATCTTCTTTGATCCTATTGTATTCAACCATCAAATATGCCATGAGTTGAAAATATCAGTTTGCAATTTTAGATAAGACATAGATAATGCACAGAGAAGATGATAACTCACTTAAATATCGGAAAATCAATGTGCAGTTCTCGTCTAACTTTGGTAATCTTTAGTTTGATGCGTTTATTTGGGGAAATATATGCATATTTTGAGATAGAGGCAATATTGTGAATAATCGTTAATAATATATATAGTCCTATTTATTTCAGGTTTCCTCCTAATATTCCAGAGGTACATGACACAGTGTGTAAAGCTCGTGTATCTCTCAATGTTATTGAGATCATTATGTGTGTGCGCAGAAGTTTGTAGATTGAATGATTACACATTTATTTCACAAAAATTGTCTGCTTCTCAATTTTACTGCTCCAAGTCTGAATTATGTTGATTGAAAGGCATATTCTGATCGATACAGGGCATCGGCCAACAAAACCAAGACAAGCCTGTGAAACAGTTCTTTTGTAAATGAGCAGATACGCCTTGGTATTTGTTATTGTCAAAATACCCACATGTTCTTAAGGGAGAGTGAACTGTGCATGGTCTCTCT
This sequence comes from Lytechinus pictus, assembly GCF_037042905.1. Lineage (NCBI taxonomy): Eukaryota > Metazoa > Echinodermata > Echinoidea > Temnopleuroida > Toxopneustidae > Lytechinus > Lytechinus pictus. Next base: position 10,782,910 of record NC_087260.1, read on the forward strand.
CTGATTGTGTGTTATAAATACATAGTCTTAAAATATACTTTTTCAGATATCTACTAATACTGCAGAGAATAAATTGACCTATAATTGTATTTGTATAGAGAAACTAAACTGTTTTGAGAGGAAAAGTAATTGTTTTGCTACTTGGTAACATAATTATTGCAGTATAAATGTATTGAGTAGTTTGTAAGCATGTTATCATTCAAGTGGGTCTAAATTACTAGACTACCTTAGCATTATGGGTCAGGAAATGTGCCCAGGATGAGTAGATGAGAACTCAAGATGGCGCTATTGGTTCGTTTCTGCTTTAAGATGCACATGATCACCAGACAGTGGATCATGTTCGATCTTCAAGATAATCATGTTGATTGTCCATATTTCAATCATAGGGTCATGGGTTCACTCCCCGACATCTTCTCCTTCAGCAAGATATTTATCAAGCGAAAATTTAAAGTGTTTTGACTTGTTTTACATGAAAATCTGATTTTAATGAAATTTTCAATGTTAATCAGGCTTGACTAATTTATCTCTTTTTTTAAAATTCAAATTGACTATTTGTTGGGGTGGACTTCCCATAGATGGATATTCTGCTAAATCCAGGGCACACGTTAATTAGACATGAAAATCACCAAGGAATTCAAACGATCAGTTTGTTAATCATTTCATATTCCTTTTTTATAGGTCCTGAACCTCCTCTAGTTCCTCCAAGATATAAATACAAATATGGGGAGCAAAGGTGACTGAATTATATATTAAGCATGGTGCACTTGTTTCTCAGGACTTTTTTATTGCATTTTTATGATTATTTTCTCTTTAATTTGCTTGGGAAAAAATTGACGACATACATGTAATATACACCAAGTGATGTGTATGATTGATATTTTGAGTAATTAATGCATGTCTTGATAAGTTGAGATGCTTGTATGGAAAGCTGATTGAGTTTATTATTTCATTATGATTATATATATTCAAACATTCACAAATGTTTTTAATTTTTTTTTCAGGTATTTTTAATGAACATCAAACTTTTCTCCAGGGTGAACTTCCCCTTTAAAAAAAAAACTTTTTTTTTTTTTTTTGGGGGGGGGGGTGGCTGATCAGGGCCCTGTTGCATAAAAGTTATCATTATGGTAACTTTCCCATGCGATGAATGGTAACTTGCGTGGAATCCTTTGCTTGCTTTTGATTGGCTGTTACCACTGGATGGCAAAGTTACAATAATATTAAATTTAATGCAATGGGGCCCTGGTATTCAAAAACTTTTGAGATGGATCAAAGTTCAATATGAGTTTTGTTTGTCTTTTTGCTTTGCTGCATGGTTGTAAGAATGCATTGCTTGTGTAAATTTAAATTGCATGGTATTAGTAGGCTCAGGCTTCGTTTGAAAAGCATGCGAAAAAACATATTTTGCACAGGCTTACTTTTTTTTTACCTGGATTTTCAAAAAGTGCCCCTGGATTGAGCTATCATTATTTTCCTCCCAGATATTGCTTTCTTTCTTATGCTAAAGCATTATTTGTTGAAATTCAGTTCAACATTTATTTGCATATTCATTTGTCAGATTTTGTTGTTGTTGTGATTAATTACATGTAATTTGAAATAGGCTGGGATGGAGTCAAACCTGCGAGTTCCGAGTCATCAGAAAACCTTGTCCCATGGACTAAATGCTTATGACTTGGCCTGAGGTTAAGGCTGAGGCTGGCAAAATGTTGTCCAAGGCCAGGAAACCCAGAAAATGATATCAGATTTTGCTTTTAGATTGTTATGGAGTTTTTTTCCAGAATTTTTTATACATTTTTAACACCAAATTAATCAATCGGCTCAAAATTCATTCCCAGCTCCCCACACTATATGTTTCATTGTGCTTGCTGTAAAACATACATGTATAATTTTTGTTAATCGATCCTTTGTCATAAAAAAGAGCAATATATCAAACCCTTCTTTTTAATGCCTTCACACACCGAAGCTGTGTGTCAGAGGGGTTCTGATATCTTTCTGCCCATCCCTTTGTCCATCTATCGTATATATTTATTTTCATTTTATTTAGTGACCATTACTTTTTGACAAGATCAATTATATATTACTGTTAACTCGTTGATACTGTATTATGATACTTATAATCAGAGAAAAATACATGTAAGTTTGTATATTATAATCCCCCAAATATTCCACTCAACATTTGAAGAAAAAAAAATCAATAAGAATATACATAAAATTTCAATTTGCCATGGGTAGAGGCATTATATTTTTACTCCACCCTTTTGAAAATTTATATATTTCATTTTTCCATATACCTATTTCATACTTTTTTTCATTCCTTGATTCGTTGATTTATTGATAGTAGTCAAAATGATTTTTGCAGCCCCATTTCCATTTAGATGAAAGCTCAGTATCTTTTGAAAACAAGAAAGTGTGTGAAAAATGATAAGAGAATGTCTGTAATGCAAATGCACACTAAAGCAAATAAGACATGAATTTGCTCCCGGGGCCCATAACACAAAGCTTAGCAATGATCATAGAACATTTTTCTACGATCAATTGCATTGAGTACAATGTACAATCGTAAAAATCAAGCGTACAATCAATCGCTATCCTTTATGATACGGGACCATTATGTACAAACAGTATGGCTTGTAAAATGGTATCTAATAAACCTAGCTAGAATTGCCACTGGGTTGCTCTTGCAGTTAAAGTTAATGCACTTTTGCGACCCTAGTTACACCAACAATGATAGATTAAAATATGAAATAAATCGTAATTACTAACTTAATCTGTCTTTAATGTCCGTTACAGATTTCCACAACTATAAGGGAAGCGATTCAACTGCAGCTGAAGAAGAAGACAAGCGGAAGACCACACTTGAGAACAGAAGGACATCCCAGGCGGCCCTCAACAACAACCGCAAACCTAGCGAGACAGCGGACATGTTTACTGATGAAGATGATGAAGCGATTTACTGCAACGTTCCCAGCTAGTTTTGGCAAGATGGGTGACACACTGCGAATGCTACTCACCCGCTTTTGACAGATCGCTTGCTTTGACATGTACACCGATGATGAAGATAATAATAATAATAATATGTCCATTTACATATTGCAGTTACTATGGGCATATACTCAACTGCGCTTTGATACTTGGTATCATATAATTACCCCTGCTGTAGCTGAGCCGCCATATTATTAGGCACTTAAGCATTCAAGGAATAAATCCTACAGGGTACCCATTCACCTTACCTGGGTTGAGTGCAGCACAATGTGGATAAATTTCTTGCCGAAGGAATTTACGTCATGGCTGGGATTCAAACCCACGGCCCTCTATTTTAAAGTCCAGGGACTAATCCACTGGGCCACAACGCTCCAATGAAACAGTCTTCTTTAATGTTCCCAACTAGTTTTGGCAGAGACATCAACTCTCTCTTTTTCACAAAAGATCCTTTCTTTGACATTTTTACTGATTGAGAAGGTGCTAGTGACAAAGCAATCCACTGTAATGTTCCCCGCTAGTTTCGGCAAGATGGGTACCATAGAGAGACTCCTCCCTTTTTTTTTTGGGGGGGGGGGTAAAAGATCTTTTTGTTTGACATGTTTATTGGTGATAAAGCAATCTATTGTAATGTTCCCAGAATCCCACCTAGTTTTGGCAAGATGGGTGCAATGAAGAATCCCCAACCCTCCCCAATAGTAAAAAAGATCTCTTGCTTTAACACGTTAACTGATGACGCAATCTGCTGTAATATTCCCAGCTAGTGTTGGAGAGCTGGGTGCCACAAAGAGACTCCTCCTCTCCTTCTCTGGTCCAAATATCGCTTGAACATGTTAAATGAATAAGAAGCAGTAACCTGTAACGTTCTCAATTAGTTTGGCAAGGTGGTTGCCACACAAAGACTCCAACTCTCCCACTTTTAGCACTTTCACTTTTAAATGTGGAAGAGCCGTGGTGTAGTGGTTCTGACTCTCGCCTTGTAAACAGAGGGTCGTGTGTTCGAATCCCACCACGGTCTAGCATCCTTTGGCACGGCATCAATCCACACTTTGTCACTCTCGACCCAGGTGCTAAATGTTTGAATTTTCCAGCACCATAATGAGGCTGTGATGAATGCAAGGAATGCTCCCCAGGGAGTGGAAATTGTGCACTTTTCGTGCGGGATCGAAAGGAATCCAATGACCTGGGTAATAATATGCTGTAAAGCGCTTCGAGTCGTTCTGGGAAAAGTGCTATTTAAAAAATTGGCTATTATTACAGGTATTATTATTTAAACCTCACTCTCCTACTCGAGCCGTCTGTCAATGACTGTGTCATAGATGTTTTTTTAATGATATCTGGGTATCAGGGTACTCCCTTAAATTTTTAAGGAAATCCTTCCTGCCAGTACCCATTTGCCTCACCCGGGTAGAGTGCAGTTCAATGTTGATGAATTTCTTGCTGACAGAAATCAGTACTGTGGCCAGGATTTCAGCCCTCAACCCTCTCATTCCAATTTGAGAGTCAGATCCACTAGACCAGGACCTTTCCTGATATACATGTTTTTAGAAATTTGACATGGTATGTATCCTGTAAGAATTTTCATCATCCCACTGTATGTTGTTTTTTTCATCTAGGAGAGAATACATTCCCAAAACCTTTGTAACGTATCCAATTTGTTGCATTCAGCTTTTTATGGTTTTAGACTTTTTAAGCAAATTCATTTCTTGAAGAATGATCTTCTCTTTGTCTTAAAGCAGAGCATACCTTTTGATGTATTCGTATCATTTTATTGCTAAATATGCTTTGTTTTCTGAAGAATTAAAGTATTATTGTGCTTTTAATAAGTTAGTTAACATTTTGTCTTTCCCACCAACTAGCTCATCACCTGAATAAGAGTTACTGAAAAAAAAATCATTTATTTTTTAAACCATGTATTTTTCAAATTTTTTGCTGATGTAAACAAAGGCAAAGACTCAAACTGGGTGTGTGTTTTCTTTTTAGTAACATTGCATCCTTTTAGTATTCTCATTTTCCCCTATTTTATTCTAAAAATCTTTTTCACTATTTAGAATTTAGATATGCATGTTTGTATAAAATTGTGATCATTTTCCTGTTGAAAAAATAACATTAGGAGCAAACTTTGAAGAAAAAAAACCAGAAAATCACATATGTGCAAAGAATAATTTCACTGGTATCGCATCGCCATTTGCTCCGCATTTTTCATGACTACTGCACAAAATTTATTTTATGCAGTATTTTTTTAGACATAAGACTGTAGAGAATATAGTTAAAAGTTATTCTCAAATGACCAGAAATGATAAATGCAAGTTCGAGAAGTACAAGTATTCCCTTTATGTGTATTATAGATATTTATGATTGTTCTATGCAAACTAAGATATTGAATTGAAATGAATTCATTTATGTTATGCAACAGAAATTGGATTAAATTTATAACTACATAATACCTGTACATGATTACTGTCAAAATTTTGAAAGAAGCAGAAATGCTAGAATAGGTACGGTGACTTTTATTTGCTAGATGTGTCATTGTTTATATCCTTGTAAATGAATATTCATGAGTATTCTGAATAAATTATTGGTCAGTTGATGCTCGTTTTTAACACAATTTTGTTCACTATATTTAGGGGGCAAAACTATTCGGAGCTCAAAGAATTTTTTAGCAGACAGTGGTGCTCAAAAATTAGTGAACCCCACCAGTAAATGAACTTATTTTAAGTGTTCAAGTTCTGCCATGTTTTAGATTGATAATTGTGAAGTCAGGTGATAAAATATTACTTTCAATATTGAAAGTTTGTTTCTCTGGGCTCGCCGGACATTGTGTTGTTGTAGTCTACATTCAACACTCGGCATGAATGAGTGCATTTTGCGATGGGGTTCACTAACTTCACTAACGGCCAAAATATTGAAAAATATACAGAGCTAACAATTTGTCGTGAACATAAGAGAGTGCTCTCTCTAGTGCGAAACCTTCACGATGAAGCATGATAGACGCTGATAAGATACCTTTGAGCTGAATAATATTTGGTCAAAAACGTGGATTTGGACCAACTGAAGGACAAGATTACTGAGATTTATTGTTCAAACTTAGAAGGGACATAAAACATATATATCAGGCTTTAAACAAAAATTATTATTAGGATTAATCATCCTCGATTGGACTGGCAATAAAACTATTTTTGTACCTTGGGGCTTTGCCCATTGCAAAAATAGTACTTGTCAGTTCAACCTTTGATGAATAATTTCCAACTATACTGTCTGAAGGCCTGGTACATTTTGTATGATATAAAGATATATAAAGCCTATACCATTATATACGTATTTGTACTACAATGTAGTTTAGTATAGTACTGTATTGCTAAAAGGTTGGTAGCATATTATAGGACGTTACAAGTATATACTAAAATAATACTATTAGCCTTAGTGCAGTATGGTACATTATGTAACTTTGTTTATGTTGGCATTAATTGTTTCTGATTCTTTTGTACTTACAAGTTATAGGAGTCTTTCACAGTTTGCACAGATGTCTAAGAACATACTGCAACAGTTACATTCCTTATTTTTGTGTAATTTATATGATATGATTGTTGTAGTATATATATGAAGAAGGTCATATATGTCTTTCAACAGTTAATTTTTTGTTAGGGCTATTTTTCGCAAGCTACTACCTACAGTTGAGGCCAGAAGTTTACATACACCCAGGAAATTCAAAGAAAAGTTGACACTTACCAAACATGAAATTTACGGTATGTTATAAAATATTTGTGCTTTCATGATGAATTTGATATCGAACAAATGAGTATGTCATGCCCCTTCATCACATTGCTTTGTCATCAGGAGCTGAAAAATATTTAGGTGTCATTTTTACATCTTCATATTTTGGACAAATTAAAAAAAAAAAAACATTTCATATTTGTGCTAGTTACTTCTTAACACAAGCATTTCAGATTACACTTTATTGTTCAGTGGTGACATATCATGATAGAAAAGTAATATAAATAATAAATTTGGCATTCATATATTTCTATGAAATGATGATTGAAAATATAATAACAAGCACGAATAATATTTTTTTTCTTCAAAGAAAATTCCACCTGAAATATACTTTAACCCTAACGGCATCCCAATCATGTGAAAGAGCTTAATACGCTCTTTCATTTGATACCAAATTCGTCATGTTAGTATTTAAATTTCTGAAGATATAGTAAATTTTACAATGTTTGGCAAGCGAACAAATTTCACTGAATTACCTGGGTGTATGTAAACTTTTGGCCTCAACTGTAAATCCGCAACATTGGATAAGTTTTTATATTGCAATGAATGGGAATTTTAGGGCTCCCTGTTTTTACTTTCCAGTGTTCTTTTGGTTTTAGGGGCAAAATCGCTCCCCCCCCCCCCGCCCCATGTAATTTTCCCCCTGTCTTTCAACTCAAATCATTTGGAGTGTGATTGGGATGTATGTAGTGAAGAGTAAGAAAGTTTTTACTGTATATTGTATTTTCTTATCTCTCAGAAGCAACATATCCACATGAAATTGATTATTCCAGCAATTTCTTTAGCAACTCATTTTCATATCGTTGCAGGCCTGTATGCTCTGTACGTGTCCGATTCCTAATCTTACAGCATAATTTTGTAGGAGGAATAGACAGGCTAATTGTTTTGATGCAAAGAGATATTATTTCTCGCACTAATTTGCATACCTATTTTAGGGTTTTCAGTGAAGCCATGCATACATGCATGCAAATTTTGTATGGCTTGACTTTCTACAGGCAACTCCATGCAGTTTCTCAGGTACAGCAATCGTAAAAAAGCTATATCGTAAAACATGAAATCATTCAGATAATTTTCACTGAAAGCATTTGCAAGGTTGTATGTATAATGATTTTATCAGTAATGTTTGTCCAGTTTAATATATGCAATTATGAAATTGTGAAATGATGCCTTTATTAAGCCAGTAAAACTGAATTCTTCCGAATGAAATCGGACTGATTCAGATGGATTCGGAACCTATTTGTCTCTGATTCGGGAGCTCCCCAAATCAAATCGGGAGTATTTTGATCTCCCTCTTTGAATGCGAGGAAATTTGGGAGGATTTCGGCTCATTTTGAAATGTTGAAAACCAGCGGAATACCCTCCAAAATACTCCCAAATGTGGCCACGACATTCGAGATACACTTTGATGAAATTCAGTTGGATTCTGGGAGGCATTTGGGCAATTCTGGGAAGGTAATTCTTGGCAGCAGTGCTCTGATTCGGGACCGATTCGCCTCTGATTTGGTCCAAAATCTTTCAGCTGCTTCAAATTATGCTTTATTATTCATTTTAGTATTCTAATGTTATGCATTCAGGATTTGGAATGCGGGTTTATGCTTTGAAAGTTGTTATCGGCAGTACTAGCAACCTATAAGTACTTATTGTAAAGGGCATGCATAGTTCAACACTTTCCTTGTACATGTATATTGCATTTTAAGTGTAAAAACTATTCATGAAACAGATTTTAAAGTTCTATGCGCACAATGGATATCTTAATCTACTGCAGACAGGGACTAGATCATCCCTGTACACAGCTTTTGGGAAATACTAGTCAGTCTTCATGTGTTTTGGCAATGTGATCTGTATATGTTGTATGTACTTCATAAAGGGTAGATTTGTTGATAAATTATTTGTTAGGTATTTGTTCTTTCTAATATTAGACAGGGTGTCCAAGAACAAAAAATGTAACAGTGCATTTTAATTTCTTTCCCTTCAAAGTGATTTATTTTTGTTTGCATTGTATTTTATTTCTTTCTATATTTTTTTTAATTATTTTTTTTTATTGTTTATTCATTAATATTTTATTCCTTTTTTCATTTATTCATATTTGGGCACTCTGCAGAGTGGATTTGGCACATTATAAATCCCATCTATCATTATTTAATGATAGGATGATTAATTTTATTCTCTTTTTTATTTATAGATTTTTTTTGGGGGGGGGGGTGGAGGAGCCATTAAAGCATGTTCTAATTAAGAGAGTGATACCTTTATTTTTTAAATCAAAGAAGTAACCCCCCAAAAAAAAAATATATATATATAAATGAATAAATAAATAAATAATTTTAAAAAGGTGATGTAAGGGTGGTATTTAAATCCACCTTTTCAGGGAGATCTGTAATGTATAATTTCTGAAAATCAAGCTTCGAAAAGTTTATTTTTATTGAGATACAAATATAGAATGAACATGAATATATGTGTTTTCTATTTCTAATTATATGTGTAACTTTACTGAGCTATCTGACTCACTGTTATTATTAAGAATGTATAAGATATATTTTTGAAAGGAGAGTTTCTTTATTCTTGCAGATATGTTGCACTTTTATATTTATATTTCATATGTATCACAAAATGCATGTAAACACTGTCTTTCGTTCTCACTCTCACTGTCTTTTTTAGAACGATTTTAATTCAATATTTTGTCTACAAATGAGATTATATATTATAATGGATTGTAAATATTGTCTTATGAACGTTTGTTCAGCATATTCACATCATTTGCTATTGATATTAATAAAAAGGACATACCTTTTTGATTGACGACCTCCATTGCATTTTGTTGTATTGATTGTGATAATAAACCTACCCTACCATAAAGGTAATAAAAGTAAAATGAACTATGTTTTTAGGTCATTGCTGTACTTAGTTGGGGGAAGGGGGCAATTGCCCCCCCCAAAAAAAAAAAATAATAATAATAATAATAATAATGAGAATAATAATTAATTAATACAAAAAATATAAAAAATAAAAACTAGATTTTTTTTTACAAAAGTGAAAAAGCGCCCCCATGAGAAGCCTTACTCCCTCTTTATCAAGTTTCTTCTTAAAATTTTACAAGTCTTCCCCCCCCCAAAAAAAAAAAAATCAAAAAAATCTGCGTACGGCCATGGTGGAGGTGATGATAGTGATGATGATATGTAGATAGTGATGGTAAAGGCAATAGTGATGACGAGGAGGAGAAGAATGATGATGATGATGATGGAGGCGATGATGACAATGATGATATTTATGAGAGGCAAGAATAAGCAAAGTAATCACTTTGGGTAAATAACAATAATTGAGTGTTGATCACCACGCTTTACGAATATACTGATTTATTATCCAATAAAACAATCGTACGAGTTTACAATCGGCAGGTAAAGCCCCTTTCACAATTGACGTACGACCTGTTTACGACCACCTGCAACAATTTTTACTTGTTGTTGCACGATCGATCCCTTGGTGTCTTGCGAGCACTCGCAGTAGTTGTAGACGATCGCACAAACTCGAGGTGGTCGGAGGTGATCGTGACTGGTCGCATCTGAACTTTGAACATGTTCAAAATCCAAACGCGATCAAATACGATTGATTCACTCGCAACAGGTCGTACCATCGGTCGGGCGACCATCGTATTAGTGTTGTTCAACGTTGTACGACTTGGTGCGAGAGGTGGCACAACTAAGTATAGTCGCATTTAGTCGACTGGAGGTCGTACAACACTTGCACATGTGCTGGAGACCTACAGAGACCAGTCTTGCGACTGGGTGCGATAATATAAGACTGTTGCAAGATCGATCGAAATTACGGCTTACAACATTCCACTACCGTTGCATTCGCTTGTATGCGACCGTTCAGCCCCTTTCACAATGGACGTCCGACCAGTTTACGACCGCCTGCAACAGTTTTTTCTTGTTGTTGCACGATCGATCTCTTGGTGTCTTGCGAGCACTCGCAGTCGTTGTAGACGGTCGCATGAACTCGAGGTGGTCGTGACTGGTCACATCTGAACTTTGAACATGTTCAAAATCCGAACGCGATCAAATACGATCGATTCACTCGCATTAGGCCGTACCCGGGGTCGTACCATCGCTCGGGCGATCATCGTGCGAGCGTTGTTCAACGTTATACGACTTGGTGCGAGAGGTGGCACAACTAAGTAGTCGCATTTACTTGACTGGAGGTCGTACAACACTTGCACATGTGCAAGCGACCTACATGTACAGAGACCTGTCTTGCGACTGGTTGCGATAATAATATGGGCCATAAGACTGTTGCAAGACCGATCGCAACGGCTTACAACATTGCACTACCGTTTCATTCGCATGTATGCGACCGTTCCACTCGCAATCCCTCGTGCAACACTCGCATGTGATCGCACGAGCACAATAAGAGCATATGCGACTTACTCGTGCAACGGGGTTTACTGGTTGTTTTTGTTGTACGACAGCTGTTGCAACTGTGAAAGCCTCTGTGCGATCTTATGAGATGACTAGCGATTGATGCCTGTTGCAGCCTGTCGCACGACCAAAAGGTCGCAAATGGTCGTACGTCAATTGTGAAAGGGGCTTTAGCATAAATACAAAAATTCAAGGATAATATATAGAAACCATAAAGAGCACAAATACTGATCAAAATTAATGTATATGCCCCCTCCCCCTTGAAGTCAGGGATGACGCTAAATGGGGCAAGGGGCGCCTTACCCCTTGTTTTATCAAGTCGTGAACAAAAGAAAAAAATCCCAAAGGGTCTGGATTGTGTGAATAGAAATTACCTTGAGAAAAAAAAATTATTGCGCCTTTATCGGATCGTCTTGACCCCCCAAACTAAAATGCCCCGAATGCGTCCCTGCTTGAAGTTCAGGTACGCCTAATTATAAAGTGGACCTATTAATCTTGATATTCTCGTTGTCATGGTTACTGTATTGTTTGGCGTCAGATATATGTTAGAAAGGAAGATAATCATAAAAAATTTATTAAAAAAAAATAGCAATTCGTTGTTTGCTGTGTGGTAATGAATTATTCATTTAAATCAGATTCTGTTTTTGGTCCTTTAAAACGTTAATTTACATGTATTCTCTTCTTATTCTTCTTTCTTTTCTTTTTTCATCATCATCGGCAGTAGCTTCTTCTTCTTTCTCTTCTTAATTCTTTAGTTTCATCTTCTTTTTTTACCATCATCATTATCATCAGCTTCTTCTTATTAATATTCTTCTTCTTTTTCCTCTTCTTCTTCAGCTTCTTCTACTTCTTTCATTTTATTTTTCTTCAAGTTTTTCTTCTTCAAAAAATCAACGAGTTGTTGATTTTTTTACTTTAAGATTGTGCACAACATGCATGTACTTGTAAACATTTTAAATCAAAAATATATAATTGAAGAACAAATAAAAACACATCTTTGCTATTTAATCAATGCTTATACAGATAATTATTTAATTATACATTATATACGTATATACCTTTTAATCTCTAATCAAATTACAAATATTTTCTTCCCTAACAACAGAAATCCCCTATAAAACGGGTAGAGTCATCCTCATTGTAAGTTGATTATGTTGATACAAAAGAAAAATATTTCCAGAATTCATATGATATAGTAACAAAAGAAAAAACTGGCGATATAGACCAATATATTCCCCAATCACTTCGGACATTTAAACAAAATTCACAGTAAACATTTCATAAATAAATAAATTACACAAATATCAGATAGACAGGAAAAACACAGTTTAACAACAAAATATTGAGAATTTGACAGGAAAATACAATTATGCGGTAGGCCAATCAAAGTAATGGCTTGCATATAAACGCATACACCAGATATAAATAATAAAAAAATTGTCAATATCGTCAGATCGTCAAACCACAATTGCGAATGCATGTCACTTTCATATGACATGAATAATAATGCCAAGTTTAACAAATTACTTTAAAAAAAAGTTTATACATATGATTATATCCAAACAAGTGCAGACAGCAATGTTTCTTTACAGGTGAAATGTAGATTCGGGGATATCCTTCCCCGAACTCCATTCTACACAAACAGCAAATATTAAGTATATATGATCAACCCCAGAGAGTGAATGGGTAAAGCCAGGGTTACACCAAAACCGAATTCTCCCGAATAAATCCGAACCGATTCTAGCCGAATTCGGAATAATTCGGATGGTTTCGTTGGATTCGAATGTTCCCGAGGAAGAACAGAATACTTCCGAAAACACACGAATACGTGTATTCGGATGGATTCGCAGCTGATTCGGTTCCAGTGGGTGTAACCCAAGCTTAATCGTTTGGGGATTCTGGGAATCCTTGCGTACACTTTCACATTCGGGACTCTTCGTTCGGTAAAACTCCCGGGAACGTGAACCTCTACATTTTAATTAAGTCGAGCATGCACATACGCGCCCACGATGTTAAGCCCGTCCCCTAACAACTTCTTTAAAGTTTTAAACAAGCTATTAAAAACTTTAGACAAGTTATGTAAAAAGTTTAAACAATGTCAGAGAGTATGTTTAAACAATTGTTTAAACTTTAAACAGCATGTTGTTATAAAGTGACGGGCTTAAAACAACGTGCGAGACCTTTTTTACATTTTTACATTTTCATTATTTTTGTTTGAATAACGTACTCGTAAAAAAACAGAAAACGGAGAAAAGTATCATATCGCGCTTGCGTGGAAGGGAATTTATTTGGTTGATCTATATTTAGCATTCTCAGAAACGTTCCCGCGCGTCCTATAATTAAGTCCCTATCAACTAAACTCAAGCAGAAGGTAATTCTCACAAATTTGTCGGAGATTCGGAAATGTTCTTTCCCGCAAACTGGACACGACCTTTGTACATTTGATCGTACATGTGCGCGTAGCGATGCTCCTGGATCCCCATGTGGTCACGTGCCGAGACATCAAGACCTATCATATCAAAGTCATCTCGACCAGTCAACCAGTACGTGTACATCGTCCCTTTACCCTAGATTTAAAAGGGAATCAATGTGAAAAATAATTAATTGAATAAAATAAATCTATATAGTGATTTATTTTTGTATTGATTTATTTGTTTCATTTATTTATTTATTTATTCATTAGTCATTTACATTTATCCATGCATTCATTCAGAGATTAATATAGGCCTATTTATATATATTTATTCATTCATTTCGTAATGAATGTAATTGTGTATTTATTTACTTATTCATTCACTTAATTATCTATTCATTTATCTATTTGTCTCTTTATTTGTTTATTCATTTGTATATTAATCAATCAATTAATTAACTTATTAATTTATCTTTTTTTTTATTCCACATCATGATGTTTAAGAATTAGGACTGGAAAATCGAGGGACTTACTCTGATGTCGATCATGCCACGTTTGACGAAGCTGTATCCACCCCACTCCAACAGTCCCATGTATGTGTCGTAACTTACGTGGATCTGGCCAGCTATTGCATAAAGATAATTATATTAATATATCAAGTGAAAATTAAGTTTTCTTTTTTATGCAATTCAGGTAACTGCTCCAGACGGGGAGGGGATTATTTCACACTGCGTAATTGTTTTTTTTTCATCAATTCAATTAACGGGGTATTTTAAAGGATCGTTATCATCTTTATAATCATCCTCTAATAGCATCATCACCGTCATCGTCATCATCACCATGGTAATGAATATAGGCACCATCACTAGCGTACCTACGGGGGGGCAGTCTGCCCCCCCTGACGAGCCACAACCCATGCAAAGGACGTATCCCTGCCCCCCCCCCCTGACGAGCTTGAAGACCTTTATTGCCACCCCTGACGAGCTTGAAGACCCCTTTTTTTTTTTTTTTTGCTTGTCAAATTTTTTGGCGGACGGTTTTGCCCCCCCTGTGAAAAATCCCAGGTACGCCACTGGCCCGGGGCCACTGGGCACCATCACCATTCTCATTATCATCATCGCCATCATTTCATAGCATCATCACTGTCGTCATCATCACGACACCATCATCACCTTCATCATCTTATGGCATCATTACCATCATACCACCATCGATCACAACCACCACCATCCTCATCACCACCACTGTCTCAGAGCATCATCATTGTCGTCATCGTCACCACCACCACCATCATCATCATCGTCATAATCACCATCACCAGCCTCCTCCTCCTCGTGATTATCACCACCACCACCATCCTCATCACCACCACTGTCTCATAGCATCATCGTCGTCGTCGTCAACACCACCATCATCATCATCATCATCGTCATAATCACCATCACCAGCCTCTTCCTCATCGTGACTATTACCACCACAACCACCACCACCACCATCATCATCATCATCATCACCACTACCATCATCATCAACATCAACATGATCACCGCCACCTCTATCATCATCAATTTCAGAATCATCATCATCACCACCACCACCACCACCACCATCATCGTCACCACCCTTTTCTTACGTAGTCCCGTAGTCTGCATCCTAGACGCCGTGTTGACTGTGTCTCCAAACAGGCAGTATCGGGGCATCTTCAGACCAACCACACCAGCAACCAACGGGCCTGATGATGGAGAATAAGATTTAACAAGTAGTTTAAACAAGAAATCTTTATTTTGTAAGAATGATAGTTGGATTTAAATGGTTGTTGATCGTATGATCGCCATTGACGCCCTGACATTGCCCTGACGTCATTACAATTGGATAGTTATCAATTTCGACATTATACTTAAGAGATGGTTTCAATAGCCATGCATATGAATGTGTCTATATTCATATGATTCGAAATTTGAGATTGAATGATGGTTTCATGTTCAAATTTTCAAATTAAAAGAAAAGTTATAAAGGAAATCAAAACAGACAGATTTCAGCTGATTAATTAAATAACAAGTCTTGTTCAAAATGAACGGAGACTAATCGTAAAGTAAGTGGTCTATATTATCCCCATCAAGCAAGAAACACATGTGTGTTGATTTTTCTGATTCTTTCAAACACTCAAAAGAATATTGATATAACAAAAAATAATGATAATTTACCCATGTGGATTCCGAAACGAACTTTTATCTTCATGTGCGGTTTATGAGGCACCTCTAGGATGTTCACGTGATGCCTCAGGTCAAGGGTCACCGTGGCAATTTCACAAACGTGTCGATCATGATGATCTGGAACGCCTATTAGTTCAATAAAAAATTAACAAAAAAGACAAAAGATAAACATCGGCAATATCCATTCAAAAGGAATTAACACTTTACAGAAAAAGACATTGCCTGTAACGATGAAGCAAAAAGCCGTTGTGTGAAAATCGACTCCTAAGAGAAGATCAATATAGTATTTTGAAAGAGGATGCTAGTATTCCTTAAAAAATAAAACTTTTATTTAAAGTACAATATGATTTTCCTTTGAGGTGACACGACATATGCTCCTGCGATATTTGCTCGGGTACATCTCAGAAGGCATAGGGTTAGAGTTAGAATTGTAATAGACTGTTTGGTTCAGATTGATGTAGAGTTTCGGACTCGGGTTTATTCATTTTTGTAGGTTAGGTTTAATGTTTGGCTTAACGTGCTGATTTTACATCGGAGCAATTGTCGCCGGAAAAAATGCCATGGACCCTCCTTTGTTGTGAATATATATTTTTTTTTATTCTAAATGACAAATAGAATGTAAATTCTGTTCCAAGGTATGTCGAGGAACGAGCTCTTATTCTAAGTACACTAAAGCCCTTGTATATATAGTCTCCCGGAAATATATGTGATAGACACAAACTTGGTAAACAAATGTATTAAAATCTTAACTGCATCCTCATTAAAGAAGACATATATTCTCCATGCCCGACTGCCCCGCTCACTGCCTGATACATTTTAAGTTTAAATACATTTAGCATGTCCTCATGCTGATCAATGACGCGCCATAAGCAACCTGCAGTCATTCATTCTGACCTTTATATAATGCCTAATCCCTAATTACGCACAATCTCTAGGTATTGTCATACACACACCCATACACGCAAAAACGCGCACAATTACATATGCGTGTAATGATCATCGTTATCATGAAAAGGTTTTTTTCAATATCAGAATGTCAGTCATCCGTCATCATCATCATCATCATCATCTTCATCTTCATCATCATCATCATCATCATCGTAATGATCATCATCTTCATTATCATCATCATCTTCATCATCATCTTCATCATCATCATGCATCATCATCATCTTCATCTTCATCATCTTCATCATCATTATCATCAACATCATCATCATCATCCTCCTCCTCCTCATCATCATCATCATCATCACCACCATCATCATCATCATTATAATCACAAGTACCATCACTACAACCACAAAGCCGCCATCATCGTCATCACATCATCACCACCACAATCGATCTCCGTCGTCGACATCATCATACCTGATGCAAGCATGTATGTTTCGTTGACCGTTTCGACCTTGTACACATCGTATAGCTCGATTCGAGAATCGAATAGCAGATATAATCCATTCAGCATTTCAACCACCTGGACAATGGACAGAAGTTAAATGCAATGAAAGAGGTCGGGTTTATAATAATGGAATGCATTTATATGTGGTTTAGTTATTTATTATTATGTGGTTTCCAGTCATTAAAGGACAAGTCCACCCCAGAATCAAAATTTCATAATATTTTCTTTAAAAATCATTGATTCAAACAAAACAAAAATCTTGCTTTAACTCTCAACGGTTGCTGCATGGTTATTTTTTGAAATTTTGTTTTTTTTGAGCGAAACAATTATATTTCCATCACGATTCTGATTTGATCACGTGGTAGTATGACGTATACCACTCACATTATTTTTTGTGTTACTGCGCATGACCGTCTCTGTGTGCGAACCGCGGGCCCGGGAAGCGGTGCTCCCTCGCCGTCGATGCCTTCATCTTCCTCTTGCAGCCGAAAAACCCATCATGCCGATGTGCCAAGCTTTTGGCTGCTCGAAAAAGCAGGGAGAACATCCGAATCACAGTTTCTTTTCGATTCCAAATCCCGTTACTGATCGAGAAAGGTGTGCAAAATGGTTACACAATATTGGGACAGACAAATTCAACGTGAAAACTTATAAATATGTGCAAAGTAGAGTTGTATGCGAGGATCATTTTGAGCCGCATTGCTTTCAAGAAGATATACGAGCGAAAGTTATGGGATATACCTCCAAAAGGAAGTTGTTGAAGCCTGACGCCGTACCGACTTTGTTTGTCCATCGGCCAATTCCTACTCCTGAAAGGGCTTCTACCAAACGCCGTTACCAAGAATTGTCAAGAAAAGAGGTAAGCATTTTTTTTTTAATTTTCCGATCGCTCTACATTCACTGATTCAGCTTGCCTTGGCGTTGTACCGTACAGTCGCAGTGCCGTGACTACCGTAACTTTTCCCCCGAGCCAGCCGGCGCTGGCCAGTTACGTACCCGGCCGGGGGTACGGTCAGGCCAGGGGAGCGCGACCCAGCGGCAGCGGTGGAGCGATGATTGCCACCAACGCATCGCAGCATGCAGCAGTGCAAGCACAGCTCAGTGATAAATGAGAGCGAAGGCCGGCCAATCGAAGTGAAACTGCTGTACAAAGAAACAATTTAAACGCTAACAGCTACATATGCTGTAAGAACAGCAACTTTGTAATTCAATATAAAGAAATAAAGAAAAGAACATTGATACTGTACCAAACTTACAAGCAACTTAGCAAGCTACATAGCTACATGTATTAAAACTATTACTATCAACTTCAAAATTTAAGTCGAAGTCCATGTCCATGACCATGTCCTATGCCATATGGCTATGATTTGATGCACCTATCTGGCTGTTCATTTCACACAAATTGAATGAAAATAGAGTAGACTCTACTATCTACTGTATATATGTGTACCTAGGCCTAGTTGAAATTTCACTTGACCATTTATTTGCATTTTGGCATCATGAACGTGAAATCAAAATCAAATTTAGTGGCCTACACTTGAACAAGTACTCTTGGACATAGATTTCTTCTGTTTGCTGCGCAGCAGCGGTTACTTATTGCTGTAGTCTTGTTAACAGCGCTCGTTCTAAAAATATTATTGATGCGAAAATTTATCATATTAAATTCAATTTTAAGAGATTTTAAGAAATATAAGGCAGCATGGCATTCCATTGGCTTTGTACACCACAAGCAATGTACACATGAAAAGAGAGGCTGTGCCCCCCCCCCCTCTCTTTAATGTATGTTCTACAAGAATGTGCAATTGACCAATACATGTATATGTATTTCAATGTTTTTTCTACATGTACATTGTAATTACATTACATTTCCCATATACCTTTATAAACATGTACATGTATAGTACATTTTATGCAGACACCAAGATCACTGAACTGAAGTATATACTAAAGTGTGAGGATGAATAAATGTATAATATAATAGGCCTACATGTACATGTATTGGCATGTCCAAAAAAGAATGCTGCATTCCACTATGACAGATGTGGGAGGTCATTTGTTGTTTCCATTTTTATACTTGATAAGAAATAAAACCAATCTGATGAGAATAATTGTTACCGCTACCATGATGCCGACCATAAACATTCTTTGTGCCTGATTTTTTTAAAACTTAATTTAGTCCAAAATTTGTTGTTGGTTTTTTTTTTCCATCAACATTTGAAATAGATTCTAAGAAAAAAACATTGGTACCAATTTCAAAAAGGTTATGTATTTTTTTTTTATTATTTATTACACTGTATACTGTATGTTTTGCAAAATATTGAGGGGGGCACCAAAGTGCCTCTTTATAGAAAATATGTGCCAAAGAATTCTGCAAGATATTGTGTAATTTTTTTGCTGAGAAATGAGCATGCCATGTGTTGGCAGTCTTCAGTGTGTTGGGTTATTCATAAAATTAATTTTCAGCTAAGATTTCATAATTTCACAAAGTTCAGTTCGTATACATGTAACTCTGATTTTTTCAGCTTTTTGATTTCACAGATTCAGACTTTCTCAAATGATTATTGCTTAGATCAATAAACATGTGCATGTGTTCTGTAAAACTGTTATTTCATTTTTTCAAAATTCTAGATCCTACAGAGCATTCCATCAACTTCCCAGAATGTTGAAATCGACCAAGACTTGACAAGTGATCGTGGTCATGATGCTGATATATCTGATCAGACGGATCAGCAAGACAGTGACCTGTCAGATATGGTTCTATCTGAAGGCCCAGAGCCTTATGCGGTAAGTACAGGATATTTTTTAATGAACTTTAGCTATATTAATCTACAAAATCATTTTTGTTAGTTCTGTAGCAATTCAAATAAATGAATTAAAGATTTTAAGGTCAGGTCCACCAAGGATATTTTTATTTGAATCAATAACTTATCTTACATCCACTTTTGATGAAATTTTCAATGTAACATGTACATGTACATGTAGGTTGATTTATTTCTATTCAAATCACCTCTATGTTGCGGTGGACTTGTCCTTTTAGTCTACAAGTTATATATGTATGTCAAATATAAAATATAATTGAAATTGAATCATGTTCTGCACATTCAAGGGTGGATTCAGGATTTTCCAAAGGGGGGAGGCTAGGCACATTTTCCCCCGAGCAAAACAAGGTTTTCACAAAAAATTGAAGGTTTCTCTACATAAGATTTAAGGACATTCCAGTTATGGTTATGTGCACACTCCGCGTGCTGAAGTCACAATGGATTAACAGGTGATTAATTAGCTGTAGTAATAAGCTGATTTTTCTCATCTGCATTCTAACTGCACATCCGATGTGTTATTTTATGAAGCTAATAAACTGGAATTGTTCTATGTTCTCTCCAATTTAAAAAAAATAACTCTGCAGTGCTGCAAAGTACATGTATGACAAATATGACCCCAATTTTGAATAAATGGTAGAGTGGTTTGGAATTTTTCCTTCCATAGATACAAAGCATTTGGCACGTTTTTATGTTTTCAAAAGCCTATTTACTCTAGTAAAAGTGCTGATAGTTTGAAAACAAGCACATGAACACCTATTTTTTATTGTTTGAACCTCGTAGGTATACCTTCCTCTACAACTTTACAAAGTTTGGTGAAAATGACTTAGGTTTTGAATGAAGTGCAGCATTTGTTGTACTTCTCAAATTTGTCATAAATTACACATATTTTGAGATTGGGTTTTTGTTTTGTTTCTTTCACGCCATTTTTGAGAAATGACAGTGCTGTCAGACTTAAAAGAGCAAACAAATACTTGTAGCAATATAAATAGATTATCCATCTATATAGCTCATATTGCAAAATTTGATGAAATTACATGGGCTTTAACACTTTGACTGAGGAATAGAGGTTCAAAACCAATTGTAGTGATCTTGTGAGGTCTGAAAGTGCCAAATTGTGCAATTCTTATGAATATCCATTTGGATGAACTTTGAAGCAAAATTTAGCATATTTGGAATATTCAGGTGCTATAGTACCTGTGTGTAATGTTTGGTGAAAATAACATGAATTTTTCTTTAATTGTGGACCATCAAGCAAAAAAAAAAACTGTATGAATGTGTATGATTGACATATTCCCATTACAAATTTCTGCTGTGATTTTCAGGGGGGGGGGCACACTTGTGTATTAAAGAGCGGCATATTTACTTAAAAAATAGATGCTGTGACTTTTAAGGAAGGGGGCACAGGCAGGATGTGCCCTCCCTCCCATTGGATTCGCCACTGTGCACGCTGCATTTAAAGGCCAAGTCCACCCCAGAAAATTGTTGATTTGAATCGATAGAGAAAAATAAAGCAAACATAACGCTGCAAATTTCATCAAAATCGGATGTAAAATAAGAAAGTTATGACATTTTAAAGTTTCGCTTATTTTTCACAAAACAGTTAAACTCACAACTCAGCGATATGCAAATGAGAGAGTCGATGATGTCCATCACTCACTATTTCTTTTGTTTTTTATTGCTTGAATCATACAATATTTCAATTATTAAAGATTTGACAAGAAGGACCAACTAGACTTAACCTCAAACTGTTAAAATAATTGTAATTCCACATGTTCAGGGAGTTATAATTTTTTTTTTCACATGACAATGGGGAGAAAATTAGAATTGTTCATATTTCATATAATAAAATACAAAAGAAATAGTGAGTGGGTGACGTCATCAGTCTGCCAATTTGCATACCGTCCAGGATGTGTATATAACTGTTTTGTGAAATTAACCGAAACTTTAAAATGTCATAATTTTCATATTTTACATCCGATCTTGATGAAATTTTCATTGTTTTTCTTGATGGATTTTTCTCCTTTTATTCAAATTAACTTTTTGGTAGGGTGGACTTGGCCTTTAATGTGAAATAGCTGGGGAGCATTTAATATGAATATTTTTTTAGTTACTGAAATCCTTGAGTGGCCGTGGGCATATCATTTTAAAATTCACTGATAAAACTGTACATGTTCATGAAATGCTCCCTTGGGCAGCTTCGTGATGCTTGTAATTTGCAAGCACTGACAAGTTGTCATTCTTTGACAGACAATAGGACAGCCAATGAAAACCAAGGATTTCATTTAAATTGTGTAAGCTGACAATTTTTAGATCACGTCAATTAATGTTTTATGTTTTTATTACCCAAAACTTTCAGTTTATGACAGTAACAACAGAACCTGAGGTACTTGTAAAGAGAAAAAGCACTGTTTTGGATGACACCCCAAGAAAAAAAAAGAGGAAGAGACGGGTATGTGTAGTATTATTTGATTTCTTTATTATCTGTTATGATATGAGTACATATTTTGTATCTCTATGTTTGCCACTCCTGCAATACAAAGCTGATATTTTAATCAGGATTGCACTGTTAACTTATAAAGCCATCAGATACATGTACATGTTAGTATGTGAGTTCTTTATTACCTAAAAGAAAAGGAATTCACATGACCTTGATAATCGTAAGAGTGTAGATTTAATTGACATAACTGGTATCAAATGTATTCTTTTTTTTTTATTTGAAGTCCTCTGCCATCCCTAGAATATTTAGTGTTGAATTATTTCCTTATATGGATTTTAGTTTCAGAGACTGAACTTCTTGATACACTGTACCTTTATTATATTTTTTCAGCGAAGTGGCCAAGGAAACCAGGAGGAAAGTACATGTAAGTGGGTGGTGGACCACGCAACGCAAACTTTCGATATAAATCGATACCGTAAATTTACAAGTACCAAGGTCCAGACTGATCCAGATTGCTATGACTGTGGTATTCAAGTACCAGAACTGGAATCAAAGATGGAACCAGAATTTGAAGTGGAAGTGGAAGAAGTGGAAGTGATGACATCTCCACTTTTAGACCATGAACATTATACATACACAGCCGGTACACCTAATAGAGTGGAAATGCTCAAGGTAGATATTAGTCTGGTTTACATCTAAAATCATCTCTCCCTCTTTCTTTCTTTCTACATAATTATACATGTGTGTGTATATACATGTATATATATATATATATATATATATGTATCTCAAAGAATCTATATCTATATATTACATACATTACATTTATTTATATTACATTTATGTTTGTGACATTATACTTATGTGAAAAATATATACCTAGTAGTCTCTTTTTGGAGTCATAATTAGTCTCAAAACTCTACCTGGACATTTTTTTTCTACTTAACATGTCTTGTGCACGTTACGTTGCAGGTAGGAAACATCCAAGAAAGACCACCAAGCCCTCATAATCCTGCAATTGTGCTGACTCCTACATGTATGACATCATCATCTGAGAGTGTGCCTGTACCTGTGATGGTGAGTTATGCTTATTATATTGTACATTAATGTAGATTTCATCCTGACAAAAACTTGCTATAGATTAAAAGATGAAATTCAATGAAGTACACAATGAAAATTTCAGATGAATGTTGAATAAAAAGGTTTGTGCTTCACCTTATATTTGTATAAAAGAGTACATGTGCATTGGCAATGTGCAGAAGAAGGGAATACTTGTATTTATAAAAAAAAAATCTTTAATTTTTTGTTCTAAATAAGCATCCTGGCATATTACAATTGCTTCTAATCATTTCCTATCGAAATTGGATTTCTTGACCAGAACTTGAACTTACATAAAACATAAAATTTTATTGTTTTTCTTTTTTATTATTGGGGTATATACTTGTTATACAGTGACTTGTGTGCAGTGAACCACTTATAGTACAAACAAACATCTGTATTTTGATGCAAAATTTTATCACTATATTACTTGAAGAGAATGAAAGATGGCAATACATTAATGAAGGAGATAAATTACATATACATGTATAGATGAATTTTTGTAACAATGTTCTCTATATTCAATCTTGCCTGTTATCTTTATCATTCTGCAGTCCTCAAGCAATGAAGAGTTATCCATTTGTGTACCTGCTGTCTCACGTTTAGTGCCAACCTCAGTGGCTAAGAGATCTGCTGCTGCACCAATAAGCAGTGATTCTGATGTACTGCATACCGGACATACTTTGAGAGTAAGTCCCTGAAATGCTGGAATGATATCATACTTGACAATATCAATGTACCATTTTCATGTAAGGACAATAAATATGCACATCATAGTTTATGATGTTTGATTTTAAATTTAGGCATACAGTTCTACACTTCATTTCCGAAAATGCTTGATCAAAGAATCATAGAATCATTCTAATAATGACAAATTTTAACAAGTTAACTGGGTTCTGATTGTCCTAGAGAAAGAAAATTTGTTTGTTTATTCTCTTTTTCTGGCATTTACTCAGTTTTTTACTTTGTATACATAGTCTGGGGCTGTTTAAAAGTGAATTATTTTGATAATAATTACCCTCCATCAATTCAGTCTCAAATTCTTTGAATTTTTAATTTTTTTTTCAATAAACTTACAGGCTCTATCAATATTACAGAGCTGCCAAATACTATGGATTTCTGTATTTAGTACTGAAAAATTAGAATACTGATGGTGTCATGCAAAATACTGATTTTTAGAATCTCACTTGTGTATGTGTTGTCCTGTGGTATTTCTTTGAAAACACTTAATTCCTTACCAAACTACCTGATCTTCAGCTTTTAAAATACTGAAATGTTTTTGTGATTCAACAGACCCTGTTAAAATATGAACTATTACCATCATTGTCATTTTTTGTTTATTTTTATTTTTTAATGTTTTTCTTTTATATGCAGCAAGCTGCATGGAAGGGCAAGAACGCAACTGACTCAGATTTCTCCCCACCTCGAGCTTCACATCGGAGTAGTTCGAGTCCAACACCACCATCATCTGATTCGACTTCAGGATCAAACAGAGACCAATCATGCGTTTCATTGCCCAAGGTACATGTAAGTTCCAGCCTTGGCTAAGATCATGTGATCAGATTAAACTTTAAATGCATGATTTTGTATATGTACTTTAGTGTGATTTTTCATACGCCAAGCCTAATATTCTACAGTTTGTGATTGATTATTTTTTGTAGGCATACAGCACAGGAAAAAAATATATGAGTTCTAACAAGGTTTGTGCATAACTTTGAAATAGAACTGTCACAATCATGGTCATTTTAATATATTCTGTTATTTTTTTAATTTTCCACCTCTTCAAAATAAGTGGGGTGCAAAAATCAGTTACTTGTGATTCAACAGACCCTGTTAAAGTATGATCTATTACCATCATTGTCATTTACGTATATTTTTATTATTTTTTAATGTTTTTCTTTTATGCAGCAAGCTGCATGGAAGGGCAAGAACACAACTGACTCAGATTTCTCCCCACCTCGAGCTCCACATCGGAGGAGTAGTTCGAGTCCAACACCACCATCATCTGATTCAGCTTCAGGATCAAACAAAGACCCTTCATACATTCCATCACCTCAAGCAAGTTCCAGCTCAGACCCAGATGAGGAAACGTGGATGAAATACTGTACAGACCCTAAATATATTGTATTTGGGTCTCAGTTGGATCGTCTTCTGCATTCACTACAGTGTACCAAGTGTAGCGGTGGGCACATCTCGGAAATCCAGAAGAAAGTACAGGGATCAATGCTCACGGCAACCGTTTTGTGTGTGTGTGGCAATATTGTCACACGGTGGGAGTCCCATCCTGTAATTGGATCGGCGTCTGTAGGGAATTTATTGTGTTCGTCGAGTGCACTTTTTAGTGGCTTATCTTTTGAGAGTTTAGATTTCTTCTCTTCAGTGCTTAACATGGAGTTTGTAGGTCGCACCCAGTTTTTTGACTACCAGGATAAGTACTTTAATGCTGCAATCAACTCTGCATTCAAGAGCAACTTGTCTGAAGCAAGAATTGAAGTAAGCAATAGTGGTGCTCCACTCACCGTTTGTGGTGACGGACGATGTGATAGTCCTGGTTATAACGCCAAATACTGTAGCTACACGATGATGGAGGCCAAAACCTCAAAGATAGTAGCGATGAATCTGGTCCAAGTGAGCGAAGCCACAAGTTCCAACGCCATGGAAAAGATTGGGTTTCAGAGAGCATTGGATGGGCTGCTGGAGGCAGGACTAAATATTGGAACTGTAGCCACAGATCGCCATCTTGGAATTAGGAAACTTATGAAAGAGAGATACCCAAACATCGACCACCAATATGACGTTTGGCATGTTAAGAAGTCTGTTACGAAGAAACTAGTCGCAAAGACTAAGCATAAAGAATGTGGAGACTTGCTCCCATGGACCAAGTGCATCACTACCCACCTGTGGTGGTGTGCAGCTAACTGCCGGGAGGATCGAGAGATGATTGTCGAAATGTGGCAATCGCTGACGCACCACATTTGCGATGTGCATTCGTGGAATTCCGCTGATAAGTATCACCGATGTGCCCATGATGAGCTTGACCCCCAACGAAAATTCAAGTGGCTGACTCCAGGTTCTGCTGCGCATAAAGCCCTACAAGAAATCTTGTTTGACAAGAATTTGACAGATGCAATTGGTCACATAACCAAAGCATGCCACACAGGCGAACTCGAATCTTTCCACAATATGCTGTTGAAGTACTGTCCTAAGCGTAAGCATTACCATTACGCTGGTATGCAGGCAAGGTTACAGCTTGCAGTGCTGGACCACAACCATAACACTGCAAGGAAGCCAGCAGTCATCAAAAAGGGACCAAGGAAGGGAGAACAGAAGGTTGCTTTAAAGTACTCAAAACGCACCAAGGAATGGGTAGCGAAATTGATGAAAGAGAAGAAAGACTATTCCTACCTCGTGGAAATCCTGGAGAATATCTTGAAGATGAGAAGTGGAGAAATTGAAGTGGAAACAGTGGTACTGCCTGAACTTCCAAAGAATGTGGCACCAACGCCACGTCCATCAAAGGAAGAAGTGATGGCTCGCAAATATACTAGATTTTGAATAAATGGTTTAAGGACTTTCAATTATCTCCAGGAAGTCTACATGTAGCGTGATTGTCCCTCTGGAGTTGATTGTTATCTGTATGGTCAATATTCATTGAGTAATGGAAGGATTTTGTTTTTTTGTAAGCATGAGAATTTAAGAATTATTTTGAATGAAAGATGTACCTCTGCTGGTTGTACCTGGTTTTTTATCTGCTTTAATATACATGTACATGTATATGCAGCTCTATCAATACTTTTTGAAGTCAATGTATTGAAACAAACAAATGTAAATGTTTTCATTATCTACCATATCATTGTGCTATCCATGAATAATTGCCCTTAAACAGCATTATGTTATCATTTGGGAAAGCATTGTAGCTTGGTTGAAATGTATGTTGCAAGACAAATCTACATGTACAAGACAAAACACTACTGTTACATAACAATAATACAGTACATGTAACTTAAATCTGATCTGTGTTTTATTGTACATGTAGTTCAGCAGTGTCATGAAAATAAGTTGTGGAGGCACCTTTTTTCTTTCATTACATGTTAGAGTTAAAGCTACATGTATCTAGAACAAGAGGAATGGTTGATGTGATATACCAAAATTTAAGAGACTCACTTTCACAATTGTTTTCACGTCGGAGGCATTATCTCTCTTTACCTTTCCTTCTTGTTCTCGTAATAACTCAAGAATCATTTGACAGATTGACATCATATTTGTATCATTTATGCACATTGGACAATGATTATATTTGCATATATATAGGTGTTATATTATGGTTATCTGAAAAGCTTTGCAGGTCACAAGATGAAATGTCACAGAGATCATTATATCTCTTGAAATGTTTTGTGCTTGTGACACTTGTTACACCTCATTAACCATTCTCGGATTTAACAAGTACATTGTAAGTACATGTATGTTTACTTAGTTGACAGTGGTCTCCTTAGTTTGGAGTTACAGAGATCAAAGTGCACAGAGTTCTTACATCTTCAAATACATCAGTCATGATAATTCAAGAACTTCTTGCAGAACTTCAAACTCATAATGCATGTAGTAATTACAATAATCTGTTTGGTTTTTTTAATGGCTTGTTTGTGTAAATATGATTTAATCTTCAGTTAATTATTTTTAATACACCGCAATATGTGAATGTATACAAAAAGAAAATTTGTTTATAAATGATTATGCAATGCCAGTTCAAGTCCTACTGTACATGATGATGAAACAAGTTTTCTTTTTTAGAGGCCAAGGTGCTTTGTGGCTATGAATCCATTGTAAAATTAAATGCCTTAACTTACGTAGCCTTAACTTACGTAGGCTTAACCAATCCTGACACTTACGCAGTAACCTCTTTGGCTTTGGAAATTATTAGATGGGCTATTTCTCCAATGTATGAACATATTTGATGTTTAAAGATAGTTGTACATATTCATTATTGGATTTAGCATGTGACATCAGCATTTGATGTGTAAAGATAGTTGTACATATTCATTATTGGATTTAGCATGTGACATCAGCATTTGATCTGTAAAGATAGTTGTACATATTCATTATTGGATTTAGCACGTGACATCAGCATTTGATCTGTTTTTCTCAGCATGTAGTGCATCTATGAAATGATAGAAATTGTGAAGAATTGTAATTGTCTCACACATGTACTTTTAACCCTAATTCTCGGGGGGGGGGGTGGGGGGGGGGTGCCGTAATGCCCCCCCCTTGACAGTTTTCGCGATATATCTGCTGCGCAAAATTTTTCGACCTCACCGCTTACTGACTTTTTCCTGTCAAGTCTCGCACCAATTTTGAGACCAAATTTGTGACGCTCGGGTAAGCAGTTATGACATTACGCAACATTATGTAACTGCATGTCAGACCCAAAATTGCTCATAAACGTGATTTCATGTACAAATTCAATGCAAATTGTGTATTTAGCTAAAATTCATAAATGCATCATTATTTCTACTTTTACTGATTAAACTTCATTAATTTTGCCTTGTTTATTAAACTAAAAAAAACAAAAAGTAAAAAACATCCGTCCAGACATTCAGCATCTCATTAACTGAATTAAAGGACAGACATAAAGTTGGTCGCTTACATGTATGAACATGTACATGTAGAATGCAAAAGATGTAAATAGTTATTAATGTGTTTATGAGTAGAGATTATTTTTTAAATGTTTTCTGCATTCCAGATATTGTAAATATTGTACAATATGTACATGTAACACTGGAGGTGATCAACTGAATTATCACTCAGTGAATGAGATGATGTGTATCTATATTCTTTTTTAAATCAAACATCTCCAGTATATTGCAGACTGGCATTTCTCAAAGTGACATTTTCAGATACTACTACAATGGCAAAAATATCTAATATGGGTGCATGTAACATTGATACCACATGCAGTATGCAAATAGATGTATGAAATTTAAATAATCATCCAAGTATACATGTACTGAATAGGTTTCTCTGTGTGTATTGATTTTGGTAACATTTAAAACTTTGCTCTTATTGGCTCAATATCTGGACTATTTTTTTTTTAACCAACAGGTTTATCAATTTTTCACCATACAAACATACAAAACAGGCTATGTTTTCTTGCTATATTGTTTTATTTATTTTTATGGGGTGGGTGTATTGTTAGCTCTTTGGAACTGATATTTTGTTGATATTAGATTTATTGATTCAAAGTTAAATCTTCATACATTACATAATGGGTTTTATCTGTCCTGTTTCCAGCATGAAGCAAGAATATACAGTAGCAGAACAACAAAATATAAACATTTTGCAAATGAAAACACTTTCTTTAAATTATTTGCATTCATTTTGAAAAGTTGATAAAGAGTTTAATAAGAAGAGTTTGATAAAAGTTTGATTAGAGGAGTTTGGTAAGAGTTTAATAAGAAGAGTTTGATAATAAGAGTTTGATTAGAAGAGTTTGATTAGAAGCATTCGATAAGAGTTTGTTTTGAAAATGGTGATGTTTGGATGACGATGGTGGTGAAGAAGATTGAAGTGGTGGTGATATGTGATAGTGGTGAAGACAAAAAATTGTAAAAAATGATATAACTTTGTCTTATTAGTTTTCATAGCTCCAACAAAATTATGCTCATACAGCACCTAATCCTTTATTAAAATTTATTCATACTATTTAACAAAATTGCAGTACCAACCTTCTGTTCATATCAAAAGGCCTAAAATAATGGAAAGTTTAAACTTTTAAGAGACCATTGTGAATTGTCCTCGTAGTATTTTACAAGGGCTGTGGAATCGGGAACGGGGGGGGGGGGGGGGTGAAATTTTACCAAAACCATGTATAAATCGTGAAAATTGCAATCTGAATAGATTTTTGGCTCAGCCCCAACCCCTTCCAAGACCATTTCAAAGCCAGTGCCATGTTTTTTTTTATTATGCTCTGTTTTATACCCACTTTACCGATCATTTACTCTTGCTTTCTTCCATCCCTTATTTCTGCCTACCCCTTCCCAATCCCTCTCTTTCATTCTTCCATCCCAAATTTTTATCTTGCATTTCCCCGACCTTGTTTTGGATTCTTCCAATGATCCCAATTCTCTTGCCTTGTTTTATTCCATCCCCCTTCCGTCTCGTGCTTTCCTCCACTCCCCACCCCATTTCTCTTTTTTCTCTTCCACACCAACCCTTCCCTCTTCCTTTTTCTTTCCTGTACCCCTCCTCCCTCTTGCTTCCAACCATTATCCCACCCCATCTTTCACTTTCTTCCATCCCCCTACCCTGGCTCTCTTGCTTACCTCCATTCCCCTATCCGCATCCTTGCTTGGTTTTCCATTCCCTGCCCATTTCTCTCTTGCTTTCTTCCACACCTACCCTTCCCTCTTACTTTTTCCATTCCTGCACCCCTCCTCCCTCTTGCTTTTGACCATTACCCCCACCCCATCTCTCGCTTACTTTCTTTCATTCCCCTGCCACGTCCATCTTGCTTTCCAAATTTCCAAACCCGATTTCTCCCTTACTTTCTCCCATCACACCAAATCTTTCTCTCTTGCGTTCTTATACATGTACCTCATCCCTTCTCTGTCCTGCTTCTTCCACCTCACCTTACTATTTTCCTTATTTCTGTGTCTCTTCTTCATCCATCTTTAATTTTGACCTTGCAAGAATACATTACCAGTACATATATATAAATATAAGTCAAAATGTCCTGTAATTCATGCTTTATTTCTCTGAACATTCATGTACATGTAAACTTTGCATGTACATGTATATATTACTAAAAACAATGTGACTTGTAAATAAAGGGGTATTCATGAATTGACAATTGGCAACGAACCTGGTAATACACGTATCTCGGGTACAAAGTACATTGTATAACACAAGTTGATATGAATGTACATGTAAGAGGCATTTTCTTATATCATTTCATTAAAAAAGTGTAGTTGAGACCCTACAAATATATTCTCTAATATTTCATGGACAAACTTAATGGATATATACATGAACAACACTAATACACACCAATACTAATTTATTATGATCTAAACCATAATCATAAATATGACGAATATTCGCAATTTATCTCGCTACAGACATGTCTAAAGACTCTGGACACCTACATGTAACAATACCAACATCTAGGTAGACATACAAATTCAAAGTATTTACTAGTGTTATATATAAAATATGCGTCCTCTGTGTCTGTTATTTATTAATAAATGTGTTCAACTCTTACCATAGGAAGGAAAAATTATGGCCATTGCTAGATTTCCACAGCTGACACTACCTTTGCACTTACATGTTTGTGATTTCAAAACCAATAAAACTCATAAATAATTTTTTTTTTATCTTTGTACATACATCATGTATGTACA
This sequence comes from Lytechinus pictus, assembly GCF_037042905.1. Taxonomy (NCBI): domain Eukaryota; kingdom Metazoa; phylum Echinodermata; class Echinoidea; order Temnopleuroida; family Toxopneustidae; genus Lytechinus; species Lytechinus pictus. Next base: position 10,814,850 of record NC_087260.1, read on the forward strand.
AAGATTTAAAAAAAATATTTATGAGTTTTATTGGTTTTGAAATCACAAACATGTAAGTGCAAAGGTAGTGTCAGCTGTGGAAATCTAGCAATGTACATGTACAAGATAAGGCTCTAATATACTGTATATTTTTGTTTTTATCCTACATGTAATAGAACAGAACAGAATCCTGTTACAAATACCATACACAATAACTTGCATGCCATGACCTCATGAATATAAACTGTATCCAAACTCTTGCATCAAAATAAACATTATCAACAGGCAATCAGGCACCATAACACCTTCATGTCGGCATCGGTCTAAAATCTTCTACAAACCAACAATTTTAGTGATGAATGAAAATACAAAGGAAGTGATATCGTGTACATAATTTTAGTAACATAGCTAAAGCTATCACAAAAAAAAATAAATTGGTCACATTGCGTATTCCTACAGCACATCGGATCATACACCACCACAGTGATGCATCAGACACACGAGTAAACATACTTATGTAACTTTCTGGGAAAATCTGTAGACTACATGTATGGTACTGGAAAAAATTGGGACATGTGGGCAGAAAAAGGGGAACAAAATAAAGGGATGTATGACTACATCATAACCTACATTATTCCACTGTATATCATTCAAGTCATCTTTCCCTTCCCCTCTCAAAAATTCACTTGCCAATGTATGGGATACTAATAAATGGGTAAAACAAGGCAGAAAAAGGGGAAAATAAAAGGAAGAGATGTATGACTATGACTACATCATAACCTACATTATTCCACTGTATATCATTCAAGTCATCTTCTCCTTCCCCTATCAAAAATTCACTTGCCAATATACTACTTAATGGGTAATATACTAATAATTAATGGGATACTAATGGGTAAAACAAAATAAAAAGAAATTTCACTGTCTCTTGTACCATTCTGAAGTAAAAAAAAAAAAAAAGTAGCTAAATTGCATGGTGTTCAGGAACTTCAATGTCTTCGTTGTCCTCCCCGCGCCGAAATCCTATATAGACCCCTGATGGCTGTGGGAATTCCTGGCGGATCCTTGAAACAACACAGGAGGGTATGACTTTCCGGACGCCCCTTCCAAGGTACCCATGCACCAGGTACGTAAAAAGCCTATAGCTGGCATAACGATACGACCTATGAATAAAAAAAATAAATGGAAACAAAATTAATGGAAATTATAATAATTTACATCAAAGTAAATTTAATCATATGATTCTGTGCAGTTGTGGCTCCAAATTTTTAAAGCAAAAAAAAAAATAAAAACAATACCATTACCAGCTCATGTACTCAGTCTCTTGCACCATGGGTATTGTTACATGAAGATATTGATGATGAGTACGAAATCATGGGATAACAGTGTTTTTCTATTATTGATCTCCAAGTACAATGAAAGGCCAGATTAATAAAAAAAAATTAATAGAAATCCATTCACGGCCTATTTTGCTCCAGTTTTGATGAGATTTTTACTTTGTTTAGCCATCTTTATTAAGGTAACGTCATGTCAATGGCTAGCATGGCCATGGATTTATACATGTACCGGTAATTATACATCTACATTTCAGATTTTCGCATTTTCCCCCCTTGGATTTCCACCCATCGACTGCCCGTCTTATTATACTTTGTAGTACAGATACATACGGGTAGATTTTATTTTTAGTAAAACATCTACATGGTCTATGTGCACACTACACAGAATAAGACATTCATTTATATACGGTATGCCCTTTCACTTTATGAATATGAATCTAACTTACTTGTTGTCAAGTTCTTGGTTTGGGGCTCTTCCTCTAACACGTGCACGGGCTCTGTGTCCGCGAATGTCCCTCCGAGCAACGTTGAAAACACGCAATACTACTCTCGTTAGACATACTCTAACAAAATCTTCGTGGTCTCTGACACAACCATGAGCCTGAAGGTCCAAGCACCTTGCTATTTCTCTGCAACAAATACATTCAATAGCTGTGGGCATCACAACACAGTTGCCACAGCCACACCACTCGTTGTTGGCAAGCCTTGCCTCTGCCTGGGCCTGGGCGATAGCCTCTGGATCAGGGTCTTCGTCCGCGGCAGCAGGGTATCCATTTCCTACGACTGGTGCTTCATTTATGTCCCATTCTGGCTGGAACGCGAATCCAGGAGGTCCAGCCATTGTCTACTGCACCATAGATATAAAATAAGAAAATTTCCAAAACTCCGATTCGAGGGAATATACTGTAAATGATAAACAAACGGTCTAAAATCGATGTCGCAAGTTGATTGATGTAAAAACAGCAAACGCAGAAAGCTTGTATGAGGTGTGTACATGTACTGTATACTGTACCGGTACTGGTATCGGCTAGATCAAATTCAGTCACAGTGCGTACGTGGGTCGAGTTCGCCCGATCAAACTCAGCAACAAAATTGACTGATAAATTCAGGAATATGGTCTAAAAAGTTATGTAGATACCTTGTAATACAATTTGATGTATACCCGTCGCTGTAAACGTCATTCATCACTATTAAAATACATATAATAAAATATATCTTCGTAAAGTACCGAGAATTGGTCTACGAATAAATTTTGCTCGGCGGGCGAGATTATACCGGTCGAGATCGAGGGCAGTGTCGCACAACACGGCTCGCTGCTAGATCTCGCGCTAGCGCGCGCTACGAGTGCAAAGCTAGTAGAATCGCATCGTTTCTTAGCGAGAGAGCGGAAGTCTGTTGACCCAAATCATAGTGAGTGCCCTACGTCACAGAAAATCGCGTCGCAATGCATTGTGGGGTAGAACAGCCTCTTTCGAAATTTTCTAACCCGATTTTAACACAATCTTTAAAAAATCATTAAAAATCTCCCGATGACCAATTTTCGAAAAGAAAACTATTTTTGGGTATCTCATATTTTTGTCTTTCGGTAAAACACCTTTTTAAGCCGGCCTGGACTTGTCCTTTAAAACTTACACTATTTACGAATATATCTTTATCAGTCTGCTCAGTGGTTGAATTGATTAAAGTTGATATATAGGATGGGCATCACGCAAGGCTTATACCTTGGTAGGTATTCTGAACAGTTCTCTCTCATCCTAATATCTTCATTATTGTAATCATCGTAACAAAATTTGAACACCATCACATACGGTATGTGGTGGTGTTGATACCACGGTGATTTTGTTTTCCTTTACCGAAGTATGATATGAAGACGATGGAGAATGTTTTCCATTGAAGCAAAGAAGGTATATTTTCCAATTCATCAGAGAGTTTTGATATCACGAAGATAGATGATTCGGATAGAAAAAAATATCCGACTTTTGTTCTTGTCTTGTTTCAGACAGTTCCCTATTTGGTTTTCCCTTTTGAAAGTCGTAAAACAATTCGCCAAGTATCATATTTCATTTCCGCCGATTCAAACACCCGGTATACACAGTCCATGGCCATGTCAAATTTACGCCACGGATAGTTACCTCCATCGGGGAGCTGATTCGTCCTCAAAACCGACTGGAGCCGGCGATGTTGACAAACGACTAAGATCGATTCATAGAGTTTGCCATCCCCTGTCTTGTTTTTAGTTCGCTATTTAGCCCCCCCCCCCCCTCCCCTTCGAAAATCTTAAAAATATTCACCATCTATTACGTTTTATTCCCGTTAATTCAAATACCCGGTTCAAACCGGCATCCATGGTCGGATTACCCCCGGTTATTTACCTCCATCGGGGCGCTTCGTCCACAGAGCCGACTGAAACCGGCGATGTCGGCAAACATGACCGAGGCTGACTCGTACAGTTCACCATTCACGCCTTCCGTATTCATCAACCGTAGAGCAACCGAAGGCGGCAACATCGAATTAAGAAGGTAAGTGGATCGCTTTTTCTCCTTGTTGAGTTCCTAGGCAATGACGGACATGGAATAGATGATTTTAAAACAAATATCACATTGATTTATGGGTGCCCCCCCCCCTCCCCCTCGTGGATTCGTTTCATAAAAGTATGGTACTGTGCTATTATGGCAAATTGGCAACTACCATGGTAGTAAGTAGCCAATCAAAAGGTTTCCACGATGGTCACACTAATGTCTCAAAGTTACAATAAATTCTTTATGAAACGGGTCCAATTCCCGATAGAACATCACTGAGTACGGACTATCGTGTTTTTTTTTTCAAATATAATAATTCAAACAAGGATTACATTTAACATGGTGATGGATAATTACTAGTGTTAATCACTAACTGGAAAGCTGAAAATCCCAAATAAGTATGAATCACATCTTCACATTATTTATTAGTGAACAGACTTTGAACACTCACACAGTGGACACACTGTTTGACACTCTGAAGCTTTGAACACACTTTGAACACTCACACCGTGGACACACTGTGTGACACTCTCAAGCTTTGAACACACTTTGAACACTCACACCGTGGACACACCGTGTGACATTCTCAAGCTTTGAACCCACTTTGAACACTCACACCGTGGACACACTGTGTGACACTCTGAAGCTTTGAGCACACTTTGAACACTCTCACCGTGGACACACTGTATGATCCTCTGAAGCTTTGAACACACTGAACACTCACACCGTGGACACATTGTATGATCCTCTGAAGCTTTGAACACACTTTGAACACTCACACCGTGGACACACTGTGTGACACTCTCAAGCTTTGAACACACTTTGAACACTCACACCGTGGACACACCGTGTGACATTCTCAAGCTTTGAACACACTTTGAACACTCACACCGTGGACACACTGTGTGACACTCTGAAGCTTTGAGCACACTTTGAACACTCTCACCGTGGGCACACTGTATGATCCTCTGAAGCTTTGAACACACTGAACACTCACACCGTGGACACATTGTATGATCCTCTGAAGCTTTGAACACACTTTGAACATTCACACCGTGGACACACCGTGTGACACTCTCAAGCTTTGAACACATTTTGAACACTCTCACCGTGGACACACTGTGTGACACTCAAGCTTTGAACACACTTTCAACACTCACACCGTGTACACAATGTATGATCCTCTGAAGCTTTGAACACACTTTGAACACTCACACCGTGTGACACTCTGAAGCTTTGAAAACACTTTGAACACTCACACCGTGGACAGACTGTGTGACACTCTGGAGCTTTGAACACACTGAACACTCACACTGTGGACACACTGTATGATCCTCTGAAGCTTTGAACACACTTTGAACACTCACACCGTGGACACACTGTGTGACACTCTCAAGCTTTGAACACACTTTGAACACTCACACCGTGGACACACTGTGTGACACTCAAGCTTCGAACACACTGTGAACACTTACACCATGGACACACTATGTGACACTCTGAAGATGTGAACACACTGTGAACACTCACACCGTGGACACACTGTGTGACACTCAAGCTTCGCACACCCCTTTGAACATTCGCACTGTGAACACACTGTGAGAACTCACACTGTGGACACACTGTGTAATACTCTAACTTTGAACATACTATGAACACACGGTGAAAATTCACACTGAGAATACACTGTTAACACACTGTGGACACTGATACTCTTAATACTGTGAACACCCTCTAAAAACACTGTGAACACACTCTGTGACACTGTGATCTTTCCAGCAGGGCGTGTGTATGATACCTTGGTCTGTGTTGCCAGCGTAAGGGCGTAGTTTTGTAAGACTGTGGTCAATGACCAGATCGCCCGGAGGGTGAGCGGACACATTATGATGACGACTACCACGAGGAAGATGCTGACGGCGATGTTTTCAGTGTCGTCCTCAAGCTCCTTCTCGAGTCGGGTCAAGATCTCATCGGCCATATTCTTCTGAACCTTCTCTAGTATGTCGATATAGACCTGGACAAGAGAGAGAGAGAGAGAGAGAGGGAGGGGATAGAGTAGAGAGGGAGAGAGATTGGGAGGGAGAGGGAGAGAGAGCGGGTCGGTCATTTCGAAGTTCCAATAACTTTTTCAAGTGAAAAAGAAAAAGTCAATATGTTGAAATACTATTTGAGCGCATACTGTTTTTATAAACTCTTGTGCTTCGACAAAATGACAAACAAAATGAATCAAACAACAGGTATGTAGGTCTTTAAAAAAAACTGCAATTTAAAACGATCTGAGAAACGAACAAACGAACGAACGACAAACAAAAAATGAATAAACAAAATAATTAACAAATGTACGAACGGAAAAACGAACGAATAAACGAGTACACGAACAAACTCACGAACGAATAAACGACATAAACGAAAAATCCATTGCAAAAAACCTACCGTCATACTATCAAACCAAAGTGTAGCACTTTCGAAGTTCGGTTGGGTACTTTCCACTGAATTCTCTAGAATCTCTTTCCTCATATCAAGAATAGTGAGCGTAAAATTGGCAAAATCTGCTATATTCCGCATCTATATTTGGAGAAGAAAATAAGAATAAAGTTATTAGAATATTTGTGAGATTTGATTCGTAGTTGCAAACAGAACCTTTGAAGAAAACAAAAACTAACGCACGAGTACACCTAAAACAGATTACCTCTTTCAGTTCTGGGATACGAAGATCATATGTGGTGATTATGGATGATGATGGTAATGATTACGACGACGATGATGATGATCGTGGTGATGATGACGATTATAATGTCGATGATGATGATGATGATGATGATGATGATAATGATGATAATGATGGTGATGATAGTGATGATGGTAAAAATTATCATGATGACGATAATGATGGTGGTGGTGGTGACGGTGGTGTGCGGATGATAATGATGACAATGATGATGATGACGAACGATGACGACGACGATGACGACGATGATCAAGATCGTGATAGTGATGACCGCCGTGATGATGATGATGATGATGATAATGATGTAGGAGGTGATGGTGACGACGATGATGCTCAATTAAACCTACTACAGATTTTGGAATTAATCCTGTACTTTTCTATTCATGATTTAACACTTAATTGCCTCCTTTTATTTCATTCAGGAAACAAACACATGGATGATAACCTCTTAAAAAGAATTCGAGTATTTTGAGTGATTAAAAAAAAATTATTATAGTATAGTTTGGTATAGTATTTGTTTTCCGTATAAAAACAAAAAAAGTGCAAAACGGATGGATAGCCCATATTCAGTTTAGTCGACATGACAATACTGTTCTTCCATGGGTCCATATACAATAAAAAGTAACATATATGAAATAAGCATAACATATACGGTAAATCAAACAAAATAACAATTTAGTGATATAATATATCTTGTTTATATATCAAGATTATAAAATTCAATAGTTTTGCCAGAATTTACACGAAATATTTGACAAAATGAATGAATTGAATGAATTAGGCTGCTAGCATATTATTGAAAAAAGGTTTTCACAAGGAGCAAGAAATAATAAAATGAATATACAATGAACTGAATGGCATATATGCAATGCTATTTTAAGGGGAAATTGGTATCTTTCACGAAACCTACAGTATTTTCATGAAGAGCAATATAAGAATTTACACAAACGATCAGTTACCAAATCTGCACATAGAATTCCACGAAAAAGCTCGAATCTACGTGGTTGTCCATCCAATATTGTATTTGGTGCGATTTCACATGTGTATCTCGCAAATTGTTCTTTGTTTAATTTCTACGGATATGTAGATATAAACTTTCACATTTGAACTTTGAAATTATTTGAAAATGCATACCTCTCTTTCGTAGAATTGTTGGATGAGCGGGGAGTACCTTTTGGATGCCGCAAAGTTCCAAGAGCCCACGTTGTATTTTTCCATATACCAGACATAATCTTCGTGCCTCTCAAAACCACCGAGGGTGTAGAAAACTGCACCTATTTCAGATAGATGTGATAGTAATTTAAAAAAATATTTAAACCTGTCTTCTTGTTCCGTGCTAATCATAACCAAAAGTCGTTATAGTAAATGTCTATCACCCCCCCCCCCCCCCCATAAAAAATCAAACATTCCAGACAAGAAGTGCAGGTCTACTTTTTAGTTCAACTTCTTTCGTTAACAAGTGACAATCGAGAGAAACTTTTGCTAAAATAAACTCAAAAAGATATACTTTCATTGCGGAATATATCTGCCCCCCCCCCTCCCTGGAAGAAAGCAATAGCTACATATTAGTGCATTATAATTCGGCCCACTGCTTTCTTCGTTTGGGGTCGGGGGTCGACATCATCACTTACCGAGTGTTCTTTCGATACCCGTATCGACGTTGCTGACGATGAGGAGCTGGTAGGCGACCAGGATCTGCCATGAGCCGTGCCCCTGTGAGTTCCCGACGCTCTCGTAGAGCCAATCGATGAAGATCTGCAGCATGTCGGTGTAAAATTCGATCTCTCTATACACCGTGGTATTCTCGTGGTGTAGACGCTGGCGGTGTCGCTCAAGATTTTCCTTGAAGTCGTTCTTCTCTCGAAAGAAGGGCAGCTCCTATCAGAACGTTTAAAAAGTAACTTTTTCAATTACCATTTCCTTTATTTCAAAAAAGCAAAAGTCAATATTTTCAAGGCCGAGTCCACCTTATCAAGAAGTTGGTAACAAATAAAAGGTATAGCAGTGAACGTTTCATCAAAATGGGATGTAAAATGGGAGAGAAACGACGTTTTGAATTGTGCTTATTTTTACAAAGTGTGTAAGGAGCTGATGGTGACTCACACTTACTATCTATCTATCTATCTATCAAATTTATTAAATGAAGGATAGGATGTAGATCTAAACCGTTTTAGGTGCATTCTTGCACCATAAGTAAACAAGGTGCAAAAATGCACCCTTTCATTCCTGTTTGCACATGGTAGGGTGCACTCATTCTTGCGTTCAAAAGGTGCATAACCCTTCCCAAAGCCTACCGTTATAAAGTGCACAATATAGCTAACTTCATGTTTAAAGTTACAAAAAGTTAATAAGGTGCAAAGTTTCAGCACGAAAAGGTGCTCCGAACAATGCATTTGAGGGATCCACAATTGCATTCCCCCCTTATGTGTAGAGATGGTTGAATGTTAACACATTACTACGGATTTCGACCCCTTTCGATATTACCCCTCCTTACGTTGAGAATACTGGTTTCCACCGGCCACTCCTGAAGTTCATCGAGTGCTATGTCGGTCAAGGGGTATGTCTCTGTCAGGAATGCCTTGCTGTTTGGTGCAATCACGCTGACGTAGAGGGCGGTCATGTCACGCTCTCGTTGCAACCGGCTGAGGAGGAGACCGATGTTTCGACTGAACCGGATGACGTTACGGATCTCGATATCGACACTGTAGAAGAGGGAGGGGACAAAAATAGGAGAGAGGGGTGGGGATGGAGAGAGAGAGAGAGGGGGGAGACAAAAATGATGAAGAGGGGAGGGGAAGAAAGTGACACGGAATGAGAGAGTTATAATACTTCAACATCTACTATAGATCATGCGTGAACCACACCATCATGACAGGGCAATTCATACTGTCAAACGAAAGGTTGACAGTATGAATTAACACAATCGACAACCATATATCATATAATAAATACATTCAAACAAACAAACAAACAATAAATAAATAAATGAAGAAATATATATATATATATATATATATATATATATATATATATATATATATATATAAATGCTATGAATAGTTATATATTATCTGTTTATTTAATTAAAGGTCAAATCCACCCCAGTAAATTGTTGATTTGAATCGATAGAGAAAAATCAAACAAACATAACGCTGCAAATTTCATCGAAATCGGATGTAAAATAAGAAAGTTATGACATTTTAAGTCTCGCTTATTTTTCGCAAAACAGTTAAATGCACAACTCAGCGATATGCAAATGAGAGGGTCGATGATGTCCATCACTCACTATTTCTTTTGTTTTTTTATTGTTTGAATAATATAATATTTCAATTTTTACAGATTTGACAATAAGGACCAACTTAACTTAACCATAAACTGTTAAAATAATGGTAATTCCCCATGTTCAGGGAGAAATTAAACTTTTTTTCACTTGACAAGGAGGATAAAATTAGAATATTTCATATAATAAAATACAAAAGAAATAATGAGTGGGTAACGTCATCAGTCTGCCAATTTGCATACCGATCAGGATGTGCATATAACTGTTTTGTGAAATTAAGCGAAACTTTGAAATGTCACAACTTTCTTATTTTACATCCGATTTTGATGAAATTTTCAGTGTTTTGCTTGTTGTATTTTTTTCCTTTTTTCAAATCAACTTTTTGTTGGGGTGGACTTGTCCTTAAATACTTCAGCACCTACTACACAGTGGCCATGTGAATAAACACAATCGACAGCCATATATATAAATACATGTGAAAATAAATAGATAAATAAATATATAAATGCTATGAATGGTTATATATTCTCTGTATATTTAATTAATACTTGAGTACCTACTATACAGTACAGTGGCGTAATAAGGCAAAATAAAATCGAGGGGGCTCATTCTGGTGTATTGCGTAATTTTTTTTTTTAAGTTGTGAGCGAGTGAAGCAAGCGAGCAAAAATTTAGACACTTTTATTACCAAAAAAGTTTGTGATAGCTTTTGACATAATATTAATAAAATTATATTCCTGCCTTATCCCTGTCCTTTTCACTTGTTTTTCTTGGTCGTGATTTTTTTTTTTTTGGGGGGGGGGGACACATCTACACACACACACATAACACAACTGCCATATATAAATATATATATATATATATATATATATATATATACGCTAAATACTTCAGTATCTACTTTAGATCGTGCATGAACAACATTTCTTTACCACGATTTACCTGTAATCAGTGTGACAAGACAGATCGCTGAAAAGCTTTTTAAGAAATAGGACCGCTAAAAAACAGTGACGCATGAAATAGTGATGCACCCATAGAGTTAACTCTATGGATGCACCCCACACGTGCACACACCCATCAAAAAAGAAACCCACACATATACACCCACGCACACGGGCGGCACACACACACAGCACAGTTGCCAACCTGCATGGCTCACCTGTTATTGTAAGCAATACTCTTTAGATCCAGGACCGCAAGGATGGCCAGGGCTGTAATCGGGACCAGGACCAGCAACAGCATCTTGCCCAGCTGGATCTGCTTGCCGCGGTGCGTCAACGGGTTCACCTGACACTTCCTGATGTCGTTTGGTCGTAGCAACAGGTTTCGTACGACATCGTCGACCTTGGGGGGAAAGAACGGTTAATGACTAGTCTAGTAAACAGGATACAAGAGCACGACGTCATCATTCACAACAACTTGTATCTATGGAAACTGATTCTTATTAGTGTCAATAAAGGGCGGATCCAGGATTTTCCAGGGAGGGGAGGGGGTGTTTATTCGCGAATGATGTCATTTATGTAACGAAGTATTTGACAAGAAAGAAGAAAAAACTTCACTTGCGGATGCATAACAACATTTTACACTATTTTTGATGCCTCTCAATGGGGGATGGGAGGCGGCACGGGAGGATGTACCCCACCTGGATCCACCATTGGTGTCAATATACTGAGAACATGAATGTAAAACCACAATCATATTTTCAATCGATCTACAAAGGTCTAGCTATCTTTTTTTCCCTGAAATCCAAATTCAATACTTAAACAAAAATTCTTCTCTCTCCAATATTCCTTCATCAGAAGGGCCTATTCAGCTTATGTGAATATCTGACTTTTACATTTTTCTGGTTTCATCATTAATTTTCTGAATATAATTTCGCATTTATTTATCTGCTACCATGTATCCAAACAAAGTTATTATTCGATACGAAATATGATACAGGTATCAGTGGGGCAGCAGAGGATATAGGGGCGGACCACTCCCGGTGAGAAAAAAATGAAAATACAAAAAACGCACCCTGGCGTCAAATTTTTGGCTTGATCTCTCAAAATGACTTTGTTTTTATCACAAAATGTTGGAGAAAAGTGGGCCCCGTGTGCCCCCGTCTGGTTGATCCTTGACCGCGACTGACAGGAACGTTGTGCATTTTGTTACTGTTAATGTGCAGTTGTCAAGCGGGGCGCAATTAAGGGGCGTACGCCCCCTCTATATTTTGAGAATTGCCCGATGAAAATACATGTCAATGTAGCTAAGATAAGAAAGTTTAAAAAATATGCGATAATAATATGCAAGGACTGAAAATATATCTAGCGCTTAATGCAATGTTTTTAAGCGCTGCATGCTATTGCCACGGCTTTAGCACGGTTCCTCATATCGGGCACTCGGGCATTCAAGGAAATGCTTCCTACTGGTAGGCCCCTACCCAGTGGCGTACAGTGGGTCACGGCGGGGGGGGGGGGGGCACTAGCAAAAACCTTTGAGTCACGAAGTGGATGCGCGAAGCGCGGCCGATTGCCAGGTATACTGACCTAATAGAGACATTTTGAGGACTGTGCCATTAAACGGATATGCATCTTACTTATCAAATTATGCGAGCTGTAAATTTTTGTGTTCAGACCTAAATTATAAGCAAATTTTTGTAATCATGATACGTACCTCTCTCACAAAACAAATAAATCTAGCGCGTAGCGCGAGCTAAATTTTTGTGTATATATTGACCCTAAACATGGACATTTTAAGGACTATTTTTAGGAATTCGTGAAGAGCATACATATCTCACCATAGTCATCTAATGCGAGCGCCTTGCAAGCGCTTGCTGATTTTCGTTAGAATTACACCTAACCCATGAAACACTTGTATTCATGAACATGATGCATATCTCACTAATCAATTATTACGAGCGCGAAGCGCGAGCTGAACATTATCGAAATTCAGCCCTGAAGAGGGGCTTCTAAGGCTTGTTTATAGGAACTCACTAAGACCATACGTATTTCACTAACCAAATGATGCGAGCTCGAAGTGCGAGCTGAATTTTTTTTGATATTCTGACTAGAAAAGGGATATTTTAAGGACTGTTTTTATGAATTCGTGAAGAGCAGCCATATCTCGCCAGTCAACTAATGCGAACGTAAGCACGGACTGGAAATGTTTTATATTCAGACCTTCAAAGGGGACAATCACTTTAAATATATAGTAATGGAAAAAACACATGTCACTACCTAAAACAATAGTAACTCGAAGTGCAAGGAAATATATTTGTTGTATATTTACTTGAAAACGGGAAGTTTTAGTATACAAAATTAGAACTTACCAAAATGATGAACACATAGGCCCTATATACATCCTAAGCAAATTATCTTTCATAAAGTGATGAAAGAAATATTTCTTATATAATATGGTATGTATAATATAATATAACATAATATGATATATATACAATAAATTCTTCTTCCCCCACTACGTTTCTCTTTTTTTCTCCTTTTCCTCCGGCTATTTATTTAATTTTTTGGCCAGCCGATGGAAGGGGGGGGGGGGCACGTGCCCCCGTAGTTACGCCATTGCCCCTACCCATTTACTACACTTGGGTGGAGAGTGAAAGATGTAGATAAACGCCCTGCAAATGATGTGAGTGCTACGTTGGGATTCTATAGCCCCGGACGTTGTAGTTTAAAATCTGAGACTTATCCACTGAGCCACAACACCCCTATACAACCTGCGCCCCTCTCTTTTTCAAATTGGTTATTTGAGCCCCCTCTGATTCAACTCCTAGATACTCCACTAATTGTCCACAACGTCACATATTGGTATCTGAACGTTATCTACGAATTTCAAGCAAATTTTGAACTATCTTATAAAAACAACAACATACTATTGCAACATTTAATCAGTGAATTAAATGATAAAATGGCGACATAATTACGGGGGTAGTTTGATTGATTGATTGATTCATTCATTCATTTATTTCCACACTTCTTAAAAAGAACAATGCAAACAATGTAAAGATGGTATTACAGAATACAGTACAATATATACATATGAATATTCCAATGCATAAAGAAAACATACACTACACGAAACAATAAACCAAAATCTGAACAATACTTAAAACAGACAAGAAGAGAAACAGTATACGTAAATGTAGGGGATCATTTAAAAAGTTAAAGACTTATAACATAATTGACTGCGTTGAATATAGTTGAATATAAACAGGGTAAAATAACATTGCAAATGCGTAAATCAAATTCGTCGTCTCATCTGTTTCAGCTCTTTGTGGTATTTTCTGAGTATACACAATCTCAATCACGCAATCATTTCAAGCTATTATTATAATTATCAGCTAATTGCAACATCTCATAATTATTTGAGAAGAGAAATCGAAAAAAAAAACACAAATGAAAAAGGTGTGAAATAGCAAAAAAAAAGATAAAACAAGAATTAGAACTTACCGCCGAGAGCGACCCAAAGGAGGTCCGTCGATATCGTTCCTCTTCAACATGGTCCACGTTGTTGCTATTGGCAACAGTGACCGGCATTTTGTTTTTGTCTTTTGTTAGCATCCAAAAATCATCCCAATGAATCGTAAATGCAGGTGTTAGTGATGTCCCTCTATTTATAACCTCGTCCCAGAAGAAAGGAGATTCTATGCAATAGCCATCGGTACTAAATTAATGAGGAATAATTTGTTCTCAAAACCAATAAAATCCTAATAAAATGCAGGTTTTTTTCATCAAGTGGTTTCCGTTTAAAATCTCATATCACGAAGTAGAGCAAAGGGAGTTTCTGGAATGTTCTCACCATTACAAATTTAATGATGAATATTCTGTTGTTGTCAACATCAATTGTAAAGCCAAATTAAAAGCAGATTTTTCTTCATGTAGTAATGTCCGTTTATGACTTCATTCACGAATCGGAGAAACAAGAGTTTCAATAATTACCCAACCGCTACTGGTTATTGTTCTCAACATCATACGTCAACATACGTGTATGTAAAATAGATAGGTTTTTCTCCGTGAGGGATTTCCATTTATGGCCTCATTCACGAAGCGGAGAAAAAAGAGATTCTAGAATGTTCCCATCTTGTAATGTTCTCACCGCTACTATTCGACCCAAGATGGTTGATAAAGTCACAATAATAAACAAAGATTATTCTAACATGAGTCGCTACGATTTAAAGATATAGGCCTCAATGATGATTTGTGTGTATGCTTTCTTTGGAATTCAAGGAAATAAACTCGGGTAAATTAAAAAAAAAGATATGCATGTAGATGTATTGTCACATTTCATTTGACTGATGAATGAATAATTGTTGAAGTTCAAACGCAATTTCCGCCATAAATTTGATGTTTCACCTAGGTTATTACATGAAAGTGTGTTCCGCAGTTCCGGGATTATAACACGATTTTATCAGTAAGTTTTTCAAAAAAATTGACATCTTTAACGAACAAGATAAATCACTTTTGTTTCACGAATAGAGCCTCAAAAGAATAATCTTAAGTCTCAAAATTTCATGGCTTAAAAAACCGTGAAAGTTGTCATTCGTTACAAAAGCAATGGGTGATCCTCTTGTAGGCATATTACCTTAATCCATTTAAAATAGACCGGTAATAAGTAAAAGTTATTTATTGACTGGCAGAAGAAACTACTCTCCAGACTCCAGAGTCGCGAAAATATTTTGTAAAGAAGTGTTATGTCTGTGGATCCGCCATCTTGGATTGAGACGCAGTGATGACGAAGTGACTTCCTCAAAGCTACAGGATGTAAACTGCAATTTGTACTCGAAATCACGAATTGTTTAACAAAAATATCACTCATGAAATGAACGTTAAATGCAGCATATCGAAATCCCTCGATGGCATATAGGGCAAAAAGAAGCTAATTTGTTGATGAAAATTCCACGACTCGTGCAGTATTGAGCGATCTTAGAAAAGAATCACGTTTTCTCGTCTTCAGCAGATGAAAATGGTCAGACACAAGGGATAAATATCGAACAAAACTCCAGAAGATGTTCATGCGTAGTTTAAAAAAAATACTACGATAGAAAGGCGATTTATGGACCAAATAAAAACGAAACTCAAGCGGATGAAGTGGTTTAAAACATCAACCTATGAGTTTTCCTTTTTTGCAAAGATGACGACGTCTGAAAGGAATAACATGGGAAAGGAACGTGATACGCTAACGCTGTCAAGAGAATCTTTCTTTACCTTTGCGTGACGACTTTAAGGTTTCGCAATACTCAAGAAAATAATAAGAAACGACTCGCTGCGAAAGAAACAATCTTGCTCCTGCTCATCAATTAGATGGAGATTAAAGAAATGTTTACGCGATAATTTTATAGGCCTACACATACCAATAGCATAAAGCAAGCAATCTCTGGAGTATTCCTCCGTAATATTGTCCTTTTAAAACAGAAGTACTTGGATTTACCACTTTTCCCCTCGTATTTAATTTCAAGGATTAAAAAAAATCTAGATCCGCTGCGAATAGTGAAAGCCGAACATGCGATTTTATTTTAAACCGTGCGGATTCGAATTCAAAGCTAATTCAAAACTTTTGAGATTTTAGAATTAATCTTTAGGATTAAGAATAAATTCAATGTTCGGTTAATCACTTTTGATAGCCAATCTGGAGTTATACTTATTCCTTGAGATTTAGAGTGAAGATTTAATATGCTTCTACGGGCTATGCTTTCACCAATCGCACGCATCTATGAATTTGCCGTATAGTAATTTGAATTCAATATATTATTTCCTATTTTCTTGTTCTAATTTTATTTTCGTTTTCCTTCTTCTTGATTTTTTTTGTTAGGAGTCTAGGTTTGCTCATATAAATACATACAGAGTCGGATAATTTGAAAGGGGAAAGGTAAAGGCAACGTCATTCGATGGGTCGCAGAACGGTTTGTACACTGTAAAAACTGTGGTGTTAAAACTGACACCAGTTGGTGTTAATAGAGGACCACATCCCGAGGTGTTAAAAGTACACCCTAGAGATTGAACATAACACCAAATATAAATGTAATAACACCTATAGGTGTTAAACTAACACCATCAATTTAACACCGGTTTAAAATAACTGGTGTGGTCCTCTATGTACACCGGTTAACACCACAGTTTTTGTTGTGTAGGTGCGGGAGAGGGGGGGGGGTACTGAAAGAGATAGCAATTTTCAATTTTTAGTACATGTTTACTGAGAGAAGTGGGGGCTGAAGCCCAGACCCCCCTCCCCGTTTCCGCGGCCCTTGCGTGCAACGGAACCCATGAAATGCTCACATTATTAATCTGCCAGTGGGCGGATTCGTTGTTCAGAAACCTTGTATTTTCGGTGCATGTGAACACTTCCTTGCGATCATTTTGTATGGTTTCGTTCTTAATCATAGTTTCCATGGCGATTGAAGAGGTTATTTATTTTTGAACAATGAACACGTACATATAGGGAATAATATTTACATGGTAACTTTTTTTTCCATTAGAACAGCGGATCTAAGATTTTGGAGAGTCGATTCCAAAAAAATATAAGTTGCTACAAATGTAGGGTGATGTAAAGTTTATGTAAAACGAAAGATGCATTGAAATTTATAATCATTTATACCCTCCTTTCTACTAAAGGCAAGAGGAACTATTTCCTAGGTATATTTTGTGTAGTGATTATATATAAAGATGAATGATCGAGTTTAACCAAGGCTTCTGTATGCCCGTAATTCTTTGATTTTCTTTGAAGTCATTGTTGCTGTTCTTAACGATTTCTTTAAAATGTTTTACATATGGATATCAAGAATTAATAATAATAATAATAATAGCCAATTTTTATATAGCGCATTTCCCAGAATGGCTCAAAGCGCGTTACAGCTTATTATTACCCCGGTCATTGGGTTCATTTCAATCCCGCACGAAAAGTGCACAATTTCCACTCCCTGGGGAGCATTCCTTGCATTCATCGCAGCCTCATTTGGCGCTGGCAAATTCAAACATACAATATCTTTCGCATCCTACCGGGTACCCATTTAGTACCTGGGTCGAGAGTGGCAAAGTGTGGATTAACGCCTTGCCAAAGGACGCTAGACCGCGGTGGGATTCGAACACACGACCCTCTGTTTATAAGGCGAGAGTCAGAACCACTACACCACGGCTCTTCCACAATTGAAATACATGTATATCAACAAATGATATATCAATTTCATTATCGTCATCGTTTCTATCACCGTCATTCCCCGTCAAATTCATTGTCACTGCCATCATCATCGTAGTCACCATCATCAATACCATCACCGTCGTCATCACCATCATCGTCACCCCATCACCACGCCCACCACCACCATCACCATCATCATCACCATCATCATCGTCATCTTTATCATCATCCATCATTATCATTAACGTCATTGTCACCATTATCACCATCATTATAAGCATCATCGACACTACCACCATCAATTATCAATATCATCATCCACATCACCAATATCACCATCATTGTCATCATCATCATTACTATCAATATCATCATCAACATCACTTTCAATATCATCATCATCATCATCTTCATCATCATCCATCATTATCATTAACGTCATTATCACCATCATCATCCATCATTATGACCGTTACTGTCGTCATCAACGCCATCATCAATAACATGGTCATCATTACTAATTATCACTATGTTATCAGGAATCTAAGGAAAACTTAAAATTAAAAAGAAAACAAAGTATCAATTAAATTAAAATTCAGTTTTTTCATGGTCATTCAGAATACAATTTATTCACGACAGGCAATAGATAAAAGTCAATCAATATATCATTTATTTTCACACAAAGACACCTCATAAATACACCAAAATTAATGAAGTAATTTAATTCCACAAATCTAAAGTAAAATGATGATTTTTTTTCAAGCTTATCAAACGTATAGGATCTATATTACCTTCCTCCTTCTCAATCACACCAGGTATAAGGATGAAATATGAAAAACTATTGAATGTTAGATACATTTATATCATATCAACAAGTGCTTGGAATTTTAAATTACAGAATTATTGTTTTTATTTCAAGCCGGACATCATGTGAGAGTCATAGAGAATCGCAAGAAGTTTTACAAGGTGCCATTTTCAAGAGTTAAACATTACTCTATCAATATAACACCAGTACAGCATTTGAGTTGATTAAGATCGCTATCTTTGTATATTGAATAGTTAAAAAATGTATATTTAATAGTTACAAATGGAGATTAATTCATAAGGGATGATTAATGTGATCAATCCTAGCTCTTAATGGGAGGGGGATTGAGGCATTACAATCGCAAAAAGGATTATGAATTTTTATTTAATCACAACTATACAATAGTTATATTGGTTGAGTTCAATAGTTTAAGTGATGATTACCCTGTTATTCCAATGAAAAATTGAACCAAGACTCTAAGCCTAATATATATAGTCCATGACTAGGGTCTGGAATTGATATAGAATCGTGCAGCTTATACCAACAAAGATTTTTTTGTATTGCATTCATTTCAGGGGGTGCAATGTTTTTCATTGGTATGCTTTTAAAACTGAGTAACGGGCACCAAGATATTTTATTCAAATGAAAACAATTCATGTTGCCATAATTTGGAATCATTAGAAAATGTAACTGTCTTCTCTCTTCAGGCACGATGCAAAGTTGCAGATAAAATAAGAGTAATGCTTTAAATTTTAATCAAGGAAGCTCATTTGACATTTGCTCAATACCAGGGCCCCCGCCTTACAAAGAGTTACGATTGATCCAATCAACCATAACTATGGAAAGCCAGCAACATCAACATCTAAAATACACGTTTGTTCAAAATATTTTCTATATATAATGTATATTAACTATTTTCTTAACAATTCAGTATTCTTCTCTTTGTTTTCAAAGGACATTGTGCAAATTTCCAAAAGAAAAAAAATTATGTCATTGATGGATTTCCGCATACTTGAGGTTGATCGGTTCAATCATAACTCTTTGTAAGACGGGCCCCAGGTGAGTGGTAGCAGACGATACATAGCAGCATGGGGGGGGGGGGAATCATTACCCCCCCCCCTCCCCCATGATATACTGCTCCTCTAAGTCTACATCCCTGCTCAATTGTTTGCACTAAACTAACCAGATTTAAAATTGTAATTAAAAACGTCAACATGTTACAAAGATCAAGTGAGAACAAATTGATACATAAAGTAAAAGAAATAGAAAATTCCACTCATCAATGAAAATATGATTTGTAGCTTTTGACATGTAAAAGAAAGTAACACAGCATCATTACAATGAATCAATACACCAAAGAACAAATCATAAAGCATTTGTCACAAGCATGATACGGACCCAAAATTAATATAATCAACAGTGTTTATAACAAGAACAGAAAATAAAAGCATTTTTACAACAAATCAAACAACCCCAAGAAATATCAAAACGAAGAGATGACAAATTTGCACAAGACAGAAAGCTCAATTCAACATTAAAGAGGAGCTTTGACGATTGAAAAAAAAAAATACACAGCAATATTAATGGTACATTAATAATTCATTAAACAATATGCAATATAGTATAAGAAAGGAACGATTATGTAAGACAAAAATATTCCTAAATGCAATCTCATCATCTTAATGCATACTAATGCAACCATCATAGATCTGTTGATCAAAATTTGGAATGCAATATGCAAAAGTCTATATAAAGTTTATAAAACTTTTTGGTAACAGTCACCTTTTTTAAAATGTTGCATATCCACTAAATGCAATCCAACTCCAATTTTTAAAACTTTTATTTAAATTAGGGTTTGAAAAAAGGTCAAATAGTTAACATAAAGGCTTGCTGTAAAAAGGTTTTAATTTTTTTCAAATTAAAAACAATTTGTTATCATTTCCCATGATTTACGGGATGCACGTCGTAAATCTTTTAAATAAAGGTTTGGCAATCGCCGAGCAAGACAGTGGGGTGATAAGTATATTCAAATTTAGTTCACTATAAATCTGCCACAAATCATTAATGGATTCATTCTTTGGCAACTCAAGTTGAAAGTGATTTCATATATTATAGTTTCTAAAAAAAACAAATACTTATAATCATTTTATTGAGAATATGCAATCTTCAGTATAAAAAATACTACCAAATTCTCCATGGCATCTTAAAAAAGAATAGCAGAACATACACATTGCTATTTACTGCATTAAAGTCTGATCTACTATGGGTGATTTCAAGTTTGGTGTTAACCAATGGCGTTTGTGTTGGGCTTATTTCTGCACCATCCAGAGCCCCAAAACCAAAATGTAGCTGGTGCTAGGACCGACATCATTAGGTGTTGAGCCAATAACAATGTCTTCAATATCATTTCTGTAAACCCACTTTGGTGTTGACCAAGATAGGGCAACCTAATTCACATACTCAATACTAGCACAGCACTAACACAACACTAACACAAAATTTGAAATTACCCACTCTATAAATATTAAGCATATTGGGAAATAATCCTATTGGTCAAGCACCATTCTCTTAAGTAGCCTTCCTGTCGCACGATTACCCTGGAGAAAGTTTTTAGGTAAAAAAATGGAAGTGGCCAATCTTTAGTTTTTGACAGGGTTACTTATGTGATTGACAATGCTTCAACTTTGAAGCAACAAATATTTATTGTGACCCCCCCCCCCTCCTCCCTGCCAGAAGAGATACCACTTGTTGGGAAAAACCTCTAGTTTAACATCTCTCTCTTGTCTAATCTCTGACACATAGCCTGTATCATGGAATGTGAAATTATAACTATGCATGTTAAATTCAATAACTATGTGCAACAAATACAAAATTTCTAAGTGCTGCATACTATTATCCCTGCTTAAGCAAGGCTACCCTGATAAGCCCAAGCATTCAAGGAATCTCCTCCTACCATGTACCCATTTACTACACCTGGGTGGAGAGTGGCAAATGTCGATTAAATGCCTTATTGAAGGACAGGAGTTCTGCAGTGGGATTTGAACCATGAACCTTGTGGTTCAAAGTCCAGAGACCTATCCATTGAGTTTTGGTTAGACAATACTGCTACAGCATACCTATTGTCCATTGTATTGAAAAAAGGTGATGATTTTACCCCCAAGAAAATGGCAGTATTTCCCATATAAATGTGTCATAACCGTGAAGAAAAATATTAAATTGGTATTGAACCAATAGCTAGAACATGGCTTTGTAACATAAATTTTAGTGATTAATCACAATGATGACTGTATTCAAACATGAAAAAAAAAACGATCAGAGTTTATGGAACCTTGTCAAAGTTAAAGCTCCTTTCTAAATTCCTTTGTGCTAAAAATTTCACAAAAACACCCTTTCTTAAGATTTGCTCTTTAAAAGTAATTTCCAAAGATTGGCAAGAACATACCTCTCATTTGCATAATTTGCAAATAGAAACGTTTCAAGTGTGCTTTGATATTATCATGTGAATTCACATGTTTATCAAGCAGAAGGATGTAACTCACCTGTTGGCCATTTTGGGATGTTGACACCAAAATTACATATTTTTGACAGTTTTGGGTGTATTCATTTGCCCCCCCCCCCCTCCCCCTCTTACCCCCCAACAAGCAGAAGGATGTAACTCACCCTTTTGCCATTTCGGGATTTTGACACCAAAATTACATATTTTGGACATTTTTGGGGTGTATTCATTTGTATCATTCTGCTTTTTTCAATTATTCTCTACTGAGGTATTCCTTGGTTGGCATCCCAAAACCAACTCAGCTCAAAGGCAATCAACAAACCTGCTATCCTTTCTATTGGAAAGTAGCGATGATCACGGCACCAAATAACAACTATTTTGCACATTTCAATGAGTATTTCCCTTTGCCCCTGTGGATTTTTTTTCTGCCTGTTGAGCTATCTAAGTAACTACTCTGCTTTCTTCGACTGTTGTCTGCTGAGGTATTCCTTGGTAGCGCCCCAATACCAGACCAGCTGGGAGGCTATCATGGCATTGCAGGACGACGCGACGATGTAGGTCCAGACCAGCATGGGGTCGTTGGTCTCCTGTATGCTGGTGAAGATTCGGGCCAGGCTACCGGCGGTCAGCATGAAGACGGTCACTGCCGAGAGCTGACCGGTGTGGCCGTTGCTGAAGTTTGTATAAGCCTGTATTAACTGTAGAAGAAAGGCAAAGGCACGAGAGGGAAAGGGTGATTGGTTAGCAGCATAATATACTGCTGCTGGGACCACTAAAAAAAGTAATCAAGGAGCCCAGTGCATTGTTATGTAGTCCTGGGACGAATACATTGACAGAAGATTGTTCAAACTAGACTAGCTCAAACAATCACGATTCCTGGATTATCAGAAATCCCCCCAAATTTACCAATTTTCCAGTGGTCACACATTGTGGGGGAGCTGACTCAGTCGAGTGTCCCAGTACAACGCATATGACATGCACATCAAAACAGCTGAATGATGCACGCTCGCCATCGCAGCCATCATTGGCTGAACACAAGAGTTTCATTGACACAATTTTTTGTGAACTGCTTGGAAGTTTCGCCGATATTGCATAGTGTGAACATCCCATGCTTGAGTGAACCCAAATTGCATGGTTTTGTTGTTACTTTTTGAAGCTCTTGCTGAGTTTTTTTCTCTGCAGTCAATCAAATACTTGTGTTGGTTATGGTTGATCATTTTTGACAAGATACACGTACATGTATATATCATTTGAAAGCTTAGGGTGTGCTTTTCCAAACTCAATAAAATTCTAAAAAGTAATTTCGAGCAAATATTGATGATTTTTCTGGGGGCTGGTCCATATAAATCATTTAGAAAAAGCTCACTTACCTTACTAACAATGACGACAGGCATGTTGGTGGCTTGTAGCATGGCGATGGTGCTCATGGGAGCCAGTCCCGACAGAAGGACGTACATGATACCAAGATATGAGAGCAAGAAGGACATAGCTCCGGCCTGGTTTCCATTATAAAACATGCACAAAAATCCTATAGTGACGGTCTGTACAGCTAGAAACAGGGCTTCACCCCATGCTCTGTGAAAGAGAGGAAAGTTCAATCAATACTTTGATATGTTTATTGATCAATAAATATAAAAATTATAATATTTCAATTTTAAATATGATAATTTTATGTATTTATATAAACAGGTCTTCTTGCAATAGTTCTTGGATTGCAAGATGATAATCATGAAAACGATAACCATTAGCAAAGTATGTACAGTATGTAGCCAGACAATAAAACAGGTCATTTGACAATAAGTAAATTGGATCATAATAATTTACAAAAAGGATAACAATTGAGTAGAAGAATAGTAATTGGTTGTTGTCTCACGATGGATCAAACAAAGGATAACAACATTCAATACAGACCTCTTGCTGCTATGCAGGTGAGACAATTTATAAAACAAGCCTTTCGGCAATCGGTAAATTGGATCTCAAGATAATACTTACGAAAAAGGATAACCATTTGCAAAGGAATATGCCCATGATGACGATATCGCTCCAAGCTCTAGTATAACAGAAATTACATTCAAGCCTTCTCCACTTTTAGAAGCCAAAATCTTACCAATCTGTGGTAGTTTCACTGTTGTAAGATAAAAAAAAATAATAATCCATAAATATCTACTACACTCAAAATCATACAATATTTACCAAATATTAAAGGGATGGTCCGGGCTAAAAATATTTATATCTAAATAAACAGTAAAATTCACAAAGAAAAATGGTGAAAAAATCATCAAAATCAGATAACAAATAACAAAGTAATTGAATTTTAAAGTTTAGCAATATTTTGTAAAAACAGTTAAGCACATCATCATGAATATTCATAAGGTGGGTTGATGATGTCATATCCTCACTTTCCTTTTTCTTATGTTATTACACGAAATCAGAATTGTTTAATTTTTCATACATGTGTACATGTAAATGATGTGTCTCCATTATGATGAAATAAGGTGCGGCAATAAATAACTTACGTGCTTAATCAGTTGTAAATTGTTTTAGTTCTTGGTAGAAAAATTTTGAATAAACCTAATTTCATCTAATAAAATACAAAAGAACAAGTTGGGATATGACAATCATCAGCCCACCTAATGAATATTCATACAGACATGCCTAGAACTGTTCCAGCGGAATAATGCAAATCTTTGAAATTCAATAACTTTGTCATTTGTTATCCGATTTGATCAAATTTTCAGCATTTTGCTCTGTGAATGTCTTTTTATTTATTGAGATATAAATATTTCCAGCCTGGACCATCCCTTTACAGACAAATTTGTTAAACAATCTTGTTATGATGAACTTTGAAGGTTTAGATGGTGGGACAGACAATGTGGGAGAAGTTCACCATGTCATTAGTCCTGAAACAGACTGTTTGGGATGGCTGAGTGATAGAGTTGAAAAAGGAAGGTGAGAAAGAGAAGTATCTTTTGTGATATAAGGTGTAGTCCATAGAAGGACTGTAAACCAGTTGAGATGTGATGACTTGGAACAGAAGAGTTGATGGGTTGAGAAGTCTTGGCAGTGGCGAGTAGATAACCTACATGTACATGTACTCATTGCCACTCATCTATTCATGTATAACTTATCGTCAACAAATACAGCGTCAAGTAAGAACTTCAAGCATCACTTCAAAGAAACACAATTTACAAATACAAAATTTTAATTTTGATCAATCCCAAACTGTACTAATACATTCAATATATTAGACATATGATGAGTTCCAAGAGATCTCTGTACATTTTCATGCATGATAAAGATGATTTCTTCCAAACACATATTTTCATCTCTGTACACTTTCATGCGTGAGATTATTTCTGCCAAATACATATATATATATTAAAGTAATGCTCCTGATCTACATGTACATACATAATTGCATATGCACCACAAAATGCCCCTTATAAAAAAAAACAAGAACAAACCCCAAGCAAGTAAAATACCATCATTTTTTACCAAACTTCCTGACATTAAATTTACCTACCCTGCCAGGCTTCATGCTGGTAGGTTAGATGAATGAAAAACATAATACTTTTACATAGTATGATTATTGAGGTTAGCATCTAAGGTATATAAACCCTAAGGGTAGGATATAATGTTAATTTTTTAGGGTCTATCTTTCTTTTCACATTGGGGCAATTTCTGAATTTGGGGAGTATTTGTTTTCATTTGATGGCTACTTGTTAGGGGGTGACAAACAAACAATCATGCAGCAAATCTTTATTCTGCCATAGTTGGAATATTGATTTTCTATAATCATGAATTTTGTTCATGATTGTTTGTGAGAGATCTTGGGGCAACTCTAGAAAGAATGGTGGCCCCAAAGCATAAATTTGGGGGGAATATTAGGGGCAATTTGGGCTGACACAAGGGCAAAGTCACCCGTTGCACTCGTGTATTTCCTCACTGCGAAGGTTATCAAATCTAACTAAAGTGGTCTGGATCGATTATTTAGCATGTTGAACTTCTTCTTCTTCATCTTGAGTTCTTAAATGGTAATCAGTCGCACTATACATAATATTATGAAATATTCTCAATTTCTGTTTATTTCAATCATACTTTTTTATATACAAGAGGGGAGGGGAAGGAGGGTGGGGGAATGGGCAAATAAACAAACAAGTTGTATTTGTGCTAAAATTGTCTGAGGACCCAATTGTTCATGAAAGATTCAATCAGGGTCCTAAGAAGATGACAGGGAAAAAAAGAGAACAGAAGAGATGGCATGAAAAGGGCATGAAATTGACCAACCTCTGATTTCCCACAAAATTCTGTAATCACTCAAAACAAATTATCCATTTACTATCCAGAGAAATCAAATCAAATCAAATATCTTTCAATTTTGTGTCAATTTTTGTTTTCATTTTAAATAAAAAAAAAAATAAAAAAAAAAAATGAAGACCCGATTTACTTACCCATAAGAGATCCAGCAATGATGCCTAATCCTAATACTTTGCTCAAGGCGATTTTTAGGCAGGGAACTGTAAAACATAAATAAACCACTAATTACACATCAAAATGACAATTTGGGGAATTCCAACTTCAACAGACCTTAAACTGCTCCAGTGTACAAATATTGGTGTCTTGATATTCCATTAATAGCAAAGTAGCCTACATTATTTTAAATCAATGTACTGTATAGTCTGAAATTTGAAAAATAATCTTTGAGTAACTACTGCTACATATACACTACACTGTCAGATATTGATAACTTTTGTAAAATAGGACCGAAGTAAAATAAAATGTTTCTTTCAAGGTTCTTATGGTGTCTTATTGTTCACAATTGGGCCTACAGAACAAGGAAAAAAATTGAAAATATCAAAGTAAGAAGGATATACAGCACACTTGCAAAAGATAATTTGAATCTGACAAGACCAAGGTTAAGAAATGTCTTCAGCTGTGATTGATATACTGTAGTGTAGATATGTACTTCGAATATGAAAAATTTAAAGTTTGCAAAGAGTAGACTTATTTATTCATTTTTTATAAATTTTCCATATTATTAAGTAGAAATGCTGTTTATTTTTTGTGCGAGTGCTTATCTAAATTCCAAACTAAAGTCTAAAGTACAACTTCTTCCCCCGTTTTCTTTGCTTACATAACTCAAGACTAAAGTACCAAAATCCAAATCTAAAACTTTGCTTTGTTAGAAAATTGGGCACTAATGCAGTTTCGCACCGGCCGACTCTTTGAGATAATTTCCGCACCAGTAATGCCGTTCCTGATGACGATATTCAGAGAAGTGGTGGGGCGGTGGGCATAATTGACCTTGAACATGTGCTTGAGATTGAGAGACTTGCTGTGACTCAGCCTGTGCGAAACTGCATTAGCGCCCCCCCAAAAAAAGAACTAACAGTAACAAACGTACAGATGGCGCAAATGCACCAGCAAAAATTAAAGTACGTGGGACCATGCTGGAGATAATGGAATGAATAATTGGGTAATTAACTTGAAACTCACCATCTAGGAAGTCGAAGTTTTCAAAGAATGTGATGTAACAATCTTCCGGGAGAAGAAGCATCACGAGCCACGGAAAGAGTCCGGTCCTTTCACCTTCCATCTTTAAATTTGTGTTTTCTAAGTTTTACTACACGACACGTACGAGTCAGTTTAGCTGTCAATCATGCAAGGTGCCTGGTGGTGGTGGGCGTGGCTCTGAA
Organism: Lytechinus pictus; assembly: GCF_037042905.1. Taxonomy (NCBI): domain Eukaryota; kingdom Metazoa; phylum Echinodermata; class Echinoidea; order Temnopleuroida; family Toxopneustidae; genus Lytechinus; species Lytechinus pictus. The sequence continues at coordinate 10,842,817 of NC_087260.1, forward strand.
AATAACGGGGGGGGGGGGGGGGATGACTGGTAGTTTCTTAATTTTTCTCGTTTTACACATAGAGATATATACTATACATCTCTATGGTTTTACATAACTATACCAGGGACGTGAGAGGGAGACGTCCCTGATTATACAGGGGCCGCGGAACGGTTTTCAAAGGGGGGGGGGGGGGGGCTAACCATGCAAAAAATCATAATCATACATGGTCATTTTTACGTTTTTGTAGACAGTTTTGTGGTCAAGTCAATCTTGACATGCCATAATGATTGTGGGCATTAACGGGAAAGACAAGACAAGGTTTTTGAAAAAAGTGGGGAGGGGGGGGGGGGCTGAAGCTGAAGCACCCCCAATATTTTCCTTTGGGGTGCTGCGTGTATTATTCTCCATAGGTAGCACTCCCTGGAATTCTGGAAGGTGTGGAAAATTAGGAAGAAATGAAAAAAAAATGACCTACGTTTTATACAGAACCTACTTTTTTTTTTTTTTTTTTTTTTTTTTTTGGGGGGGGGGGGGGGGGGCCTTGTCAAATTTCTTGGGACCAAAATGACCTTCATTTTGTAGTCACCCCCCACTTTTTTTTGCTAGTCAATTTCCATTTTGTAGTGAAAACCTTTTTTTTGTTGCCTGTCAAATTTACATCAGCACTCCCAGTCAAAAAAAATCGTCCACAGGGCCCTGGTAATGAACTAATCAATTACTCCCCCCCCCCCCCGGTGCATCTCAGGCGGATAAGAGTTTTTTTATTATTTTTTTTAAGCGATTTGAAAGCGATACACCTAAATTGTTCGGACTCGAGTTAGTGCAGGGGCCGCGGAAGCGGGGGGGGGGGGGCTTCAGCCCCCACTTTTTCCCAAAACCGTGTAAATGACAATATGATTGTGATTTTTTGCATGCTCAGCCCCCCCCCCCCCACTTTGAAAACCGTTCCGCGGCCCCTGTTAAGTGGCCTATATGTACAGTATCCCTAGTTACCTCTCTAAGAATTATAACATAATTATGAATATATTACTTGAGTTTTCGTGCATTTCATTCCCGCGAACTGAACCCATTCCTAAAAATAAACCCTATTCTCCGAAAAACTCGGAACCGGCGCACGCCATTTAATTTACAGGGGAGGGAGGGTTGGATCCTATTATGAAGATTACATTTAAATGTCTTGTTTTCACGGATGATGTATGAAAATATTTTTTTGTGCTTCGCACTTTCATGAATCTATTTTGTATACATAATATCAGTGTTCTTAAGGCGGGAAAAGGCATATTGACATTGTCCCCTTTTCAGTGTGAAAATAAAAACAATATCAAAATCAGCTGAATCTCTACAAAATGATAGCCATGTTAATATATAGGACTATAATTTCATAGAGATTCAATAAGGGGGAGGGGCGTAGAAATATTTTCAGGCACAGTTTTCCAGATCGGCCGTTACAAAGCTCATTTGTGTTGTTTTGAGGCAGTAGTCCTTCCAAATACTAATTAACGGGCTTATTTTTACAAACAAGCTAAGGAAGATCTATATTAATTCATAAGACGAAAAAATGCGACCGCGAAGCCGTGATCTATTATGGGGTCAGGATGGATATCCAATAGACCAGTTCGTAGAACTTACTCATGGACAATTTGGTCAAATGACCTATCATTTCTTTCATTATGATAGGAAGATTTCAAAGCAAGATATTACGTAAGCTTGCCTTACATAGCAGGATGAAGAAATTGAATAGACCAGGTGACTAGAATAGCACACCAATGGACACTTTATGAAGGTATTTGTTGCATTCCTACTTTGAATGCATATCATATAGCACATGTTGCACAATGTACTTGGCAAACTGTGAAATACCATGCAGTCGTTCGTGGACGCATCGTTGTTTTTTGTGGATGTAAATGAAAACCACAATTCAAAAGAATATATGAATAATCAAGACATCAAAGTTGGTGCTTATCTCATTAGATTTTAAACCACCATGTCACATTAGTACAAATGACCTTCCTCTGATCATGCGTAGAATCTTTTGATCATGCACAGAAAGGAACTACGAACTGGCTCATTAAACAACATTACTGATGCGAGAGCAAATCGTGAGCTGAAATTTTGTGATATTCCGACCCCGCCAAAACTGGACATAAACACTTTTTTTGTAACCATGCGTGAATAGGAGGTATAGTCATGTCTATCTGCGAGCGCGCAAAGCGAATTCTGACCTAAAACTTGCACATTTCTAAGCACTTCTGGTAAACATGAACAGGATATGGGCATCTAACTATGCGTGAGCCGAAAAATTGATATTTTGACCTAAAATTTGGTTATTCTTATAAAAGCACTGTTTGTAATCATGAACAAGATGCGATCTAACCAAACAATTTATTCGATATTGCAAATACCAGAATTGAAAATATTTGATATACTGACATAAAAAGGAAATTTCCAAGGACTGTTCTGGAATTCATTAAGAGAATATGCCTATACCTATCATACAATGCGAGCGTGTAGCGCAAGCGGATTTTTTTTAAACATACATCCTGTTCATGGCCCGACGGGATGTAGTCTCTCGCTGAAACACAATTAATGAAAACTCGAATTCTGAGCAGAAGAATTTGTTCATATTGACTTCAAAACGGGATATTTTAATCTCCATATTCTTGAGAAGATTATTATTATCTCCCTCAACCGACAATGCTCCCGCGAAGCGCGAGCAAAATTTTTATCTTATTATCTATATGACCTGGAAGTTTGTCTAATTTTTTCACCATCCCTTATTTCATTCACTTTTATCGATAATCCTCTTTTACTCTCTCTCTCTCTTTAATCACTCATTCACACTCCTCTTTTCTCTTTTTTATTCCGCCGCCGATGGGAGGGGAGGGGGACCCCGACCCTTTGAATCCCCACCCTCAGAAATCCGTGCCCCCATCTGGATTCGCGCCTCTGCAGAAGTTGTCAGGATATTGGCCGCCAACTTCATCATAAATGAATATTCATGAGTCAATGACGTCACTAGCTGAGGACGGTGCGTCAACTCGATTCGAGTCGAACTAGAAAAGCAAAATAGTGAACTTACGAAACTATTTCACTCATATTTGAGGCTTTTCAGTAGGAAAGATGAGTTCAGCAGGGAAGGTAAGATATAATTTTCCCTACTTATTTGGTTATCAATTGAAAAGGTTACGATAGAGAGAGAAGAAAGGGCGATAATTACAGACCGAACTGTGTGGCGGAGACGCATTTTGCATTGTCTGTGTGTTTCTTATTGATAAAAAAGGGACGGCATATACGGTCACTCCAACGTAAATTGGTACGTGTGGGGCTGGATAGACAGTCTAGAAAAAGTATCACCAGAATTAGGATGTGTAAAGTTACAGTGCTGGACCAGGGCACTGGACTGGACAGCAGCAGAGGGCAGAGTGTGTTACTGTTACTGTTAGTCGAGATGTGGGCAAGAATATAATGATTAATGAGTAGGCCTAAAGAGTTACTTTAGACAGCTGGCACTGCCACTGCCACTGGCAGCAGCCGTCCGGCGTCTGTTTTGAGGGACAAGGAGTTTTTATAATTAAAGTTAAACAAACATTTTTTTTTTTTTTTTTCTCCTCGTACACTGTACACAGACGGCCCGCGATCGTGCAGCTGTCATTAACAATGCAAAATACCCCCTAATTTTTGTCTTTATTTCATAAAATTAGAAATATAGGAGTTAGGACCTATAATTAAAAAGAACTGACCAAAATAAAGATTATTAATCATTCCGTTTTGGCCTGAAATGCACCAAGACGGGAAAAAAACAAATTTAAAAGGAAAAAAAAAACAGTGACTTACTTCGGCTGTCGCGCAACTCCCATTTCCCTGGTTTATCCGAACTTAAAATACATAAACATATGGCCATTGATTGAGTCCCTGTACAGATCGAGTTAGAACTTCGGTCTCTGTAAAAGTGTAATTGGTGAGTGGACCCAGCGGAACAACCAATAACAGAGACCAAAGCTTTTTGTCTAGGCTTCCATTTGGAATAGCTCTATTTCCACTACTGTCTGGATGTTGTCAGAATCGTCTTCACTGTAGTCTAGAAAGATAGGTCCAACTGAATTAAACTATCAAAATTTGTGCATAGATGTGCCCGCTTAGCCCCAAATTTGTATGAATTTTGATCAAGAGCCGTAAAGCAAGGCTCCACATTAACTTTTTTTGGTGGTGGCCCATTCGGGCCACCAAAACCATCAAATAATTTTTTTTGGTGGCCCGATATTAAAGTTTGGTGGCCCGAAAAATATAAAGAAACACATTAAAAATTAATAAAACAAACTTCTGAAATATTAATTCTGCAGCCACTACCACTAAGTAACTTTCACTTTATCATCTTGTATGTAAACCTTGTTTGCTGTTTTTGCTAATTGGCTTGTGGTAAAATATAAATTGTTTCTATCGTTGTAAAAATTAGAACAATGCATAAAAGGGGGAAACAAATTAAAATAATTTTCATAAAGTATATTACAAAAAGAAAACAAAAATAATAAAAGAAATAAGTGAAATAAAACGAAAGAAAGAAAATGAAGAAAGGAAAAACAAAGAACAGGGAAAAAAAAGAAAAGAAAATTTAGAGAAAAAAAAGTGAAAGAAAAATGAATAAAACAATATTAATATAAACATGGGGAAAAGGGGAAAATTAAGAAGCCATTACGAATATTTTTTAACAGCTGTGGCAACAGTCTATTCTGACTGGAATATAATTAAAAGCCAAGCAAATAATTTCACTTACCTTCTGGAAATGGCACATTTCTATTTTTATATCCTTTAGTTTGTATTATTTTATTTTCAGTAGAAACATATTTTTTAATCAGGTATATTCAATAGGAAGGGGTATAAATGGTTTAACCAAGTGCTGTAAAAAAATGAAAGAAAAAAAATAAGAAGAAAACGGCAATAGTTATATCTGGAAAAAAAGTGTGAGAAAAGTCCTTCCCTATATTTGCCAAAATGTTGAAAAAATTCACATTTCATATCAATGAAATGCCTTCCCAAAGTATCTCAAGAGTGGTTTAAGAAGTCATTTATAAACAAGAAAGAAAGAAACTGTCTGTTTATTTTTGGCTAGAAAAGACACACCTTCGAAAGAAACCAAGTATCAACATACATACAAATGCACATGTGGGACTGTGATGTACATGCCTATGTGTTTTTATGTGTATTAATTCATTTGGAAATCGGTCTTTTGTAGTCAAAAGAGAGGTCATAATTCCTCTTCTTAATGCTTGCAAATAATCAGGGTACACCAAATTTTCGTAATATAGACTGTAGAATGTCATTTCATTGGTGTAAAATGTGACTTTGACTCAGATTTTCAAAGTTCTGTGGAAGATTTCTAAGGCAAGCAGCAACATTTTTTATCGCAGCTCCCAGAGTGTGAATAGGCTGAGCTAGATCTAGAGCACAGAGCTCTGTATGCAGTGGCTTCATGCAAAGCTCACGCCAGCCGGCCGTTGCGGCTGGCTGGATAATAGCTACTGTATGCTATAACTGTAGGCCTAATATGCAAACTGTGTGTGTGTATTTGTGTGTAGATCAACAAAAAGGGCGCATGACGAACTGGGTTGCAATTTGAACTGTAAAAAGTTGATAAATGCGTGCAAAATCGGGAGAAAAATTGCGCTACTTTTGAAAATTATTGGTTGCCCGATTCGGGCCACCAAAACTTAACATTTTATCAATAATGGTTGCCCGATGTGAATTTCTGGTGGCCCCGGGCCACCGGGCCACCGCTAATGTCGAGCCTTGCGTAAAGCCATGTAGTTAGAGATACCTTTGACGACTAAATAAAAAAAAACTGTTCTACTAAACAATTTGATGATGTTTTTCATGATATAAAAATCATTTTGTTTGAATGTTTTTTTTGCAGGTAGGGGAGATTTTCTCGGCGGCTGGTTCAGCGTTCACTCAGCTTGGTGAACTGACGATGCAGTTGTATCCTACTAGCGATCAAACCCCTGTCAGGTATGTGAGAAGGGGGGGGGCAGGGTGTATTTTTTTGTGTGTGTGGGATCTGCGAGTGTGTGTGTTTTCTCTATTTTCTGTATTATATTATTTTCTTTCAGTTCTCTCTTTGGAAAAATTAATGGATCAATCAAATCGATTTATGAATTAATGTTTATTAATTACAAGGTACTTATGAAGTCAGTTTATGTTTGTATTCACTGGAAGAAGCAATAAAAGAATAGGCCTACTTAAAGAAACCCATAACCCTACAAAACAAATTCAGCAGACTTTTATTTTTTTTTATCCATATATTTTAAGACCTGTATGTATCTGTATCTGTCAGGGCATATCATAGTTATCAATATTTATTATTTGTGTATCCTTTGAATTGAATTTGATAGTGGCAAGTGGACAGATGAGGAGGTTGAGATGCTGAAGAATGCTATCAAACAGTTTGGGGATGACCTTCACAAGATCAGTGAAACCATCAAGACAAGAACTGTGTAAGTATTACTTCATTTCATTTCAATTTCCATTTCATTTCCATTTCTATTTCATTTCGATTTACGTTTCTATTTCATTTCGATTTATGTTTTCATTTCATTTTCAATTCATTTTCATTTTTACATGTATTTCCATTTCTATTTTTATTTTATTTCCATTTCATTTTTAATTCATTTTCATTTTTACATGTATTTCCATTTTATTTCCATTTCTATTTCCATTTCAATTTCCATGTTTTCATTTTATTTCCATTTCATTTTCAATTCATTTTCCATTTTACATGTATTTCCATTTCATTTCCTTTCCCAATTTCATTTCCAATTCTATTTCCATTTCTATCTCCATTTCATTTCCAGTTCTATCATTCTATAAATCAATCAATGCAATGAGATTACCCTTTGGGTACAGTTAATGCAGAATCACTGAAAACATGATCAATAATCCCACAGCAGCACCCATATCCCTTTTGCAAGACATTTAGCTATATTTTCCACTTAGAATTCATGTGTATTTTATGGGTACCTGGTAAGGAAGGAATTCCTTGAATGCTCAAGCACCTGATCATAGCAGGGGTAAAAGTATACAGCAATTAGAAATTTCAAATTGCAGGTTATTAAATTTTGCATATTATCATCATCATCATTGTGACCATTATCATTATCATCATTATCACATCATTTTCACCAACATTCTAATGTCTTTACCATTATGACAGTTTTCATCACTATCACCATATCATCATCGGCATTATCACCATCATCATAAATATCTTCAACATCATCATCATCACCACTACCATCACCATTATCTCCATTTTCACCACCATCATCATAACCATTATCACAGTCATCGTCGTTACCATATCACCATCATTACCACCACGATCATTATCATCACCATCATCATCATCATCACCACCATCATCATCACCACCACCACCATTATCTCCATTTTCACTGCCATCATCATCATTACTATTATCACAGTCATCGTCGCCACCGTCATCATCATGATCGCCACCATCATCATCAGCCTTCACTGTCTTCACTCTGATCATCATCACCATTACCGGTATATTCTTTTCTTTTTCTTCCTCTGTTGTAGATCTCAGATCAGGGCAGCCATTAAGAGGAAATCCCTTGATGCCAACACGAGGAAGGAGAGAGTGGACAGGGGTCACGTAGAGCCGTCTACCGGCCTCACATTGATGGCCAGCCATGCTCCAGCACGCTCCTCGCCGACTACACCACCTGCTAAGAGGATAAAACATGGTAAATTAAAAAAAAAACTTGTTCGTTGGTAATCCCACCTGGTCTGCTGGAGACTTTGTTGGACTTTGATCAAACATTGATCTCTCGATCGCATAATGATATTTTTTGCTTAAGGTTAAATGTTTTAAGGTGGTTAGAGGTTAGCCTCAACAATTCGTGCAATATTTTCGCCGTGCAAAATTTTTTGACTGCGCCGCTCGCTGACTTTTTACTTTTAAGTCTTGCGCACCTTTTGAGACTAAATTTGCGAGGACTGGGTACGCGGTTCCGAAATTACGCAACATTTTGTAAGTGCATGTCAGACCAAAAATTGCTATAAAACATGATTTCGTGTACAAAGTCAATGCAAATTGGGTTTTCAACTCATAATCATAATTGTATGATTATTTTTAGTTTTGCTGGTCTAAATGGATTTATTTTATGCTGTTTATGATCTCAAAAGAGTCCCCGACAAAGTTCATTGAAAAAGCAATAAAAAACAAAAGGTCCAAGAAACAAAGAAATACATAAGAAATTGCAAAAAACAATATAATACATAAGACATTATTCTGATATCGCAATTTTTTTCATGTTCATTTGCTGAGAACACCACAAAGAGTTTCTACAATAAAAATTGGAACATTTGGAGCTTTATTTAGGAAATAAGAGGAAAAAGTATGATTTTGCATACTAATTACGCATAAATTAGCATAATTAATAGATAATGATTTGCATGAAATAAATTGATACAGGATTTTGTAGATTATGTTCCAGGCAAGCTGCGTGTCAATTTTCGGCGCGATCGTGCGATCGACGGCCGAGATCTCCTGGAAGGCCCCCCCCCCCCCCCCCCCCCCCCGGCCATATGATCTCCCAAAATACCCCGGCCTAGATAGGGTTAATTGAGGGAAATTGTCATAAACATTGTTTAGGGGGGAAAATTATCAAAACAGCATGCGAAAATACTTGAATAGGGTATAAATTTGATTAATGGATAAAACTTGTTTAGTGTGGATTTGTAAATTCTATAACGGAGTGCCCCCCCCCCCCCCCCTGAAAGTAGGCAGGGGGGTTGTAGACTGCTCATCTTTAAGTCACCCACAATTTATTAGTTCAACCGTTTATTAGTAGTATGGGGACTTCATTTTGTTAATTAAAGCAAACCGTTGATTTTTCAAATGAATTGCAATTTAGCATTATTAATTAGTTGGGGGATTTTCAGCCAATTTTTGTAGATTATGCCATCGGAAACAGGCATGCTGATTTTTGTCACATTTGCTTGGTCAACTGCTGAGATCTTAACCTTTAATCATCCCCCCCCCCCTCATTTTCATGGTCTAAATAATCCAGTCTTTTTAGGGTTGAATTTCCCTGCTACATATTGATATTACAAAATTGTTACTTTTTAGGTTTTGAATGACATGCATTGTTAAAGTCTTCACTTTTGCAACATATAGAGAAATTGATTTTGTGGTGTACCGTGGAGTTCAAATGCTAGACATGTTTATGGGTTTTTTTTGTCCAGAATCATCCGAGCCTGGGAACGATTCCCTGGTTGACATTGAAGGTCTTGAAGATGGTTCCTCGATATCACCGTCGAAGAGATTGGAATATGAAGGAATAGAGCCTGCCGCAGGAAGTAAGTCTTCAAGCTTTTCAGTGCTGTGCTATTTTTCTATACTTTCAATTTTTTCCTAGATAGTGTTTTTGTGGCTTTGTATTAGTACTCACAGATACTTCTATTCGTGGTTTTATTTCACATTAATTAAAGATAAATACCAGTTGTGGTAACGATCTCAAAATGAGCCCGAACAGAATCCAATGAAATTACCCTCAGTGTTTGTATGTATAAATTAAAAAATAGCTCTGGAAGAAAATGCGTAATTGCTGAGAAATGAGTAAAATAAGCATGGAATTCCATCAAATGTTGGGTATTTTTCAAGCAATATTAATACACTGTCCCACAAATGCTTTTCTGTGTTAGTGATCATCAGAATTATCAATTTTGAGCTAATATTTCATGATTTACAAAGATAAGTTTACATTAATGTAACAGATCTAGATGTATGATAATATTTTGACAATTAACCTGATTGATTTAAAAGACTTTCTCAATGAAATAATTGTTTGCTGCAACTACTTTCTTTTACCTTTAATGATTAATAATTTTCATCACAATTATTTTGCTTAAAATGATAATGATAGTTCCTATTTATAAAGCACCCTTTTTTGCGAAATACAAAGCGCTTAAACTACTCTATAATATTTTAAACATCATGATAAAGATATGCATAAATGTTAAAATGCTATAATGCTCAAATGTGCTAAAACTACTCTGTATATTACTAAAAGTGTGTATTATTATTCAAGTAAGTGCTTTAAGTGCTTAAAGCTGGCTTGATGAAGAAAATACTTAGCAGTGATCTGAATATTAGTATATTTGCTTGCTTCGCCAAGTAAATTTCTAAGTGATTTACTTCATCGATCAGTATTCTGAATTGAATACCGGCCCAGTGTCTCATAACACAAAGGTTAGCGATTAATCGTTAATTTGAGAGAACAATTCTGATTGGTTCCTTGTTAGTCTACTGAGCAAAATGTGCATGCAACGATGATCTTGATGGGCCGTTGCAATTTGCGATTTATTGCTAACCTTTGTGGCATGATGAGGCCCAGATTTCTATGAGGAAATACAAGATGATGCCTGAAATTCTGAGATTTTGATATAATTGCCAAGTTTACACATTTTTTTTCTCCATCATTTTCTTTACCCAGTTGAGATCAAAGTGGAATGCGAAGCCATGTCAGAGTCAGAAGCGGATAACTTACAACGATGAGGAATTAGCTTGGTAGGTTTCCATGGTTGCGATACACCACAACACAGGTCTCCATGGCTACGATACACAGTCATCCTACAATGGCATGAAAACATCTGTACAGATAATGATGCCAACATTTCTATTTTATTTATGACATGCTGGACAGTTCAACTGCAAAGTGACGTCAGTAATTTTTTACCCTGTGCTCTTCTTGAAATTGCTCTGTGCAATGTTTTAATGACCGCCTGAGCTGAGGAACAATCGCTGAGCTGTCAACTGTATTTTTTAACTCAAACGCAGAGACGCCAACATATTCAAAGTCTTGGCGTCTCCACCTTTGGCCTATGATAGTCCTTTCTGTTACCAGTATCCCCCATCGAAAATTTTCAAGACAAACTATTTGTAGCAACTACTGGTAGTTTTTATTTTCAGTGAATTGGGTTTCTGATTAGATGTGTACCGATATATATGTACAGTTTATATTGCTCTGGAAGGTAGTATTACTATTATGTAATTAATCTTTTATCTTCTCCAGGGGTGTGAGAGTTAAGATTTTTATCTGATTTCAGATTTTTTTTTTTTTTATTTTCAGCTTAATTTCAGCTTATTTTTGGCCTTCCTCTGTACAAAAAGTATGGGAGCTCTTTCTATTTCAGACTTTTTCAACAGATCTTTTTATTTGTGACCACTCACACCCCTGCTTCTCTCAGAACTTGTAATTTGAGAATTTTCTTCACGCCCCTGCATAACGAAGATTGAAAGGGGTATGTTGGGGTCGATGTAAGGTTGGGTAGTTGGGTGCAGACCTTGCAGATTGAATCACTTCCTCAGTTTTTATACGCCCGTCCTAGATGGGACGTATTATGGTATCACGCTCGGTGTCCGTCTGTCTTTCCTTCCGTCCGTTAACTTTTCTTTGTAAATGCAATAACTTCAGTTTGACTTAAGCTAGGCTCATATAATTTGGTGTGTATGATACTAGCATGGATCCCAAGAAAGCCTATTGATTTTGAGGTCAAAAGGTCACATGTGACATTAGACAGCTGGCAGCCGTCTGTTTCGAGGAGTTTTTTAACATTTTTTTTTTTTTTTCTCCTCGTACACAGACGGCTCGCTATCGTGCAGCCACCATTAGGGGGTTAACAATGCAAAATCCCCCTGACGGGGCTCATTGATTTTTGTCTTTATTTCATAAAAATATATAAAAAGTACAGTACCAAAATAAAGATTATTATTCCGTTTTGGCCTGAAATGCACCAAAATAAACTTAAAAGGGGAAAAAACAGTGACTTACTTCGGCTGTTGCGAAACTTCACTTTCCTGTTTTATCCGAACTTAGTACATAAACATATGGCCATTGAGTCCCCTGTACAGATCGCGCTAGAACTTCGGTCTCTGTATTTGGTGAGTGGAGCCAATGGAGTTCAGCGGAACAACCAACATAACAGAGACCGAAGCTTTTGGTCTAATGTGACATGTGCTTCATTTCACTCTTCTGAAGTCCTTGTAAATGCCGTAACTTCAGTTTAACTTAAGCTAAGCTCATATAATTTGGTAGGTTTGATACTAGCATGGATCCCAGGAAGCCTATAGATTTTGAGGTCAAAAGGTCAAATCGCCACCTTTCACTTTTCTTGCTTGACCAATAACTCCATTTCCGCGTTATGTGCTCGCCCTCGCAACACTCTTGTTGCCCAATGATAATGAGACCAATTACACTTGTTGGACATGGAGTGCAGATGTGCAAGACACATGTTTAGAATGTGTCTTATTTTGTGTTGCCATGATAATAGAATATCAAGAAAATACTTCAAAGAAGAAACTTTCGGCGCAAAAATTTCTTCAGTTTTCGCCAATGCTCATGATAATTGGCACACACATTGGTTTTGAAGTGAAGACATGCAAGATACTTCCATGGTAACAGCATATGGCAACAAACCAGGGCAAAGTTCTATTTTCATTTTTATGTGTTCCCCCACGTAATGCCTTCATAGCAAGGGTGTGGTAGTTACATCGCATTTACATTCAGTGGTATTCTTAGTGGTGGTTTTCTTCAGAGAGGATTTGCACTGTAAGATCCCTTTAAAGGCTTCTGATCCACGAGCAAGGGCATGCTTGCTCATCCCTCTAAATCTCCTCGTGCCCGTTTCCCAGGCTATCCCCATGTAGATTATACACAATGCCTGCAATCTCACACTGGGTCACAGAAAATCTCACATACAGCTTGGCCCCGTCTTACAAAGAGTTACGATTGATCCAATCGATCGCAATGATATGGAAATCCATCAATGTCATTTTTTTTTTCTACAGGAAATTTGCTCAGTGTCTTATGAAAATAAAGAGAAGCATGCTGAATTGTCCAGAATAAAAATGAATGTATGAATATTCATCATTTTTAGAAAGTATTTTGAACAAACATGTATATTAGATGTTGACGTTGCTGGCTCTCCATAGTTGTGATTGATTGGATCAGTTGTAACTCTTTGTAAGACGGGGCCCTGGTCTTTGAACTTGGTATCTCTGTAAACTGGTTGTAGACAAACAGGGATTAGACTACATGTATGTAGGATTGGACCACACAGAAAGTATACAAAGCGGATGTAGAACAACAACAATAATAATAATGATAATAATAATAATAATACATTAGTAGTGTAAAGTTTCTAGTTGCACTTGAAATTACTTAGTGCTTTTTGTTAAAGCAAAGTTATTCAAGAAAAAATACGGACTTGATCCTGTTTAGAGGAATAATAATAATAATGATAATATTAATAGTAATAATGATGATGATGATAATGATAATAATAATAATAATAAACTTTGCTTATATAGCGCATATCACAGTGATAACATCACGTCTCTATGCACTTTAGAAGAGAAGGAAACACATGTTTACAGAGGAATGGTGTACATGTATATCTTATCTGACAAAAAGGAATGTCTTCAAAAGGGACTTTAAATAATTCTTCAGTATCAGCTTGTTTCACAATATCAGGCAAGTCGTTCCAAAGCTCTGCAGATGACATTTTGAAAGAACATGAGCCATAGAATTTGAGTATTAATTTTTGGAATTACCAGTAAAGATTTCTTGTTAGATCAAGTGGCAACTTCAGCAAAGAACCTAATACCAGTCACTGAACATTGTCCCTCCTTGACCGGAACCCGAAACACCAAACTTAGCAATTGATCGTACGCTACATGTAGATTTAAAACCAGCAATTGATAGCTGACCTCTCCGCGTGTTACGGGGTTCTGATGGTATTGTTTTATGTAAAACTAAACTAGTCGTCCAGCAACATGTACCAGCAGATTTAATAAGAATGTCTACATTGCATCAAAAGTTGAATACTTTAAAGGGATGGTCCAGGCTGGAGATATTTCTATTTCAATGAATAGAGTAAAATTCACGGAGCAAAATGCTGAAAATTTGATCAAAATCGGATAACAAATAACAAAGTTATTGAATTTTAAAGATTTGCATTAATAGGTGAAACAGTCCTAGGCATGTCATCATGAATATTCATTAGGTGGGCTGATGATATCATATCTTCCCACTTGTTCTTTTATATTTCATTACATGTATATGAAATTAGGTTTATTCAAACATTTTCTACCAAGAACTATAACAATTTGATTGACACCTGATTAAGTGCATTAGTTATTGATTTCTGCAACTTATTTCATCATAACGGAGACACATCATTTACACATGTATGAAAAAATGAAACATTTATGATTTCATGTAATAACATAAGAAAAAAAGAAAGTGGGGATGTGACATCAGACCACCTAATGAATATTCATGAAGACATGTCTAGAACTGTTTCACCGGAATAATGCAAATCTTTTAAATTCAATCACTTCGTTATTTTTTATCCGATTTTGATCAACTTTTCAGCATTTTGCTCTGTGAATTTTACTCCATTTATTGAGATAAGAATATTTTCAGCCTGGACCATCCCTTTAACTTTGAGTATATGGTGACATCTGGTGTTCTCTTTGTGATGTATACATGTGGGATACTGTTGTATCCATTGACAAAGGGAAGCAACTGATGTTTTTTCTTCAAAATCTATTTTTTTCTTGATTTATGATATCTGTATTGTGCCTGAAATGATTTCAGAAATGTTCAAGTCTTTTTGCGCATGATGTTGGATTGGTCGAGATTAATACCAACTTGTTGATTTCTTTTATAGTATTGTACTCATTTTATTTTATTTTTTTTTCAAATTTACATTGTGTTACAGCTTTTGGACTTTTTAATCCGATTGTAGATTTGCTGAAATAATTGTATTTGATGCTGTGATTTGTAAATATGTAAATAGAGGAATAAAAAATTCCAATTTTTTTTTGTATAAAAAAAAAGATGATTGTTAATATTCGTATTTATTTTCTCTCGTTAAGTATTACTCAGGTATAGCACGACAAACCTCAGCAAAATTTTGTCTACACTTGTATGGAGTTATGAAGCAACAAAAAGTGTAACCATCTGCCTAAAAACCAACAAGAAAAAGTCAACTGGAAAAGTTTTTTTGCAATATGCTTAAAAGGGTAATTTGGTCTTCAAAACAGACCATAAGAATAAGCCACCCAGAAAAGTTTGTATTTTTTGGAAATTTGCTAAAAATAGTAATTTGGCCCTAAAAATATTTTTTTTTTAGAAAATTGGTTCTTTGAAAGATTGAGTCTTCTATACTGACAAGATTTGAAGATGTAGAGTTCAACCAAAAACAAGATACTAGAGTTTCTTTGGCTCGTATTCTGAAGTCAGGTTTAACTTAGACCATGGTCTAACTCTGTGCTAAAATTATGGGAAGCCAAAAGTGTCAAAATCTTTATTAAGTTGTATGTTTCTTATGTTTACTGTTCTCTTTCCTGATTCATCGATGGTGAATCTAATCATCCTTATACTTCATAGACAATTATAAATGATTTGAGAGCCAAATGAGCTGAAATATGATATCTCTACCATTAGTGATTTATGTAACAATTGGCTGTCCATACTTAAACCACAACTTTAAACTTGAGTTTAAGTTAAACCCGACTTCAGAATACGGGCCTTTGAGTCCATTTTCTCTTGAATGTTGGAGGTTTCACCCGATTTGTACAGTATACAGTACAGTATGTCATGCCTGAGTGAACCCCAAATTTTAAAACCACAAGCCCTTTCCTTTCCATTTATTTTCTTAAAGGTCAAGTCCACCCCAGAAAAATGTTGATTTGAATCAATAGAGAAAAATGAATAACACTGAACATTTCATAAAAATCAGATTTTAAATAAGAGTTATGACAATTTAAATTTTCGCTTATTTTTCACAAAACCAAAATTGACCAAATTTCACACATTGGATATTGTTGCCACATGAGTTCATATTCTGTGTTATTTAGATGACTTCCATCCAAAAGTGTCCAAAATTTTACATACACAAAAATCAATCTTTTTCTTGATTTTTTAATACTTGGAAAATACTTTCATGGACTTGGACTGCACCTATATTGATGTATACTCAAAGTTTTGACACATCATTTGTGCTTGCTACTATTGTTTTTAAACAAACTCTCCACACTTAAAGAAAATACCCATACCTGCATGGACCTAACTAGGAAATACATCACAAAACACACGACTGGAAAGCAGTCTATGTTGTAGAAGTGTAAGACTTTATTTCATAATCAATTCTCTTTTTTTCCATAATTTTGCATGAACTTTTGGAATGAAACTTATTTCAATATTTTTAAAAAGTCTTTTCCATTTTTTTTATAAGGGTACATCAAATAATACTTTGCAAAGGAATACAAATACCAAAAAGGCCAGGGAACTACATGTACTAAACCAAGAACTCGTACACTTTCACTTTATTTAAAAGGCATTTTTTAGGGAACTTAAAATCCACTCAAGAGCCCTCTTTTCTGTTGTTCAAATTTAATTTCATAATGATAAAACTCCTACATGCATACACAGTTCGGATAATGATAATATAAATATAAATCCCCATAAAGCCTAGGAAAAACTAAATAGATTGTTGATAAAAAGATCTTACATTGTAGGTGAATTTTCATATATTTTTACTTTTTTTGTCTTCGTAGGCTACTGAATACTTTCCCAAAGACGTGGATGCTGAAAAATGGCTCCGTACAATTTTCATATTTCAAGCTTTGTGAAACGTGAAGAGTAGTGGTTTGAAAAGGTCATCAATTTATTGATATAAAGTTAAGCAAACTTTAAAAAGTTTGGCATTTCTTGCAAAACGTTTCCACCATCACATGAAGAAATGAAAGATGCTCCTTAGAGGAATTTCATCAACATATTTTGTCTGAAAAGTCGTCAGATCTGACAACAAACCTTGGATTTGATTGGCCACGAAGAATAGCCTGACTGTTACTATGGTAACTGTCCATTAATGACAACTTGACCTTGTCTACAGCTTTTACAAGACAGTCCCTCAACTTTCAGTCTTGATTAAAACTATTGAAATATACCTTTTTCAATAAATTTACCCAACTTTCGGAAAAGTATTCAGTGTCTGACCAAAAATTTCTTCAGAAATATTGAAAATAGCCATTTTCATTTTCCCTGATATTACAATTTTTGTTCTCTTCATGATTTTATTCAGGCATAGCATTTTTCAGCTTTCACGAGACAGTCCCTCAAACTTTCACGGTCTTGATTAAAAATATTCAAATATAACTTGTTCTCAATCAATTTTCCCACTTTTTGGAAAAGAAATCAGTGTCTCAGCCAAAATTTCTTCAGAAATATTGAAAATAGCCATTTTCATTTTTCCCTGATAATACAATTTTTGTTCTCTTCATGATTTTATACATGCATAGCATTATTTACATTTCTAGTTGCTGTAATGACTACTACAAAACGATTATACAATTTACTAAAACATGCATAAACATCACACTATCATATTAGATAGTAAAGAATTACTTCATTCTTAATACATTTTGGGATATACCTGTACATGTATATTTTGTACATATGTGACCATACTTGCCAGTTCATAATGACTATAAATGATATAATGGATATAATTCTAGAAAACTTGAAAGGTGAAAAAGGATCAGAAATATATATGCTTAAACTTGGAGACAAAATATACAGATGATAGTGAAGACATTTACAAGTATAAGGAACATCCGCATTTGTCTGGCAGGTTGACAGGTCCAACATCTTTCCTTGATTTTGATTGGTCAAGAGTCAGACCGTTACTATGGTAACTGTCAGATACATGTAAATGACAACTTGTCAGTGTCCCCGGCCTGAGAAGAGAATGCAAATGAAATTACACGTACACGTCTGTTTTCATACAGCAAATAATGTATTTTTTTTTCAATAAGATATTTTATCCAGACCCGACCCCTAAAAAATTGAGATTTCTCCTTTTTTCTAGTTAAAGAAAACAATTCTTTATTGTTATAGACTTTTTGAACCCTCCTCTGCAAGTTTATCAATGATATAATCTAATCCTTTAGCCTCAAAATGAACTTGAAATCCCCCGTGAATAAAAATTACCTATCCCTTCCACTCCATTGATAGAAGGGCTTTGCGTAAATGTCTCCCTTTTGCCCAAAATATCAAACAATGGTTCATAATATTGCATTTCTTAATATGCATGGAAATTGAAATAACTATTAAAAAAAAATGAGATAAGGAATTAAAAGGAAAGAAAAAGATAACTAGATGAAATAGAAGGCACAACCACAAAAAGACAAGAAAGGCGGGAAACATGCTAAAGTGATGAGGAAAATTGAAAGAAATTAATAGGAAAGAGAGTCGACAGAAAAAGGCACCACAAGCAACATCACAAACATTGATACATAAAGATGTTTGTCGGAAAAGAGAAAAGCATAATGAGGAGAGAGGGGAAGAAAGAGGGAGAGAGGGGTAGAAAGAGGGAAAGAAGAGAGGAACAAGGGGTCGGAAAATACGAAAAAGAAAGGTTCACAAGAATTCAAAATATTGTGTACCGGTGTATATTTGGGTTTCACGTCACAAAGAAAAGAATAATGTGGTTTCATATAATATACATAATTACAAAATAAAACAACACCCAAACTTTGTCACAATTCATCTCCATTAAAATATGAGTTACCTGATATTACACACGAAAGAATAAAAAAAATATGTGTATAGAAAGAAAAAAAAAGCATGCATGATTATTCACAATCACCACTTCACATATTGGAAATCTAGAGCTGGACGGTCAGACCTGAACATTTCAGCCAGCGTATGCCGATGTATGCAGGCTACGGCAAGCATTTTTTTTATCCCCCTTTTTGTCATATCAATGAAAATCCATATTTTATTGTTCAAAATAAAAATCTGAAAAAGAAATACTCAAAAAAGATCATGGGCCCGGCAGCCACTGTGCAGCGTCAGATTGACATTGCCCTAGCAGCAACTCTCATCGTTTAACATCGTTAAATTGGTCTGATGTGGCCGGCCGGGGCTTGAACTTCCGACCTCCTTGAAGAAGTACATGTACTCTCCCAAAAAAGCGTGAATGCTGTCCTGGAGAGGACAGCGGGTACGGGTTGTCAGACGGACGCTTTACCAACTGAGCCATTAAATTTCTTTTTTTTTAACGATGAATTGAAAATATGAAAGAATCGCACTGATTGGTCCCTGGTCAGTATTTTAAACCTAATGTGCGTGTAACATTGATATTGATTGGTCAGTTTAAAAAAAAATCATATTCAACTAAAAGAATGATTCTTCATATAAGAGTTTTAATTCTTGATATGTTGTGTTGTTAATGAAATAGAATTCTAGGTATCAAGAATGAAATGCTTGATATTAAGAAATGGGATTGAAAGGGAAAAAAACAGCCGGCAATACATACAGTACATCGGCATGTGACGGCTAAAACATTCAGGAGTAACACCCCCTTTTTAATACATAATAGACATAATTTCTTTGCCTGCATATATAACTACAGGATTGCAACTTTAATATTTACAGAAGTTCTCTAACCTACTTGAAATTTGATTCTTCAAATTAATAATTGTTTTTGTTTGCTATTTGTCCAATATATTGAACCTTAGGATAAATACCTAAATTAATAGTTAGTGCTTCTATAAAACAGTATGTGTATTAGAACTTCAAGCAATATACACTGCAAGCACAAAACATATCCAATAGACCTGCTTTAATACCAACATATTTAAATTGTATTATGTTGTATACTAATAATAAACAAATGCTTGTTTGAGGATTGCCAGATATAGCAACAGGGGAAAAAATTACACTGGGGCTTGGGGCGGTTTAGCCCTCAAAATGCTCAAAGGCTGGGGCCCTGAAAACTTAAAAATCCCCATTCATCTCGATACAGCTTATACAATGTTGCAGATTTAGACATTAATGGTGCAGTTATATGTCCCCTACAGCGACAGTACGACGGGTCAAAAACAGCCATTTTATTCATTTTCATTCAAACCACCTGTATGTAGCTGGTACAAAAAATGTTGAAACGGCTGTTTTCGACTAATCGTACGGTCGCTTTAGGGGAAATGTGACTTCGCCATAAGTTATGAAAAGTAGCCCCCTAAAAATGAAAAAAAATAATAATAATTTCTTGCCTGTATTATAGCAACAAGATTGTATGCGAACTGGGGCCCGTTGCAGAAAGAGTTGCGTTTTAATAAACGCAAGTAAAAAAACAATCGCAAGACAAAAATGCGCGCTGTTGATAGGTTGATTTTTGGAGTTGCAATTGATTGCAACTCTTTCTGCGATGGGCCCCTGGATTCCAATTAATGTAGTTCAGTTATTAAGAAACATGCTTAAGTTTTAAATCATTTTAATAGTAAACAAATCTATTCATTTAACTACCACTGTACCATACAAGTTCTGTTATAGCTTAATTACAGTTTTGTTACATGATTTACTTTATTTACACCTTTAAATGAGCATACCTGTTTTGCTGATATACAAGTAACCAAAGGAAACAATAACACTGCTACAAATTCGATAAAATAATATTCGTAAATACAGCACATTACACATGGGTACTTGAGATAGTCAAAACAGATAATAAAAACATTTCAATTGAATTTCATTATTACCATGCTTTTTCAAAAATTTGTTCTTTAATTGCAACAACATTCAATACAGCATTTTAGTATTAAAAAAAATTGTCCGTTTTCACAAAGTGATAGATGAGTATGCAAATAATAAAAAGTTAGTTTTGGGTAAATTTCTTTCAAATATTCCTGTCATAATATCCACATCTTATGCAATTCTTTGTTTGTTCCTTCGCATGATTCTCCAAATTTAGGGAGAAAATAAGAGCTATACACCAAACCGTCGATTCATTTAAAAAAATAAAAGAGGCATTGTTACCTTGTTTTCATGAAGCAACAATTTAAGGAAACCCACATGTAAAACGCACAAGAGCCTTTAATAATGGGTGGTAAACTGTCAAATGCCATGCAAAAATAGTTTTTGCTTTGAATGTCACTTTGTGAAACCAGGGACGAAATAGTTTTCGGTCAACTGAACCTACATGTAATACCGTGAGCAATAATGCTCTAGTATTTTCAATAACAATTAATGCATTTTTAAATGTCAACTTTTTTCAATGATCATCTTCCAATAATACATGACAATGTTTACCCTTTGAACACACAGCAGTGTGGATACAAAAGCTCTAATAAATTGCATTTTTAATTTTTTCTTCTTTACTATAATCATAAATTCTGTTACTATCAAAATAAATTCTGATTTATTGCTTACTCTTATCTAAAAACATATATCTTTGTTTATGTTGCAAATAAAAGAATTTCAATATCACACCCTTGCCTATTCTTCACAATAAAAAATTATCTCTTGTAATCCTTCCGAGACTGGCCTTTTATTAGTGTTTGATCGTTATTATTTAAAAAAAAAAACAATATACACAAATTCAAATTCATAGTATCACTTTACTGTACATTGTTAATACTACACATCTACAATGAACAGAAATAGTGAGAACTTATATACCAATTCAACTGGTCCATCAATTATTTTACAAATATGATTTGATACAGATACATTTTCAAATTTTTACTCATACAGTCTTGGGTATATTGCAACGTAGATTCACCGATCGGGTCATTTGTGCAAACCTTGTATAGATTTGAACTGAGCGTTTCGTTTCTAGGCCCCCATGATGTCAATATGGACGTTGTTCTTTCCGTTGAAGAAGACCATTGATCGGCCTGACTGGGAGTCCACACTTCTCTTCACTGGAGCACCTGTTTGTATTAAGAGAGAACACTGAAATCATCTTCATCTTCAACATCATCATCACTATAAAAGTCCTCGTCATTATTATCGTAGTCATCATTTTCACTGTATTCATTCCAGAATTGTCATCCATTGACATTGTCATCATCATCAGTTCACTGTCATCATGAACATCATTTTCACCATAATCATTATCCTGATCATAATCATGTATATCACCAGTCATTTATCATTGTCATCACCAATAATATCATCATCAAAATGTAATCATCATAATCATCACCATCAATACGGAATCAATGCTATTATCAACAACCATGAAGAATAAAAACCAGGACATGAGTGGTTTTCAAACCTAGGACCTTTTGCACATTAGGCTGTGACTATCCCCAATATACCAACCGAGCCGACTTGAAGGCCATTTGGTTTTTAAACGTTAACCACTCATCTGTAGTGCTATGCTTACTCCCCGGCCATTTGTTTTTTTCAGTCACCGTGCCAGACTTACTTCCCAGCCGTTTCATGCTAAAATGTCTCAACCAACTGTTGCTCCAATATGCAATTTTTTTTTAGTCACCATGCTAGACTTACTCCCCAGCCGTTTAATGCTAAAATGTCTCAATCAAGTGTTGCACCAATATATGCCACCCTCTTTCTTCACTCCCCTATAATTCACCTCTTCCTCCCTTTTGCTTACCTTCCTCGATCTCCTGGGTAGAGTGAAGCCAAAAGGTTGAGATCTGAAAGCAGTGAGTCTGGACGCTCGTGGCTAAAGCCGTCATGTTCACCGCCGGCCCCTGGACTTGCATCTTAGTGTAGATCGTCTTCAGTTGGGTCAAGTGCTCACCAGCCTGTCAAAAATGAACCATTATAAGACATTCATTAACACATTGTGTTTATTGTAAGCAATGAGTATTGACACTCGTAGCGAAAGTCGGCATGTCTACCGCCAGCCGGTTGGACCTGCATCTTAATAGTATAGAACAATGAAGCAATGACATCAGTTGCCATGGTGTAATGGTTCTAAACAAATGAACCCACCAAATGAAAGCGTGTGTTTCTCATAGGTGAAAATGGCTGCTATTGGAATTTGATCGCTAGCAACCTATTTTTCAGACGAGCCAATGCGTATAGACGACCGTCAGCTGCGACTATGTTTAGAACCAGCCCGCCATGACACCATGGCAACTGATGTCACACTTCAGTACTCTTTAGTGTCGTCAGTTGGGTTAATTGATAGCGGCACCACTAGGCTCTGATCAAATACAATGAAAGCAGCATATGAACATGCTGAATGGATGAAAAGGTATCCATGACATTTAAGACTTGGAAGTAAATGTAACTGAATTCATTAGCATTGCAATTAAGTATTAAAATGTCTACATGGAGATACAACAGGATTCACAATGACATTTTGAAAGCTCTATTAAAAGTTTGTACGAGGGATATGCACACCTGTTGAACAGGTCATGTGGACTAGCGGTTTAGAGCATTGGACTCATGATCGTAAGGTTGT
This sequence comes from Lytechinus pictus, assembly GCF_037042905.1. NCBI lineage: Eukaryota > Metazoa > Echinodermata > Echinoidea > Temnopleuroida > Toxopneustidae > Lytechinus > Lytechinus pictus. The sequence goes on from NC_087260.1 coordinate 10,866,112, forward strand.
GAGTTCGAATCCCCGCTCTGCCATTCTCTCCATATTAAAGCTAAAATTCATAAAAAGACTCGAGAGTACTTTCTGTCATCTTCAAGGTCAGCCACTTTGCCTGATTATAGATGTAATATGTAATTGGTTATATACCAGATAGGCATTATACCAGCAAATAACTTTCCTGCAGAGTTCATGCAGGAGTTTAAACAAACAGAGAAAATCAGTTTCCTGTTTAGGATTCTTCAAAGCAGTACCGGGTCAAAGTTCCCTTGGATCAGTAGTCGAGTCTTTTAAAGAGAGACATTGCTTTGACAGTATCCTTCCTTGAAATGAGAGTTATGCAGTTGTGTCAGCATAGGAAATGGCTCCAAATGTGGCGAACTTTTATCCTTTGCCACTCACATGTGCTCTACTTATTTTGGCATCCCAGAAAGTGACTATAACACCAAAATGAATTTCTTCCAATCACGGGCTGTATAAAAGAGCAAGTTTATATTTTATGATTTACTTTTATTGTAATTTATGTGATTTTTATATGCAACTTATTGAGGTCATCACTCATAGGCCTTTTTCAGGACGGCCGTCTGGTGACGAGTGTGATTTTTTAATAAAGAACAAACTACTTCTACTACTATCATTCGTCATAGGATTCTTTTTACCCACCTGTAGTCTCTGTTGGCCTAAATCATCATCATCAATCCAAAGTTTTAAATCTGGTTTGTCCCCGTGAACGGGGGTAGCCGGATTCACCTCATACTCGCAGCAATCGTCCTTACCCACTCCCCCCTTCCTCTACTTTGCCTGATTCAGTGCACCCTCCATCCTCAAACCAACCCTCCTACTTCTCCCCCTCCACTTGCCTCTTCCATGTTTTGTTTGGCCATCCCCTCCTGCTTGAACCAACCACCTTGAACTCAAAGGCCGTTCTTCACACATGCCCATCTTACCTCCTTTACACATGGAGATTTGGTGGAGATGTTTTACCTGATTGCTAAGAAAGCATGAATGCTTGTGAGCAAGCTACCAGAAGACTGACGGCTTAAGGTCCTCTCCAAGGGACCTGGTAATGAGGATTAATGCCTTACCAAAGGGCATTTATGCACCGAGTGGGAATCAAATCCGGGTCACCAGAATCCGAAACCCCTGCTCTACCATTGCTCCTTCCCAACCCAACTTGTTCAGTTTAAATACATGTAAACTGTATCAGATCTAGATCTACATGTACAACGATATACATCTATACCGTGTTTACACACTACACCAGCTTGCAGGGCAGACCCGACTCGCGGATTAGACTCGGCTTGCAGGATAAAAACACAGATTTGTGGATAAAATTTCGCCAACACCAACGACACTCTGCGAGCCAGATTACACGCTCCCACACATCGAAATTGAACTGAAAGCAAAGCCGGAGCTTGTTTATATGTTTTTTTGTTTGAAACATTTCAGGAATATTACTAATAAAGGCTGTCTATCATGACCATCACACATTAGACTTGGCTTGCAGGATAAAAACACAGACTTGTGGATAAAATTTCGCCAACACCAACGACGCTCTGCGAGCCAGATTACACGCTCCCACACATCGAAATTGAACTGAAAGCAAAGCCGGAGCTTGTTTATATGTTTTTTTGTTTGAAACATTTCGGGAATATTACTAATAAAGGCTGTCTATCATGACCATCACACATGCAGCTCACATGAACGGGTCTCATCCTACAATTTTGGCGGAGCAAAAAAGACGAGTCGGCTCTGGCGCGCGGAGCAAGGCAATCACGATTACATGCAGAAAAAAGGCGAGCCAGACTCGCCTCGCGGGTCAGGCCCGGGAGCCGGGGTAGCGTGTAAACACGGTAATAGTGACAATGAACCTTGGTTTTACAATGACACAACATGCATGAATGATCCTGTGACATTTGCTCCGGTCTTAATATCTCAGAGGGCATATGGTTAGAGTTAAGATTGTAGTTTTTGGTTCAGAAGAATATAAAGATAAAGACATGTGTTTATTGTTACATGGAGGTTAAGATTTATATTTGGCTTTTATAATGTGCTGATTTTCCATCGGAGTAATTGTCGCCAAAGCAAATGTCATGGAACTGATTTCGCACACTCATTAAATCACCGTTTACTGCAACCAACCTCGTTAGATTTTTTTTTTACCCACCTTGTACAAAAAGTGCAGTACAGTGAAAAAAATATCAGGAAATTCTTTAGGCCAATGCAAGGACCCCACGCGCAAGCTGATGAATGTGCGCACCTGCTGCAGAGCGCTTGCTGGACTAGCCCAACATGGCAGCGCAATCCCTATAAAGAACAAAGGAAAAGACACAACACTCAAAAGGAGAACAAAATTGAAGTTGATCAATTTAATGACTTATTTTTTAGAAATAAGTGAACAGAGCGACCAGACTTCGGAAGAGCAAATTAGTATTTTTTTCTCTATTGAAAGTTAGTATTTTTTCCATCTAGATTCATACCTTCTCAATTGATCCTATTTTATTCACTATTCTTAATCCTCATTGAGTATGAATGCCCAACTATTTTCATTTTGCTCTACAAACTACAATGCAATTTACATCTACTTGTACATGCTAAAATTCTAGATCTACAAAGTATAATACAGGCAATTCCATTAAATAGCTCTAATGCGTTTCCATACAAAATTACATGAATTAATACTTTTAAATGCACATATTCCTGTCATATCTACATGACAAATGTTAATTTTCAGAATAGTTGGTAGCTCTGACTGGGCTCTCTCCCTACGACACTCTTTGTATCATATTTGTAAGTAATTATTGTTCATTTTTTTACCCATTTTGTAAACCTCTGATGAACTCAAGCACATTAACAGCTGGGCTCTCAAAGGGAAAGTTGGTGTATACTTTTTATACATTCTTTTTGACCCACACCCTGTAAACCTCTGATGAACTCGAGCATATTACTTGGGCTCTCAGAGCAGGAGTTAGTGTAGAATTTGTATACATTCTTTTTGACCCACCTTGTAAACCTCTGATGAACTCAAGCACATTAGCTGTGCTCTCAAAGAGGACGTTTGTGTCTAATCATTATACACATTTTTGGGACCCACCTCGTTAACCTCTGTTGAATTCCAGCACATTAGTTGGGCTCTCAGAAAGGGACTTTGTGTAGAATTTTTATACATCGTTTTTACCTACCTTGTTAACCTCTGATGAACTCAAGCACATTAAAGTCATTAGTCAGGCTATCAAAGAGGGAGATTGTTGATATAATAATTACACATTTTTTGGACCCACCTTGTAAACCTATGATGAACTCAAGCACATTACATGTAGCTTGGCTCTCAGAGCGGGAGTATATGTAAAATTACTGTACTTTTGTTGGACCCACCTGTAACCTCTGATGAACTTAAGTATGATTAATGGCCTTTCAAAGAGAGAGATTGTGTCTAATTATTACACATTTTTTGACCCACCTTGTACATGTAACCTCTGTTGAACTCAAGCACATTAGTTCGGCTCTCAAAGAAGGAGTTTGTGTATTAAATTCATCAAAATTAAAGCTCAATTATGAAAGGGGAAATGACTGCTGTGTGGTCTGACACTGACTGTGTGATATTAAAATATATAGTATAAATAAAATAAATATAGTATTAAAATGCATCTTTCAGATACTATTAATAATAATCAAGAGAATAAATGAGCCTATAATTTTTTTCCAAATAGATAGAGAAACTAAAATTTCTCTACAGGAAAAGTATTTGTTATTAGCTACTTGGTAATTATTGCTGTATGAATGCAATGAGTAGTGAATTGGTGCATTACCATTCAAGTGGGTTTATATTACAAGACTACACTAATGCGAATGATGCATTATGGGTTGGGAACCCGGCCAGATATGAGTAGTTGGGGACTAGTGGTGGCACCTGGGACCCATCTTACAAAGAGTTGCGATTGATCCGATTAATTGCAACTATGGAAAGCCAGCAAAGTCAACATAAAAATGCATGTTTGTTCAAAACATTTTCTAGATATGAATGTATATCCATAAATTCATTGATTTCTTGACAATTTGGTGTGTTCTCCTTTGTTTACAAAGGATATTTTGCAAACTTCCTGTAGAAAAATTATGACACTGATAGATTTCCATGGAGTTACGATTGATTGGATCAATCGCAACTCTTTGTAAGACAGGGCCCTGGTTCATATTAGTTTTAAACATTTTTTTTACCCACCTTGTATACACTGATGAACCATTAAAAAGCATAATTACTATAAATTTTTTTGACCCACCTTGTAACCTCTGATGAACTCGAGTACGTTCGTTGGGCTCTCAAAGAGGGAGTTTGTGTGATTCATGAGGAAGCATCGCCTGTCTTCGTTGTCACGGAAAGCAGTAATTTGCTGGGTCACGAAAGAGAAAATAGATACCATGAATCACAACCATCAATAATAGTCAACATGAAAAAAAAGCAGAGGTTCTAATATGAAAGTGTTCAATCACAGACTCAAAGTTGACACTTTATTCAATTATACCATGTCTAGATTGAAGACTAGGTTCCAAACTCTTTGACTGTGAAGCAGCCAACATACATAATCAGTGAATCTATTCTTTATTTTCGAGTCTGCATTACGCACAGACTAGTAGGGGTCTTTTCTAGCAACCAAGAGGAAGGGTGGGTGATTCCCCCCCTTCCATAGATCTGCTTCTGTGATGAAAGTTAAATATATAGGCCCGTATTCTGAAGTCGGGTTTAACTTAAACTCAGGCTTAAAGTTGTGGTTTAAGTGTGGATAGCCAATTGCTACATAAATCACTAACAGTAGAGATATCATATTTCAGCTCATTTGGCTCTCAAATGACAAATCATCATAATTGTCTAGGAAGTATAAATAGACGATTGTCGTCACCTTCGATGAATCAGGAAAGAGCAGAGTAAACATAAGAATCATACATTGTAATACAAATTTTGACACTTTTGGCTTCCCATAATTTTAGCAGAGTTAGACCATGGTCTAAGTCAAACCTAACTTCAGAATACGGGCCTTTCTGTTTAAAGCAGAGAAGTCAAAGCAGCATAGTGACGAAAATATTGAATTATCAGGAAGGCATGAGAGCCTGTAAAGTGATACTGAATAAATAAAAACCATTTATGTAATTCAGGTGTTTTGCATCGAGGTCAGTAGTTTTCCAGGCTCCGCGACAGATACACCGTATCACGCAGTCAAGGGATGATTTACCTGGCGCTACACAAATCTTTTTCTTTTGTCATTAATTACTTGTTTTCAAATAAATTACATTAATGATTCATGTAGACCTGTTTAAGGTGCTAAGGGTCTATTAAAGAGAATGTCAAGCCAAGGCATTGACAAGTCACAGTTACAAATTTAGCACTGTCCGAACCCTCATTCCATCAACCCGACAGGCTTACTATATAAAAAAAACGGATGGGATATACAGTACAATACATGTACATGTAATGTACATACCGGTATATACACATACACCAACCTATTTGATAGAAATTCTGTATCATTACATTTCCCCTTGATGTGTCACATAATATCCCTATAAGATTACATTTAACTTCCTTTTTGAAGCAGTTTTAATCAGTGAGGCCTTCAGATCACTCCAAAGGGGCCAATTCGTGACTAGTAATTTTGATACTGACTGTTGCTAATTTCAGACTTTATAAGAAAGGACATGGGGTACTAGTGAATTCAATATTTAATAATTTCATGAATACTATTTCTGCATCATACATATCATGTACAGGGGAAAGTGTTCTTCATAGGTGAAATAATCTTTATTCATTAACAGCCAATAAATGGAAATTGATATGCTGACATGATTCAAATACATGTAATAATTTTTTAGTATAAAATTTGCTAGCCGGAATCATGGACTTCCTATTAAAGTCCATGCAGGAATCAACATAATTATTTTGATAACATTCCTTAGTTCAAAATTTGTGATTTGAAAGTGAAGACAAATAATGTCTTGACTCTCAATACATACAGATTAACTGCTAAGTACATTATAACAGTTCCGGTAGAAGATCGCTTCCTGAAATGGTACCATTTACAGTCACACATGAACTTGTTCATGTGAGAAGTGTTCTTGAGAAAGGGTTCAGAAGATCACTTGAGTGTTCTTAATCACATTTAACCAATGCTATAAAACAGAATTTGCTGAGTGGAAACTGGTTAAAGAAAGTGAATGTGAACACGGTCTTGAGAACCAGTTCTGAAGAATGCTTGTAATGTTCACACTCACAAAAACTGATTCAAATCGAGTCTGTTTGGTAAGAACTGGTTCGAGAAAGTGGACAAGGTCTTGAAAGAAAATGAATGAGAACAGGGTCTTTGAGAACCTGTTCTGAAGATTGTTTGCAATGTCCACACTCGCATTTGATTCCAACTGAATCCGCTGCTTGCAGCGTTCACAGTCACACTGAATCAATTCTAATGCGATATGCTTCAGTTGGAGATGGTTCAGCAATAAGAATGTGAACAAGGTCTTGAGACCAGTTACAAAGATATTGACGTGTTCACAGTCACACAGAATCAGTTTTAACTGAATCTTGAGAGGGGCCCATAACACAAAGCTTGGCAATTATCATAGAACATTCTTCTACAATTGATTGCATTCACTACAATGTACAATCAATCATGAAAATCAAGTGTACGATTAATTGCTAACTTTTGTGTTATTGGACCCAGGATGTGAACAAGTTTTGAATAATGGTTTAAAAGATATTGAAGAGTTCACAGTCACACTACGACTGATTCTAACTTGGTGGGAACCAGTTCAGTGTGAATAAGAGTGCTTCTGACAAGTGCTTTTTAAAAGCATTCACTCACAAAATCTCATGGAATCTCTCTTAATTAGAGTGGATTCAGGAAAGTGAATAGGAAGATGATCTTGAGAATGAGGGGCACATTTCAGGAAGACTTACATAACACTTCCATTATTGATTGTAACTACCACGGAAGCCTTGAAGGTAATTGGATGTTGAACTCTTTTACCATGGTAGTTGCCATTAGGGCAAAGTTACATTTATGTAGGAATCTTTATGAAACGGGCCTCAAGAAAGTCGCTCGGAGAATTTAGTCACACAGAACTGGTTCTCCCTGAATTCATTTCAGTTGGAGCTGGTTTTAAAGGTCTTTAGAAAGAGTTCCAAAGATCCCTATTAAAACCAATTCTATAAATCTGAACAATGTTTTTACAAACAGTTCCAAAGATCCCTAAACCAATTCTAACCAAATCTGAACAAGGTCTTGGGAACAAGTTCCAAAGATTGCTTGAACTGTTTTGTCAGTCACACTTTATTTAAAGCATAGTTTAACTGAATCTGTTTGGTTGGAACTGGTTCAGAAAGATGAATGTGAACAGGGTCTAGGTAGTAGCGTACGTGCGGGGGGGGGGGGTGGGGTAGGGGGTTACAGGTGTTCAAACCCCCCTTCAATTTTTTTTATACCCAACCCCCCCTCCCTAAAATTTTGTTAAAGACTTTTTTTTGGGGGGGATGTCAACATGTCATTCAGCTTGAACCCCCCCCCCTTTCAAAAATCCTGCGTACGCTCCTGGGTCTCGGTGTATACTCACCACACTAAAGTCCGCCATGACGGTGATGTGATGGTTGCTGTTGAACTTGGGGATGTCAATGGTTTCAATCTGCTTCTGTTCCTGGACTCCAATGGTCTCTTCGCAGGTTTCATTGATGACCGGGTCGGGAGGGAAGGTCAACTGGCAGTACACCGGGTTCATCGTCTTGAGAATAACAAAAGAAAGGAAGAAAAGAACATTGAAAAGACTGTAAGAATAATAAAGCATAAGAGCGAAAATATGAATCTCCTGCTTTCGATATTGATACATGTATACATGTATGTACATCAGAGATGTCTCTATTGGGCATAACATACACGTACAGTATCAAATTGGGTTCATCGTCTTTCAGAATTACATAAGAATCATATTTACATGAACACAGTGGTAGTCTTGCATTTTTATAGTGGTATTTGATTTTGATAATAATAAAAATAATATTCCGCTTTTATATAGCACTTAATACATCAGAACGACGTGTCTAGAGCTTTACAGCTTTACTTTATTATTACCCCGGTCATCGGATTCAATCAGTCATTCCCACACACAGTGTATGCACGTCCTCCACTCCCTGGGGAGTATTCAAGTCAGTTGCCAGTGAAGCGCACACAGTACTGGACAAGCTACAATGACTTTCACATCCTACCGGGTACCCATTTAGCACCTGGGTCGAGAGTGGCAAAGTGTACACTAGCGGTGGGTGATTTTTCAACATGTATATTATCAAAATTGTGCAATATTAAAAAAAAACTCTATTATGCTGATATATCGCAGCAACACATGACAATATGCCCCAAATACTGTCAATTATGAAAATTCAATCACTACTTGTTGAACATAAATGCAGCTCTGTATTGCTTTAAACTCAGAACTTTGTATAATATGTACATGTACATGTATATTGGTACCCAAATGCTTGCTCTTCACGGACAAGTAATCAAATTAAAGCCCTACTTTCATTTCCCAGTTCCCTGCTCTCACAGAAAATTTGCAGCTCAAATGAACATATAATATAATTAATTTTCAGACTCGGCGATGTTTTGCTGGCAATGATTTTGAACAAACATCAAGATCAAATATCGGCCAGCACTAATGTACACAGATGAACAGATAAATGACTGTATACAACAAGGGCATATGTAGAGAATATTTGTACATCATCTACATACTCAGGTACAGATATTTATCCAAGACACTGGCATTTTAGTCATGGATTTACATGTACATGTACATGTAGGAGGAAAAAATACAAGTAGGTCCACAATTTTATCACTTTCATGTATACATTTCATGACCTTTATATTTTTCACAACACAATTAAAAAAAAGAGAATTTGAAAATAAATGACTGAAGAGGTCAGTGTATAAATGGTCCTGTCCTTATACAGGAAAAAAAAAACCATACACAAATGATAAAAAACTGAAGTAAAAGTGCACAGACATCATTTGACTCATTGTTCTTGAAAATGAGACCATGAAAACAATTGAAAAGGAAGTCCATACAGTCGTCGGGTCGGGAATCTTACCTTCTTTATATTCCATTATGGTACAAAGAACTTGTTATTTAACAGTAGGCGGTTTCAAACCGCCTCGATCACATGAATCCCCGTTAAATTACGAGAACATTTTTAGGCTAAAAAATACCCATTAATTATTCCTGCATTCACACCGCCCCGAAACATACCCTTCGGGATAAATTCCTGAAGTTAGGAGCATGCGCAGTATGGTCTAATAAGCAGGCAAGGCGCGAGATTCAAAACCACTAGCCCAGCAGCCACCCACGGCGCCTGCGCCCAACGACATGCTGGGCTAAAAGTTCCCGTAAATTGCTTTCACATTGCCAAAATACCTGCGACCTTGGAAAAATCCGCGCGAAAGTTCTCGTAATTTCGCCAAGTACCTACTATTTAGTGGGTATTTTCTATCGGGGAAATTACGCGTAGTTTGCTTTCACATTACCAAAATACCTGGTATTTTCTGATCGGGGTAAATTTCCCGATCAGAGAATACCTGGAACTGACGAACTTCGAGGCGGTCTGAAACCACCTTCTGAAAATCATTTTTGAAGGGAAGTTAATAATCAATTGGCTGTTTGAATAAAAGTAGAACAATGGAAAGATAAGGTCAAAGACGCTCAAATGAACTTTAAGTATATGTCACGGTACTGTACATGTTCATAAATGTACATGTACATTTATTGTAGGCTAATACATGTACATGTATTTAATAGCCTATAGTATAGAATGAAACATTTACATGTACATGTACTGTAAATTCCACTCAGTATTATAACATGTAGCTCAGGCTAAATTTAAAGGTGGTATAAAGTTTAGTTTAAAGGACAAGTCCACCAGAACAAAAATTTGATTTGAATAAAAAGAGAAAATCCAACAAGCATAACACCGAAAATGTCATCAAAATCGGATGTAAAATAAGAGAGTTATTACATTTTAAAATTTTGCTTCATTTCACAAAACAGTTACCATATCTTCCTGGTCTGTATGCAAATAAGATTGATGACTTCATCCATTCAAATCAACTTTTTGTTGGGGTAGACTTGGCCTTTATAAACTAGACCACCTGTCAACTGGGCGTTGTGGCGTGCGCCTGTAATCCAAGCTATGCGGGGAAGTTACAAATTGATGCAGAGGTTCGAGGTTCGAGCCCTGGTCACGTCTTTCGGATGGTGACGTTAAAGGTCGGTCCCAGACGTAAATAATCATATCTGATTGATACACGTCTGACAAAACTCAAATACACACACACACACACACTTAAACTTGAGTTCTGAATCTATAGGGAAGTACTTTCAGAGCATGCAAAGTGAAGATTGCAAAATAGGTGTTTCAAACTCACCGTTGTGTATTAAATGTCAATTTTAGCTCCCCCCCCATCTTTTTCTTTATGAATACACATGCAATCTCCCATCTTTCTATTTGAAACAAAATACTGATCTTAAGCCTGATATTGTTTTTTTCTTGAGTTGTATGTAGAGTACACTGTATCCAGCGCACGACACTGGCACTGGTCCGACGGTCCCAGACCAGTAAAAATTGCTGTAGGGCAAGTAACTTTTCAGAAATAGCCAGATTTAATGGTCTGAAATTACTAGGAAAAATTATATCTTACTGATACAAATGTTATTTTCTTCTTTTATAAATTATGGCTCTGGTGTCTCTACAAAATTGAGAAATGGCTCTCATGAACTATGTTGTGTGTGTACTGTTTGATTGTGTGTTTTTTTTTTTGGGGGGGGGTAACAATAAGCAATAAAAGAGGGCAAAATATATTCTTGAGCCTTTTAATGTTTTTTTCTTTATTTCAATAAGCAATAAAAGATGGCAAAATAAACTCAAGCCTTTTTAATGTTTTTCTTTATATTTGGAGACCAGTAAATTTTAGGTTCGGACCAGTAAAAATGAACTGACTACTGGTCCGACGTGATCAGGTTGGGCCAGTAGAAGAAAGGGTGAGTGTGAAGCCCTGCTGTTTCAGTAATGTCGATATTGTAAATTGTACATGTACTCAATTCTGCTACCTGTCTTTGTCTGCCAAATGTAATATTCAATTTAAACAATTTTAATTTGATTCAAAAAGATTTTTGTAAATGAACACAATTGATAAATTGTACAATTCTTCAACTTACAGAGCTCTGTATTCAAACACAGTTTTGTATGAATGCATGTGCAACTACATGTATTATGCCTCATTGACTTTTGTGAATGGGTTGCAACAGTCTATTTCATATTTTTTTTAATTGCCTGTCAAAATCCAAATGAAAAGGACAATACATGTATTTCATACCAAATCAAAACACAGCATTTCATCTACGGAGTACAGTATCACAAAAAGTATTTTTGTTAAAGTCATATTTGAAGCATACTCATTCATACAGGACCGATCACAATTTGCAACTTGGTGAAAAAAACAAGAATAGGGTAATAGGGTATACTGTTCATATGATTACAATGTAATTGCAATCTATTGATTTCATGATAGCCTGGTTACATCTGGAATTGTTTGACTTTTAGTTCATCTTGTGGAGCGTTGTGGCCCAGTGGATTAGTCTCCGGACTTTGAAACAGAGGGTCGTGGGTTCGAATCCCAGCCATGGCGTAATTTCCTTCGGCAAGAAATTTATCCCCATTGTGCTGCACTCAACCCAGGTGAGGTGAATGGGTACCTGGCAGGAATTTATTCCTTGAAATACGTGCCGTAATCTTAGTAATTACGGCAGCCAAGCTACAGCTGGGGTAATAATATCCAAGTCCTTTGGAAGCGCATAGAGACATTATTCATAATTGCGATATGCGCTATACAAGAACTGTTTATTATTATTATTATTATCTTCTCCTCTTATATGCTTTTCACACTGTATTTCCTTTTAATACCCCATACTATCCTTAACCCTGGACTATCCTGAACCCCAAACTGTACTATCTTTTTTTCGATTCACCCCATACTATTGCTTTAATAGCCGAGGTTAACACCTTAACCCTGGACTATCACACATCTCATGAATATTGATGATTTTACCATACAGAGCGCGATCAACGTGCAATTTCTACTTCTGTGATTGGCTAATGCTTCGCCCCACTTTTCCTTAGCCCAGTTTCGTTTCACACTGCATCTCTTAGCATCGCAATTGCCGGCTAACCTTGCTTTTTGGCAGGGCCAGATAGTACGGTACAATTTACCGTGCTAGCCCACTTTGCTAAAACGTACAATGTAGTGTGAAAACGAAGTGGGCTGTGGTTAAGGAAAAAAAGTGCAGTGTGAAAAGCACATTACAGTTTAAGTGTTGTTTACAGTAGAAGGCCTTTGAATAAAAGGAGTTTTACAATCATGGTACATGTACAGTCCGGCCTCCCCTTTTAATACCGGATCTTTCTATTATCCAGATACACACTTGCTGAGATTTTTTCTTTTTTTCAATCTAGTATGTGGGGAAATGAGATTTCAATCTGAAATCAAAATTCCTACGCTGACTCGGTTTGATTGCATAGTACATTTTCCAATAAACATGTAGTCTGTCTACCTACATGTACAACTAGATTATTTTTTATGAAAATATCTGTAATACCAAACTTACCAAAAGAACTTTAATAGACAGGATAAATTTTCCAGTAAATCAGGGCACAGTGCAACCATTTTATCACGTGCCATCTACATGTATCATGCTTGCGACTACATACAACAGTCAGTATAAAAATGATCAAATTTTCTAACTTGGTTTCATCAAGTCATTCTCTTTCTTTCGAGGTACCGTACATGTATGCTTGATGTATTCCTCAATCATTGCAGCGGGTAAATTATCCAAGAGTTTTGGCAACCAATCAATTTCATTTCCGTAAAAAAACACCTATAATTTGCAATGACACTGCAGTGAATACTGTCAGTGTATGCCCACTATAATCTACCTGTAGCTACCATTGGGGAGGCAGCTGCAAGTATCTAATATTGGGTCTCCCAGATCCGGTTAAGTCCCTTATCCCGATTGGTGCTGGTCCCAACGTGTCCGGATAAGAGAGGTCGGACAGTATATCAAACTGTCTAAATACATGTAGGTGGTTTCAAACCGCCTCGATCACAAGAATCCCCGTTAAATTATGAGTCCTTTTTTCAGGCAAGTAAACACCTCTTAATTATTCCCACATTCACACTGCCCTGAAACATATGGTACCCTTCCGGATATTAAGTTATGAGCATGCGCAGTATACGGTCTGATAAGCAAGCAAGGCGCAAGATTCAAAATCGCTAGCTCAGCAGCCACCCACGGCACCGCGCCCTACTACACGCTGTGCTAAAAGTTCCTGTAATTTGCTTTCACATTGCCAAAATACCTGCGACCTTGGAAAAATCCCCGCGAAAATTATCGTAATTTTGACAAGTACCTACTATTTTATAGCGGGGATATTATGCGTAATTTGCTCTTACATTTTCAAAATTACCTGGAACTTTCTGATCGGGGTATATTACCCGATCAGAAAATACCTGGAACTGCCGAACTTCGAGGCGGTCTGACACCACCTATTGACTATTTCTATTTCTCAATTTTGTGTGTGTGTTAACAAGAATTGATACTGTATTTCTCTAGAATTTTGAAGCATAAGGTGGACAATAATTCTTACACTGTACATGTATATGGGTTCAATCTCATAATTACAAGTACATCATGTGCTGTCAATTGCTTGAGAGGACAGAAATGGATTTGACAACATTCATTGTAAGAACGTGTACTGTGTGAATGTGTCACTACATACACATGTACATGTATGTGTATAAATGCTGAATATGGAGAGGACTTTAATGGGCATTTTTGGTTCAATAATAGTCACAAGAAAATCAAATAGTCAATAACTTTTGGGAAATTTTGGATCTTTAAATAAAAGTTTTGCATTTTCAATAATCAATTTTGATAGGCTAAACAAAGCTTCAATGATTACTAGTAATAGAGATGCGCAGGCTTAAAATTGGGAAAAAATTATAACTCTGATTGTATAGTGAATATATGCATCATGTAGGCTATTTACTGCAGTCTACATGTAGGCAAAGTATCATGTACATGTAGACAGTTTATTATACCACTTCACTAGATGATATCTGTTCACAAAAATACCAGCTGAATGTCTGGACGAGCTGATAATTGATTAGGACTACAATGAATTAATGCAAATGTAGGCCTACATGTTTATGTATATTGTGCATTATGTTTGTCATAGGCATAATGCAGCCAACACAGTCAATATTATAACGGTGTGCACCTGATTCAGGATTCAATTTTCGATACATGTATGTACCATTGTTCACATCATGACATTCATATTGGATGCCATGCACTGGAGGTGACAACTTTAAAAAGCACAGCTTGTACTCGACTCGTACGTGAGGACACTGAAGACTCATGTATACAAGAGAACTGATGAAATACTGAAAGGATTAGAAAATTAAGTTTCATACAAGGTGTGGTGTACAGTGTACATGTAGGTGTATTAATACATTCTAGGCATTAATAATAGGCCAGGCAACAAATGTCAATATTTTCAAGGTACTGTATTACGGGTACTTTTCTAAAAGTAGGGCACACAGCACAAACAAGAAAAATAAAATAAGGGGTCTATAATGTCCAAGGCTATTAGAGGGGCATTATGAAAGAGACCAGTCAATAGAATAGAAAGGGTACCCAAGGCCATGAGATTACTGTAGTCTGCAGGCACAGACCCTGATTGAAACTTTGATCAATAAGTGAGTGTCCACACAATACGATCAGACGGCAGGTCCCAAGAAAGTGGCTTCTTTCATCCAAGTGATATTCATGACTTTGAGATGTTTTGCATATTTAATGAGCTTGATGCGGACCAAAACACCTCTTTTCGTTCAGTCATTGCTGCTCTAATTGTGCATCGAATTTCATGAATTTTGTATCATTGTAAAGAAGAAGAATCAGTCTTTCAGGTCATGTGTTTGAATTTATTCAAAAATTTTGTAATATAGGTTAAAATTTGGATCTAAAATATGCTACAAAATAATTATTTTCACCTGACAAAAGCTGCTATTTTCACACTTTATTTTTGTTTGAGCCCAATTGATTTTTAGATCATGATAAAGCTGAATATGTATGCCTTAAAATGGTTTAGGTTTCAAAATAAGAATTGGTTTAATCGGGTCAAGATCACACTTTTCATTGGCCAAGTACATAGAGCAGCTTGAAAACAAGAATACTGCACTCTGATTGGTCAAAGAGACCACACACTGGCAAATTCCAACGGTTCCCGTGCCTGGGTTCTTGTAGCCTCTTGTCGAGGTCCTGGCGGCTGCTTCCCGAGCGAAGCGAGGGATTTCCTAATTCGCGAAGCGAATTAGGCCTGGCGCGAGCCAGGGCCTCTTGACATCTGGTATGAATTATATATTCATGAGGAACGTCTTCCTAATGAATATACATGAGTTGTAATATCACCGGTCACCTAGTAAACCAATGAAATGTCAAAGCTGTTTCGTCCGGGGTTCGGAATAATTTAGTATAGTCCACTATTCTGCAGGGGATTCAATTAATTGCGGGACACTAAAGGGGATATAACCAGCAAAATGCTACAAGCAGTGGTACTACTACTACTACTACTACTACTAGTACTGGCCGTAAAAGACTCATCACCGCCCCGAAACTTCCCGGGAGATACTGGTCAGCCGCTGGTCAGACTCGAGTCAAGGGGAAACAACTCTACTCCAGCATTCCCTCACTGCACCGCGGAGAACGATAATCGACACACAGTGGAATCGCATGAAAGATAACATTTTTTCCATATATCCTGTGGGTAGATTTACAAAAACATCTCGTCCTTTCAGTGCAGATTTAATTTTTTCGACTTGCAAATCCTTAAATCGGTCAATATTCAGCATTTTAGAGGCATATTCAATGCTCTTTGATATTTTGTTGTCACTCTTCGCCAAGATCCACGGGTCGCCATTCAAGATGAGCTCATGAATATTCAATATGACGTCATAGCAGCCCACGCTCTCATTGGATGATTTTCACCGACCAGTTTTTGGTCGGTATATTGGTAAAAACAATAAAATAACATAAGAAAGTCGGTGAAATTCGGCCCAGATGTCAAGAGGCCCTGTCTCGCGGTGCTCTGCTTTGCTCTCTCCCGTGCTTCGCAATGTTCGCTCGGAAAGCTTAAAGCAGCCGACAGGGCCTCGACAAGAGGCTAGGGTTCTTGGGAAGGTCACACTTCCCATGTGGTAATCTCCTCAAATACCCCGCGCCTGTTGTTCTGTGAACCTTATCCAGCCAATCAGAACTCTGGATTTCATGTAAGTACAAAATTTCAGAAATCTCGTCTTGTACATGTACCTTGGTGGGAAAAGTGTGATCTTGACCCGATTAAAAGGTGCCGCATATCAAGAGTGGCATTGTGAGAAAGTACAGAAGTTCAGCTTTATGGTGATATAGATATCATTGAGGCTCAAAATAAAAAGTTTTGCACAATTTGCAAAAGAAAACAGAGGAAGAAAATTCAGGTTTGAGGCACATTTTCAGGCCAGAAATTTACTTATTTAACAAAATATTGTATACAAAATAAATGACCAATATGAAAGAGTAACATTTACTCTATCTGATGGTGCAATAATATTTAATCTAACTTGAGGTTAAAACAGGTAAATTCTTAGAGATAGAAAATCTCACGAATCACGAGATTTTGCAAGAAGGAGGATTCAGCCACGAGATGATTTGGATGAATCTGGCCCTTTTGCTCATTAGCATAGGGGCAGCAGACTAGGCCATGACCTACATGTAGTCTGCTGTGCAAACCCTTCACTCGAGTAAAGGGTCTGAATTGCAGCCTACTCGTGCATTGTGTACTGAAGGCCCTCTCGCTTAGAAAAGAGCAAGTTTTTTTATGTCCTAGTCTTTCCGTTGAGACACACTTGTTGATCAATGTTTCAATCAGGGTCTGTGCCTGCAGACTAGCCTTGACCTACATTGTATGTGTAATTCAGGTCTGACCTAAGTGGAGACCCAACTTGAATTATAAAAGCCCTGCACATGGTACTGTACAGAAGGCAGTACATGTACACGTACATGCGCTTTGCAATAAGTGGTGAACTGGGGGCTTTTAATACATGTAGATAGACCATACAAAAGATAATATACAGTATACACTTACATTATTGACATTGACATATTAGAAACACATTGGTTCATTGAACAATTCTCGCTACCCCAAATAGCGATTTCGCCGAGATCCGGGAAAATCCCTGTAACGCGCATTGCATTATGGGATAGCTTTTCGGTATTACAACTTCCTGATCGGAAGTCCAATGCACTGTTTTGCTATTCAGATCAACAGTGCCGTCATGCACAACAACACAACATCGCTTTCGCTCGGAAAGTTCGTGATCACAACCCTCTCTTTCACATTTTCACGTGAAATATATTTTTTATTTCTATTTATAATTCAAATGGAATCAAAACTGACCAAATTAGATAAAAAGTATTATAATCTGTACATATTACGCTGATTGGCATCGATTTCAGCGTGGTGGAAAACTCAGTATCGCGAACCTCGCGCGAGCATAACTCTGAACCGGAAGTGGTGATGACGACCCGACGAAGTGAAAATAATCTCGTCTCGCGCATTATGAGATTTTTGTTCCTATTTGGGGTAGCGAGAATTGTACTTTCTTTCTTTAGTTTGGAAGCCCCCCCCCCCTCTAGTTACATGTATAGCTAACAGAATTAAAATATTTTGAAACCAATCATGTAAACTGCATCCCTCTATGATGGGCCTCAAGTTAATTTGGAGGGACAACAACTCAACAAGTCCAATAAAGTTTCAAAGCCTCTTTTTAATTTGGTAAAATCCCCCAAAGTACTGGTAAATGTTCTAGTTCATTACTTCATTGTTATAATGGTGTATAAATCATAGTATTTGTATTATAAAATATGACATAAAAACTAATGTTGACCTGTGGGTGTATGTGAACATTTATTGTGACCAAAAAAAAATTAATGTAAAAAAAAAACACTTCTCATGCATGAAAATGGGCTGAAATTTTTATAGGTACTGTATACCATCTTCCTCTTGAGCTTCCAAATTTGAGAAAACTTCTCACTGTCCAACATCAACATGTAGGCCTACAGTACATGTACGTGTAGATCCAATGGTAAATTGCCAATTCGTCCACTGCCAACTCGTCCATTCACCACATGGTCTACCTTCATTAAGTCTAATGCCATTCCGTCCATCAACATTTCATCTAACAACCATTTGATCCAATAATCACTTTGTCTAATAACCAGTTGGTCTAATACCCATTTCCTTTTCCTTCATTTTGCACAATTAACACTTAAGTTTAATTAGACCCAAAGGTATGGACTATATGGCTATTGGACCAACTGGTTATTAGAAGGAATGACTTTAGACTAAATGGTGAGTGGACGAACTGATGGTAGACCAAATGATAGTAGACGAGTTGGCAATTGGACGAATTGGCATTAGACGAATTGAAAATAAACCGATCCAAGTCATCCAACCTACATGCATACATATAGTACAATGCACACAGATTTTGCCTTTATATATATGTTGATGTATCCATGTAGGCCTATACAGTTGTACTTGTTCTCTGCGAAACTGAAGTCTGAAGGTGCTATTTCCTATCTTCTTAGAACTTCTCTTATATATTACACTCCCCCAAGGCCCCCCCCCCCCCATTTTTGTTTTGTTTTTAACAGTACACACATGTGACTGGGTCATACTGATTACAAATATCCTGTCTGTATTTTATATCAAGAAAATTTTTATTTCCTTGTTCAGACTATGTAGGCCACACTTGTATAGTTTGATCAAAGTAGGAAGGTTGATAATTACACCTGTACATACAAACTCAAAATCATTAGGATAGTTGTCATGTATACACCATCTCCACTCCTTGAGGATCAATGATCCAGTCTGACACCATTCTCCAGGTGCTCATTTCATCACATGAACAAAAGTCCCCATTTATTATACATACAGTTATTACATGAGTGACTCTTGATACCCATGCAGTCTTAATATTGAATATTTCAAATATCTTGACACAGTTTCGGGGTTCACAAATTTCATTACTGAAACACTTTTACCCTTTGTCATCTTTGCTTTAAACTTAGTCATGTTTAAATATAAATGACTATAGTTTCAAACACAGGTGAAAAAGGTCTAAACTGATGTCTTATGATAAATTCCTACCCCTAGTCAAATAAAATCACTCTCACTTTTTTGAGAAAATAATCATTTAAAAAAAATTCAAAGGTACATAAAAATGTATGTATTTCACATTCACAAGACGGACATGTCTGGAGGAGCTGCTCGTCTGTGATATCTCAACAAAAACTTTAACAATTCATATTAAACTCTGTTTTCTTTGACAGATTTGCATCAAACCTCCACCAATATATTTCTTTATAATTTCTGCTTTTCTTCAAACCAACTCATCATCATGGTGAAATTCCCTGTTTAGTTTAATTTAATCCAATGTATGAATTAGTTTGTGTCCTTTGTCATTTTGTGTGTGAATTTTACATTTTATGTCTATATGAGCAAATAAATTGAATTTGAAGTAAAATTTAATTTTCAATCATGCTATAAAAAAAGCAGGTATAGAGTGATGTCTCTCTCACTCCAGTGAACAATAAGCATGTTTTTATGTACGACTGGAGAGCTACATGTATTGAAATATCCAACACGTCTTGTTTGACATTGAAGTGAAAATAAATTTCCAACAGTCAGTACATGTAATATGAACCTAATCACAATTTCACAATTCTACATGTACATGTATTGATTTTAATTCAAAACTCTAATAACATCAATAAGTACATTTGTAAAACCATTATGGATGGGGCATAAAAACAAACCAATATAATGAAATGGTTTAAGTATGCTGGTAGTATGTGTATGGTATTCTACATGTAGGACTAGAAAAAGAAATGCTCATAATTCAATAAGACAGCATTGGAGTGAATGGTAGATGTCTTGCTTCAGGTATTTCTCCTACTTTTTCAATATCCACTTCATGAAAATCATGAACCAAAGTTAGAGAAAGCAAATACAAATATCAGTCTTATCTCTTTTTTTTCTCATTACATTTCCAATTTAATCATACATACACATTCAGTCGAACGTCTGTCTGCATTCAATTAATCATTAATTATAAAACAAACTACATACATGAACTTGTATGTGAATATCCACAGGTCTACGGTATTTATTTCATTTATTAATTTTGATTTTTAGCTTCTTATTTCAATTTCTTTTGTTTAATTTTTTCTGTTTCTGGGGAATCGTTTGAATTTGTATAGTTTTGACTTCCAAGTTTTTATTTTTTTCTTTAAGGGTTGGGGAGGGGACTTTTATTCTTTACAGGCCAATCACATTTATTTGATGCTACTTGAATTTAACCCTTATTGATTAAGGCAAAACCATTCTAAAACCTTATTTTTAAAAACATATATGGTTTTGCCCTGTATCACGTTCGTCTAGAACTGATAACGTGGGCCCATTATTGTAACTAATTCCCTTTTTTATGAATAAAAGGCGATTTACAACAAAAAAAAAAAATGAAGAAATACAATATTCCCACAAACATGTGTCGGACTACCAACATAAAATCCTGTGCGTTAAACCATGATGTAAATCATTATGTACATCATTGTTTTTATGGTCTAACGCACAAGTTTTCCATTATCTGCCCTTCACTGTGTTGTCATCTGAAAATATATACAAAATATTTGAATTCAATTTATAAACAACAACCCCCCTCCCCCGAAAACATGAAAATAAACGACTTTTTTATCTCACCGATCGAGTAGCCACGTAGAGTAAACCTGCCAAGACAATACACAACCCCACTGTCACTGTACATATGGCGCCCAGTGCCCAAGTACTGCACGGCCTTGACTGCCGGCGCACAACCGTCACTGTATTCCCCGTCTCGCAGTCACAGTCAAATTGACAATCTGCTTCATGGCACCCGATGTCTTCGCAATCTTTGCATTGTTGCTAGGAATTTGAGAAGAAGGATCAAGAGTAAATATGAAAATTACATTCGATAAACTTTAATAGTCTTGGTGATGTTTTTTTTCATAAATTGTGGGAGAAACTAGGAAAATATGCTTACAATTATAATCAAAGAATTACATGAAAATAAAACCTACTTTAATGCACCCAATATGTACATACACTATAATTGGATAGCAGTTGCATGTTCTATAAACATGGGCTGCATAGGGGAATTCATTTGGATTCAACAAAAGGGTTTATTCCAAACACTTCAGCTGTTTTATCGTATTTTCAAGTTATATGTACATGTAGCTAATAAGCATTCACTTGTATAGAACCTATAGGCCTAGATGCTTTCCACATAAATAGCCTGAGAAGAATAAAAACATGGTCTATCCCACACAAGGAGTTTCTCTGTAACTTAAGCCTTGAAAACATAAATGAAAAGGGGAAAATAATTCCAAGTGGGCATATACTAATTCCATTTTTATTAACAATGAACTTCAATTACTTCAATTTCAATTACCATCATCAAAATAAATAAATACATAAATAAATAAATATATTAATTTACAAATAAATAAATGAATGAATAAAAAAATTAATAAAAAAATAAATAAATATGTTTTCAAAATCTTTTTCTCAAACAAAGAAATAGGCCTAAATATAACAATGTTATTCAAACAAATATGAATAAATAACTGAATAAATAAATAAATAGGGGAGAGTGGTGTACGTGCATGTAAGGCCATAGGGTAAACAAGGCCACCTGTTACTTTTTAGCTCACTGCTCATGAATTGTTGGGTCAAATGAATTACTGTTTGTGTAGTATATGAGAATTGAGGCAGTTCCTTAGCACAGATTTTGAGCATAGAGAACATCTCACAGCCCGGTGCACATGTCCAGGAGGAGCACAAACCCAGCAACACCTCAAAATCAAAATTTTGAAAGCAGCATTGCAACTATAGAGAGGCGAGTATTGTACCTACCCAGTAATGTGTATTAACTTTTATCAACGTAGTTTACTTGTGTAAGGTATTATTGTGCAAGCCAGAACTGTAGTAAATTAAACCACTTTCTCTTTTTTTTCTGACTGGATGACTATGAACTCAACATGTCCGAAGGGGCAAATGAAGCCACCCAAATTTAATACATAATTAAAACTTTATGGTTACATCACTATAACTCAACTGTGACATTAAAACACACAATCCGAGAATCTTTTTTTCCATAATATTGGATTAATGAATCAATCCTAAAATAGGGGAGTTTTGGTAAATAAGTAAATTTTAATAATATGATTGTTACTAGTAAATGTTTAGTGATAGTATCAAACCAACTGAACTATTTTTACTTCAAATACAACATAAAATAGGTTTAAATCAGGCGGCCTCATTTGCCCCATTTCAGTGGGGCAAACAGGCCATCCAACAAAATTATTGATAGCTCATTAATATGCAAATTAGGCTGATTAGTTCTCACATTTCTAATGGATAATGTCGGTCTACTCTAGATCTAGTAATAGACATCTAAGGCCAAGTAAAAAAAGAAAGTAGTTGATCGTCCTCGCGCGCATCTATTTTGGCCGCCGCATGAAAATTTTTACTATTTACTATTTAAAAAAAAAAAAAAAAAAAAAAAAATTGTGATATTTCTCGTCCGCGCCCGATTCCCTTTTTGATAGCAGCATCAATTTTCTTCATATTTACTATTTTTATGGCTTCTGAATAGCAAATTTTTGGCAAGCGATTTGCTCCCATGTGCTCTGGGATCTCTCTCGCAACTTCAAAAACAATTGCAAAGTCCGATATCGCCGTAACTGCAAGAAAGAAAAAAATTCTGATTTGTTTTTTTATTGGAATTTTGAAGATACCATCATAAACTAGCAAGAAAATAAAGTTTGCAAACTCGGAAAAGATCACAGATTTCTTCATTTTTAGTGCATTTTTGGGGACCCCGCTTTATGAATCTGAACTAATCCGTCGCGTGTTTTAGAAATATGGCGCAGATAAATCAAATTTAATGACGTAATTTGTATTTTAGCGGGTATTTTGGTGAGTGATAGCGCCTGTACTTCGATGTGTGTTACGATGATTGACTGTGCTTGTGTTGGGTGAATGCATATGTGCTGGGCATGGGATGAGATGTGATTGACTGTGCTGGCGCGACATGTGATTTTGTGAAATGAATTGAATTTTCTGGCGAGTTTTCTAACGTCAGCAGGCTATGCATTGAATATTCAAAAAATTATTTCAAGATTGAAAATCATTAATGGGATTCCAGTAAGTGCCAATTCTGTTCAAATTTGATAAACTTCATTCTTCCTTGGGCTATTCGATTTGATGGACAATTGTAATAATTAGTTATAGATCTAACACTAACTGTTACAAATATTAAAATAATAAACATTATGTGAATAATTAACAATTAATTCAATAATCATTTAACATTTGATAACAATTAAAAAAATGAATAAAAATTGAACAGTATTAAACATTATGTAAATGAACATACAGGCAGATGGAAACTGCAACGCGAAACCATGCCCAGAGCTAAAAAAGAGATTGGCTCTGGAAAACTGAACATGGCTCCATGCCATGGTAATGAAAATAACCCCCCCCCCCATGCATTTTTACCCTTACATATATATTAATGGAATAATGTTTAAATCATTCACTTGACATGAACATTTTGTTTTACAACAATACAGTACCGGTATACATCAGTAATACATCAATAGATTTTTATTGCAATATACATTTTCCATTAATTTCCAATCAAATGTATATATTATGCATATATATATATATCTATATATATATTTCTACTCATAAATTATTAATATTGAGCATGCATCGATCACATAATTCGAGCTTGACATGGCCCGATAATCATTTTAATAAAAAATAGCAAAAAAAAAGTAAATAGTAAGGACCTCCCTCATCACTGATGTCAAAAAACGGGCCGAGAAAATGCCCCCTTGTTTTTTTTTTTAAATAGTAAGATAGCAAATAGTAAGGACCTCCCTCATCACTGCTTTCAAAAAACCTGGACGATCAACTACTATCTTTTTTTACTTGGCCTAATCATGTTTCTACTGCTTTACATTAAAAGATATAACTGAAATTATAAAAAAGGTGGCATTATTAGTTCCTCCACTCTCCCCTAATTTTTCAAATCTGTTCTCAAACAAGTATAGACCTTTTAAATATAACAATAATATTTTACAAAACAAATATGAATAAACAACTGAATAAATAAAATAAAAAATTCTAAAATGAATAGATCCCTAAATATTTTTAGAGTCTATATAAAAGAGAAGGAAAAAATACTGAAAGGGAAGAAGTGAAGGAGAATAATGAGAATGAGGAGGAAGAGAAGAAAAAGAAAATTAAAGATCGAAGAGATCAAATAAATATTTTCTTGTTGGTAAATAAATGGTACCTCAAATCCTCAATTATATCATAGGTCTAAATATTTATTATTGTTACCGTTGACTCGATGTCATCATCATCCTAAAACCTAAGTTAAGCTTTAAAATAACTAGGCCTATTTTCTTAAAGAATTATTCTATTTTTCTATCCAACATGATCCAAGGACGACAATACACCAGACGGTGGACTGCACTGTTTCCAGAAGAAGAAGGAAAATTGTAAATCAAATTCAAGAGTACCAATACTAAAATCATTCACAAAATTGAAAGATATATATAGTCGATCAGACCGGTAAGTGAATTATAACTCAGAATTAGAATTTTAGATACTGAAATTTTTTTGTAAAACAAAGTTAGACTTAGACTTCTAGTTCAATTTCTTTCTATTCAATTGTGAGCTATAACAAAATCATTTTGGTTGTCTTACAATACAAAGTACAAGTTACAACTTGGAGTTACATCATACATATTACATGACATGTAACTTACAACTTTGTATTTGAAATTATTCTTTCCCTTTCTGCATTCTTATTAGGGGCCTAAATAAGAATGCAGAAAGGGAAAGAATAAATGCAAATAAGTTATTTGCATTTTCACATGATTGAATGATTTCGTTTGGACAGGAATAAACGTCCTGACCTTTCTGTGGATTTATTCAACAATTTCTGACATTTATTTTAACTGGAGACTGAAGCTTTTGGTCTAACTGTAGGCCTACTACTAGGTTTCTTTTCTACTATTCTAAATTCTAGACTAGACTAGATTTTCTTGTGCTTCTTTTATTCATGTGCACAATTAACACACATAACAAACCCGGCGATTTAGCCCATGGGCAATTCGAATACTGCATCACAGAAAATGGTGTTTAGTCTTTAGAGCTGCGTAAACAAAAATTCGCTCGCGTCAGGTACCGCACCGTAGTGCCGTAATGTCTATTGCGATTTTCCATCTGGAAAGAGCGCTGCGCACTTGAGTGATCACAGCGATCGACAAACACACCATCGTCATCGACAACAAGACAACTCAACATTTCTATTCAACTACACAATTATACAGCTCTATTACGAACAATTATTACCTCAAGCGGCTGTGATGATATATCTTTAACAGCCTTTGGGGAATAAATTCGTGCTTCGGTCTTGTAAATCGTCATATTTATGTATGTTTATCAGAACAACGAAATCACAAATCAGCTGACGGCAAAATTACATGTCCGCAAATAAAATTATCTGGCCTGGATGAATGTAGCTGAACATTCTCAGCTCAAGATAATCCAGGGTCCATAGTATGGTAGCTTCAAGACTTTATTTTTCGTATTTTTATACTTCCATCATGACATGGTGATGCATGGGTCTAAACATGATGAGACTACACAGACGATCTCGAGACACATATGCAGCACACCATCCGTAGCTCGTTCTCGGTCTCGACGTCTGAAAAATAAATTTTGGCTGGGCTGCGCCTGCGTTGCCCAAGTGGTGATGGTATATTTGGATGTGGTGCCTGGGGATGCATGGGGGGGGGGGGGGGGGACGTGGTTCGATCGTAGGATCGGCTTACACACGTAGCCACCGTGGCCGAGTGTTCGAAGGCATCGATCTGACTATATACACATGAAAGTCGGGGGTTCGATCCCCTGCCACAGCACCTCCCCCTGAGCAATCAAATTAAATATATGGAAATGCCATGTACGCATTCTTGGTAATATGTGTGCACTTTTTTAACTTGAAAAAATGTTTGTATGACATCTCTGTTCTCTAGGCTATAGGGCGGCCCATACTTTTCGACAAGAAAGAAAAAGTATTGGAAGAAGCAGCTGTTACACATAGTTGATAAAATATCATTATTATTGTGATTAGTATTATTATTATTGTGATTATTATTATTATTATTATTTTATTATTATCATTATTATTATCATCAGTCATTATTATTATCATCATTATTATTATTATTGATATCATTATTAGTAGGCCTAGTAGTAGTAGTAGTAGTAGTAGTAGTAGTAGTATCATAAAGAGTACATAGGGGACAGTGAAAAGTGTATGTGAATTGCTATATTGCTATATTGCTATATTAGGTCATGTCCCACCTCCCGTATCGGAATGCACTTTCGACGCCCCCCGATCACTATGGTAGGACATAGGAACACAGACCAGGAAAATAAATCACAATCTGATGGTCAACGAAGGGAGAGAGGGGTAGGCCTACAGAATTAAGAGTCCTAAGTTTTTATTTTGTTTAGTAAAGGCCCTATATCAGGGCCGACCGCCCCTTCCATTTGCAAGAAGCGAAAAAAAGGGATGAAGAAAAGGGAATAAATAGAAGGATTATACAAGGGGGGTCTGAGTCAACCCCCCTCCAAATATTCTGATCAATATTCTTGTTATAATGATCATAAACTACTGAAACAACACTAGAAGATAAATAAGTAAAAGCTTACATGCACTTAACTGGGGTAATCGGAAGGAACAGCAGATGAGCAAATAACATATTATATTCCGCATTACAAATATTGTCATGCCTATAGATAACTCCGTGATGACGAACCCTCAATGTCCCCTTTGCACAATAAATTACACATTACATAAGTTATGACATGTTTGTAAAGAAGTGGGTTTTAGCTGACTTTTTGGTAAATGATTTTAGATCTTTTCCTTTGGTAAATATATTTTTTTAATCGCACCAACAAAGAAACTTCATTTACAAAAAATATATATATATATATAAAAAAATTGAAAAAAAAATCAACGATTTGTGCAATTCTGACAAAAAAGATGGTAGGTGAGGGTAGAAATAGGCAAATAAAAAGCTCAACTCTAGAATAATTCGCTCGAAAGAATGCTGTAAAATTATGTAAAGACATACACAAAACAGGGGTCGTGGAGGATAAGGGGGTACTGGGGCTTTTAAAAAATGAGGACCTAATCCATGGGCGGAAATCACATAAGGTAGGGGGACCAGGGGCTGGAAAATTTGACAAGCAAAAAGAAAAGTTATCTCCCAAAATGTAAGGTGATTTTAACCGCACACAAAATTGACAAGCAAAAAAAAAAAAAAAAAAAAAGGTTTTCACGCAAACTGTAAGGTCATTTTGTCCAAAATACATGTATTATTTCCATTGTGAATGATGTATTTTTCTCCATCATAAACGACCAAAAAATAGAAGGAGAACATTTGATATTGTGTCCCCCTACTATTTTTGGCCTGTCCTCACTGGGATTTCCGCCCATGAGTCCTAATCAAACCCCTTCCACAGCCCCCGTATCAACTCTAATCATAATAATCATCTCGAAGTAATTAATCATCAGTCGTACATCGATCTAAATGTTCATCCGTGCGATAATAATCCTGAATATGTCGATTTATGTGCTTTCCAAATGAGATTTATTTTTCATTACTGTCTGTCCCGTCAATCGAGCTAGATGACAGGCAGAATCAATACGTGCCTCATCAAAACGATACTAATTAGACAACTATTGGTCCCTTGCCCTATTTAGACAGCCCATCAACCAATGTTTCTTACAACCACGTTTTATGTCTATTTAGACAGTTCATCAACCAATGTTTCTTACAATCACGTATTACGTCTCTTCTCCTTTTCATTTCCGATTGTTTTGATTGAAATTCGATTGACAAGTCAATCACTGCACTATAATAAAGCGATCTAAATCCAGGGAATTTTTGGTAATAATTCTCTGGTAAATCGTGATTATGACAGGTGGGGGCGGCATGCCCGCATCACAGCCATGACAACGATGAGATGTGACGAAATATAGGCCGAGTTCATAATAATAATTCAATGACCATTTTCGTTTATGTCTTTTGATCTCTTTTGGCATTTTTATCATGAGGTTGAGAGGCAAAACTAGTAGCGTCTAATCTTACCTTCATTGATATTGAATGTCGAATAGGTTCCATGCTATATCACCATTTGTGGCAGCTTATTCAGGGGTAAGACTTCTCATTATCTATTTATTCATTTATTTACTTATTTATTTATTCATTCATTTAGTTATATATTTATCTATTCATCATTCATCTTTTTATTTATTTTTCTATTTTTAGATATATTTAATAACAAAGTAACAATGTCTCAACTAAAGAATCAGTACATCGGGGCATGGGCGAAAATCCCAGGGGGACAAGGGGGACATGTCCCCCCTACTCAAAATAGTAGGGGGGACACAATATCAAATGCCCCCCTACTATTTGTGGTCTTTTATGATGGTAAGAAATACATCATTCAAAATCGAAACAAAACATGTATTTTAGGACGAGATGGGATGATAACCTTTTTTTTTGCTTGTCAAATTTATTTTCGTCGAAATTACCTTAAATTTTCCAGCACCTTGTCCCCCCCCCCTACCTTTTGGGAGAGATTTCCGCCCTTGCAACGGGGCAAGATTAGACCTATAGATGGGATACGATGCGGTTTCAGTTTCAATTAAACATATTGATACATTAATTTGGAAGGGCATAGGAACGGCCATACGGGGGTGGGTGCGGGGGAGGGAGGGTTGCACCCTTTAATTTTTCGAGTGGCCAGAAATTGAGGGGGATGATGGTAAAATATAAGGAATAGTGTTACCATGGTTACGATGCTTTTTACCATTTTACACAATGATGCGTTTTAGAATCGAACTGAAGCATTAAATATACAGTGCGTCCCACAAAAAACGAAACCGAGATTTAGCAATGATTTATCATAACTTAATCATGAATATACAATAGACAAATAACCTATCAATGTAAAGCTTAGAAACTCCTCTTTCATCTGATATTACTTAGATCATTCCTCATTCACGCATGAGTGAGCAAAAACAATTTGAAGAAAGGATACCAAAAACTCATTTGGCGGGGGGTATCTGAATTTCAAAAAGAAAATCACATGCCTAAAAAGTTCAATATCTGCTCTTTTATTTGATACCTTAATCACAAAAAATGGTCCAGAAGTAAAAAAGTTATGTTCCCTCGAAACAATGCTTGTATTTCCATAATTTCATTAAATAAACGTGTTTTCACCGGTTTCCCACAGAAGCTATCGCACGGTTTAATCGTCAACAAAACGTAGTGTCGAGTGAGTTTGAACGCTAGCCTGTAAAACCTCTTCATTTTATGAAATTATTGAAATTCAAGCCTTATTTCAAATAACCAGAACTTTGTTTTTTTTCTTGACCATTTTCTGAAATTGAGCTATCAAATTAAAGAGCAGATATTGAACTTTTTAAAAATGCGTTTTTCGTTTTGACACACAGATACAGCCCGCCAAATGACTTTTTGGTATCCCCTATTCAAATTGTTTTTGCTCACTCATGCGTGAATGAGAAATAATCTAAGTAATTTCAGATGACAGAAGAGATTCTAAGCTTTACAATGGTAGGTAATTTGTCTATTGTATTTGTGATTAAGTTATAATAAATCATCGCTAAATCCCGGTTTCGTTTTTTGTGGGACGCACTGTATAATGTTTTTGAAAAATATTATGGGACAATAGAAGGCAATATTTTATCCCAGACACCGGGGATTTTTTTCTTTTACAGAAAGAAACTAAATTAAAAGAGCACCTTGTATGTTAAACATATCCTGCCCGGGGAGGGGGCAAAAACACTCCTTCGACATTTTTCACGATAATTCTGAAATGCAAAAAGATTTCACCGCGAAATACATAAGAAATATAAAAAAATACATAAGAAATTTTTTTTATAGGCATATTGCCATTTTTGTCTCGCCTGCATAGCAGAGCGAGACTATAGGCGCCGCTTTTCTGACGGCGACGGCGGCGGCGGCGTCAACATCAAATCTTAACCTAAGGTTAAGTTTTTGAAATGACATCATAACTTAGAAAGTATATGAACCTAGTTCATGAAACTTGAACATAAGGTTAATCAAGTATTACTGAAGATCCTGCCTGAGTTTCAGGTCACATGACCAAGGTCAAAAGTCATTTAGGGTCAATGAACTTTGACCATGTTGGGAGAATTATTTTCAAAATCTTAACCGAAGGTTAAGTTTTTGAAATGACATCATAACTTAGAAAGTATATAGACCTAGTTCATGAAACTTGGGCATAAGGTTAATCAAGTATTAGTGAACATCCTGCTTGAGTTTCAGGTCACGTGACCAAGGTCAAAGGTCATTTAGGGTCAATGAACTTTGGTCAAGTTGGGGGTATTTGTTGAATTACTATCATAACTTTGAAAATTTATGGATCTAGTTCATGAAACTTGGACATAAGGTTAATCAAGTATTAGTGAACATCCTGCCTGAGTTTCAGGTCACATGACCAAGGTCAAAGGTCATTTAGGGTCAATGAACTTTGGCCAAGTTGGGGGTATTTGTTGAATTACCATCATAACTTTGAATGAAAGTTTATGGATCTAGTTCATAAAACTTGGACATAAGAGTAATCAAGTACCACTGAATATCCTGTGCGAGTTTCAGGTCACATGACCATGGTCAATGGTCATTTAAGGTCAATGAACTTTGGCCGTGTTGGGGGTATTTGTTAAATTACCATCCTAACTCTGAAAGTTTATGGATCTAGTTCATAAAACTTGGACATAAGAGTAATCAAGTATCACTGAAGATCCTGTACGAGTTTCAGGTCACATGACAATGGTCAAAGGTCATTAAAGGTCAATGAACTTTGGCCGTGTTGGGGGTATTTGTTGAATTACCATCCTAACTCTGAAAGTTTATGGATCTAGTTCATAAAACTTGGGATATAAGAGTAATCAAGTATCACTGAACATCCCCTGTGAGTTTCAGGTCACAAAACCAAGGTCAAAGGTCAGTTAAGTTCAATAAACTTAGGCCATGTTGGGGTAATTGTTGAATTGCCATCATAACTTTGAAAGTTTATAGATAGAGTGAATGAAATGTGGACATGGGTGTAGTTGACAAGTCTTAAGTCACCGTTCAAATGTCATTTATGGTCAATGAACGTGGTATTATGTCATTATATGAATGGTGTTTTTGTGAATGATTATTTTATAGTAGTTTTCAAAGTTAGCACTGCTGCTATATAAAATCGCGTAATGCAGTTTAAGAGTTATATTTAAAGAATTATAGGTTATATTTAAAGAATTACAGTTAAATTATCATTTTATGTATTAATTAGCATGATAAATTAATAAAAATAAATTTGAATAATTTTGGTACAATTGACAATCGAATTATGGAGATTACGTCATGGGTAGTGCATGCCAATTTTCGTCACGATCGCGCGATCAACGCCGAGAGCCGATGGGGGGGGGGGAGTAAAATAGCCCCCCACCCGCCAGGCTATTCAATTTCAAAATATCCCGGGCTATTTAGGGTTAGTACTATTAAATCATTAGCTTGCACAACAAAATGTCAGTATCTATGATTGGTCAGGGGGTATAAAAAGACCTTTAAAATGTTTTCATTTCTAGAAAATATCGCATTGAAACGCCGAACGCTGACGACGAGCTGTGATTGGCTGTCAATAAAGTTGAACAAAATTCAGCTAAAATGATTTTGTGCTTACTAAATAAAAATAGTAATATTTTATACCATTATTTTAATGGCTTTGGGCTATAATTATTGAATAAATTGAGGCCATTCTTTTTTATCTTTGGGGATTTTTATGTGTGCGCATTACACGAAATGCAGAAAAATGTTGTTTTTTGGACGTTATATCATGTACAGTAGCTGTAAATGGGACTCATTAGACTGGAATCGGTTTATTAGGTCTCTAGATAAAACGTAGAACAAGAATTCTTGAACATTTTCTGGGATATCTGGAGACAGTTTTGAAGACACTGGTTGCTCCAATTAAGGCCTATATGTTTTCATGGATAATGGGGACTGTTTGGGCTGCAATAGGAGCAATGTGGCTCCTTGCCTTAAATTATTAGTTCCTATCTAGTTTCAAAACTATTCCCTGTATAACTCTCAAAGTCCGTAGCTGGGGGGGGGGGGGGGTTCGATCGAACCACCTAAATTTTCAAAAACAAGGAAAGCTTGTCAAATTTTTCTGGAACGGCCAACAGTTTTTGCTGATAACCTTTTTTTTCTTTCTTTTGTCAATTTTTAAGCCACATTTGTACCTTAACACCCCCTAATTATAATCCCTGGCTACGCGGACAGCTCTCTTTTAGACATTGACACTACGTTGCAGCTGCAACATTTTAGGATGGCCACCCCTGGAACACTGGACAACGTCTCAAGGATTCTTGAAGACATCCAAGACACAATGGAGAAACTCCGCTCAGAGACATCATTTTTCGATGTTGCTGGGTACATCCTGAACACCTTGGGGTTTCTCATCAACGGATTCACACTGGTTGTTGTACTGGTGAAGCAAAGTTTGAGGAGACAGCACAACATCTTCACTTTTAATCTCGCATTGGCGGATTTTATGAACACAGCCTCTAATCTCTCAGATGCATTACCCACATCGGTAAGCTTTGATCGTAGTCGATTGCTCCCGTGTACATTTTTTCTTTTCTCTGATGGGAAAGACAAGTGCATCCCTATGAAATAGGCTGTTACAAAAATGAACGCCAGAAAAATTAGATTTCCTACGTAGACGACAATCTTCAGTATAACCTCTTAAGTATAACATGAATAATAGAGGGTTGTCGAGAGAGCCTTGGGGCACATCAAATAGCCCTTGAAAGAATTGCTGGTAATAATGTTTGTCTTTGACACACACTGATATAACCAATTTACATCCGTAACTTTTTAATGTCTATTATAAATTTATCACTTGAGCAAGACGATAGATATTTCGAATCTTAGATTAACGTACTCAACTGAGGCGTTTGTAACAGAGGCCATGATGGTCTAGGATTCATCAAGTAGTTAAATAAAAAAGCGGGAAATATATAGGACCACTAGAGGAAGAGAAGGATAGAGGGAAGAAAGAACAGTATAAAAAAAAGGAGATGTCTGTGACATGCAACTATATCCTTTAACATCATGAATGAGAAACAAGATTATTATGACTTCCCCTTGAGGTCATCCGGCCCCCACCCTTCGCTATCCCTGGCAAAATATAGGCCCTAACTTCAGTTAAGTAGAAACTTATTTTGATTTGAAAAAAAATTATGGTATCTAGTAATGACTTTCTTTATTTTATCATAGCGAAATCATCAAATAATCAAGGACACCTTCGTGTTTTCGTGCATGATTTCCTCCAATATTAACATCCTGTTGGTGGCGGTCTACCGATTGATCACGATATGCATCGATCCATTCCGGTCCCGGGGTATCGTCACAACCACGCGTTGTCTGATCGTCTGCGCGATCTCGTGGTGTGTGAGCTTCGCCGCTGGCTCCGTTTTCGCCGTTTTCGCCGTTTTCCCGCGCCACCACCACTTACACGGGATTTACGGAAGCGTCTTCTTGGCGAGTCTCATGGTGACCGGCCTGTGCTACCTGCTCATCTTCCGCGCGGTGACGAGCAACTCCTGCAAGGAGGCCTTGACTCGGCAACGGCTGGAGGAGAACTGGCGGCTTCTCCAGGCGTTTTCCTTGATCTACGGCCTGACTGTGTTCTGTTGGATATGGCTCTGTGCAAGTTGGCTGTCGTTGTACAACCTTCACCCCGTCCCGCTCTGGCTAAATTACATGCTCCACGCCTGCTTCTTGATAAGTCCTATCATCAACCCAGTTATATACTGGTGGCGACTGAATGAATTTCGTGCTTTGCTGCCCACGTCGAAATACTGCAAGAGAAATAAAGTGCAGCCTCTGCAGTCAGATGGGCCTATTTAGGAATATTGTCAATCCGCAGCAATAGCAAATAGTCAAATAGTTGTCGGCAAAGAAATGTTGATGGACATCTGTGAACATCCCTTTGATCGACAAGTCCTCTGTCCTACTACTTGATCGTTGTGAAATCCACTACATTGGTTCGTTTCAGAAAGCTTTTCATAAATTAAGAGCGACTTTAAAAACGACTGGTGAACCTTTCTTACGCGCTAAACCATCGCCAATGGTGTATACAATTTACCAAAAGAAGGATCACCGGACGTTCTTAAAGTCGCTCTTGTCTTTCGAACCACTTTAGTAAACACCCACCTGGTGGGTGTTTTATGAAGCTGTTCGTAAGTTAAGAGCGACTTTAAGAACGACTGGTGAACCTTTCCTACGCGCTTAACCATCGCCAATGGTGTATACAAATTTACCAAAAGAATAATCACCGGACGTTCTCAACGTCGCTCTTATCTCTCGAACCGCTTTATATGAAACACCCACCAGGAACCGTTGAAGATACATTAGGGACCAATCTCTTTGCGGAGAACTGTACATCTTTATAGACTACTTTAATAACTCCAGGATCCCGTAACAAAAAGGTTAGCGATTGATCGTACTCTTGATTTTCACGATTGATTGTACATTGTAGTCAATGGAATCAATCGAAGAAAAATGTTCTACGATCATTGCTAAGTTTTGTGTTACAGGCCCCTGGAGTAAGGTAAAATTCACTCGAAAAACAATGGCCCCTCGTCTCACCTTGATGGGAAGAGTGATATTACACAAAGGCATGGGTGTCGATCACGGGGGGGATGGGGGGGATATATCCCCCCAATATTTCAAGTGGGGGGGATGGCCTGTATTATCATCCCCCCCCCAATAATTTAGGGTAGAAAAATTATAATAATGATGATGAAAAAATTAAAAGTTTGATCATGATAATTATAGTGATGATTATGTCATCAATCAGTTTGTTTCCTTCGCAATTTGTGTATATTGTTATTAATTAAAAACATTCTTTTTCAGGACTATTAAACAGATGGGTGGAGGTTCAGGATGAAAAGAGTGAAATGTTTTTGTATATGATATTTTTAACACATGACATAAAAGGACCCCAACGAAAAACAACTTTTGTTGATAGGGTGTTCCATCCCACCAGTGGTGAAAAAAATAATTTTAATACATCAATTAATTCAAAAGGGTGGACAATAAACGGGAGTAAAAGGGTGGCAAGATAAATCGTCTAAGGAATGACCATATAGCTATTACATACAGTAATAGCTCTATGGAATGACGGTAAGCCCGATGGCGCACGAGAAGCCACATAGTTTGTAATTTGTGCTAGTCTTAATTGGTCCGAATCTGCATGTTATCATCATGCATGCATTAAGAAAAAAGATATTGCCAGTCGGGTTAGATTTAAGAGAGACATTGTATACACAGAGGCGTCGATTCGGGGGGGGGGGCGATCACCCCACCAATGAAAATATTTGGGGGGAACATATCGTTTTGCCACCTCCCAATAATTCCGCATGTGCAACTAAAAAATAAGATTGTAATGCTACACTGAAACCAGCAAGCGAGATTGAGATACCAACTCGATTTTGATTTAAAATCGTGCTCAAAATGTCTGCTTTTCAGATTGGAATATAAAAATTTTCAGCTCGCGCTTCGCGCTTGCATCATTTCTGTACCAAAACCCTATACTTTTCATGATTAAATAGGTGAATAGAATGTCCCGCTTTCAGTTCTATACCTCAAAAGAATTCCCGCTTCGATTTGCAATAATCTTTTGATGGATATATATATCTTGTTCTTTATTAAAAGCGTCCATTAAACTGTCTTTTTTTTTCCAGATCGAAATATCAAAATTTTCAGCTGGCGCTTTGCGCTCGCATCTATTGTTCTTCTAGATACCCATCTTAATCATTGGTACCAAAAATGCTTAGAATATCAAGCTTTCACGTCAGAATATAAAGAAATTTTTAGCTCGCTCTCTAGTGAGATTCATGTATTTATGCTCCTCATGAGTTACTACAAACAAACCTAAACTAAAAGGTACATTTTTCCTGTTGTCGTGTCATACTAAAAAAATTCAGCTCGCGCTTCGCGCTCGCATTGTTGGTGACGGTAAGATATGTGTCTATTTCTCATGAGTCATATATATATGTATGCATATATATATATAATATAGGCCTAGTGTGTGGGTGAGTTTGTTCGTTTTGTATGATCGAGCGCCTTTGGAACGTTGATTCATGATTCCCCCCCCCCCCCAATCTGAAAAATGGATCGACGCCCCTGTGTATACATCATGCTCAGTAAACAGATCACTATGCACATGGTCCAGACAATTTTTGTCATTTTTTTCTTTCGTATGAGTTTAGAATAGGCTTACTTGTAACACAAATTGAATTTTCAAAAAAAATTATATAAGTACAGTACACTACAACAATGAAGGAGTTTCCAAGAACACCATGCATATCAATTACTCCAAAATGTCCTAACTTGTGATTTTAGTGGGGGTAATGTTGAAAGATCCCCATCCACAAGAACTTTTGTGTGAATCATCCCCCCCAACCAAGAATACCGATCGACACCCATGCACAAAGGTCGGCGATTAATGCTAAATGAAATGACCTATCAATATCACCGTTACAGGCGCGTTTTGCTCAGTAGACCGACTATATCATAATCGTTCTTTCAAAATAAACGATTAATCGCTAACCTTTGTGTTATACGGGACCCAGAATAGCTAGAGAGCAGAAAAAAAAATGTTTAAGCTCTGGGTGCACAACATGTTATCTTGAATGTCTTTACATCTTGTGTAAATATTTTAATTATTTCATTAAAACATCACAAGCAATAATAATAGATTTTTTTCTTCTTCTTGAATTACCGTATCATTACATTCCCTTAACAACAGCAAGAACTGAAGACCAATAATGTCATCTAATATTATCGAAAGATGTAAACTTAAGCACTGTTTTAGAAAAAAATTCTTCAACGAAACTGATAATTTAGGAAATGTTATTTCCTAGTCATGATCATCCTTAATTGTTATTCAATATCGTTGATGTGATTTTAAAATTTACTACTTTGTACATGTATAGTATTGGAAATAATTAAATCGAACTCAACTGGGATTGATTTCAAATTATGTAGTTAGCAGATTGAAGTTTAGAAAATCTCACCTTGAGCTTAATTTGAGTATACCATAACTCTGTGACGAGACAAGCACCTGGGCCCCGTCTTTACAAAGAGTTACGATTGATCCAATCAATCGTAATTCTATGGAAATCCATCAGTGTCATTATTTTTTCTACAATTTTTTTTCGAAATTTCCTTTGTAAACAAAGGCAAACACACCAAATTGTCAAGAAAAAAATGAATTAATGTAATTTACGTCATATCTAGAAAACATTTTGAACATTCATGCGTTTTAGATGTTGACGTTGCTGGCCGTCCATAGTTGTGATTGATCGGATCAATCGCAACTCTTTGTAAGACGGGCCCCAGGTTTGTTCATGATCTGGAATAAGGGACATTTATTACTTTCCAATCTCAGATTTCTATCGTTTTTCTTTCACGGCGCAATTCATAACTGGAGAACAAATAATGATATCCCTCATTTCGTGAGAAGTCAATCATGTTTTGAAATATTCGATAAAACTTCTTTTATTCACACGTCATGTTCAGGCCAAGCAAGTATTGAAGAAATTGCCTTCAAAAGCTTCAGAATCTTAAAAAAATCATTAATGTGCGGAGATGGTATCGATTTCTTGAATGACAGACATATTTTGTTGCCATGGTTTCAGATCGCACAAAGAAATAACCTACAATATAATGTGAGTTTATCTTTTGATGCCTGATTCAAAATGGTTCCAAGATCATTCGACATTTTAGAGTTTCTCCATTATACCATCAAGGGAAAGGTTATTGCGGAAATAACAAGCACCATAGTTAAATATCAGACTCACTATAGCGAGGCAGTGCACTGCAAAAACTCCGGTGATGATTTAACACCAGCCCGGAAATCTATATATGAAGAGTTTAGTTGCAAAGGGGGTTAGGTCCACTTTGGACCATTCCGAGAAAACCATGTTTTTTATTCTCACTTATTGCAATATTCTTATGAGAAACTAAATTGTCATAATGTACTACCCTATCATGTGAACATATAATTGGGTATAAAAGAAATCTACCTGTCGTCAGAGAAGTGTTATACAACACCAGTTTCGTTTTGGTCTTACACCAGATAGGTGTTTATACAACACCAATTAGTATTAAAACAGCATCGGTTTGATTCCAAACTGGTGTTGTTTCAATACTTCTCTGGTGCGGACATATATAGATTCCGGGCTGGTGTTAAATCAACACCGGAGTGTTTGCAGTGTGGATAAATTTATCGGGTACCCTATTTGTATAATCAACAACCAAAAAAGATATCTGCAAACATGATTTGAAGAGGGTGCATGGCAACATAACCTTATAGCAGAATTTCAAGCTAACGAAAACGGGGCGAAATGGGGCGGGGCCTGAGTTGACCGGCTGCAAACCCTATAAATTCCAAGGACTTAAAATAGATCTAGATCGGCTGTGAATAGTGACCAGCCGAAGTTTGAATTTATTTAAATCTTAAGGATTAACTTTTAAATCTCAAAGGATTTAAATTCAAATCTTTAAGATTTATATTTAAATCAACAAGGTTTAAATCTAAATCTAATATTCGGCTGGTTCTATTCACAGCCGATCTGGATTTATTTTTGAATCCTTGGAATTTAGAGTGTATTTTGGAGAAAGTACAATTTATGAAAACAGCATAAAATACATCAATAACTAAATTATGTCTACAAGAGAAGGCAAAAAGTGCGAAAACCTCATAAAGTTCTACATGTATAATAGGTAATGTAATTTATTTTAATGATTGACCGACAACAGTATAAATAAAGCGCATATGGGTACTTGGATATACCTTGTTTATATTTTCAGTATAAAAAGTGACCAAGCATAAAGTATACTGAGCGCCAATTAGTGTATATATATATATATATATATATATCAAAATGGAGTAACAATAGACAATATTCATTCATAACGGTCTTCTCCCGACAGGATAATGAGAGTGACTTGGCCTACTGCATGCGTAAATGAAATTAAGAACACGAACTTATTCAAGAACGTTTATACTTTTTTTTTACCAATAATTCTTTTACCGTTAGATTGACATGCAATTACATGGGGTTTTCGTACTTTTTGCCGCCTCCTTTCGACAC
Source organism: Lytechinus pictus (assembly GCF_037042905.1). Classification (NCBI taxonomy): domain Eukaryota; kingdom Metazoa; phylum Echinodermata; class Echinoidea; order Temnopleuroida; family Toxopneustidae; genus Lytechinus; species Lytechinus pictus. The sequence goes on from NC_087260.1 coordinate 10,905,675, forward strand.
ACTTTCGTCACATCTTTATTGCTGTTTTTCATTGCTGTTTTCCACGCTTTAATAAAATTGATGGTTTTAAACGATATATTTGCATGTGTTTTTGTGTAAAATTCCAACGTCCCTGATTTTTGTTGGAAATAATTATTACGAAACGGAAACTAAAAAGAGGGAAATATCATGCATAGAAAGGAAAAGTAAGAAAGAAGAGGGGTTTTCCGGAAGATGAGGTAAAGAGGTTTTGCTCGGAAACCGAATCCCTGTTCATTGAGAATAAAACTGATGTCTAGGTCGTCTTGCCACTGTCATTGTTGAGCCTATAGATGTATGTTGACGCCCTCTACGTTCGTTGGTTGTGTATAACTGATGATCTAACTTAGATCTGAATGTATTTGGAACATTTGCAACAGTACTGACTTGCTGCTTCTATGATAAAACGATTCTGATTGTAGTGGATATTTACGTATCTGAAATCGATTTTTGTTAACAACAAAAAAATGGTCACCACCACGGCAACGCGACGGCGTAATTTTTTTAGTTTGTTATATTACAGTCAGACCGCAGGTCCCTATGCTAATGAACAAATAGGCCAAATTCATCCAAATCCTCTCGTGGCTGAATCCTCCTTCCTGCAAAATCTCGCCAATCATGAGATTTTCTTTCTCGTAGAATTTTCGTATTTTATCCTCTAGTCATATTAAACATCATTGCATCATTAAAAAGAATAATTGTTACTCTTTTATATTTGTCATTTGTTTTGTATAAAATATTTTGATAAATAAGTGAATTCAGGCCTGAAGTTGTGCCTCAAAACTGAATTTTCTTAATCTGTTTTGTTTTTGCAAATTGAGCAAAACTCTATGATATCTATGTCACTACAAATCTGAAAATTTGTACTTTTGGTTCGCATCAAGCTCATAATATGCTAAACCTCTCTAGTTATGAATATCACTTGGATGAAAGAAGCTATTATTGAGGACCTGCATCATGCATGCTTAATGACTGGCTACGCCCGCTGTGGATATTTTTTCTAATGATTCTCTCTTGCCGAAAGCAGTAATAAAACCAACAATCTCTGATGTATTTTGCGCAAATCATCGACCGCATCAAAAAATCAAAAGCAGACACGTAATACGTTTTTCTAATGTAATAAAATTTTAATCGCTGTTATGATATATAATTTTCACCCTCATTTTGGTATTATCGTTGCCAACACAAGAATCACAATAATCACTATCACCATCCAATCACCATTATCAAATAATTTGATTTGATTTGATTTTCTTCTGCATTTATATCATTCGTATAATGTATTTTTCCAACATATAACATAATATATTAAAAACAGACTGTTTTGGCATGAATAATGTGGAAAAATAGAAATATAATATTGGTAATAATATATAATATTTAGATAAACAAGTACATTATGGCATTTTAATGTTTCGCTGATTTTTCACAAAACAGTAATATGCACAACTCAGTGATATGCAAATCAGAGCATCAATGATGTCCCTCATTCACTATTTCTTTTGTTATTTTTCATTGTTTGAATTATACAATATTTCAATTTTTACAGATTTGACAATAATGCCCAACGTGACTGAACCACAGAATATTAAAACAGTGGTAACTTAATGTTCAGGCGGATAAGATTTGCTTTACATGACAATGCGGAGAAAATTAGAATATTTCATATATCATATATTGAAATAAAAAAAATTGTGAGCGGATGATGTCATCAGTCCAAATAATTTGCATACCGAACATGCAGGATATGCATATAATTGTTTTGTGAAATAAAGCGAAACTTTGAATGTCATAACTTTATTAGTTTACATCCGATTTTGAGGAAATTTTCATTGTCATGCACCCATGCTTGTTAGATTTTTCCCTTTTTATTTGAATAAACAATGTTGGGATGGACTTGTCCTTTAAAGTGTAGAATAATCTCAAGGCCCTGGTGCTGATGTAAATTTAAAAAGAAAAAAAAAACGTTTTCTCTACAAAATGGAGGTCAAATTGGTTCCGAAATATTTGAGAAGCAAAAAAAAAACATAAAAAAGGGGGGTCACTTCAAAATGAAGGTAATTTTCCGTACATTTTATTTTCATTTTTACACATCTTTCAGAATACCTGGGGTGCTGCCTATAGAGAATAATACACGCAGTACCCTAAGGATTTTTTTTTTTTTTTGGGGGGGGGGTGCTTCAGCAGCACCCCCGCTTCCCAGGGCCATGGCTAATTTATTCTGTATTATTATAAGTTAAATGTATTTTAAAAGGTGTATTTGAAGACTAGTTATTTATAACACACAGTTCGATCCCCTTAAAAAATGCTGTAAAATTTCATGAGATCCCTAAAAGGAAAAAATCGTGCGAGGGAGCAAAGTGACCGAGCTCTAGAAATTGGTGATATCTTGATCCCTCGAAAAAACTCAATCTATAATGCATTTTACTTGTGTACTATAATTATTCCCCTATTCATTTCATCTCTTTCGCGCAACCCCCTAATTGCTGCGCTTGAGTGGGATTTTTTAGAATTATTTTTTTTCACCTGTAAAAATACTACAACGCTAGACACCGACCATGCCTACAAAAATATATTTTTACAACTACTACGGAGGCATGAAATCATGCTTCCCTGATCATGCGAGGAAGCAAAGCGACCGAGCGTCAGAATAATACTGCCATTGCGACCAGTTTACTCTGTTATTCAAATGAACTTATCTTCTAATGCCTACATTTCTTCTCCCTCTTCTCCATCTACTGTATGTTTCTTTTCTACTCTTAACTTTCTTAATTATATGCAATTACATATGATGTCATTACAGTACGTAACTTGTTATTTATTTGTATCTGGCGACCCCAACTCAAGCTCTGCTTTCCGGGGTTTCGCCTCCTTCAAAATTGTGTCGAAATATATACTGTATTCGTTACTATGTCAAATATTATTTTGTATCTGTTTGAAGGAAATAAATGTGATTTTCAATCAATTCAATCATTCGAAGTATGTTATGAATAGTTTTGATGCATTAACACCGTAATGGAGGGGGGGGGGGCGCACAATCCTCTAAATGTATCACTTTGCTTTACTTTCTCTTTCCCTTCTCTCTCTCTCTCTCTCTCCCCCCCCCCCCCCTCCGTTTTTTCTCCTTTTTTGCGCCAGCTCAAAGTGTCGCCCGGGGTACTCCCACCCCCACACACACCTCCTGTATATTATGTCACTGCATGGTCTTCACCAGCAGCACCATATTAAGACAATCATAACTACCATCATCATCATCGTTGTCATTATCACCATCAGGGTCCCGTTACACAAAGGTTAGCAATTGATCGTATGCTTGATTTTCACGACTGATTGTACATTGTACTCGATGGAATCAATCGTAGAAAAATGTTCTACGATCATTGCTAAGCTTTGTGTTACGGGCCCCAGTACTATCTCTTTCTTCGACAATGGGTGTACCTCCTGAAAATTTTTATGAAACAGAATATCAGTTCTAAATAAAATACCTAGAATTTACTATTCATGAGATTTCGATACTCGATCCGAATGGAATTGGCGGGAAATGAATCTACATAAAAATTGCTTTATTAAGGTCAAATCGACATAAGATGGAATTAAAACCGATGGATTGCCGTGTTATATCCAGTTTGACAGTTCGAACAAACTGATCAAGAGAAATAAAAGAAAACCCCGCCTATATTCCACGATCAAACTGAATCTCATTATCTTCTTCTCCTTTTTCCAATTTATATCCTCGGAAATGATATAAGACCGGAATAATCACCGGAATGCGTGTCAATTTCCATGCATTTTGGCCGTACCTATAGCCTCTTCAACATCTGTACTGGCGAGGTTGCCATGGTAACAAAATAAACCTGTAAATTGAGCTCAGTTATGAAACAGCAAGCACGTGTACAGACCTTATGTTGTATTTTAATGATTGTATTAGGGAGTGGTACTTTTAATCCGGTATTTGATTGAATTTCGCGTATTGAATTGCAATAAGCGAAATAATGTCCCCCCCCCCCCCAATTTACAGACCATTACTTCTATATCTTGTTTTACTTTTTGATTCATAATGTAGACACTTGTCAATAAAACTTTTCAAAACACCGTAATTGATAAAAGGTTCTGTTTGTTTCTACAGAAGTTTACCATGGTTACAAGCGACGTAACAGATTCCATATAAAATCATGATCACAAACACATGTATATTTGTAAAAACGCAAACGCGTAGTACATAATACATTTCTATTTAAAAAAAATTGTAACCATGTAAAATTTCAAATGATTTCCCAAAGTATTGCCTCATGAGGGCTAAGATATTTTGTAGACTATAATATGGTTTTTATTAATTTATTTATTTTGTTACTGGGTGAGTTTGGATCCATAATTATACGCCTCTTTACACTAATCTCTAATAGTACTACATGTGTCATAAGATTTTTTTTTTACTTGTTTCTTCTAAAGATGAACACTTTTGCAATATGTGTTGTGTAAAAAAGTTATATATTCGTGTTAACTTTGTTTTAAATAATTTTACGATATATAGCGCAAAGATGACGATTTGCAAACCAAGCGATGGATCGCAGCTTTTTAAAATAAAATCACACGTTGAAATATCGATTAATCAAATGCATTTTGTTGACAGAAGGAGAAGATGGCTAAATGTCAAGTAAACCCCAGAAAAATGTTGATTTGAATCAATAGAGAAAAATCAAACAAGAATAACGCTCTGAGAGTTTCATCAAAATCGGATGTAAAATAAGAAAACACAACAGTTATATGCACAACTCAGTCTCGGTGATATGCAAATGAGAGAATCCTCCACTCACTATTTCTTTTGTTTTATATTGTTTGAATAATACAATATTTAATTTTTTTACGATAAGAACCAACTTGACTGAACCATAAAATGTTAAAACAACGGGAATTCCACATGTTAAGGGGAAAAGAAAACTCTGTTTCACTGGAGAATGAGGAGAAAATTAGAATATTTCATGTAATAAAAATACAAAAGAAATATAGTGAGAAATGATGTCATCAGTCACCTCATTTGCATACCGACCAGGATGTGCGGATGTGCATGCAACTTTTTGGGAAATTAAGCGAAACTTTAAAATGTCATAACTTTCTACATTCGATTTTGATGAATTGTTCAGTATTATCCTTATTGGATATTTCTCTTTTCATTGAAATCAACTTTTTTGCTGGGGTGGACTTGTCCTTAAAAAAAGAATGAAAAATTGAATTGAATTGAATATTTGATGTCCATTGAGGAAAATCATAGCACATCGAAAGACAGGTAGATGAGAAGAAGAAAATAACAAAACAAAAACAACAAGAGGAAACATTGACAACATCAAATACAACTTATTTAACCAATAATAATGAATCGCAGCTTTAAAAACACACACACACACATCCCCCACCCACAACCTCACAGCCCAACACACATTCAAAGGCGTTTCGTTGACGAGAGGAGAAGATGATTGAAAAGGAAGAAGACAGATAGATGAGAGGAAGAAAACAATAAAAAAAGAATAAAACAACAACAACAACAAAGGTAGCACATCAGCAAGAGTGTCAATATTATTACCAACATCGTCGTAAACATCCCAAGGAAGAGAAGAGGAATAAAAGGGAAGAAAGAGGCAGACAGAGGAGAAAGGAGAATAAACAACAACTAATAGGAAAACAGCAGCACCATCACCATCTATAACGACAGTATTATGAATATTTGAAAGAGGAGAATGTGAATAAAATGGAAGAAAGAGAGAGATAGAGGGGAAAAAAGAAACAACATCAACTAAACAGGCCACAGCATCCTAAATTGTTCCAAGGGGAGCAATATGCTTTTATTGAGCGTGTTATATAGCCTGTATAAATGAAACCGAATAAATGAATATCTAAACAGCTAAATAACAATTTAACGCTGACAAGAGCAAGGACGTTTACTGCGTCAAAATGTAATAAAATAAAACAAATTAGCAACTTGCGCAGATCAACCAAACTCTATCATCATGATCACTGAAGGGGGGGGGGGGGGCGCGATCGCTTCGCTCGTGCAATCAGAACCGGCATCGCGACGCCAAATTACTTTTTACGAGACAATGTCATGCCAAAAAATTTGTGTACAAAGTCTAAGGGAGACGAAATTCATTTTATTTTTCGTTCTCTAATCGGTCTGCTTAATTAATTTGGGGTTTATTTTAGTTGTTAAATGGTTTGTAATAATTTCCATTGACAAAAAAACAATTAAAAAAACAGCGAAATACATAAGAAATTCTAAAAGCAAAGAAATCGGGAAAATTGACTCTCGCAATTTTTCTCTGTGGATGACATCTCGAAAAAAGAGAAAATTTGAAGTAAAATTGGGTGTTGAATATGCAAATAATGTTTTCCACGAACAATTTTCATATTCTATTCATAACAGTGTTGAAGTCAAGGCTCAAAACCTCCAACGCCAAGGCCAAGGCTTTAATACCCAAGGCGAAGGCTTCAATACCAAAGGCCAAGGTATGGAAACCCAAGGCCAAGGCCAAGGCATTTCAAACTTACGATATACAGAACAATGGGCTAACATTGCTCAATAGGCGGCAGACATCACACATGGCAAAATGTATGTGAGCGAGCGTACTGAGCCAGAAAAAAATTCACCCTTGTACATTTAAAACAAAAATAATTTCACGATAGATTTAGACATTATATTAAAATAATAATATAGTTACCTTTGTACATTTAATACATAATTTTTCTAGGCGATTTACATTGCAATAATTATTATTACCACGGTCATCTGATCCTGGCATTCTCAAAGTATGTTTTTCTTTACTCCCTGAGACAGGGGCGGCAGAACCCATTTTTATTTCGGGGGGGGGGGGTCAAAGCCAAAAAGGCACTTATATATCAAAATGGGCATTTTGGTGCAAACAGATACATGTATTTTCAAAATGAGATTATCAACTGCATGAAGTAGTTGTGTGTTTTGTAGAAATCAAATTGAGCAAAACCTTTTTAAAGGGATTTCTAATTGATAAGATAGATACTTTGATTTAGGTTTTACTTCTCAGCGAGAAAGCGTAGCGAGCAAGCTGTTTTGAAAAGAAAATCAATTCTGAAGTTGTAAAACTCGATTTTTTGTCAATTATGGGGCTAATCACTGTTAAATCACTAAATCATTGTTGCGTGATGTTGCCAGCGCGAACCACGAGCTCAAACTTCTGGACATGTTGTGTAATAAGACATTAAAATTAAATATTCCGAGCTGTTTTTGTAGTCATGAAAAAGATGTGTATCTAACTAAAGAAACAACGCGAGCGCAAAGCGAAATTTTTAATATACTGACCAGAAAAGGATGCAATTAAGGACTGCATTTTCCTAACTCACCAATCAAAGTAATGCGAACGCAAAGCGCGAGCTAAAAAAATTGTGATATTCCAACCTAAAAACTGGACATTCTAAGCATTTTTTTGTGTGTAAATGGGAATAAAATGAGTACATTAATTGATGCGAGTGCAGAAAGCGAGCCAAAAATTTGAGATATTCCAACCAGAAAACAACATTCTATACATTTTTGTAACCATGAACAGGATTAGTACTGTACTAAACATTAATTGATGTAAGCACGATTCAAATTTTGTGATTTTCGAACCTAAAATGTATTATGTTTACTATTAAAGAAGGTATTTTTTTTTCGAAAAAAAGGGCATATTTCATTTGGAAAAAAAAGGCATTTTCGACTTTGGAAAAAGAGGCATTTTTTCCTACAGGGAATTTTTTTGGGGAGGCAAGATAGCACAGAGCGCAAGCAGAAATTTTCAAATGCTGACCTGAAAATGAGTCATTTTTAGGACTCTTGCCAGTTTTTCATGTTTTTTTCTGCTTACAACCACTTTTAAATTTCAATTCTCATTTCTTGTATCTTCTACACCTATTTTACCTCAAAACCAGAATAAAGAATACTAACAAAATAAAATTATATTCAAAATGATATAAAATAAACGGGGCACACCACATACCCTTAGTTGCTGGGGTTTTTTTTTTGTGGGGGGGGGGTAAATCTTGATTATTTCTTGAAACATTTAATCAATTATTAATAATTATTAATAATATTAATAATTGTTAGTTATATAAGTTATATATTATTATTTTTATTAATTATTATTTCTTGAAACCATATTGACACAAAAACAAATACGGTATTTCCTTGAAACTGTAGAGAAATGAAATTCACTGTCGAACCATATGATTAAAAAAGAAGTAAACATTTTTTCCTTTGTTTTGTCAGTCTGAGACACTAGACCCAAAACGAATTGTATACAATTTAGAAAAGATGTACTGCCTATCATTATTAACTCATTTTGCTGTATGTCCTGCCTAACCAGCCACCCCCATCTTTCTTACGCCCTTACATGTTTCTCCCCCTTCTCGTCTCTCTCTCTCTCTCTCTCTTCCCATTCCTCTTTCTCGTCTGTTTAAAAATGCATCAGAACCCCCCCCCAAAAAAAAAAAAAAGAGAGAGAGAGAGAGAGAGAAGAAGAAGTTCCACCACCAAGAATAAACTTAGAATAGGGGGATAAAGGAAAGGAAAAGGTTGAGTAAATGTGATATTATTTTCTAAACATATTGTCACAATCTATCAAAAAAATTGCTTTTCTTATAGCAAGAGGGTGAAAATTTTGGTTCGCTCGCTCGCTTCAATCGCTTTCAAAGTTTTTTGGCAGAAATTTTGTTCTATATGCCATGCTTGGCCCCTCAAAATTTCTGGCTCATCATGCCATTGACATAGCCCATTTGGATATTACAAATTTGAAGACTGTGTTCAAGCTTACCAAATCTTTTCAGAATATCATTAAGACTTAAAACATTCTTGTTGGCCAAAGAAAATAATTCAAGGAAAATCCAATTGGAATAGAAATCAACCTTGTTATAAATCGTTCTTTAGAGTTAGCTATGTTTAAAGTATGAAAATTGTTGTCAAAATTGCAGTAAGATCTGTCAGAATTATTCCTGTCATCAAAGCACTATAATCTTGATCATAATCATTATTACTGTCATTATTATCATTATTATTACTATTGTCATTATCATCATTAGTCATGATTACAGCACATTACCAATAAATAATGTTATTTTTCATCACTGCTGTTTTCTTTGTTACATATGTGATGATAATTCTTGATAATGATGATTTAATAATTACAATTGATGACACTGCTAGTACACTTACTACTGCTGCTGCTACTGTTACTGGTGACTGGTACGATTGACCATTAGTGTCATTAAATACACATAACAATTGAAACATTTATATTACTTATATAAAAATAAATGAAAGTACAAAATACAAAATGCCTTGAAAAAGCCTTGGAAATGCCTTGAAATTTCAAGGCTCAAAATCCTCAAGGCCAAGGCCCTCTCAAGGCCAAGGCTTTGAAAAAATAGGCCTTAAGGCGCCTTAAGGCCAAGGACGAGCATCAAGGCACTACAACACTGATTCATAATAGATACAAATTAATTATCTTCAGAATTTTTAATTATAATGGCTTGTAGTTTATATAAGGATTGTGCATGCCAAATTTCGGCGATTACGAAAGGTGTACCACAAGGTTCTTTATGCTGGGACCGCTGTTGTTCATCATTTTTATAAATTAAATAAATTGTGCTTTTGATGAGTGCAAAGTTCATCTTTATGCAGATGACACGGTTTATTCATTATTCGCATAAAAATCCTGAAGTTTTGGGAAATGTCCTTAATAAAGAGTTTAAAGGTCTGGTAACATGGATGAATAATAATAATTTAAAGATCAATTACGACAAAAGTGTATGCATGTTACTTGGAACAGGCAACATGCTTAAAAACATTCTCTTTTGAATGTAAAAATTAAAGATCAGCAGCTGTCTCAAGTAAATAGCTTTAAATATCTTGGTATTCATGTAGATGATAAATTACGACGGGATGTACACATCGAAAAGATGTGTAGCAAGATTATTAAAATGGTCAGTTATTTAAGGTAGATTAAGACAGTATGTGAACATGTCTGAACTTAAATTGATATACAGTGCGTATCAAAAAAAAGTTTACACTTAGAAAAAATCCTGTAAAATTATATATTTGTAATATCCTGAAGATTTTTCCACATTTTAACATTGGTACAGATCCATTTAAGCAAATGACGATATAACTGTCGAAAAATATTTCCGCTTGAGTGAGCACCACTTACTTTTGAAAAGTTAGTGAAAAATGATTTGCGCAGAACTTTGAAATAGTTTTGCGAATAAAAGAAGACCTTAATCATGAAGAACACGTAGAATTTAGCTAGTAAAATTGATTTGACGATATCTTTTACCTTTTTTACCTTGTTTTCTTGCCCAAAACAGTTTGAAGAGTGCACTGCGACCAACCCCACTCCCCCACACACCGAGGCCATCGTGACGATATTTGCTTTACACTGAGCTGTGATTTACATGAAATGGCTTAGGCTTGATTTTCATTTTGTTAATCATTGTCAAGCTTCGGAAAAGTGTGGTGAAACAAGTATTGAATGAAAAATGAAATGTAAACCCACTTTAAATGATACAAACTTAGTGAAAAAATGCTGGAGATGTCTGATATAAACTTTTGTTCAGATTCAGTTATGTCCTCAGAGCCAGCTGGCACAAAAAAGGGTAAAGGTTGTGCTTACTAAGTGTTGAAATTTCAATTTGGGTGGCAAAATCGTTACAAAATGCTTGAATGTATCCGTTTTATTTCAATTGACTAAAAGTGCAAGGGAAATGTATGAAAAATGTTTCGCAGGGTAAGTTTGATCTCGCCCTTTCCCCTTTACACAGCGTGAAAACGAGCATTTCTGCGCAAACAGATTTCTGCGAGCTTTACAAAAATGGACAGTGCTCACTCAAGTGTAACATTCTGTCAAAACTTTTACTTTCATTAGAAAGATGAGACCCAAACCCAAGATTATATGTGAAAAAATTACCCACATGTTGTATATTTTTTAATTCCCAGGGCTTTTTCAAAGTGTAAACTTTTTTTTTATACGCACTGTATAAATCTATCTTATTACCCCATTTTCATTATGGAGATGTAATTTGGCAGTCTATCAGCAAAAATTGTTTATCACAACTGCAGAAAATCCAAAACAGGGCTGGACGGATAATAACCAATGTTAACCCATACTCTCATACTTCTACCATGTAATAGGTCCATGCTTCTACGAACCAAATTCACAGCCGCCTTGACTGGCAAACTTTATTTGACAGGCAAAAAATTCATCTCCTACTCTTCACTTATAAAGTATTAAATAACTTGACCCCAGAATATTTGTAAGACATATTCGGTTTTAAGTCTCTTCAATATTCCCTTCGAAATGTTAACATGCTTACATTACCTAAACCAAATTCAGATAATTGTAAAAGAACATTCGTGTACGAGCTTCCTCAGAATTTAATAAATTACCCACTAATCTACGTCAACTTCCCACTCTCACTAACTTTTTAGAAATCACCTTCATGAACTTTACACCCTATATATATTTCTTTTTATATATGTTTTATTTTAGTTTTGTTCTGTAATTCGTTATATCATTATCAATGGATTTTATTTCATGTTATGATTTGTCATATGGTCTTATACATATACATTGCACTGGCCCCATGGAAGAACAGCAGCAACAATTATAGTTCAAGATTCAAGATTCAAGAAGTTTATTTCATTTCCATGACAAATATAAATCAAATACAGATACAAATCAAAGTACGAGTACAAAATCAATTTTACCTTAGCATAATTATATAACAAAGCTTGTATGAACAGTAAAAAAACGTGTATGGAAATGGTAATGAGGGGATCCACTAAAAAGCATTGCTTGTAGAGCGTGGATCCCCTATATAGCGACTTGAATAAATAATTCATATTAAGCAATTGAGAAAAGGCAAAGTAGTAAATATAAACTAAATGTGGAAATTCATTCGATTGTACAAATATACAATATTATAAAATGGGAAAGTAAAATGTGATAAATATAATAGGAAAACTATTTAAGAGAAAAAAGGAAATGATAGCAAAAAATTGAAATAAGGTGACAGAAGTACTGGACGACATGCATTATCAAAGACACACACACAGACACACGAAACAAAGAAAAAATACAGTGACATATTAGAGGGTGGAGGAGAGAGAGAAGAATTAGGCTGACCGATAGAGAGGGAGAGGGGGGGGGAGAGAGAACAAAGTTCGTACTAACATGGATCAACGAGAGCGCTACATACATGGTCATGATAAGGAAAATTTAGTGTGAGATACAAGATATTCAGGACCTACAAACAAATCAACTTCGTTCGTAATATAGTAACAAAAATGCTTTAAATTTTCTCTTGAAGGAGTTGATGGAGGGGGCCTGTTGAATATCTTTGTGTAGAGAGTTCCAAAATTTGGGGGCTGTAAAAATGAAAGTACTTTGATCAAAAATAGTTCTTAGCATTGGCAGATGAAAGTGATCGCCATGTCTGCATGGTAGGATATGTATGATAACTATAATTTTGAAGAAACATATCCTGGAATACGGAGGGAACCATGTCGTTTTTATAGTTGTACATAAACTGTCCAAGTTGAAATAAGTACAAGTCTTGGATTTTAAACAAATTATATTCGAGGAATAGCGGATCAGTGTGAGAACGGGGATGTGAAAATGAAATAATACGAAGAGCTTTCTTTTGTAGTAGTAATATTCTGTTTAGTAAATTTTGGTGTGTATTACCCAAAACCAGGATTTCATAGTTGAGATATGGTAATATAAAATAAGAATGTAGAGTTAGTAGAGAGGTAACAGGAATAAATGTTTTTTAACATATTTATGATGCCTATATTACGAGAGATTGTTTTGCAAATATTGTCAATGTGACATTTCCAGGAGAGTTTGTTATCTACATGGACACCCAAGAATTTGATTGACGGGATACTTTCCAGCTGAATATCTTCAATACAAATATCAAGAGGCAACGAATCTATAGTATTACTGAATAACATGTATTTGGTTTTTTTAAGATTGATTGATAATTTGTTTGCTCTAATCCAACTCAAAACTTTAGTTAATTCACAGTTTATTATTTCAGCAAGGGTAAGCGGATTCTTGTGAGAAAAAAATAAATTTGTGTCATCAGCAAAAATAATGAAAGATAGAATACTGGATGCTCTGCTAAAGTCATTTATATACAAAATAAAGAGGAGTGGTCCCATGATACTTCCTTGCGGCACACCACATCTAATATTGCACATATTTGAGGGGTGATCATTAAAAGAAACAAATTGTTTTCTGTTGGAAAGGTAGTTCCTAAACCAATCCAAGGCCTTCCCACGTATACCATAATGCGAAAGTTTATGAAGTAGAATGTCGTAGTTTATTGTGTCGAAGGCCTTGGAGAAGTCTAGGAAAATACCAACCATTATGTGAGGACTGATCAACTGCATGAGTAACTTTTTCAACAAAAGATAATAATGCACATGAACTGTACTATGCTTTTCTCTAAAACCAAATTGGAAATTAGAGAAAATGTTATTATCACAACAAAATTTGATTGTTCTGCTATATATTATTTTTTCCAAAATTTTACCAAAACACGGTAAGAGGGATATTGGCCGATAGTTGTTAATGTTTGATTTATCGCCTTTCTTAAAAATTGGAATGACTTTAGCAATTTTCAGGGAATTGGGGACTTGTCCGTGAATTAAAGACATATTGAAGATGTAAGCAAGTGGATCTGCAATATATGGAATGATAGTTTTAAGTATTAGATTATTGATGTCATCATAGCCAGAACTTCTTTTATTATCGAGGTTTGAGACAATATCAGTAATTTCATGAGGGGAGGTAGGGGATAAAAATATTGAGTTCGGATTGGGTTGGGCAAGAAATTCGGCAAAATGTTTGTTTGAGGGCGCTATATTCTTAGCGAGGTTATTTCCAATCGATGAAAAATGGTCATTAAATATATTAGCAATGGTAACAGGCTGTTGAATGATCTCATCGTTAGATCTAATTTCCGTTATAATATCTTTATTTTCTGAGACATTCATAGCTTGCTTGAGAATTTTCCAAGTGTTTCGCATATCATGTTTATGTAATTGTAGCTTATTTTCAAAGTATTTTTTCTTTTCGATACGAATAATTTTAGTTAAAGTGGTTTTATAGGATGTGTATTTTGCTTTGGTTTTTTGCGTTCCTTTTGATTTATATTTACAATACAGATTATTTTTCCGATTTATTGACCGAAGTATGGATTTTGATATCCAAGGTAATCTAGGGGACTTTTTGTAATTCATCTTATTGTTTCTCTGTTTTGGAAGATAAATGTCAAGTTGGCCTGAAAGCAAATAACAGAATTTATCGTAACAAGAGTTAATGTCTGCTTTATCATAAACACAGGACCAGTCGATATTTTCAAGACTAGCACTTAAACGGGTTAAATTATTTGTATTAATACTACGCCTTAAGGAACAGACACCTTGCCGAATGTTTGATTGTGATATTTTGTAAGATGTCATAATTGGATAATGATCAGATATATCGGACAAGATTATAAATGAATCAGGATGGGGGATGGTATTAGAGAAAATGTTGTCAATGAGTGTAGCAGATAAATTTGCGACACGAGTTGGTTTGGAGACAAGTGGTAGGAATGAGGCCGCTAAAAACGTTTCAACAAGTTCGTGCGCAATATTATTGTTTGTAGTTTTTAGTATATTTATATTGAAATCTCTCATGATAAAACAGTCTTTATTGGTAAAGATAGGGCATCGCAACAAGTCCGATAAATGTGAAATAACTTCATTTGCATTAGAATTGGGAGGTCGATAAACGACACCTGCAATTAATATGCCTGGCGCCGGTGATTTCAATTTCTATAAAAAGAGATTCAATAAAGTCATTGACAATTGAAATATTAAGTCACAGCCAAGGAGGGAGAGAGAGAGAGAGAGAGAGAGAGAGAGAGGGGGGAGGAGGAACAGGGCGAGTGGTCTTAGAATGTAAAAGAATAAGATGAAAGAATGGTGATGTTGAAAAACTAATAAGAAGCAAAAACACACACAAAAAAACAAAAAACAAACAAACAAAAAAGATGTGTAAACAACGAATGCAATGAATGCAACAGAGAACGAGCACGTGTAAAACTGAAATAATAAAAACTGCGGATACCCCATGGGGAGAGAGAGCAAGTTGCTTTTAAAACATAGCTAAAACAAGTGTATGGACCTACTTGGCCCGGCATATCTTTATAAGCAATTCAAACTGAAATTTTACGGAATGTGATTAGAATTACAATGACATGTACAATCAACTTCCATAAGGTTTATTTTCTTTTCTTTTCCGGGGGGGGGGGGTATTTACAAAAAAGCATCTGCCATATAGAAATGAACTCGGGTTGAAAGAATTAACATATGATTATTCAGTTGATGGGGAAAATATAACAATAATTTGTTAATTTATAAAGAGTAGAGCTGAGGATTCCTTTCGATTTTTTAATACATTACACATGGTGAATTCATGAAGTACTTTAGGTTCAGATGAATTCATGGATTACTTTACGTTCAATTAATCATGACAATTCTGACAAGCGGATAAACATGATAAAGGGTTTGCTATGGTGTCGATGCAATTTCAATCTATAGTTAGTACTATAACTCAAGGCTAGCGTACTTATGTCACAAGGCACTATCGAGGAAAAATGATCACGCCATATATCATTTGGAACAGAGATTAATTTGAAACAGTTCTTTGCATTATTACAACATTGATAGTTGATCTTCCATGGATTTAGGCTGTGTTAAAGCAGGTCTGTCGTCCCTATAAATGTGTTGAGAATGATAACTTAATTAAATTCATTTGTCGTATTGGTAAAGGAAAGTTGTCGCCGATTGATATGTTGGCTTTAGCTTTGCTTTCTGATTCATCTCAATACGAATTGTTTTGGCAAAATCTGGTTTGTGATTAAATAAAAATATATTTAGGTTAGAATTTAATCAATTTGCAAAGCATGTCAATACAGTCTTAGTTTTGACAAAGGAATGTTCCTCGATAAGCTCTTGCTAGTGAATACAGTTACAGGCTGCAATGCATCACCTGGTTTTGCGATCAATCGAGATGGTATCTCAATGAGATCTTGGATGTGAACTATACATTACAAACTTTGGTTGCAATCAATTTGCGATATATTCCAATCAGATCTTTTGAGCAAAATTATACTGCAACACAACAAGATATTGGTTGTCAACAATGTGAAGCATATTTGAATAAGATCTTGGTTGTGAGCATTACTGCATCACAACAAGATTCTGGTTATGAGCAGTCTAATCATAAGATTTTGGTAATGAATAACTTAAGCTACATCTTGATCATATCTTGGCTGTGATAAAAATGCTATTAAAAATATACTGCATGATGCTCGCAGCGAGAATCTCGTTGCGAATAACATACAGCACATCTGCAATATGTCGGTTTTGATCGATCATACTGCATTTCAAGAAAATGTTGATTATGATTAATCTATAGTAATTTTACAATAATATCTTAGTTGTGAGCAAAGCATACTTCATCACAACATGGAGTTGGTTGTGATCAATCTACAATGATCTGTCTCATGACATCATAGATGAGATCAATCTGCAAGGTATCTAAACCAGATATTGGTTGTGACCTATCGTGAATAATATAATATGCACTACAGAGACATATAGGCAGGTCATAGTTTACAGAATATTCCAGTCACAACGTGTGCACAAGATATACTGCATCACAATAAAATATTGGTTGTTAGCAATTTCCAATCAGATTTTTGTGAACAGCGTATTCAACATCATCGTTATCACAAGAGGATATTTGTTGTTAATAATTTACACTATATTCCTATCGAATCTTGTAAACAATATATACCGCATCACAATAACATATTGCTTGTTAACAGTTTTCAATTTATTCCAATCAAATCTTGTGAGCAATATACGATGCAACACAAAATATATTGGTTGTTCACAATTTGCAGTGTATTCCAATCAGAATGAGGAGCTGAATATGGGCTACCAGCCGTAACTTTATCTTGCTTGTATATACTGTACATTTTTATTTGTAAAACTGTATATTTTTAATCTTACGGAAATAAAAACAACAACAACGACATCGCGCGAACGGCGGCCGAAGTTAGAAGGGGAATATCATGCCCCCCCCCATAGTTCTCAATACATCTCAAATAGCCCAGTCTTTTTAGGGTTAAGAAAAATGTTGTATGATTGAGTGTAAATCATAGACAGCCATTTGAACAGATCTAAATGCATTCAATATGTTGGTCGTATTGGCTTACCACAGTTATTATTATTATTATTTTAAAAAAGTGCACACCTATAGTTACAAATAATGCGTTAAGCATTTCCATTTATTTGAATGCAGGATATTTTCATTTTAAAGAAGTGCACACCTAGTTACAAATAATGCGTTAAGCATTTCCATTTATTTGAATGCAGGATATTTTTTATTTTATATTAAAGAAGTGCACACCTAGCCGTTACAAATAATGCGTAAAGCATTTCCATTTATTTGAATGCAGGATATTTTTTATTTTATTTTAAAGAAGTGCACACCTAGCTACAAATAATGCGTGAAGCATTTCCATTTATTTGAATGCAGGATATTTTTATTTGATATTAAAGAAGTGCACACCTAGCCGTTACAAATAATGCGTAAAGCATTTCATTTTTTTTTAATGCAGGATATTTTTTATTGTATTTTAAAGAAGTGCACACCTAGTTACAAATAATGCGTAAAGCATTTCCATTTATTTGAATGCAGGATAAAAGAGTGTAGGTGTCGTGGCCGGGGATCGAACCTCGGACTTTCCATGTATAGCCAGGCGCCTTAGACCACTCGGCCACGGCACCTCCACCTACGTTTATGATTGATCGGATCGATTACAACTCTTTGAACGAAATTTGGTAATGATTTATTGAACCTTTCCTCATCACCCTTTCGAACCATTATTTTCTTGCAAGGGCAAGGATTTTGAATAAGAATTAACACCAAATCACATTTTCGCTTTCTAGAGAATTTTGATTAGTTCAATTAGCATAGACGTCAGACGCGTTGCCTCCATCATAGCATAGACACGCCCTTGTTTTGTTGGGAATGGGATATAAAACACCCTCAGTCGAGAGTGGATAGCTTTACAAGCGCAAAGTACAAATGATATCATATTGCGATTTAGGAACGCGTGAGTCGCAAACAATAATTCACTGTTGTAAAACCCGATTCGGTTAATTGATGACCGAGAACAGAGGCTCTTTCGACTTTGGTTATGTTCACAAGTGGAAAATTGTTAAGTTTTATGATACAGCCCTAGATCGGCTACTTCGAGTGTGCGTCGACTTTAATAATCAGAAGTTACCTTCTTACGACGTGGCGATGCACAGCAAAAGCTGCGGTGTTAACCGGTGTACATAGAGGACCACACCAGTGATTTTACACCGGTGTTAAATTGACAGTGTTAGTTTAGCACCTATAGGTGTTATTGCAACACCTTTGGTTGTTACATGTACACCCTTTGGTGTTATGTTCAATCCCTATAGGGTGTAATTTTAACACCTCAGGGTGTGGTCCTCTATTAACACCAACTGGTGTCAGTTTTAACACCTCAGTTTTTACAGTGTGGAAACAAACATACTTTCCAGAAAGACGTGATCGATCGATTAAAACGGGTAAGTGATCCACTTTCAATTGTTTCTTAAAATCAAATACTATACACCTGCGTGGAGTTGAAGAGGGGTAATCAATAATGATTGATGACTATGTATTTGAATTTCGTGCAGATTTATAATGGCGGAATACACATAACTCTGATTTATGAATTATGTACGCACATGGTGGATGAAATTTGCAATTCCCTGGTACCGAAATGAAAAGGTGGCTTGCAAGCCCGGGGGGGGGGGGGGGCAGTCAAATATATTGCTGTACACATACGTGACCAAAAAAAAACGCGTTCCAAGGGGTGTTTTTCAGTTTTGGACGCGGGCCGCACGTGCACTCGTTAAGGGTATCAAAAACACCAATATTCAACAAAAAGGGTGGTTTTGAAAGGCTGGTCAATGGTCAATCGCGGGGTCAAACGTATTTAGGGTATGTTTTTTCCCCAAAGCTTTATTTTTTAAGACTAGCCAAACGTGTTAAGGGTATGTTGTTTTTTCCCCCAAGCTTCTTCCCCGGGGCTTTTCCTCCTTGTTTCTGAAGAGTGTTCGGGCCTGAGACATAAACTTGTTTAGGGGTCATTTTCTAGTGACAACTTGTTTAGAGGCGAAAATGTGTAAATGAAGCCCGCGAAAAAAAAATTTATGGGTTATTTTGCACACAGAGAAAAAACTCGTTTAGGGGGTGTTTGGAAATAATTTGGTCACGCATGTGTACAGCAATACATTTGACTCCCCCCCCCCCGGGCTTGCAAAGGGGAAGGGATCAGTCGTTTCTTGTATGAGGAGGCTTTTTTACTCGGAGAAGTTGGTTTATAAATGATTAGGTTGGTGACATGAAACCCATCCTCGCCTGTTGATGTCCATGTGACTGGGCCCGTATTCTGAAGTCGGGTTTAAATTAAACCCTGGTTTAGAGTTGTGGTTTAACTATGGAGAGCCAATTGGAGCACAAATCCCTTACAGTACACGTTCAATATATTAATATGACATCCAAATGGTTCATAATTGTCTGGGAATGATAACTGAAATATTTTTCTTCATTATGAAAGCAAAAGGAAACAAAATAGTAAACATAAGAAATATACAATATAAACAGCTTTTTTAAACTTTTGGCTCCTCGTAATTTTAGCACAGAGCTAGACCGTGGTCTAAGTTAAACCTGACTTCAGAATACGGGCCCTAGTGTCCTTGAAAAATAAGACCTTTTAATTAATGTCGTAGGGCGTTTGATCGACAAACAAAAAAAAATACATCGAACAGTTAGTACATTCATATAGTGAATATTAAAAGTAAGCTGGGGAGGCATAGCTCTGTCGGTAGAGCGGGCCCGGGGTTCGCATTCCGGTGACCCGGGATCGATTCCCACTTGGTGCGCAAGTGCCCTTTGGTAGGGCATTAATCCTCATTACCAGGTCCCTCGGAGAGGACCATAAGCCGTCGGTCCTCTGGTTGCTTTCCTACAAGCATTCATGCTTTCTAAACTATCGGGTAAAGACTTACCCCCCCCCCCCCCTTTGTACTATTTACCAATATTATGAAGTTAAAGGTATATCCCCAATCTTGACTTTATTATTGTTTATGAAATGAATCTTTTTGGTCATCTGAATATGATCGTAATTTGGCACATGTTGACAGCATAGTAAGCATATACACAATCCACCAAAGTACCCACCCCCCCCCCAAAAAAAAAAGGGGGGGAGAAAAAAAAAGAGAGGTAAGGGGAAAAAGCAAAAATAAAGATAAACAATTGTAAAAATTATTAACAAAACAAAATCAAATTAGGTGGTTGATATTTTAAAACAGAATAAAGACGTGATCATAGTGTCAAGTTAATGCTGCGGTCACGAATAACTTCATGCATGGGCGGAAATCCCAGGGGGGACACGTACCCCCTACCCAAAATGTTAGGGGGGACACACTATAAAATGTCCCCCCTACTATTTTTGGTCTTTTAATACATCATTCAAAATCGAAATAAAACATGTATTTTGGACGAGATGACCTTACCTTTTGGGTGCATGATAACCCTTTATTTATTTATTTTTTTTTTGCTTGTCAAATTTTCCAGCCCCTCGTCCCCCCCCTACCTTCCCTACCTTCGGGGAGATCGGCGTACGCACGATTTCTACACATAGCTGTTATGAAATGTTATGTTCTGTTCGTACGGTGTTCGTAAAGGAGTTTTTGACCGTATCATAATTTAAAATATCCAATTATTCTATTCCCATAAAAAGGCATACATAATAAATATGATAAAAAATAGATATGATCTCTAAAAGCCGATATATTATTATTTTTGTCTTAAGTATTACATGTACTTTACCTATCATGATTGTATAACGTTCACCAACATACAGTCGTCCGATCTTTCTATACAATTAGCAAGAATTTTCCTTTTAAAAGGTCAATCCTGGCTTTTTGCCGTTCATAATTATGCAAATCCGAGTTCAGAGATACGTATTTTGTATTGCAATAAATCACAGGACGATATTTAGAAATTCGATAGTTATCATAATTTTCAGTTCAATATGGTAATTTCTTAAGTCTTCTAAATTCCCGAGGCCAATTGTATAATATATTATAAATCCTGACATATAAGTTTTCGGAATGATTTATATGAAACATTTTCATTTGTTGATTAACTAATAACCTGATTTCGTTTGTTCAACGAGAACTGAGTGTCAGCATGTTCAATATGATTATTATATAATTCGCTTTCATTTTTTTGGGGGGAGGGCTGTTTCATACTTGTCATCATTTACTGTTTAAACTATAGAAATAGGCCAATTTTATTCGTCGAGATCAACTTCTGGAATAGAATCCCGGGGGGGGGGGGCTGTCAAATATATTGCTGTACACATGCGTAACCAAAAACGCGTTTAAATGGGTGGGTTTTTTTTCAGTTTTGGACGCGGGTCGCACAAAAACACCGATTTTCAAAAAAGGGGTGGTTTTGAAAGACTGGTTAATGGTCAATCGTGGGGTCAAACGTATTTAGGGTATGTTTTTTTTCCAAAGCTTTTTTTTTAAGACTAGCCAATCGTGTTTAGGGTATATGTTTTTGCCTTTTCCCGGGGCTTTTTCCTCCTCGTTTCTGAAAAAGTGTTCGGGTTCTTCCCGATTGTAACCCTAACTGCACTGGGGGGGGGGCATGCAATACCCATGAATATATTTTTATCTACTTAAGCTTATTGTTTGCAAGTAGACAAAACTTGTTTATGGGTCATATTCTGGCGACAACTTGTTTAGGGGCCAAAATGCGTAAATGAAGCCCGCGAAAAAAACTTGTTTATAGGGGGTTATTTTGCACACAGAGAAAAACTCATTTAGGGATGTGTACAGCAAAACATTTGACGGCCCCCCCCCCCCTCCGGGTGCAAGGCATTTGTCATTGTAAATGTGTTACGGAAAATTGCATCAAACAGGACTTATTTCAATTTTCTGATTTCAGTTAATTAAGTTGGGCTACTTCATACACGTCAATTCACACTCACACACACAGAAAAAAAAATCTTATTACAAATTTCCGCTTTTCTGAAAGTTTTATTCACAGGTTCCGTGCATGCAAATGTCAATATCCCAATATCCAATATCAATATCCGTTTCATAAGATATTCGCCATTCCAGATTGATTTTTTGTGTGACCATATTACCAACCTTCACTTTCATTTTGCTGAACGGTCAATCGGAACTTATATCCTTTTTTTTTCATTATGACGAATGATTCTTCGAACGTTCTTAATTCAGATACTCGCTCTGCTGGTTTCGAAAAAAGCTGATTATGAAAGAATTTGGTGATTCTATAATGGAGCTTCGTTGATAGCAATTAAACAATTCTGCATTATTATTCCGGCGTTTTTAAATTACCAAATTATGCATGAGTGACATCGGGCATTCGGTTTTATTAAAGGAGAATGAAACCCTTGAAACCAGCTGAATCCATATCAAAGAGAAAAATTAAAGAAACATATTGTTGAAAGTTTGAGGAAGATTGAATGAATAATAAGAAAGTTATGAGCATTTGAATATTGAGATCACTAATGCCATGTAGATCCTCCCATTGGCAATGCGACCAAGATCTGTGATGTCACACACGTACAACTCCCTCATTACTTTAGTACTTATTTCACTTATATTCTCACTTTTATAGAGTCTATCACAAGGTGAGGTGTTCTCTTTCTGAGAGGACAAGTACAGAGGTTTCACAACATTATATCATTGATGAATCGTTTGTCATAATGATTAGAATGAGCAAAAAGAGATGTTTTGGGGTATATTTTCAGTGTCCAAAAGGGGAGAGTTGTTCATCTGTGACATCATAGATCTTGGTCGCATTGCCAATGGGAGGATCTCCATAGCATTAGTGATCTCGACATTCAAATGCTCATAACTCTTCTATTGCTAGTCCTATTTTACTCAAACTTTTGTTGATCTTATTCTTTGACTTTTCTGCTTTCACAAAGGCTAACTTGCTCCAAGAGTTTCATTCTCCTTTAACGTGTGATATGAAAGGCGCCTTCGCTGAAATTTTCGTCATCTTACCTGCTATACCGTGGCTGTTATTATCAATAAAAAATAAGATATAATGAAAAATTGTATACTAGTGACAAAAGCCATGAATAAATGATTCATGAACACAAAAATGCCTTGTACCTTTTAACTATTATCTACTAAATAAGCATACTGAGGGGGAAGGCGGGGTAAGATGGGTCATTTTTTGCTTTTTGCATAAATTGATATGATTAATAATCTTGTAGAAATAAATTCCTTGCCTTAAAATTAAATTCTTGGAAAACGTTTTTACCTAGATATAACATTCTACCCCCAAACTGAAAGTCACTGTCACCTTTGACAAAAAAGGACGTCAAATGGCTCAACTTGCCCCACCCATGGGGTAAGTTGAGCCACCTTCAAAAAGCTATGGGACAAGAACCAGCATTACATTTTTGTTTGTTTACAGTATTTTCACTTGCTAACTCTCGATAAGTACTAACATCCTCTAATCGTAAAACAACCGTCTTGTGATTTTGGTCTTTTCTGCCTGCATATCAATGGCTTTTTGAGTTTTTGTTAATATACATTTGCATATGAATTACCATGGCTCAACTGGCCCCATGTTGGCTGGCTCTACTTATCCCAGTCCGAACTTAATGTGATATTTGCACATATTTGTTATGCATCCATCATGTAAAAGACTATGAGAAGAATGGGGATCCATACCTGGGGGCCGTTTCATAAAGCTGTTTGTAAGTTAAGAGCGACTTCAAGAACGACTGGTGAACCCTTCTTACGCGCTAAACCATCGCCTATTCAATATACCATTTACCACAAGAAAGGATCACCAGTCGTTCTTAAGGTCGCTCTTAACTTACGAACAGCTTTATGAAACACCCACCAGGACTAACAATATTGTGCTTATGCCCTTATAATTTTCAAAGATGCGTGTGGGTAAAAAGCGCTTATCTATTTCACACCTTTGTTTTGTAATTTGTATTTTTCCCTCTGAAAAATATATTTTTTTGTTTCAACGTTGAAAACAATGTGGTTGTGTTAGGGGTTATGCAATGGGTCATCAATGGCACCACCACAACGTCTGACTCATTCATTATCGGCCTGGGGTTGGCGGCTCAACTTACCCTTATAGGCTCAACTTACCCCGCCTTCCCCTACAGTTAAATATACAGACAAATTTGATACTAATATTTTTTTTTTAATAGATTAAGCATAGAAATGTAAACGAAAAAGTGACAAACTAGAATATTGATTCCGACTGAGTACTAGATTAATTGTTGGATGGAAGATCATATTCCGCTAGAGTTTTTGTCTATCTGTACAAATGTAAATATATATATATATATATATATATATGTATATTATTTCACCGTTTAATCATTTAACTAATTACGTTTTAATAATACAATTTAGGAGGTGTATACTATGGCGAGGAACAGTGAAACAAATTATCTTAAATGAAACCATTTATTCAAAGAAGAAGTCTGTACTTATAAAAAATAAAAAAAAACTTTCCTCGTACAGACCATGTTCTGTGTGTGTACGACCTCTTTACTGGTGCAAGTAAGAATTTTATGCAAAATATGCCCCCAACAACAAGTTGATTTGACAAAAAGAGGAAATAGACAATAGCACCGAAAGCTCCTTATTCGGATGTAAAATATATATCAGAAATCTTCAAATTTCGCCTATTAATAGAACAGTTATTTTCAGAAAACAACAACGCGCTCATTTTTGTTCGATATGCAAATGAGAGAGCAGATGATGTTGCATGCTTTTCAGTTTTATTTATTATCCTGCATGTCATATTGATAATAGGAAATCTTTTTATTTTTCATAGAATAGGCGATAAAAATCATCTCTAATATATCGCAATGAATAATAATAATAACATTTATAGGGCGCTTTATACGGGTGTTTCAAAGCGCACAGGTGGGCTGACTAATGTAAACGATGAATAAAAAAATCTATGCTATAGTGTTGAAAAAAAGACGAGTTTTAAGTGAGGATTTGAACATTTTAAAACAGCGAGCATTTTGAATATAATCATGATTTTACCATACATGATTTACCAATAATTAAGACATGCTTTAGTGGAGAATAATTTCTTCCTCGAATCGTGTAAATATAATATTAAATATGATGTTAAACGTTCACTAAAATAAAAAATACTCTTATAAAGTTTCCAAATGTAATATCAAGCCTTAATTTTGAGTGATGTTGCGTCGAACTATTTCACGTGGTAATTTAGAAACGGTTATCACTCCTCCAACGTTTTAAATGTTGATTAACATTTCATTTTAGAGTGTCCAAAAGCAGAACGATTAGCCTGACAAAAAGCGCATTTCAGGCGGAACAAAGCATATAATACATGCACATATAAAATAGGATTCATTGCGTCAGACGGGCAAGGTTGTTTTTTTCATGCTGGAAGAGTTTCTACCATAATCACCAAAACGAACACTTTCATCTCACAAACGTGATAAGTTAGGTGTAAATGCTTTCGGAACGCAAATTACAGAATATTGACTTTATTTCGAATAGGCCTGTATAAACTGACAATGACTATTGACTTCCTTGGTTGTAGTCAGAAGCTGACATTATTAGCTCTAAGTGCTCATGCGAGGATTTTTCTGACAAGCATTTACTTCTTATTGAATGGGGAAGATTATGATATTTAAAGTGGGTTTTTTGTCCATTTTCATGGGTGTGGGTTGACCGATGAGTAAATTACATTCAGTAAAAGCTTTTCATTATTCACGAACACATCAGCATGAACAAAATACCATTTACGAAATCAGAGTGATAAAAGCTAAATACGCATTTTTTTCAACAGTTATCATGATTATACACACACTTAAAATTTTGGGCAACATATTGTCCACTGTGTTGAATAATGTATGTTGGTAAAAAATATATACATTCTGGGCAATTATTATCCAATTGAGCAAATTTATTACCCAATTATTAGTTTTTATCACCCAATTTGGGCAGATTTTAACCAATAGTTGGTGTGGACAGTATGTTGCCCAGGGTTGGTTAAAAGTTGGGCATTTTTTGCCCACCTATAAAGAGTGTATCATGTTTATTCATATGGAATATATTTGAATAACCAACATTTATGTTTTAAAAAGCAAAAGCTACTTATATGACCTCTCCATTCTTATGCAAAATATAGCTTTATGTGGTAACCTTGGAGAATCTTTACGCTTATTCCAATAAAATTCCTTCTAACGCCTCGATCTTTGTAATATAGGCCTAGTATTTACTATCCTTTCCAAGGAAAGTTATTAGTGATTATTGTTCTTAGCGCATACATTCGTAATTCCGAAGCTTCGTTATTCCGAAGGTTCGGATATTCCGAAGGTTCGTTACTCCGAAGGTTCGTATTTCCGAAGGTTCGTAATTCCGAAGGTTCGTTAATCCGAAAACGAAATAAGGTTCGTAATTCCGAAGGTTCATTAATCCGAAAACGAAATGAGGTTCGTAATTCCAAAGGTTCGTTATTCCGAAAACGAAATGATTAACGAACCTTATTTCGTTTTCGGACTAACGAACCTTCGGAACAACGAACCTTATTTCGTTTTCGGATTAACGAACCTTCGGAACATCGAACCTTATTTCGTTTTCGGATTATCGAACCTTCGGAATAACGAACCTTAAGAATAACGCCACAAAAATGTTCGGATTAACGAACCCTTTTACGTTTTCGGATTAACGAACATCGAGGTATAGGCAATTTACGTGTTTCGGAATTACGAACCTTCGGAATTACGAAGTGTAACCGCTCTTAGTTCGCGTCGCATTTTCATTTTAAAAAATTATGGCAAGAAATTTATGCAAACTTGAACATTCTGAAAATAACTATATGCCTGGTAACTTTCAAATATTTTAGTTTCATAAAGAGCGCTTTTTCTGGAAGATAATGTAAATGCTAATTTTTACATATCCCTGATAGTTTCATGTTATGAAGTTGACATTCTTCTGATATCGTGACAACCGAATTTTTCTGTAAGAAATCTGGAAATTTAATGCACAATACATGTAACTAAGTTGCTAGTCATTTTCTGCATTTTCGGTGTAAATTCTATGGCCCGTATTCTGAACACTGGTTTAAAGTTGTGGTTTAACTTTGGAGAGCCAATTGGAGCACAAATCCTTAACAATACACATCCAATTTATTAACTCATTTGACACTCAAATCATTCATAGTTATTTTTGGTATTGGTATTGGTATTTATTTTCCATATCACAATGTTAAAAACAATACAAGGTAAATGTATGTACATAATAAAATCAAAAGTATAGTGAGATGGCTGGATAAACCCACTCAGCTTTGTTAATATAACAAAACTGTTCTTCCCTGGAATCCAGAGAATACGTAACAACAGTTACTGTACATAACATAACATAACAACAGTTACTGTACATTATATAAAATAGAATTATACATTAGAAATAATTGAGCTAAACAATAATGAAAAACAACAAAAAAATTGCAAGAGAATACATCTATACCCTAACGCGACCCCCCTCCCCCCACCCACCCACTTGTCGCTAGTACCTGGGAATGGCAACTGAAGTATATTTCTTTATTATGAAAGCGAAAGGAAACAAAATAGTAAACATAACAAAGATACAACATAAACAGAATCTTAGAATTTTTGGCTACCCATAATTTTAGCACAGACTTAGACCGTGGTCTAAGTTAAACCTGACTTCAGAATACGGGCCTATAAGTCAATTCAGTTTAACACTGTCATTTATTGCCGTAGAAATACCGCTTTTAAGCGTTTAACTGTGAAATAACTAACAAAAGTTAGAGTAAATTGTTGACAACTTGGTAATCTATTTTATTTTTCGAATGTACATGTATTACTATGGATTGCCGGTGTTGACTCTGTAATTGCAATTACCCCCTCATTTCACAGCAAATTAAACTATTTCCAGGCATGCAATGCAAACTGATTCTCACATCATTTCCATTGATATACACCGACCATTGAATTGATGGAGTAATTATGAAGTTATGTTCGGCCATTGAACTTTGATATCATATATGATATGGAAAACTGTATAAGCTGTATTAATAGGCAACACGTGTTCATTTTCTCGTATCATTTTCACACTTCAATTGTAAATAATTTCAGGTGTATTAGTGTGGTTTTGTCATTTCTGTGGTCAAGTTCGCTAAATCATAGGTCCATGATTAAACGCCTGAGCTCATGAGTGTGTGTTTAGGGCGTGATAGGGTGAGTGTGAGGGTGTGTGTGCGTGCGCGCGCTCGTGTATGCATCACTATTTGGCGAGAGAGGGGAAAGATCGGTCCATGCACGTGTGGGTTAGGTGAATTCGATTAATATTGTAGGTAAAAGAGAGTGGGTAGTACAGTGTGTGAGTGGGTGTGACGTTTGAGACGATTGTGTTCAACCAGGTGAGTGTGAGTAAATAATGGAGAGAGTGTGACTTTTTGGTAGGAATGTGGGTGAGAGAGTGAGAACTGGTTTGAGCAAGAGTGCATTTCCCATATGATATTTGGGGGAGTGTGTGTGTGTGAGGGAGGGGTGTTAGGGTGTGTGTGTGTGTGTGTGTGTGTGTGTGTGTGTGTCTGTGGATGTTGGGGGTAATATACGCACAGTATTGATGATTTTTTGAGTGGGTGTGTATACAGATAAGAGTGGAGTTATTAATATGTGGGAATAGGTATGTGTATGTTTTAGTATCTAAAAAAGAATGTTTATTGATGTGTGGATATGGGTGAATAAGTAGGTGAATGGAAGTGTGAATGTGTATATTTTGTGAATAGGTAGGCCTATATACTTGGAAATTTGGTGTGTAATTTTAAGTGCGTGGGGTTGAGAGAGTCTGTGTGGGTGTTCATTGATTTGAGTATTCAGATCTGACAACTCTTCCTAGTTTTGAGTGGCTGAGAGGCGCTGTTGCCAAATAGTTATTTACTATGGCAACTGTCGGATGAAACATCCCACAAGTCATTTCATGAAACGCCCCCTACGCGCACACCGCCGCGGTGGGTGTTCCATAAAGCTGTTCGTAAGTTAAGAGCGACTTAGTTTAAGAACGACTGGTGAACTTTTCTAAATAATCACTGAACATTAATGGTGTATTTCATTTACTACAAGAAATGATCACCAGTCGTTCTTTAATTCGCTCTTAACTTACGAAAAGCTTTATGAAACAGCCCCTGGACTAAAATAGAATAGTTTCGCTTGAATTCGGTCATCATCTGCCATGTCAGCTTAGATAGTACGTTTCCCATTGAAATTATATCATTTATTTTCGATGCATATTATAATTAGCAAATAATTATTGTTAGTTTCGATGAATTAGATAAACTATCACTTCCTCGGCGATATGAATGTAGACGCCATCTTTCCACAGCCTCCCTGCGGAAAAATGGCTTCATCAAAATCGCCTCTGAAATGGTAGTTTGTCCCATATCCCTTTCTATCATGCTAATTATTTGATCATTAATCATAGAGGAAAGGACACGAAATGATTTTGGCAAGAACCCGGAGAAAAGTAAAGAAGAAAAAAAAAACAGTTTAAAATTTTTTCATTTAATTAGTTCTTCGGTAGATTATTTTTGTCTTGAAGATCAAATTAAACAAAATGTGGCTTAGCAATATAAAGCATAACTTTGAATTCTTAACCTCTTACACCCAGCCAGAAGAATAGAATTATCATATAATTATTTTCATATTTGTTCAGATGACCAGTACTAAGTTCCTTTAAAAGGTGTTTTTATCGTTGATTCGACGATTAGATCCGTAGCATAGTCATTAGTAACACGCCACCTATATAGTAACATATCCAGTTTTATTTTCGCTTTCTTTCAGATGAATATGACATGCTAATTGAGTTTTGGTGGAGTGGCTTTCATCAATAGCCCTAGATATCTGGCTATCAAGCAGACGGTTGTATAAGACTGTCGATCGTGCAAAATGAATTCATCATAAGGAAATAACTTCGAAGGAAGAAACGGAACTCATCTTCAAAGATCTTCTCCGAAAACAACGCGGCTTGTACAGGGTAAGCAGCGTTGGTGTATGACACACACTGGATGAACACCCTGGAATGGATATACACTTTAAAACTGGGTGTTAAAACCGACACCATTGGTACCCATATAGGACCACACCCTTAATATTAAGTGTCAAAGTTACATCCTAGAGTTTGAACATAGCACCAAACAGTGTTTAAGTAACAGCCAGAAGTGTTGTAATAGCACCCTGAGGTGTTGAACTAGCACCGCAAACTTAGCACCGGAGTGAAATGACTGGTGTTGTCACCTAAAGACACCGGTTAACACCAGTCTTGCTGTGTACTAAAAACTATATACTTGCTCTTAGTGTTCTCACTCAGTGCTGGAGTAATGAATTAAGTGTCTCAGCATTGGCGTGACTGGAACGAACCCTTCTCCTGGGGGAATTTGGTACTAAACGCTGCGTTGCTGGTGTTTTAATTTGATACTACGGTGCCTGATGATCTGACACTCATTTCTATGCATGTGAATCGAACCGTATGCCTTCAAGTTATAAACACCAACTCTCAGGTGTGGTTTATCTGAGCATACGGGTTTATACTGTGCAAACTGGAGACAGAAGAGATTAAAGTCACTTAAAACTGGGGACTTGTGCATTAGACCCAGCAAAGCGTAGGTGTTACATAAATGACATGTCTCAACACTCCAGCCAGTGTATAAGGTACATATTTCATATGCAGAGGATTTGAGCAACTTGGGAAGTCCATTTCCATCATAAAGTTAATAGTGTGCTTCATGGACTACTTCAACACTCTCTAATGTGTCTGGTGTACAGTCTACACTCCAAAGAACGAAGAGCTAATTTAGCTCTTAAAGAACGTGTATAGTGACTGCACTTCGGAGAGCTGATTTGTCTAGATCAAATTTGAACGAGAAATATCAGCACTCCGAAGTGCAGTCACTACGCTCTTTAAGAGCTAAAGTAGCTCTTCGTAGCTCTTCGTTTTTTAGAGTGTAGTAAATATAAAGTGGGTCTGGATACAATATATATTATAAAGTGAAATATAGTTAAATCAGTGGTGCAATAAGCCCCCCCCCAAAAAAAAAAAAAAAATGAGGGAAAGAGATATGGCGTATCGGGCAAAATTTATTTTTAGAATATTGCAAGCGACCGAGAAAAAATTTTGACTTTTTTTTTTACAAAAATCAAATTTTGTGATTTTGATATAATGTTCATTGAAAAATAATATATTTCATCCTTCACTCTTTGATTTTCTTTCTGTTGATATTTTTGCGCCCTCCCCACAAGCCCCCCCCCCCATATGTACTCCACTGACTTAAATGCTGGTGCTCAAAACAAATTGATGAATGATAGTCATTTATTTTCAGTGTAAGGTATAAGAATTTTTCAATTTCCGTTTCATTCCATACTACTTTATTTTTTGAATGACTCCGCCCACCTCTTGTAACGAGATTTAAGTACTCCAACTACTTTGAGTGTTCTTAAGCGATGGTAACTAAATTGCGAATTCCCTCTCTGTTAATGATTACATATTTTAGTCAAGAACCTTTCAATTTTACTTTTATTCCATACTATTTAGTTTTTATTATTTAGCCACCTCTTAAACTATAAAACAAGAGATACTCATGTTACTACGTTGAGCGTTTTTCAACGATGTCCAATAAATCGCCTTTTTTCTAAATTAATGATTCGAAATAGGCGTTCTAAACATATTGATAATGATATAATTTCTGTCCATACTACGATAAGAGCCTTTCAATTTATGTTTTCATTTCATACTATTATCTAATGATTCCTCCGATCACCAAAACGAGATTTAGGTAC
Source organism: Lytechinus pictus (assembly GCF_037042905.1). Taxonomy (NCBI): domain Eukaryota; kingdom Metazoa; phylum Echinodermata; class Echinoidea; order Temnopleuroida; family Toxopneustidae; genus Lytechinus; species Lytechinus pictus. Next base: position 10,937,763 of record NC_087260.1, read on the forward strand.
TCGTGTCACTGCTTTGATTGCTCTTCAGCATGTTCATTATATTGCAATTCTTTCTCTATTTGATTATTTTCTTGAATGACGTCGCCCACCTCTTCAACTATATAACGAGAGTTAGGTACCCATTCTACATTCAGTGTTCTTCGTCAATATCCACTTAATTGCAAATTAGGAATGATTGGATATTTTAGTGACTAAAGTACTTGTGTTCTAAATGCATTGATAATTATATAATTTATGTTACAAGAACCATTCAATTCCCACTTCATTTCATACTATTATCTAATGATTCCTCCGATCACCAAAACGAGATTTAGGTACTTGTGTCCCTACTTTGATTGTTCTTCAGCATGTCCATGAAATTGCAATTCTTTCTCTATTTGATTACTGATGTGATATTTTAAAGACTAAAATACTGGTGCTTAAAACACATTGATGATTATTATCATTTCTGTCCGATAGTACGATGAGAACCTTTAATTTTCCTTTTCCATTTCATACTACTTATTTTCCTGAATGACTCCGCCTATACCTCTAAAATCATAAAAAGAAATTTTGGTACTGATGTTACTGCTTACTTCTTCAGCGATAATTACTATATTGGAAACTTCTTTCTCTATTAATGATCGGATATTCTAGTGACTAAAATAGTAGTGGTCAAAACACATTGGTGATTATATAAATTCTGTCCATGGCACGGTAAGAATCTCAATTGTGATTCAATATTACTTATTTTTTATGATATGCCGCTCACCTCTAAAATCATAAAACGAGATTTAGATACTCATGGTATTGCATTGAGATTTCTTCAGCGATACTCGCTTAATTGCAAATTTCTTTCCCTACTTCTCTACTAATGGTTGAGTATTTTATGATTTGTAAATAATAATAATTGTATAAAAAACGGAGAACTAATATCATAACCACGACTGTATTGTAACGTTCGTGACCACGCAATTCATAGATGTGCTGTTCGTTGTGAAATGATGAGTCGCTCAAACGATGCATACAAAGTGAAAGCAAGCAATTTCGGCTTCTATTTCTGTCTCTTTGTTGCGATAATAATTTGTCATATTACAAGACCCAAATTCATCAATGTGCACTACATATGGCTTTTAATGTCTTTTCATAACCCCAACATTTTCTTCATAACTTCATTATTTATTTCATTTGGCTGTAATGCACAGATACACTGTAAAAATTAAGTGCCAATTTAGCACTTATAGTGCTTGGATAGTGACTGCACTTCGGGTGCTGATTTTCTAGTTTGAATTTGAACTAGAAAATCAGCACTCGTAGTGCAGTCACTATACAAGCACTGTAAGTGCTAAAATAGCACTTCAGTTTTTACAGTGTACAATGATAAGTACTATGAATGATTGATTTTAAGGGTGTGTGTAATTAAACCTGTAATGATAATAGTAATGATAATGATAATAATAATAATGGTAATAAAAATAATGATAACCATAATAATAATAGTAAAAGTAATAATAATAATAATGCAAAATGCATTTTGTAATGCGTTAGTATCCACTATAAGATGACGTTCATTGCGTAGTAAAGAAATGAAAGGAAATATAAACATATTAAAGAGGGGTAAGAGTTAATTTACTGGAAAGTTTGTCTGAATAACTAGGTTTTTAGTGATTTCTTATTTATCTGACAAATAGGAGAAAAATATCTCATGTTTAAGATTTTGGATAATAACCTTACATTTATTTTCTTGTTTGTATTGTAGAAGTCTGCAAGATCCTATACCTAACGATGGCTGAAATGACAGAGGGAATGGTCTTTGAAATGGACAGTGGGAATGACACGGTCATGTCGGAATCCTTTGGCCAGCCGACATTTGCTGTCGTCATCTTCGTCACCATTGGTTTCGTTGGAATGATCGGAAATGCCCTTGTATGCATCGTGATCGCAAGTACGTTGGCTTGGTCGAAAAGTGGCACCACGAATCTCCTGATCTTGAACCAAGCCGTCGTTGACACCTCGACGTCGTTCATTTTGATTCTATCCTACACCTTGCCTTACCCCTTTATCCGAACTGCAGGAGGATGGCCGGAGTTCGTCTGCCGCATGTGGGTGCCACACACCCTCCTGTGGATGCTCTTTGTCGTGTCAACCTACAACCTCTGCATGATGTCTCTGGAAAGGTACATCGCCGTTGCCTACCCAGTGGCCTACTCCACGCGATTCAAGAAGGAGACATCTCTCTTGATGATTCTGTTCTGCTGGATATTAGCCCCTCTTCTGCATTACTACTACCCGATTGCATACGATTACAATGATGGTGGTGTTTGCAGGAAGCGAGGGGACCCACTAGTGGTCGCGACCATTGGTGTCTTGATCTTCGTCTGGGAATTCTTCATCCCTTTCATCATCATGGCTGTGGTGTACAGCCGCATTGTTTACCTGCTCCGGAGGCAGCAGTTGCGGGTCCGAGCAGTGAACACCAACCCGGGCCAACCGGAACCGCGCAGCGGACATCTAGGTGCCCAAGCCTCATCGCAGCCTCATATCCAAGTCTCCCTGGAGCAGAACGTCGCCTCCAGGTCCGAAGCTGCGCAAGGTCATCACCAGGGGAACTCGCCGCAGCAGAGACGTCGTGCGCCGTCAGAAACGGTTCGCCGCAACGTCACGGTGACGCTTCTATCCGTTTTCGTCATGTACGTTGTTTGCTGGATGCCGAACCACCTGACCTTCCTGCAGTTCGGGCTAGGAGGACCTCTCAATCTCTCCGGAGCTTGGTACTACATCACTCTCATCCTTGCCTACCTTAACATGAGCATCAACCCTTTCATCTACGCTCTCAAATACAAGCTCTTCAGGGAGGGCTTCAGGAGACTATTCTGCGACAGGTGCTACAAGGCCGCACCTGAAAGACGAAACTTTACAGAACACTCTAGCTTACCACCGCGACCCGTTCCTACCGTCTCTGGGTCTGACAGAGGTCTCATACATGCTGAATAAATGCCGCACATCGATCGATTAGACGCTTAAAATTTCAATTGGATTTTAATAAAATCCAGATTGATTGTGATTATTCCCTGTAATCTGTCGTACTCCAGACTATATCGAAATCTTGTATTTTATCAATGAGATTGAAACACAAATAGTGACGATTTAAATCTAAATCCAGAGTCCGATTCGTCACTGCTGTTCATGATTTCTTTCAAATTTTATCATTCTGGCGCACCATAATCTGTGTCCATTTTTGTGTGTATCTTTATGAAACAAAAATTCTGAAGACGTTCCTGATCTTTTGCACAGAGGGAAACTTTTTTATGAAGACATCCACGATCCTGTTAGCCCTTGTAGATAGTATCTGAAGACATCCTGGCACACGGATTTATTGGTTTATGATTTGTGAGTTTGCAGTAAGAAATAGCGGTATACAACAAAATCTTACTGATTATGCACATCCCGGAACAGTCTCAAAGTGGTATCCCAGGCTGAAAATGATATGATTTGAACTATAAGTTCTCTACACAGGAAAAAAATGTTTTGTTTTTTTATTTATGCAAAGTTGATTATTGTATGAACTTAAAAGTATTTGTTTAACAAGTGTTTAAAATGTTATGAAACAAAGTTAAAGAATTTGAACAAGAAAGTGTCATTTTTTATATTTAATCTTCAGTAAATAAAACATTATTTTCAATCTGTTAATCAACTTCTATAAAGTTTATAGAGTAAAAAGCATTGTATAAATTTAAATTTCAAACAACGTTTTACTGTGTAATTAGGTTCTTACAGGTAAACGTTCAACGTTACCAAAATGGTTATTGTATATATAGATATTGTTACAAGTGCCTCGTTATTTTGACTTATGACTTTAATATTAGTCACTTATTACTAAATGACTTACTAGTTTTTTTGTAGGAACTGTCTATACTCCCTCATTCATCAAATCTGAGATCCACCCAGCTTATTAAACTTTCAGTACTGCCAACATTGGCAGACTTATTTATACAGCATGTAGTAATTTGCATAAATACGTGCCCTAGGATAAATTCCATGATTTGTTAAAGGGAAAATTACCTTTGACAATAAGAAGGTATCTAATGAAAGCTGGACAATTAAATGTATTGGTGAAGGTTTGATGAAATCTAAAGAGTTATGATTTTCAAGATTTTAATCTGTGACGTCGTATATGGACAACCCCTTCATATATCTGGTAATATGAATACCATAATTCTTTTTAAAATGAAACTTAAAGGAGAATGAAACCCTTGAAACCAGCTGAATCAATATCAAAGAGAAAAATCAAAGAAACATATTGTTGAAAGTTTGAGGAAGATTGAATGAATAATAAGAAAGTTATGAGCATTTGAATATTGAGATCACTAGTGCCATGTAGATCCTCCCATCGGCAATGCGACCAAGATCTGTGATGTCACACACGTGCAACTCCCTCATTACTTTAGTATTTATTTCACTTATATTCTCACTTTTATAGAGTCTATCACAAGGTGAGGTGTTCTCTTTATGAGATGACAAGTACAGAGGTTTCACAACATTATATCATTGATGAATCATTTGTCATATGATTACAATGAGCAAAAAGAGATGTTTTGGGGTATATTTTCAGAGTCCAAATGGGAGAGTTGTACGTGTGTGACATCACAGATCTTGGTCGCATTGCCAACGGGAGGATCTCCATAGCATTAGTGATCTCGACATTCAAATGCTCATAACTCTTTTATTGCTAGTCCTATTTTACTCAAAATTTTGTTGATCTTATTCTTTGATTTTTCTGCTTTCACAAACGCTAACTTGCTCCAAGAGTTTCATTCTCCTTTAATGAATAAAAATATTGTTCTTATTAAAGGGGTACGAAATGATGTGTCGTGTTTTATATCCACTGCATAAATGACATCACTTTCCAATTATTCAGAAAGTGTCATTTTGAGGAATTTATATCACACGACATATTATGGAGGGGCTGCTCATCTGTGACGTCACAAAATCATTGGGTTTTTTTTTTGTTCATAACTGAATTATTCTTTTAAGAATTTCATCCGGAATCTACACTACAGAAAATGCAAATGATGCCTTTGAATCATTCATGAGCATAACATCTTTAAAGATGGATCATTGTTTTCCTTTAATCCGAAAAAAAAGATCTAACTACAAAAAGATTCCAAGGTCCCCATGGGTCCCCAAGGGTATTTTACGATCCATTAACAGGAATAACAATTTTTATTTGAAATCAATTGTCAAACCATGTGATAAGAACAAGAAAAAGTACAAAGATTACAAAAACATTCTTACTGGTATACTTAGGAAAAGTATTTTTAAAAAAGTATTTTTGTAATCAGTTTCAATTATTCAAAAATGATATACAAAATACCTGGAAAATAATTAAGAATGTTTTGCATGGTAAATAAAAAAAATATATTGTTTCAAAAATAAATGTTGATGGCGAAATTATAGAAAATCCACTTACTTTGGCCAACACTTTCAATGATTATTTTTCCAGTATAGGCCCAAATCTTGCCGGACTCATTCCAGACTCTACAAAACACTTTACTGATTTTCTTCATGACCCCAACCCAAATTCAATATATTTTTCTCCTACAGATGAGGCAAAAATTGCGGATATAATTCATGGCTTAAAAAATAAGCAAAGCTCGGGGCATGATGGCATCAATAACATTTTGTTAAAAAAGAATTGTAATTCCATTGTTAAACCCTTGGCATATATCTATAATTTATGTATGTCTACTGGGATTGTTCCTTTATCTCTGAAACTAGCTCAAGTTATACCTGTATTAAAAAAGGTGACATTACTGCGTTAGGTAATTATCGACCCGTATCACTGCTGACCTGTTTGTCTAAAGTACTTGAAAAATTGATATTTGTTCGTACGACGAAATTCTTTAATTTGCATGATTTATTTTATCCCTTGCAATTTGGTTTTCGTGAAAATCATAATACTACACATGCATTATTAACAATAGTTGATAAGATTGCCAGCGGAATCGACAAGTTTCAACATACTGTTGGGGTGTTCCTGGACTTCTCCAAGGCTTTTGATACCATTAATCATGAAATTTTATTACACAAACTTAATTACTATGGAGTCAGGGGAATAGCCTTGGAGTGGTTCAGGAACTACCTAGACAAAAGAAAACAATTTGTCTCTGTCGAAAACTTTAACTCCGAAACAAAACTTGTTACTTGTGGGGTTCCGCAAGGCTCTATTTTTGGTCCCCTACTTTTTCTTATATACATAAATGATTTTTGTAAGTCCTCCAATAATTTATCCTTTATTCTGTTTGCTGACGATTCTAATATTTTTTTCTCCCATAAGGATCCACGCCGTTTGCTTGCCACCATTAATCACGAACTAGTACATGTATCTGAATGGATCAAAGCTAATAAACTATCCCTTAATCTCCAAAAAACAAATTATATGCTCTTTAGTAATATCATAGATGAACTTCCAGGTAATATAATTTTCGAAAATACTAATTTACAAAGAGTTGGCAGTACTAAATTTCTTGGGGTAACTATTGATAATAATCTTTCCTGGAAAGAACACGTGGATCACATTTGTAAAATTATTTCGAGAAATATTGGTATCATAAAGAGAGTAAAAATTTTCTTTCCCACTCATATGCTATTTAATTTGTATTCAACTTTGATCCTGCCTCATTTAAACTACGGTATAACAGCATGGGGGAATTGTGCTGACTGCCTCCTGAACAGAATTTTACTTTTGCAGAAAAAGGCTATTCGTATTATTTGTCATGCAGATTTTCGTTCACACACTGACGAACTTTTCTATAAATATAATTTTCTGAAGATTGGTGACTTGTATCGATACAATCTCGGAAAACTCATGTACAGTGCGTCCCACAAAAAAACGAAACCGAGATTTATCGATGATTTATCATAACTTAATCGCAAATACAATAGACAAATGACCTACCCTTTTAAAGCTTAGAATCTCCTCTTTCATATGAAATTACTTAGATTATTTTTCATTCACGCATGAGTGAGCAAAAACAATTTGAAAAGGGTATACCAAAAAGTCACTTGGCGGGCCGTATCTGGGTTTTAAAAAGAAAACCACATTTTTAAAAAGTTCAATATCTTTTCTTTAATTTGATACCTCAATTACAGAAAATGGTCAAGAAATAACAAAGTTCTGGTTATTTGAAATAAGGCTTGAATTTCAATAATTTCATAAAATGAAGAGGTTTTACAGGCTAGCGTTCAAACTCACTCGACACTAGCGTACCTACGGGGGGGGGGGGCAGAGGGGGCAGTCTGCCCCCCCCTGACGAGCTTGAAGCTTTTTTTTTTTTGCTTGTCAAATTTATTTCTGGTACGAAATCCTTCATTTGTGATTGAAGACCTTTTTTTTTTTTTTTTTTTTGCTTGTCAAATTTTTGGGCGGACGGTTTTGCCCCCCCCCCCCTGTGAAAAATTCTAGGTACGCCACTGTCACTCGACACTCCGTTTTGTTGACGATCAGCCATGCATTAAGTCTTTTGTTACCGTGCGATAGCTTTAGTGGGAAACCGGTGAAAACACGTTATGGAAATACAAGCATTGTTTCGAGGGATCATAACTTGTTTACTACTTGACCATTTTCTGTGATTTAGGTATCAAAGAAAAGAGTAGATATTGAACTTTTTAGTCATGTGATTTTCTTTTTGAAATTCAGATACCCCCCGCCAAATGAGTTTTTGGCATCCTTTCTTCGAATTGTTTTTGCTCAATCATGCGTGAATGAGGAATAATCTAAGTAATACCAGATGAAAGAAGAGATTCTAAGCTTTACATTGGTAGGTCATTTGTCTATTTTATTTATGATTAAGTTATGATAAATCATCGCTAAATCTCGGTTTCGTTTTTTCTGGGACGCACTATATAGTTTAGATAAAAATGAAATTCCAAATATTTGTTATTCCATGTTTACTAAAAATGTCGATATTCATCATTATCCTACTAGGTCCGCCGGGCTCTTTCATCCACCAAGAGCTAAAACCATCCTTTTGAATAAAACATTTATTTTTACAGGTATCAAACTTTGGAACTCCCTTATAAGAATCATTACGTAACAAACCAACACATTTAAGATTCAGTCGAGGGTTAAAGAAAATTCTTATTCTTGGGTATAAACCCCAGAACTCAAACATTTCTGTATAAGCAGCTACCACTTCTTTTGTTCTTTTTCCCTTATTTTCTTCCTTCTTCTCTTTCCCCCTCTCCTCTCAAATTTCTTTTCTCTCTCTCTCTCTTCCTATCATATTAATGTCTAGTTCTGTTGCTTTTCTAATCTTCCTGTTTGTCTATGTTTTGTAGTGTGTTTTGTTTTGTTTCTTTTCCTTTTTTTTTTTGCTGTCTTGTCCTGTTCTCTCCTGTTTTGTTTGTGTGTGTGTGCCTTTTTTGTTTTTGTCTTTGTTTTGTTTTTAGTATTCGTCCTGTCTTGTCCAAGTGATTGTCTGTTCACACACTCATGGGGCCTGTTGAATGGGGCTTTTTGCCTGGGAGGACTCAGGAGTATTTTACCTGAGTTTTTTCCCTATGTTGAAGTCGGTGGCAGAGGTCAGACTGGCCTTGGTTTTCGGTTTTTGCCGGAGTTTTCTCGGGTAGGGGGTTTTATGCAACAGGCTGCTGAACTCAGGGTTTTTTTTTTACACAGCAGGGGTATAATATAATATTTTTTGTTAATTGTAACATAGTGAGTAGGCATAAAAAGCTTGACCCCACTTGTATTCTTTTTCATTGTACAAACCTTTTTAATTTACGAATTGAATTTCATTGATCAAAGATATACTTTAATTAACTATTTATTGCAGGGAACCCATACTAACAAGCTTTGCTTTCCAGTGGGTTCCCTTTTTTCATTTCTGTATATTATATTTTTTGTGTTTTGCTATACATTGTAACTTTTGTTAAATTTTGGAATGAAAAAGAATAAATGCAATCAATCAATTTAACTTTCAACAATTTTTTTAAAACTTTTCCGCTTTTGTTTGAATTAAATTATTGCCAGGGTGAACTTCCCATTTAATTACTGTTCCGTAAAATTGTGTAGTCCTGATATTCTCAAGTTTACTCTCTCTCTCTCTCTCTCTCTCTATGGCATGTATGGAGTGAATTGTCATTTGCTTTTCATTTTTCAACCCCCTCCTGATAGTGACGTCAATGGTCACACAATTTTGAGTTAATTTAGAGTGAACACATGAACATTTCATGTAAATCTCACTTTAAAAGGATTAGACTTACTCAACAACGTAGTTTTTGGAACACGGATTTCAATTGGCTCTTTAATCATGGTGTATAATTATTGTTCATAATATAAATACATTTTGTGTTTTTATAGATATTCTTTCACCAGAGATATTATTATATGCATTTATAGTTACTATGTAATTTATACATGCTGGTTTATTATGTGAACTATCGGTTGTTCTTTGCGAGTTTAAAGAGAGTTTGAACAACTGCTTATAATCTAAACAACAATGTCCAACTTTTAGGCAATGAAGTTAAAAAATTGAACATTCGTATTTTTTAAGAGAATTTTTAACGTTTGCACAATACCTGATCAGTAAACCAGGGCCCCGTCTTACAAAGAGTTACAATTGATCTGATCAACCACAACTTTTGAAAGCCAGCAATGTCAACATCAAAAATGCTTTTTTTTTGTTCAAAATATTTTTAGATATGATGTATTTTCATACATTCATCGTTTTTTTTAAGATTCAATGTGATTTTTTTTGTTTAATAAGGGAGATTGTGCAAATTTCCTGATAAAAAATATGGTATGGATGGATTTCCATACAGTTGAGATTGATTGGATCAATCGTAACTCTTTGTAAGACGGGGCCCAGGTTGTAGCCTATAATCATAATGTTTTTATTTTGTGTATTCCACTTGTTACACCACAAGAAGCACATGGCTATTACTTCAATTCTTAGAGATGTAATTAATTGCAACACACCGTGAAACACTTCCATTTTATTAAAGGTACTACTACACGTTCAAGTATATATATATCAACTCATGAATGGCGTTTCTTTTATTTTACAATGAATTGAGCACAACACTAAAATATATTTATAATTTAATTAGAGCATTCATATAGATGGATGTGTACAGTTGAAGAGGGTGGAAAGGAGACGAAGAGAAGGGGAGAGAGACAAACATAAAATAGAGCAGAGTTTGCAGGAAGAAAATATGACAAAGAAAGAGGGAGAGAGAGAGAGAGAGAGAATAGGAAAGGAAAGTTCAAGACTTAATGTGAAAGGCGGCACTATGGCTAACCATTTTAAGAGTAGAACCACAGTGTATATTTTACATCTCCGACATTTTATCCAAATTGATTAAATAAAAACTATGCAAAAGGGATTTCCGTTATCAAAATCAGGGCCAAGGAAAAGGAGTTGAAAGAAGTTCAATAAGATTCGTATATAGCCCCATCTACGTTAAACTAAACGTCGTAAAATATTTTACTTCTTTATTTGTTATTGGACTATAAAAATTATTCATTTTCATCTATTAGAAACTTGCTCAAAATGGTTGAATTGAATGGTCAAATACAGATAAACACTACTAGTATATCATTGCATCTATCTCTTTTATTTCCTTCATTTCTTTTATATCCCCCTTTTATACATTTGTCCCTGTAGATCACCGCCTATGTCACAAACTCCCTAAAAAATTCTGTATATGGATAACACATTGTCCCACATTATGTTCCACAGTATGTTCAACAATGTTCTCCACAGTATTCTATATTGGTTCAACAGTATGTTTTAGTGTGAGCCTCACAGTGTACCAGACATTGTGCTCTGGAGTATGTTCACAGTGTGTTTCAAAGTGTGTCCCACAATGAGTTCCACAGTTTGTTACACAGTGAGTTCCAGAGTATGTCACACAGTGCTTTCTATAGTGTGCCTGACAGTGTTCCACAATAAGTTCCACCGTTTGTTCTATAGTGCATTCCACAGTGTGTTCTACAGTGTGTCCACAGTGTCATGTTATACACTTTGTTGTACAGTATGTTCTACAGTGTATTGTACATTGTGTTTCACAGTGCATTATACAGTGTCGTACAGTGTATTCCACAGTGTATTCTACAGTGTCATGCAGTGTGTTCTACAGTGTGCTCCACATTGTGTTCCACATTGTGTTCCACGGTGTATTCTCCAGTGTCATACAGTGTGCTATTTAGTGTGTTCCACAGTGTACTGCACATCGTGTTTCATAGTGTAATATACAATGTCATACAGTGTGTTCTACAGTATCTTTTACAGTGTACTCCATTGTGTTCCACCGTGTATTCTACAGTGTCATACAGTGTATTCTACAGTATGTTCTACAGTGTACTCCACATTGTGTTCCTCGGTGTATTCGACATTGTGTTATACAGTAATATAAACAGTGTCATACATTGTGTTCAACAGTGTATTCTTGTACATTGTCATACATTGTGTTATACAGTGTGCTCCACATTGTGTTTTACAGTGTAATATGCAGTGTGCTCTACATGCAGTGTATTCTACAGTGTCTTAGTGTGTTCTACAGAGTATCCTACAGTGTCATACAGTGTGTTATGCAGTGTGTTCTACAGTGTACTCCATTGTGTTCTAAAGTGTATTCTACAGTGTCATACAGTGTGTTATGCAGTGTGTTCTACAGTGTATTCTACAGTGTCATACAGTGCGTTATGCAGCGTGTTCTACATTGTATTCTACGTACAGTGTCATACAGTGTGTTATACAGTGTGTTCTACAGTGTACTCCACATTGTGTTCCACAATGTATTCTGCAGTGTCATACAGTGTATTCTGCCGTGTCATACATTGTGTTCAACTGTGTATTATACATTGTCATACATTGTGTTCCACACTGTGGTTCTACATAGTGTATTCGACAGTGTCATACGGTGTGCTCCACATTGTGTTCCACAATGAGTTCCACAGTGTGTTATATAGTGTATTCCACAGTGTATTCTACAGTTTCATACCAAGGAGATATATCTCCTTGGTCTCATACAGTGTATTTTACAGTGTACTCCACACTTTGTCTTCCACAGTGAGTTCCATTGTGTATCACATGGTGTGCCATGCGTACGGTGTCACTGCTCCACAATGAATTTCAAAGTGTATCACACAGTGTACCCACAGTGTGTTCACAGTACTAACAATGTCACACAGCGCGACCCACAGTATGCCTTGCAGAGTGCTCCACAGTGTGTATTCCACATTATGTCATTATGTGTGTTTAGGTTGTGAAACATAATGTAAAATCACTGTTCACACTATCAAATCGAGCATTTTTAGTACAGTAAGTGATCATATTTGTGATCAGCTTTCACACTATTGAGGTGTTCTGTGTGCACCGTGGAATCGTATACAGTTGAATTTTACATCTTCACAAAGTCCACTACGTCTAGGAATATATGAACACACTGTGAACACAATGTTTTATTTCCAGCATAGCCGGAATAAACCTCCATGGTTAAAGGTCAAGTCCACCCCAGGAAAATGCTGACCTGAATAAATAGAGAAAAATCAAACTAGCATAGTGCTACAAATTTCATCAAAATCGGATGTAAAATAAGAAAGTTATGACATTTTAAAGTTTCGCTTATTTTTCACAAAACAGCGATATGCACAACTAGGTGAGTCAGTCGATGATGTCCATCACTCACTATTTCTTTTGTTTTTATTGTTTGAATTATACAATATTTCATTTCTTTAGATTTGATAATAAGGACCAACTTGACTGAACCATATAGTATTAAACAATGTTAATTCCACATTTTCAGGGAGGAATTAATCGTTGTATCACTTGACAATGAGGAGGAAATTAGAATATTTCATATAATAAAATACAAAAGAAATAGTGAGTGGATGGTGTTTTGCATACCGAGCAGGATGTGCATATAACTGTTTTGTGAAATTAAGCGAAAGTTTAAAATTTCATGCATAACTACATATTTGCAAATGTGGTTACACAATGGTGCATGATGAAAATAGGCCCAGCTCTCTCAAGACTCTCAACCTGAAAGGTTGTTGAAACATGAACTGAGCAATTTAGTTCCCAATTTTTTCTTCCCATATCATTTCGCAAGCAAATTTTTCTTTAATTGCAGGAGTTGTAACAGTTTGCAGGTTTATATCTGGACCGGTTCATAATCATAGGCCGCTTCAATCAATCATTTCCTGGAATGTAAAGGCCAATGTGATGATAAAAACACTTTGCTTTGACAAGGTCATTGGTCTAAGAATTAGTGGTCAAAAATACATCGTCCGTCGCAACAGGTGCATTCGGACCACGTCCCTGGGACCACGTCACTTTCAATCAGGAGCTAAAATCACAATCTTCTGACCATGGACCATGTCCTGACCAAAGTCAGCACAGCATGCTGACCAGAGCTAGCTATCAGATGTATTTGGTAATGGACCTATTCCATGCTTTGGTCCACTCAGGTAATGTGGTTTCGCAGACACATGCGTTAAACCCGTATTAAACGCTGAGTGATAGAAATTCACAGGAAATGTGATAATTTGATCCTTTCCATATCCGTGTCGGCCTGCTTGCTGTAGCCAAACACAACCCGACACTTTCCGCACGCCTGACCTTCCCCTGGCCTCGTTGCCTGACGTGTCTCGCGTTGTGAGCCGATTGCAGCTGCACTCGCTGTACACCGCACAGAGAAAGAAAACAAACTCCACAAAACTAGCCTGCTCTCTCTCTCACGAGCTTCAAATATTACCGAGACGTAGTTCTTGAGAAAGTCACATGCAGAATCTAGAAGTCTTGCCATGGATTTATAAACGGAATTATGACTAACGGTATTTCAGCATTTTGATATCTCTTGTGGGATCACCATGCGACTTCTTTGACCAGCGAACGCTTGACTCTGAGCTTGCAGACGTAGACCGAACTTTACTTCTTATCCCGGCATCATGGTTTCTATGATAAAAAGGGTACGTAAACATCTTCTTATCTTAATCTTTGTCTTTATATTTTGTTACCGTCATTTATACCTGTCTGTCTTGGGTAAGCTGTCTTTTATTTTAATATTTACATGATTTATGCGAGCCAGTTCAACTGACGATATAAATTATAATCCAACCATAACATAAGCCTGAAGATACTATCAACATTCGGTCATTGATAGGCATCATACTCGTACTACTCGTAGACATAACCTGACATCGGATTGTTTGTGGGGAAACTTTTCTTGTACTCGGTAGGCCTAAAGTGAGTATTGTAGGCCCAATAAACTGAGGAATCGACATTTTTTTTTAATTGTTCGAATTTAACCCCTTAGATATACCAATTATACCATAATTTTAACCATAATAATGGACGATGCTATGAACCATTCTCCTCGTCCAGATTGCTAGCGAGCTAGCTGTGCTGTGTAGCTTCCTGTAGTTTCCCTTCCCAACTTGCAGGCTAATAAAATAATTATGTGATGAGTAGCCTGGTTTGGATGACCTTTCACCTTTCCTGTCCCCTTCCCAGTTTCCGCTGCGACAGTCCTTGCCAGATCTTCGTGTGATTGGCACGGGCCCAAAGTAGCTAAATAGCTCATCTTCATAGAACCATGAATAGTATGTGCTCAACAGGGTTGATAAAGCCTATATAGCGCCGAACTAAAATGTTTCTAAATTGAATTTCTACAGAGGTTACATGACCAACATCTCTATTTTACACTCATCTTTCTTCTCCCTACTTTTCTCTCCCCACTTTTAGCTTTACATGTCCTTTTTTTTCTTCACTATACTTGAAGATCGGGGGGGGGGGGCAACCACCCACTGGCCCCTGCCCCTGGATTTCATTTGCTATTTAAAAATAGGCCCATGTTTTATCATTTACAGAGTCCATTGACCTGTAAAGGGTCAAGGGGTATAATTTGCAAATTTTAACTTAGTTTGTTATATCCCCAGATGCTTATATGGTTTATCGTTGATAACATTTACCATTCAACTGTACATTTGATTTCTGTACATGGTTTCTATTTGTAAAGTGTAGATTATATATACAGTATAGTGTACATTGAATGAATAATGAAAGATGAGAAGTGTATGACGATTTATTTCCGCATGAAGTAGAATCACTTATAGACAGGATGCCCAGCTATGAATACTATGTACTTTTGAAGTAGTTATTTAATTAGAAAGTAGTTATTTAATTAGAAAGAACCCGAGAAGTCAATATAAAATCGTGTGATCATTGAAAATTGTTCAGTTCCGATTAAAAATTGGCAACGTTATGATTTTTACACATCATAAGATAACCTACCCTTCCATCTGTATACTATGCAGGTGACAACATATAGGCGTATCCAAATAGAATGATATAATTTCACGTTTATAATTAATGAAAAGAAAAATGTGTTTTCCCCCCTTCTGGTGGATAGGAACAGGCCTATGAAATCATTTGATCAGTCTATAGTATACTTTGAAAACTATTTATGAAAGAAATACAATTCTTTTAGGGTTGGATAGGCCCATTTGGGGAATTTCCTCAACTTTTATTTTATTAAAAAGATAAATAAAAATAGCCTTGCAGATGTTTAATCGAGACTGTTCTACCAAGTAGATAGATAGAGGTGATATCTCATTGGTTCTACAATTAGTTTTACCCTCATTTTATATGATTATCATTGATTATTGTTTATTGTTTACCGAAAACATTTATTTCCTTTGAATGGTCTTATTACTTACACAGTATATCCCTTTGTATTAATTTGTATGGTTATTATTCATATTTGTGTAATATGTTGAGTTGAAATGAAAATAAAGGAAATTTGAAACTTTCAAGAAACTTTGCGTGAGATGAGATGGAATTTTACTATAGAGATGTATATCTCACACGAATACATCAATGAGAGTTGCCAATTTGAATCTGTAGGCATTCAATGATATATTTTTTTCGTAGTTTTATGAAAACAAAAAATATGTTTTATTTTTTTATTACATGAGAATATATAAATTCCATTTTATGAATAAGAAGTAATTGTATTTAGTCTTATTGTACTATTATAAACTTTTAATTTATGAAAGATAAACTTTTTGGTTTGGGGACGGGTAGACTTTTTGCTTAAGAGAAGATTGAAACTCATGCATGAGGACACTTTATCAGCGGAGTTGTCAGTTTGTGAGGATAATGGGGATCTGCTTCTCAACAAAGAATAATAGGCCTATCATGTATAGGTGACGAAATACAACTAACTTGTTTCTCAATTGTCGAAAATACTAGTAACGTATACTTTCGTGACAGACAACTTGTTTTCCGGTTTGATCGAAATTCAAATATAAATAGTCCTGTAAAATGACACCATTTCCTCTTCATCGACATTCATTTTCTGAGTATTTGTTTGATTTTCTAGTTTTGGTTTTTGGTTTATGCAGGTTGCATGCCGGAAAGTTAAAACTGATAAAAGAAAATACAAGTATTAAAATAAAATAATAAAAGTATGATTTTTTTTTCTGATCAACGCCTCCTATTTCCTGATCACGATAATGTTTATTTCAGCTGTCTTTGGAATCAAAGTCACACGCAATCCCTGCTGGAACGAACACAATGTCACACAGTGTGATCACGGTGTGTTCACATAGTAGACTGTGAGAAAATATTGTTCACACTGTTAAAATGCTCACTCAAATTCAAGAGTGTGAAGGTAGTACGTTCACACCGTTCACACCTCGACAGTTTTGAGCGTGTTCACATGGTCAACTATGTGAATGTAATATGATTAACGCTGTTGAAATGCTCGTGGTAAAACACGTGGTCATTCCTTAAAGCTAGAGAAAAGATATTTACGTCTTGATGTGCGTAAGTTTTTCTTTGCTAATCGAGTGATAGATGTGTGGAACAGTCTTCCGGAAGATGTAGTTGCTGCTTGTTCAGTGATTGGGAGAAGATTGTTTATGTGTTTATGATTTTGAGTGATTTTCGATTCTCGTGTGTTTTTCATGGATATTTTTGTTTTCTAAGATACCCCTGCCACCCCTCCCTGCCAACATAAGTAGTGCATCTAATTTTGTCTGAAGGCGAGCAGCAATAGACATTCTACTTTGATCGATGAACAGGCTTAGTCCTACAACATCGTTGGAGTAAACTAAACTGAACTAAATTATAACAGTGTGAAGGTGATTTCACATTGTGATCCACACTGTGAACACACTGTGGTACACACTGTAATATTGTTATCAGTCCAGGCAGTAGGGATATGCTCCATCTCCCCTCCATGTAGAGCACGATGACTGCGGTTCTAGACAGGGGCCGCGGAACGGTTTTCAAAGTCGGGGGGGGGGGGGGCTGACCATGCTAGAAATCACAGTCATATGGCCTTTTTTTACGTTTTTGTACATGGTTTTGGAAAAAAGTGTGTGGGGGGGGGGGCTGAAGCCCCCCAAGGCCCAAGCCCCCCGCTTCCGCGGCTCCTGCTATAGCCTCTTGTCGAGGCCCTGTCGGCTGCTTTCCGAGCGAACATGGCAAAGCACGGGAGAGAGCGAAGCAGGGCCTAATTCGCTTCGCGAATTAGGAAAGCCCTCGCTTCGCTCGGGAAGCAGCCGCCAGGGCCTCGACAAGAGGCTACTCCTGCTAGAGCTAGGTACTCACAAAGTAATTTTGACCCTACCCCAAGAATACGTAGCTTACAACCTCTGCATCAGAAATGTCATGATTGTGAAAAATTGAGTTACTGTCATTTCACTGATCCGGTGATTGAGACAATTTGTTGCTCTTTGCTCCGAGTATGAACGTTGTAAAACATTTGATGATGTCATTTGATTTTGAAAAAAAAACATTTTGGCAGTGTGTCGATCTATCTTCTGTATATTGTGCAACTTTCGTTTCATGATTGAGTTGGCCCTATATGTTACACTTCTCTCTGCATATTGGAAAACAATATGTGTGGTAACATAATTATATAGCTCTGCCATTCGTTTCCTAGAACGATGCTGAATTTTGTGTGCTGAGCAACTTTCATTTGTCACGCTTTCTCATTCTGTGACATTAGAAAACATTTTGGGTGAAAATTTTGTATGAAAATGAGATAATTAGATCACCAACCGCAATATCAGATAAGCGACAAAACCGGTCCCAGGAAATGGGTAGACCCCGATGATGGATAACTATTTATTTTTAAAACAGGTGGAAGGATTCTACTTTTTCAATACATTTTTTTTCCTATGGAAGATTCATTTTATGAACGACTGACCAAAGGAATACTTTCACAAATATCTTTTTTTTTTACATCTTCGGAAGATGTCAAGGACGGGTTGTTTTGTCCTTTATCAAACTATATATTTTTGATAACTTTGTATTTATTTTGTGAGTATTTCCCTCTCGTGTATTTTTTTTTCTCATTTGATTATCTGTATTTATACTTTGTTATTTTGTTATTTGTTGTATTATCTATTTTTTGAGGGGCCCACATTGTACAAGCATTGCTTTTTAGTGGGTCCCCCATTTCCATCTTAATTTCTGTTGAAAAATAGTATACATATTTAAAACCTACAATGTGTTGCCCAAATTGTCTAAGTGTTTTTTCACAACATATGTATCATTAATTTTTTTTTTGCAACGGATACAAATATTTATGTTTATATATGGTACACAATTTGTTTTTGTTTGATGGAAGTGAAATAAATAAATTTGAAATTTGAAATTTGAAATTTGATGTCATAAAAAATATATTTGTGAAAGTATTCCATTTGGTCAGTCGTTCATAAAATGAGTTACTTATGCCTACTGCTACATCTTTCATACACTTTGTGTATGTTTATTTACATAATAGGTCCATGCTTTAAACAACTTAAAATTTGTTTACTACCTTATGAAACTATAACATATAAAATGAAACATGAAAAACTACATAGGTTCGTATTTTAACCAGCTAGAGACAGATTGAAGAAAATACTGCCTATTGCCACTGGCTGATCCAGGAGGGGGGGGGGGGCAGCCGGCCCGTGTCCCTTGAGAGGCACGATTAAATTTGTAATGTAAAAATGCCATTAAAACACAAGTGTGTCGTCGTCCCCCCCCCCTCTTTTGAAAGTGAAGCCCCATTTTTTGTTTTTGCTTGTAAAACATTTTCGTCGTGAGTATCCTATTTTTCATTTTTTTATGGGGGGGGGGGGGCTCAATTGTCAAATCTTTCCTCAGGAAAATGTGCCCCCCTTTGGAAAATCCTGGACCCGCCCCGGCTGCGAATATTCGCGCCCCGGCTATTGCAAACACAAGGACGGGGCCAGGATATTTCGATAAGGCGGGGGAGGGGTGGGGCACGATATAAATTATATTCTATCTCTCTCAATTGCATTATAAGGGACATGGAAAGTAACCTCTCGATTTAATGGTTTTTCTGTCTTCTTTCATTTTTTCTTCTCGTTTTTCTTTCTTTTTTTATTACTTGAAAAAAAAAACATAGGTGGTTGGTCGTCCCTTTCCTCCTGTGACACCACCCCTGGTTGCAAATTCTTGCCCGAAGAATTAAGATTTATCTATTGAACTCGTATTCTTAAAGGGATGGTCCGGGCTGAAAATATTTATATCTAAATAAATAGAGTAAAATTCAGAGAGCAAAATGCTGAAAATTTCATCAAAATCGGATAACAAATAATGAAGTTCTTGAATTTCAGAGTTTATCAATATTCTATGAAAACATGCTGTTACATGCATATTCTCGTCATGAATATTCATTAGGTGGGCTGATGATGTCACAACCCAACTTTCCTTTTTCTTATGTATTACATGTATACTATGAAATCATAAATGTTTCATTTCTTCATACATGTGTAAAGGATGTGTCTCCATTATGATGAAATAAGTTGTGGCAATAAATAACTAATGCATTTAATCAGTTGTCAATCAAATTGTTTAAGTTCTTGGTAGAAAAACTTTGAATAAACCTAATTTCATATAATCAAATACAACAGAACACGTGGGGATATGACATCATCAGCCCACCTTTTGAATATTCATGATGACATGCTTAGAACTGTTCCACCGGAATAATGCAAATCTTTAAAATTCAATAACTTCGTTATTTGCTATCCGATTTTGATCAAATTTTCAGCATTTTGCTCTGTGAATTTACTCTGTTTATTGAGATAGAAATATCTCCAGCCTGGACCATCCCTTTAATCCAGGAGTTGAGAGGAGAATCCCATTGCTTATCTAAATGAGATTTCACTTTGTAAGCCTACATCCATACTTTATCTTCTTCTTTTTGTAAAAAACCGAAGAACGCGAGGTATGGTATGGAACAGGTCAATTATGTTTAAATCTCAATTCTTGACCTATCATCGCACTATTTAGCATTGGTTTTATCTGACCAATGTCACTACCCTTACTCGGTTCATTATCGGGCGATATAACTGCTATTGCCCGGGTGTTATTATTACGCCTTTGGAAGTTCGGGTTGCATCGTATCTTCATTAATGTTTGACTCGACTGTTTTGAATTGCCCTCCTAATGGAAGCCTGCGGCATCCAAATGTTCATTGCTCCCTAGATGAGGTCCGGGTCAAGGTCAGAGGTCATCGGTAATGCTGACAGGTAGAGGGCCATATTGCGACAAGGTGTGCGATTGAACCTGTATCGTTTTATTTCGCAGATGTTCCGATTCCCAGGTGAGAACCTCGGGGAAAAAACTTCCTTCGAAGGGTCCACTTCCAGTAGCTCTAGTCTTCACCATGTAGACCCAAGGTCTGAAGCAGATTTTCCCACACATCCACATCCACACACCAACCGTCTGGACACACTACCACAGACCCCGGCCACGGACAGCAATAAAAACAATATTTGTCCGAAGCCCAGTAGCTAACATTTATTTCTTTGTTATCCCATAAAAGAACGAAAACCGAACAAGCCATCTTGGATTGTTGGGTACCATAATGCCCGACAAACCATGATCCAGGAAATGATTTGATGTATATATTTTGCCCATTTTCCTTTTCTCGGTCGTGGAACGTAGCCTCCCCCCCCCCCCGGTGATTTGTATGCTAGTGTGACATACGCGGCCTGTGAGAACAAGTAAAGAGGGGGGGGGGGCTAGGCAAGTTTGTCCTGTTAAAGTGCAGGGGAGAGAGGGGGAGGAAGGGGTTGTTAAAATAAATGGAAAAGACGTTGATAATACTGCTTGAAAGTTACTTGAGGGCCTCTAAGCATGCATTGGACCTACTACCATGCTATAAGTAAACCACATTGGGAAAAGGGAAGATGCCTCTTCCATTGCTCAGTGGACTTCTGAAGTCATGATGGGAATGGTATAATATCCCTTAACAGGACTCATGCTATTCCGGGAATGTTTAACATTAGAATGCCCACCAAGAAAGGGCAACTCGTGGATGATATAAATAATGTATAGGCTACAATGTGTTAACCATGTGCTGTCGTACTTGCAAAGTTGCAGAACCTTGACCAAGTTGCAGAAACCACAGATCTCCATGGATAAATTCATGGTTCCACCGTGTTCATATGTTAGACATCTGTTTGAGAGATATATTAATGAAACTACTAGGCCTAACTTCGTGAGCCAACGAAGCGAGTGAGCAACATTTTTTTTTCATTACAAAACTCCAATTTGGTGATAAATGTTGACATAATATTCAGAGAATGATAATAATGTTTCACCCTCCTCTCTTTCCTTTTCTTCTTTCCTTTTCTCTTTTTATCTTAGTCGTGAAAAATTTGCGGGGTCCATGTCCCCAAGCCCCCCTCCATTGTTCCCGAGGTAGTCTGCAGACACAGACCCTGATTAAGTCTTTAATCAACAATAAATCATCAATAAATCCTGTTCTTTACACAAGTCAATGGCAGGGAATAGGCTGCATAGTCACAGCATTTTCCTCGAGTAAAGATTTTGCAGAACAAACTCGGTGTTAATCGCGTTATCACTGGTATCTTCTGGTGTTGAGGTAGAAACACCCCCAGAAATACAACTTTGTCTTATTATCTTCAATGATTTCCAGGATATTATTAATGGCAATGCATGGGTATGAAAAAAAAATGGTAGCAATATCATCAGATTTCCACCTCGGCGTTGGTCCAGGTGCGCTGTGTCGTTTGTCAGATTGCCGACAGTCACGTGACCACTATTCGATCTTCCCGACGATCACATGACCTCTTTAATGAGTGGGGTCAATCAAGATGTGCGGTGTGGCCTCATAAATGTAAGATAACACGGTCTGTTTTGTTTAGGGAAGTCTGAAGTTTGAACTTGAAAGTGTCGTTGTCTTTGTATTCTTATTATCATCTAACATCGTGAAAAAGTCACGGGCTCGTTGTATAAAACTTAAAAAAATGTGCCATTAAACATTATTGCCATGACAACATCACTCAACAACCATGAATGTGTCAATAATAAAGTTACAATAAAGTATAACTTTCGCATTAAAATAGTGATTGAAAACAGCTGTTCATAATCACATTTACACCTGTTTTAATCTCTCGAAATTAGTTATTGGCAGATTAGAAGGATTCGAAAGTTGCTGTGATTGTAAGTTTTATCCGATTGGACACAGATTTTTATCATTTACCGGAGGGACTTTTTTTTTTAGAATAAAGCTCGAAAGGGTATGCGTGCTGCCTGGTCTGTACAGCATGCACATAGAATGGAATTCATTAATTAAAGATAAATTCCAGTTGTGGGAACGATCTCAAAAGGACTTCTTACAGAATTTAATATAATGATCACCAAAGTGTCTGTTTGTATGAATATAAAATATGTGCCAAAGGATTCTGGAAGAAATTGTGTAATTGCTGAGAAATAAGCAAAATAAGCGCGGATTCTGTCACTTCCGTCGGTTCTTTATTCCAGCAATAATAATACACTTTCCCACGTGTGCCTATCTGTGTTGGCGATCTTCAGTGTGATCGTTTTTTAGCTTAGATATTGTGATTTCACAAAGTTCAGTTTATGTAACTGTACCAGATCTAGATCCACGGTGATATAGTAATACTTAACCTTGGTTTTACAGACTTTCTCACGAAATCAGTATTTTACTGCAACTACTGTCATTTAGCTTTAATAAAATGAAAGTTTACAAAGTGTAAAATGTGAAAGCTTTATAGGAAGGCACAATGATTGGTTGTGCATGATCAAGAACAAGATTGAATGATGATGTCGCGTTCCTTTTCTTCGAGAATTAATTCTATCCATGAGTGGAGCTTAAAAGGGTATACCATTTCCGTGGTCAGATTCTACGGAGCCTTTAAAGTGCCATCGACTAATGTAATGTTTTATAATGTTATTGAAAGATATGAAATCAATTTGATTCGATTGAATTTTTAATGCTTACATTCATGAAATTTTACTTTTCTGATCCCCGAAATGTGAAGAGAACTGCCATACAGTTACATCAATCGAGACACATTACGAGGGGAATGGGTTGGCAATTGGTGCTACTCACAGATATCATTGATTGAGTAGGGACTATTATACACATTTCCAATCAGCAATTAAACCAAGGAAAAGAGCTCAATCAATCAGCCGAATGAAATTCAATTCAGAATGTCCCAAAATGTTTCGTCCTGACTGTGTTTTAAATTTTAATTCTTGTATTTTCAAAGAAAAACTGAGGAATCCCGGTGAGGAATGCCCCCATGGAAACACGAAATTTATGTCAAAGATCAAGAAGGTTTGCCCCATCTCCAGTTGTCCATTGTCTGCCAAGACTCTTATACCCCTTTCACAAACCCATCCTCCAATTATCCGCCTAAGAGTAATGCGGATAATTCAATAAAAATTGCATTCACAAACTCCGAAAATAATCCGCACTATTTTTTTACGAGCGCCCGACCTGAAAAAGGCGGATAATTGTCATGGCAACTCATAGAGATGTATATCTCTATGTGGCAACTGCACACGCCCCCTCCGATGGGGTTGTGTTGGAAAAGGGTGACCTTTTGTGACCGCACCATGGCAATTATCCGCATTACTTTGGAAATGCGTTCACAAAGCCAAAATTTGGTCCCGATGCTGCTATTATGCGGATAACTGCAGCAACGAAATAAATAATGCGGATAACTCTGGTCCCGCTCCGATTTTACAACCAAATTATGCGGATATTATCCGCATAATTGGGTTTGTGAAAGGGGTATTAAATAGCTAAACTTCGTGACAAAATGTGTTTAGGACCTCTTCATTCAGTTTCAGTGTTGTTTAATCTGTAGGAAAACAAGGGAATTACAATTGTTTGTTTCGCATGTAGTTATTCTTCCCCCCGAGATTTCTCAAAAGCTATTAAAGAGCGATGAAAAAAATAACCTGAAACTTGATTCTGAAATTTAATTTATTTTCCCCTTGTTTATTAACAGTGATAATTATATACCTGTGCGAAATGAGATCGTATTTTTCAATGGTGCAATGAGCCCCCCCCCCCCCCAAAAAAAAAAAGGAAAGGGAAAAGATGGCGCATTGGGCAAAATTTATATTTTAAAAGGTCTTGAGTGAGCAACATTTGCCCATTTAAAATCAAAAGCTAACTATGTGATAATTTTTAAAATAATTTCAGAGAATAACATCGTCACCCTTTTCTCCTCCTTTTCTTTCTTGGTCGTAGAACATCTTGGAGTCCATGGCCCCAAGCCCCCCCCCCCCTCCCACTATTCTATACGCCAGTGATGTTCTCGCCATTAATCTCATGACAGGGGCCTGTTGCACGAAACTTTTGACATGAAAAAACTCTGGCAAACAAAATTATGCCATTAAAATTAACACATTAAAAAACTCTGGGAAAAAAAGGGGGAAAAAAGCCATAGATTTTTTGTCATGCAACAGGCCCCCGGAGTAAGTTTCTCGGGTGATGTTTCGGGTGTGAACGAGACCGACCTCACGTTGGGAATGATTTATACTCCTGATGATACGACGGTTCATAAAATGTTCATTCCCCACTTCATTCTCCATCATCGGCATTTTACCTGCTGCGTCGATGAAGACATACAATAACCCTGAGGTTTAAAGGGGGCCGTCGGTCACGTATCTCCATGGTTCAGTGGTGAGAGACCATTGCGAAATTATTATTTTTTTTTCATATTTCGAATTTGTTTTATTTCATTTTCAACAGGACGAAATTAAACGGTCGTAAATAATTATAATGACATTTGCAAATGAAACTTATACATACAATGTAAATTGAGGTACAATGTATGAAATTTTTCCGTAAGTAAAACAAATTGTTAAATCATGGAGCTAAAGTAGGAGCTCCATGGTTAAATAAAAGCAAATTATCATACACATTATAAAGATCTGAGAAAATGCTTGTAATGTGTGGACCCCTCTACATTAGTGTAGAATTGCCCATGAAGACGGACACAGAGGTAATAGAACATAGAACAGCACAAGAATAAACAAAGAAGAAGGAAAAAGGGAAAGGGAAACAGACATGAAGAAACTGAAAGGAAATGAAGAAAGAGAATATATAGAGCAGGACTTTAACGCTGAAAATTATTATCGTAGATTCCTTCTTGAAATCGTCTCATTCAATGAAGTTTGTAAATTAATTTAACTAATTCAAACATTTTAGCTTTTGAGTTTCAGACTATAGACTACTTTTCACCGACCCCCCCCCCCCGCCAAACCACTGTCCGATTAAATTCCCACAAAGCCCCCCCCCCCTACAATAAAAAAATATAACTTTAGATGAAAATCTTAAACCTTGGGACAAAGTTGGTTCTCTTCCAAACAGTGGTGAGTAACATTTTGTACAGTTTAGCGTCGAGGTTGATGGTTGAAACCTTCCTTCCTTCTTACTTCCTATTGTCCAATATTTATAAGCAAAGAGAAAAAAGAATGGATAAGGTTTGAGATAAGTTTGATGAATCATTTAATGTACATGAATCTATCATGAAATCACTGGTTCTCTGCGAGTAGGGCCTGTCAACGGGATTGGCTATGACCATGATGACTTTGTTCTGTAATTCTGCAGAAGTTTTGAATCGAATTCTGCGACTGCATGAAAGTGGGGCGGGGCAATTTGATGTTATATAACAGATTATAGATTAGTACATAGATTTTTATTTGAAGTGTGTTGATTGTACAATATTATTTATCGTATTGATTTGTATTGACTCGACTGTATTTACTGTGGAGCGATGTGGCCCAGTGGATAAATCTTCTGACTTTGAAACAGAGGGGCGTGGGTTCGAATCCCAGCCATGGCGTAATTTCCTTCAGCAAGAAATGTATCCACATTGTGCTGCACTCAACCCGGCAGGATTAATTCCTTGAATGCACTGAGCGCTGAAAGGCAGCTCGAGCAAAAGCCGGGGTAATGATAATATAAATAAGCAATGCGCCTCGGAATAGATTATTTCTAGATAGATGGTGCTATATAAATGTCTCTTATTATTACTACATGATTTGTATTTTCTTGAAAATGAAATGAAATTGTGCCCCAAAGTCTCTCATCGGCTGTATCGTGGATATGTATCTTATATGTCCATGATCATCCATATAGTTGGATGACATTGTTCGTTCTTGATCATGGTGGATGCCATCTGATGGGGCCCTTCATTCCTCAGTGCATACCGGGGTGGAGAACCCCGTCACACTGAAGTTACATCATGCATGCCACAGTGACACCGGTGATACCAACTCCAGACCGACCAAATCTATTACGGTATTACCGATGACATACCATCGGTCGGTTTGGAATCGGTCCTATTGGTGTGACTAACATTTTAAGCCGATGATGTACGTTTTCATGTGCATTGAATATTACACAGGCATTTCTACCGTAATGCTGTGTTCGTGAGGTTACACAGTATTAGGCTATAGTCAGTGGCGTACCTAGGATTTTCCACAGGGGGGGGGGGGCAAATTCGTCCGCCAAAAAAATTGACAAGCAAAAAAAAAGATCTTCAACCACAAATAAAGGATTTCGTAACATAAAAAAATTTGACAAGCAAAAAAAGTCTTCAAGATTCGTCAGGGGGCAGGGATATGTCCCTTGTATGGGTTGTGACTCGCCCCCCCCCCCCGTAGGTACGCTAGTGGCTATAGTAGAAATTGGGGGGGGGGTGTCGGGGAAAACGTCCCTTTCTCTATGGTGTCTTGTTGAAACTGAAAAAGGCCTCCCTACATGAATGGTTTGTTAAAACAATATTTTGTAATTTGTATCATAACTTGCCATTTCCGTGCAATTTAAAAATGACCACGGGGTTTATGCCCCTAACCACCAGAGATACGCCTGGGAAAATAAAGCAAACTATCGTTGACTGTTGAAGGATCACAGGGGTGGGAGGGTGTAAGTAAGCCTTTTTCCCTCTTCAACTCCTCAAAGGAAATACACAACAATATTACCTGCCTTCTTTCCTCTTCGAAGATGGAAAATTGAAATAAATCTTTAAAACATATCCTGTGCATCGTAATCAATTATGCAGTTATCATTTCCAGCTCGCTCTCTTCGCTCACTCATATTTTATCTGAAAGATTGTCCCATACCCCCAAACTTTCAGTGTCGTTCGTCTCAAAAATTGTTCAATCTAATTTCGACTCTGACTAGAGCTTGGATGGAAAAAGCACACGTGGAAAAAAAAGTTGTTTGGTGCTTGGCTCGGACTCAACCAGACCCACGGACGGAACTCGGCAAGGTCAATAACCTTGGTCAAGGTATCCGCAAAGGTCAAAGTTGAATAGGTCAACACGTGCTAAATGGACATGCGTAAGCACTTAATCACTGTCACTCCCGTCTCACCTAGTCTGCAGACATAGACCGTAAATGGTATTGACATTCTCATCAATAAAGTACAACGTTACGGTTGTAGTCTCTAGAGAAGATAACATCGAACTGTCTTTGTCAGTGTAAGCATAGAGCTATTCTGTAATGGCTCTATGGTGGAAGCATGGAGGGTGTCAATACAAGCATTGACCTTCTCTCTAGTAGGTCCATGATACAAGGGAGTTCTATCCCAGCTGATTTTCAATATGTTCTCAGTAGCTTTCTGCCCTTGGTAAATCGCCACTTGGTCTTCATCCATTTCGTCTACTTTCCATTATGGTCTCACCTTACTTGGTCTACTAACAATTCCCTGAACCTAGTACTTCTACACAGCAAAAACTGCGGTGTTAACCGGTGTACATAGAGGACCACACCAGTGATTTTACACCGGTGTTAAATTGACAGTGTTAGTTTAGCACCTATAGGTGTTATTACAACACCTTTGGTTGTTACATGTACACTCTTTAGTGTTAAATTCAATCTCTAGGGTGTAATACACCAGAGGGTGTGGTCCTCTATTAACACCCACTGGTGTCAGTTTTAACACCACAGTTTTTACAGTGTACAGCCGTTAGGTAGATAAACCCCTTGCCCAAGGACGAGAGTACTGTGTTGGGATTCGAACCCCGTACCTTGTGGTTCAAAGTCTGGAGACTTATCCACTGAACCACAACACCTCTATACTGACCATTTTCTCTATAATTGCCATTTAGTAGACCAAGTGGGTTTCGCCATGATGGTGTTATGCGGTCTGATATAGACCAAGTGGATACAATCTAGGCCTATAATTATAATCATAATAATAATATACACTTGTATCTAAGCGCTGCATACTAGTTCACCGGCTTTAGCACGGCAGCTCTTATCGTATCCAAGGAATTTTTTCTACCGGGTACCCATTTACTACGTTTACTACACCTGGATGGATAGTGCAAATGTAGATAAACTCCTTGCCCAAGGACGAGTATGCTGAGTTGGGATTCGAACCCTGGACCTTGTGGCTCAAAGTATGGAGACTTATATATCCACTGAGCCACAACACCTCTTCTGCCAGAATTTTCAGCTTTTCACTGTGTTTTTCACTTCATGAGTTTCTTGTGTTTTCACAGTAATAACACACATGGCTGTTTCTTTGCCCCCAAGTTTGAATAGTTTCAGATGTGGAATATAAAGGAAATAATCATATTTTGGTTTCAGGAGATGAGTCGTGCTATCACTTCCTCAGCGATAAGAATCTTTCTTAAGATTCGCTTTTTGAGAGATAACAGTATTCACTGCCAAAATGTTCAGCTTGCCGCTTGTCAAGTCACAACTCACTATTCACTGCCAAAATGTTCAGCTTGCCGCCTGTCAAGTCACAACTCACAAGAGATACGCTGTTCTAATATCTTCACCACTTTTATTCAAAGGGGTACTCCGGGCTGAAAATAATATGATTTGAACAGATGGGAGTGGAGTCAAACCAGACAAACTAAAACACTAAAAAATTATGTCACAAATGGACGAGGAATAACAAAATATGACATTTTAAAGTTTTGCATTATTTCAGTGAGACTGTTCTCTGTGTGTCTTGATGAATATGCAACGAGTTTATGATGTCATCTCCCCACTTAGGCTTTTGTAGTTTTGTGTAGAAATATTCATTTTTTCAAATGTTGTCCTCGAAAATTGCAAAAAAGAAAGATTGACGACTGGTTAAATGTGTGAATTCATGAAGAAAATGTGGACAAAAATACGTCATGTTTGACGTGAGGTGATATATTCAACTGGCCTATTACATTATCGCATGCATGTAGGCCTATCCGTTTTCACAAAATATTGTGAAAACTTGTTATTTTCAAAAACTTAATACTTTTTATTATTTTTTTATCAGATGTTGATTAGACTTTCTGTGTTTCACTCGTTGAAGTTTTACAATTTTTTTAGATATCATTTCCGCCTGGATTACCCCTGTAATGCTGTTCAGTTTACACCATGATCTTGTTGTTTATGTTGTTTTTGAGACAAACAAAACGATAGTAATGACAATGAAAAGTGCATTCCACTATCTGCACGTGTAGTGGTGTAACGAACGATTCGACATCTTCATCCTATCCTACACAATAATAAATTGGTGTTATTTACTCATGAACTTTCCAAGTGATAACAGATTTTACCAGATGGCATCTTCGTATGACCTTTGACCCCGTAGTTCCTATGGGAAAGATAATTTGACCTGCGCCCATCCCAGCCCGACCTTTTGTCGCGAAAAGTGATTTTTCCTTATGTTGTTTTAAAAAAGCACCCTCATATGACACGTTTGTTGCAATGCTTTGAAACACAAAAAAATGAAAAAGCACCATTAATCCTCCCCCACACACACAAACAGAAACTCAAGGCAGTAAGATAATAACAAAAATATAAATAAATCTGTTATTTGCTAAAAAGTTATCTGAGTTTGTTCATAGTTTTAATATTTGAATTACATTGGGATATTATCTTATCATCGATCATGCAAAAGTTCAGTAACTGTTGATTTTCATTCCATAACGTTTAAAAATTCGTACCAGATTTTTTTTTATATTGCATAGAATTAAAGTTATAATTCAAAACATTAATATGTTGAAAGATTAAAGTGATTGGCCAACATTGGTTTGACTTTTTAAAAATCTGAGCTAGAAGGTCACACTTGTCACCTGTGTCTGTGATATGTTACAAAAATGAAGCCCAGAAAAAATTGTGTTCGAAAATAATTATTTAGTGCTTCAAAAATTGAAATATAAAGTGACCGAAAACACCATCTAAATTACATCCCATACACTTATGTGTACTATTTAGGCGTCTATAAGACGCCTATTTACAAATTCGGGGTTTGCCTTGTAGTTTTAGCTTTTCATTCTCAATAATGGTTGTTTTCAGGGTTTATTAGTTCTAATACATGCACTTGTACACATGTTTCATCTTGGTTTGAGAATTTTTTAAATCGGCTGCTCACAAAGTTAAACAATACCTTTAAAGATACAGGAATCGTAATAACTTCATTATGCAGGGCCTTGTCTGGTTTTCCAGCGGGGCCCTAAATAATGATTATCATTGTCTATTCTCATACGGGTAGCTCTATACCGGAAAATAGGGTGTTGAAGTGCTGTCTTTCATCATGAACAAGCAAAGATTCGAACTTACAACCTCCCCGTCCATGAGGCGGGTACTCTATACCAATAGGCCTATACCCAGTATACATGGATATGTTCGGTACAGAAATTGGCAACTTTGTTCGCTAAACTTGGATCAATCTTTGTTCGGACGTCACAGAATGGTTACCTCCGGAAATTATGAGTTATTCCACAACTTTTGTTAACTCCTGAATTACCTGGTGAATGACACATCGAAATGAGCGAAATAAAGGGACGTCTCTGCCTCTCATGTTAATCAATAAACAAAATGATGTGCTCAGTTGGTGGTGAGTGAGTCAGTAAGTGAGTGAGTGTGTAAGTGAGTTCAAAATTTATTTCTACATTTCCATAAAAACATGAAAACAA
Source organism: Lytechinus pictus (assembly GCF_037042905.1). NCBI lineage: Eukaryota > Metazoa > Echinodermata > Echinoidea > Temnopleuroida > Toxopneustidae > Lytechinus > Lytechinus pictus. The sequence continues at coordinate 10,968,995 of NC_087260.1, forward strand.
TTGACAACATAAGCACAATTGAATAATAAATCACAACAAATATAATACATAGACAAAGGATAAACAAGGGCCAAACATAGAGAATACAAAATATACATTATAAACAAGTGGTGGGTCAAAAGTAAGCATAGGATAGGTAGGCAGGTAAATGAATAATCAAATAAATATGAATAAATGCACTGGCGTTCAGAGGGGGGGGGGGGGGCTTGGTCATGGCCCAAAACAATTCACGACCGAGAAAAACAAGAGAAAAGCGAAAGGGAATGAGTGAAATATATATAATTTGTTTAATGCTATCTCAAAATATATCAAATTGGATTTTTGTATTAAGGTCAAATTTTTGCTCGCTCGCATTTTTAAAAAATATTTTGCCCCTTCTGCCAAATCTGGACCTCTATATAAGTCAATACGAATTATTGAATAAGTAAATGAAGTTGGAACTAATTCGGGTTCGATGTTTTGGACAGATGATCTAATTTGATTTCGAATGACCCAGTAATGTTTCGTTTGCTGGACTCTAGAATTGTGAAAGAAGATGGATGGAATTTAAATTCCTGCTTTTATTGATACAGATGCCAAAGTGAAGCCGCTCTCTTGAAAGGAACTCCATTTATTTTACATCCTACGATGATGGAGACGGATCATTCTAGTTATTTAGCAAGGTTGCAAAAAGCACCCCACAATCACTGAAAAATTAAATATGTATATAGGCCTATCGATAGCCCATTACGGATTCCACCCCCCACCCCTATCAGCCCCTTGCCCATTTTGGGGTCTCAAAGTTTATCTCTTCATCCAGAAGTGCGTTGTACTCCTCCAAAAAAGATCCAATTTTTTAATACCCATGCAATTTCTTTTCAGTAATTGAGAACATTTAACACTTAAGTTTAATTAGACCAAATTGTATATGCTATTGGACCAACTGGTTATTAGACGGAATGGCATTAGACTAAATGAAAGTAGACCATGTGGTGAGTAGACGAACTGATGATGGACCAAATGGTAGTAGACGAGTTGGCAATTGGACGAATTGCCATTAGACGAATTGGAAATAAACCTCTCCTTGGATATATGACCTATCCCATATAATAGATTCTTGAATTAATCATGATGCCATGGGACGCCACATTCTTGGTGATAAGAGGTTCGTGCTTAGACCAAAGGGTAAATATGATGTTCATTATTTTTGATAAATTTTGTGAAGGAGCAGCTGTTAGTGACAAACAATGCAACCGAAACCTTCTCAAAATACCTTTATTGGGATTCTTGCGAACCTATTTCAGTTTTTGATACTGTCTTTCGTTTATCCTTGGAGGTTATGTCGATGTCAGTGATGTCGTCCATCAGTCCCCTGAAACAGAGGGGTTATAAAAAGTGGTGAGAAGGGGGAGGGGTTTAAGAGGGGGAGAGGTAAGTTGGAAGGGGATGGGGGAGAGGGAGATGGGGAGGCCGGAGGGAACTCTTTACACACCGTGCACCCCGAGATATTTTCCAGAAATTTCACTGAGACCCTATTTCGTGCAATTCTCATCACAATCAAGACTTAAAAATCTCAAAATCATGATAAGAATTACAAACGTACTACAAAAAATCAGGTGAATAGCGCCCAGTCGTTTTTCTCCAGCGTTTTCATAGTGTTCTTGAGAAGTTTACATCATCTTATCCAAAGATTTTTATTGGGTCCTCATAGAGCCCAACGCTGATCTTAAAGAAAATCTTACAATTTTGAATTTTTTTATTAATTAGATAGGCCTTCCGCAGTTATTCTTGTGTAATCAAATCAAAGTTTCGGGAAGTAACTCACAAGTTTACATTGTGATTTGTGTTCGTATATAAATAACGACAGGGACATTGAATGCATCATCATTTCCAGCAAGTATTTCCTCAATAATGTATGCTATAGGAAATACAGTTAATGGGATCATCATGTTTAGATATGATTACCTTGATATAGACTAGGGATATATTAATAGACCTATTCGTACATGTACGTGAAATAACTTATAGGCCTACGTACGTCATAATCATAATTGAGTAATTATTTTTCAAGTGCCCTCGTTTTATACAAACGCAGATGATATAAGCGATGGGTAATGGGTATCTTGGAAAAGTATAACAGAACAAAGCTCTATCTGTCTATACAACATATATATTTAAAAAAAAACATGAAAATGTAATCACACCCCTGTGCTATGTTCTATCTTGAGACTGTTGTACGGTACGATATAGTATCGATAGTCTTATTATTGACTAGTAGGTCCATGTATAGACATATAAGCTTATTACCATTTTATAAAATAACTGAAAACATAATGACTTTCGATACGAAATGTGATGTCCATTTGGGTAAATATGAATGGTTGAGGGATTACTCATTCGCTTGACTCCTAGCAACAGGATGATCTTATGTTCCAGAAAGGATAAATAACGGAATATAATATCAAGATTTTCCAAATTGGGGGGGGGGGCGCATTTTTTACCGGATGGTTGTGGCAAGAAAAAAAGGTCCTCACTTGCATATAGGCATGACATATTCACCTAAAAAATATTTGTTTTTGCCTCTCAAAGGGGGGGGGGGGCTCACGGGCCGAATGTGCACCCCCCCCCCCGGATACCCGGATACGCCAGTACATGATCCTATATATACGCGTTTCTTTACTCTACTACTTTGAGCAACTTCCAGACAGATTCCAATTTTTTCGGTCAAGAGGCAAAATCTCCCGTTACCAAAGACATCATCATGAAAGTGGAAGTAGGGCCTCATCCTAATACTCGCCTCTCCCATGTGAAAAAGTGTCTGCAATATGAATCCTGAGGGACTGGCTACAGCAGTTTTTTTTGGGGGGGAAGCCCTCGTTCGATAGACCCCTTATATGCTTATCTGGATTTGTTTGCCAGATTCTTTTGTACCCCTCTGTATCTTGCATCACAACGACCGGTGTTTAAGAACGTAATGTTTGCATTTACTCCTTTCCTCTTGAATTCCAAAAGCATACAACGTGTAACCTTTACAGATTCATAGCTAGTGATTTGTACTGTATGTTGGTTAGAGTGTAGACAACATTACCACTGGAATTGAAATAACTTAGTTCATCCATCGACAATAATCATTATGACTTCGGTTACCTTCTGAAAAAAAAACATATGAGAGAATGCTCGGGATTGAATCATGAATGCAAAATTTCGAAGATGGCCAAGGTTTTCTGAGATGGATAGATGGTAATCTGCTATAGTTTGAGTTTTACGAAATGTTCCTTCGTCGCCGGAAAAGGTCCGCCGCTGGATGGGTAAGTATGCCGTTTTTAGAATGATTAGATCCATGATAGAATTTATTTAAGTAAAAAAATTATCACTGGCTGGTAACTGTGTTTTCTTCGTGTAATTAGTTTTCTGCGAGCATGCTGCGAGTAAGTAGAAATATATAATTATCCAAATTTCGTTGTTGTTACCCCCGCTCCAACAGCCTATTTATTTTCAATCCCTATTCATTGAACTTTAAAATAAGTATACAGCCCTTTAGTCCTATAGTTTGACCCAGTCACTTTGAATATCATCATCTCCGTTCCTGAACTACTCAAACTCTCCCGTATTGCTTACTTATAATGCAATATTCATCAATATATCCCTATAATTGTAATGTATAAATTTTGTCTATTATAGTTATTTTTGAAAAGGAATAACTGAAGATGTAGCCCAATTTACAACTGTATAGGGAATTATAAGGTGTATTTCGTGTTTTCATGAAATTGCCGTAAAATACCTAATTTCAATGTTCCTTTTTTGCAAGGTATACAAATAAAAAGCCATAAACAAAATGATAACGGTACTATCCGCTTAAAAATAGTTTTCAATAGAAAAAGTGACAAAAGGAATTATCAAGCGAAATCACTTTGTGATTCTACTGTTATATCAGATAGGGTATATATCCCTTTGATAAAACAGTAGAATCATAAAGTTATTTTTTTCATCAAGACTAATGTTCCCTGGTATGTGGACCCCTTAAAAATACAGCCTAGGGTTGGGAGAATAGGAAAGGGAGCGACAAACAGAAATTCGAATCTATTTGGCCACGTGGACAGCTTGGACATGGACATAGCTCAAGTTCTTGAAATAGTATGATGGCAGATGTAAAAGCTATTTCTATATAGGCCTTGTGCTACACCCTTACACACGCCTTCAAGATTTTCCTTATTAAAGGACAAGTCCACCCCAATAAAAAGTTGATTTGAATAGAAAAATCCGACAAACATAACACTGAAAATTTCATCAAAATTGGATGTAAAATAAGAAAGTTATAACATTTTAAAATTTCGCTTGATTTCTCAAAACAGTTATATGCACATCATGTTTGGTATGCAAATTAGGGGACCGATGACATCACCCACTCACTATTTCTTTTGTTATTTATTATATGAAATATTTTGATTTTCTTCTCATTGTCATGTGAAACAAAGTTTCATTCCTCCCTGAATACGTGGAATTCCATTATTTTAAAATTTTGTGGTTCCAGCAAGGGGTTCCTAATTGTCAAATTCGTAAATATTGAAATATTGGATAATTCAAACAATAAAAAACAAAAGAAATAGTGAGTGATGGACATCATCGACTGGCTCATTTGCATGTCACTGAGTTGTGCATATCACTGTTTTGTGAAAAATAAGCGAAACTTTAAAATGTCATAACTTTCTTATTTTACATCCGATGTTGATGAAATTTTCAGCGTTATGCTAGTTTGATTTTTCTCTATTTATTCAAATCTTTATTTTTCTGGGATGGACTTGACCTTTAAAGGGGTACCCATGCAGCCTTGGTCATAAATGTTGTGTTGGAAAGGAGAAAAATAAAGAAAACTGAATGGTGAAAATTTGAAAGAAATCGGACGAGTGATAAGAAAGTTTATGGCTGCTTTAAAATTGAGATCCCTGTGTAGATCTCAAATTGGCAACTGGGTAAGTAAAAGTATGACAAGGGGCAAGGACAACTTCTTTCCCCAAAGGCCATGTATACTTGATCATGAGGGATTTGTGGTTTTCTTAGCCATTTTATGTATTGAGCACATGGAAGAGTAGCCATTGTCTTATATCACTATGACATCACATATGCGGCCAATTTGAAGTCTCCATGGGTATAGTGATTACCAAGTTTTACACCTTTTAAAAATTCATAACTTTCTTATCGTATGTCCGATCATGGACCTATGGTCCGATATTGTTCAAACTTTCACCTATCAACTTGCCGTATTTCGTTTTCCTCTAGAAACAAGTTTTTATTTGGGTTGGATTCCCCTTTAAATTCTCATGCCTGGCAGCCATTTCACGGAAGTGGTGGGAAACCGTATTCTACACGCATCATATATAGGCCTATAAATGACAAATCATTAAAGGGATGGTCCGGGCTGAAAGTATGAATAGCTTAATAAATAGAGTAGAATTCACTGAGCAAAACGCCGAAAATTTTATCAAAATCGGATAACAAATAACAAAGTTATTGAATTTTAAAGTTTAGCAATATTTTGTGAAAACAGTCATCATGAATATTCATTAGGTGGGCTGATGATGTCACATCTCCACTTGTTCTTTTGTATTTTTATTATATGAAATTAGGTTTATTCAATTTTTTTCCTCCAAGAACTAGAAAAATTGGACTGACAACTGATTTAGTGCATTACATATGCATTGCTGCAACTTATTTCATTATAAGGGAGACATATTATTCACACAAGTATGAAATAATGAACAAATTATGATTTTATGTAGTAACATAAGAAAACGTAAGTGGAGATGTGACATCATCAGCCCACCTAATGAATATTCATGACGACTGTTTTCACAAAATATTACTAAACTTTAAACTTCAATAACTTTATTATTTGTTTTCCGATTTCGATGAAATTTTCAGCATTTTGCTCAGTGAATTCTACTCTATGTATTAAGATATAAATATTTTCAGCCCGGACCATCCCTTTAATCATACTCTTGGTTCTTATCAACTCACTCATCGGCATACCGTTAATGTTTTCGCTGTTTTGTGAATGAGAATGAGAACCAACCAATAATCTCGAAAAAAATAATGTTTTGCTATTAGTTCGTATATATTTGGAGCCCGGGATTTGGAGGTAAAGTTGTATCCCCATGGTTAAACCATGGAGCTATTTAGTGTTTTTTATTCAGGGCTATGAAATTGTTTGCGCCCATACCAAAAAAAAAATTAATGATATAATTTCATCAAACTCGAAAACTTTACGTCTTGAAAATTAAACTAATAGAAAGATGACATGTGATATAACAGTGACAGGTTCATATGTTTTAATGTATATAATACATTTTTATCATCATTTTCCTCCTCTGATTCTGTACTATATTATTTTAATGATGCCCATTATTTTGAATGCGGAGCGGTGTGAATTGCGTCTGTGACTTGACTTTTGTCCATATGTTATTTTTCCCACCGCACGTACAAGTTCACACGAGTTCACGTGATATATGACTGTATTTTGTTTGCTATTCAAGAAGTTTTTTTTTCAGTCTGTTTTCCCGGATTCCAAATAATGTCAAAATGTCAATGTGTAGGAATGTGTGAAAAGTGATCGGATTTTATTTGTAGACATCCCTTCCCCATCCCACAAAAGTTGAAGGCCTATAATTTTGTTGAATAGTTATAGGCTTATATCATATTAAATTTTCAACACTACGATTGCATGCATTTTTATTTATGACTGTATAACAGTATTTTTCATATATAAATCCTTTATGGGCTACATGGGGGGGGGGGGCAATTCAAGAAGTTTTTCAGTCAGTTATCCTCTGGTTCTCAGTCATATCAAAATTTCTACATTAAAAAAAAATCATTTTATTGTATTTACGTTGCAATTCAAGAATATTTTTCTACTCTTCCCCGATTCCCAATAATGTCAAAGTGTCAGTGTGGAAATATTGGTATAGGCATGGACCTAGTCAGAGTAGTAGGTTCATTGTGTAGGCCTACATTATGTTCATGTATTTTTTTGCAGCCACCCCTCCCCCACAAAAGTTAGTCCTTATATTATTGTCGAATAATAATCTTCAAAAATCATAATTACATGTAGGCCTATCACTGTACCCCTCAAGTATTTGGCCTATTCAGCCCTGTTTCATGTCGAATTTCATGTCCCTCCCTTTCAATTATTTATATTTCGATTTGATAATTGTCTATAGTAATTTTATAATGTTATTGATTTTTGTATGTACTTCAAATGTGATTATATGTTACTATTTCAATTGTATCATAATTGTAAATATGAAATTGAAAGTGGAAAATGAAATAATTGAATTGAATTGAATTGAATTAATTGGCAACATATAGAATTATCGAACTTTGTTTTGAGCTCGCCTTCAGCGCTTACAAATTTTGCAGAGTAATGCACCTTATTAAAAACTCAGCCGCCTCAAAATTTTGCCTCGGTTGTTTGCAAAACATAATTGTAAATTACCAGGGCCCGGGTGAAGCTGTAGGCAAACTGGATCCCTTGGTGAGAGCATGGACCTGGTGAGAGCATGGAGCTATAGCTCCATGGTGAGAATCTGTCAATTAATGACTTGAATTTTAATTGGCTTTTGGAAAGTATTACTGGCGATGGCGGTGAGCTTTGAACTTGTTTTAGTTGTCAGAAAGTTTGCGCCTCTTGGTGAGGTTTTCCAGGTATGTAGGCCACTGGACTGTAGGCTCTATCATCTGCTCATCCTACAAATAACACAAGTTACTTAATTCTATAATAATTGGGCCATAATAAACTACAGGCATCAGTCATCTTGACCAGTTTTCTTTATCAATTTGTCGGAAAATACCCTTGAGTAATGATAACTTTTCTGCCATCACTCCTCGTTCTTGTTACTTGTCAATGCTGGCACTTTGGGCAACACCAAAGGCGTCGGTCGTTTATTTTTCCATTCGCTCTCCCCCTTTGTGATCGTAGGAAAAAAGTTGAACTTGGCACAATCGTGTGAGAGTAAAGACACAATCGTGTGAGAGTGAAGTGGGTGTTCAGTGTAAACACAGCGTCAATTGACTTGCTTCTTTTATAGGCCATGTAATTGATGTAAACATTCGTTGGTGTTCTCAATGGTCTAGTGGTGTTTATTTTTCCTCTGCCGTCACATTTTCTCTGCATGGCTCAACAGAATGTTGATAGCTTCTTGTAAACATTCTCGTTCCATCCATATAAACTTATTTTCCAAAATATTCCGCCATAACCCTTTTTTCTCTGTTTTCTTCAAACAATGTTTCTTAAATAGCAAATGTATTTCTATTTTCCTATAATCATGATAATAGTCATGCTCCTAGTGCATGCATATACTTTTATGACATGTTAACGTAGTTAGGTTATTTTAGCATCATTTAGATTTTGGATCCACTATTTTTTCTTCAATATTCACGTCTGTTTTGGCGACTACTACTAGACTTTGATATGCTGACATATGACCATGTTGATAATCTATTTATTGATATCATATTGTTGACAGGCGAAAGTGGAAGTGACCTCGTAGTGTTCGAAATCATCTTAAAGGCACATTTCTCCGTTTGCCCTGTTGCTCTTAATTTAAAGGACAAGTCCACCCCAACAAAAAGATGATTTGAATAGAAAGAGAAAAATCAAACAAGAATAACACTGAAAATTTCATCTAAATCGGATCTGAAATAAGAAAGTTATGACATTTTAAAGTTTTGCTAAATTTCACCAAACAGTTATATGCACATACTGGTCAGTATGCAAATGAGGGGACCGATGACATCACCCACTCACTATTTCTTTTGTATTTTATATGAAATATGAAATATTTGAATTTTCTCCTCAATGTCATGTGAGCAAAGTTTCATACCTCCCTAAACAAGTGGGATTTGATTGTTTTAACATTTTGTGGTTCAAACAAGATGGTCATAATTGTCATATCCGTAAAAAATGAAATATTGTTTAATTCAAACAATAAAAAACTAAAGAAATAGTGAGTGAGTGACATCATCAACTCTCTCATTTGCATATCACTGAGTTGAGCATAGAACTGTTTTGTCAAAAATAAGCGACACTTTAAAATGTCATAACTTTCTTATTTTCCATCCGATTTTGATGAAGTTTTCAGCATTATTCTTGTTTGATTTTTCTCTATTTATTCAAATAAACATTTTTCTGGGGTGGACTTGACCTTTAATCTTGACCTACTAATTACTATTTTGTTGTTGTTTGATAAATAGGACCATAATTAGGGAGTTTTCGCAACCACTACGTAGACGCTTTCAGGAACGTAGAGAATCTATTGCCAAAAGCCATTCATGGCAAAGAAGTCTTTGTCGCATTCGGTGAATCACAACAGTAGTTTCGTCCGTGACTCAAGTTCATGCATGATAGGTTTGGGACCCCATGGAAGCAGAGCTTGTGAGAGAGGCCCCTTATAAAGTACATTACAACAATAATGAGATGAAAAAATATTTACAATGATAATCTAGAGAGTAAATAAGAAAATACATACAAACACACACGCACACACACACATATGGTTTATCAAGAATCAATTTAAGATATTCTGTAATCTTTCAAATAAATATTTTCGACATGAATTTTTAAATATGGGCAGTATTGGACTGGATCTAAAGCTTTGTGGTAACTTATTCCATTCTTTTGTACAAGCTATCACAAAATAATTCAAAGCAGTATTTGTTCTTGTAAGTGGTTGGTGGATAAGATTTTTCTGCCGTGTATTGTACAAATGGACATTTGAGTTAACAACAAATGCATCTTTAAAAAATGAACAGTTTTGAAAGGATTGTGATTTGTACATAAATATCAAACAATTGAAGGAGACTAAATCATCAAGAGGCAAAATCTTCAATTGCAGAAATAAAGGAATACTTGGACATCTGTAATTCGAATATGTTATGAGCCTGGGCAAACGATAAATTTGCAATTTTTTGTCAGCTGCCGAATCTTAGGACGATCTGCTGAAACGTTTCACCAATTTTCGACCAAGACCTCAAAGCTGTACATTGTAATTTGACGGGCATTATCATTGTATTTAATATATGGTCTAGAATCCGCCCCCTTTGCAATTGCGAAAAATCTCTATTTTACTCCAGTGTTACATCTACTCGATATCCAGGGGTGTATCTAGGGTGTAATTTTTAACACCTCGGGGTGTGATCCTCATGTGATACCATCTGGTGTCGGTTTTGACACCAGTTTTTGCTGTTTGGTGTTTTAGTCATAGGCGTACATAGACTTACTCGGGTAAATTGCCGATTCGTCTACTGCCAAGTCGTCCACTCACCACATGGTCTACCTTTATTAAGTCTAATGCCATTCCGTCCAACATTTCGTCTAACAACCATTTGGTCCAGTAACCATTTTATAGTCAAATCATCACTTCGTCTAATCACCATTTCGTCTATGACCATTTCGTCTCATAACCATTTGGTCTAGTATCCATTTCAATTTCATTCATTTTGCACAATTAACGGTTAGTCCAATTAGACCAAATGGAATATGGACTAATAAATGGCTATGGAACCAACTGGTTATTAGACAAAGTGGTGAGTGGACGAATTTGGCAATTAGGCCATGTGGATAGTAGACGAACTGGTGGTAGACCAAATGAAAGTAGACGAATTGGAAATAAACCGCCTACACATACTGTCTCATAATTTACATCCATGCTTAACCTAACATTTTCGTTTGAAAATAACCCCTACCCCCCCCCCCCCCCCCCCCCCCCATGGAACCAGGTGGATAATTGCCATCTGCGGAAGCGTTGTTCCGCCCTCGCAAAGTGTCATGCTACTTTTCCGTTATTACGTCCTTGAGAATTGGAAATTGATAGACATATTCACCTGTTCTACACTTGGGTCTATATATTTTCCATATTTTCGAAACGAATGAACACAAAAGGGAATCAAATGCTTATTTTTGCCCGACACAACTCTGGGCGAGGCGATCTTACAGAGATAAATGTTTGAGCTCGAAAATTAAACGGTGAATGCAATTGTCAACTTTTCAAATAATGTTTAATTGGATGAAGCAAAGACCATCACATTATCTTTTTCCTTTTCTGTACTCGTTTTTATATTTTATCGATGTGAGTTTAGGAAAGAAAAGCCTATTACCTTCAGGTGCAGTAGAAAATCTGAATATCTTATTGCTGCAAAACATGATAAGATTATGCAGCACTTTCAAAAGTTTATTTATGTTATAAACCCGTATTTTGTACCATGTAAATCAGTTTTGAGTACCCACTGAAAAAAAACACAAATGTTTGTGATTAGGAACAAAATGTAAGAATGCGCAGACTTTTTGCCGACTTTTTGGAGCAACGCCTCACGGCTGTCACCTCTATTCACTGTGTTTGATTTGTGCACAAACATTCGTGTACCGGACGGGCGGTTTATGACCTATTGCACCCCGAAAGTAAGGGAGGCGGAAACGGTGTCTGACTTTTAAGGTCCATCCCTCTCTCCCAAAAGGCGTCCAATACCACGTTGTTTTAGTTGTTTGTTTCTCGTCCATTTTCGAAATCTGAAATAAGAATTGTCATATTTCCCCCTATGTATATTCATGGCCGTACGCAGCGGGGGGGGGGGGGGGGGCAGAAATTTTTGAAAACTTACATTTTATTACTGATGATTTTCACAAATGCACCAAAAGTGTGCACGAAATCCTTCAATTTCACTTTACAAAATGTAAAAACACCTCAATGTCAAGCTCGGTCGCTTCGCTCCGTCGTTTTCGAGTTTACGCTAACTGCTCCCCCCCCCCGTAAAAAAAAATCTGCTTACGGCCATGTGTACATTTTCCGTCAGCCGCGAGTTAATACTTTTCTACAATATATATATTTTTTTCAACATGGCTCATAAGCATTTTCATTGTGCAAAATAACTGGACAAAGTTGGAACTAGCCTATTTTGGACATAGGGCTAAGTGAGGATTTGACTTATTAAGTATTACACCAACTTAAGTGTGCACCAAATGATAATAAGACCAAAGTAGACCAAATGGAACTGTATCCCATTAGACTAAAACGCCATATCATTTGGATCATATGGGGAAGTTATTCATGGTAATGACCGCAAAATTGTTAATTTGAGGTTTCCTCGCCCTCCCGCTGTTAATACTTTTGTTAAACTTTTGTTGCATAAGCTTACTATAAGGAAATGCCCCGACAATATAACCCCATTTTAAATGGGATCATTAGTTTCCGAACTTTCCGATTATTTCCGTGCTGACTTCCGTTAATTAAACTTCAGGCTGATAATAATATGATTGGAACAGATAAAGAAAAATCAGACAAAACAAGTGGAATGCCTCTGGCGGTCTCACCTGCATCACGCGATTCAATATAGCAGCAGTGCTGACTTTGAAAACTACTATAACTCGCACAAGATGTTCAGTGATACTTGGTTACTCTTATGTCCACGTTTTATGAACTAGACCAATACACTTACAGAGATATGATGGTAATTCAACAAATACCCCCAACATGGCCAAAGTTCATTGACCTTACATGACCTTTGACCTTGAACATGTGACCTAAAACTCGCATAGGATGTTCAGTGATACTTGATTACTCATATGTCCAAGTTTCATGAGTCAGATCCATAAACTTTCAAAGTTATGATGGTAATTCAACAGATACCCCCATTATGGCCAAAGTTCATTGACCTTTGACCTTGGTCATGTGACCTAAAACTCGCACAGGATGTTCAGTGATACTTGATTACTCATATGTCCAAGTTTCATGAGTCAGATCCATAAACTTTTAAAGTTATGATGGTAATTCAACAGATACCCCCATTATGGCCAAAGTTCATTGACCTTTGACCTTGGTCATGTGACCTGAAACGTGCACAGGATGTTCAGTGATACTTGACTACTATTATGTCCAAGTTTTAATGAATCAGATCCACAAACTTTCAAAGTTATGATGGTAATTCAACAGCTACCCCCAATTCGGCCAAAGTTCATTGACCTTTGACCTTGGTCATGTGGCGTGCAACTCATACAGGATGTTCAGTGATACTTGATTAACCTTATGTCTAAGTTTCATGAACTAGGTCCATATATTTATGATGACATTTAAAAAACTTAACCTTAGGTTAAGATTTTGATGTTGATTCCCCCAACATGGTCTAAGTTCATTGACCCTAAATGACCTTTGACCTTGGTCATGTGACATGAAACTCAGGCAGGGTGTTTAGTAATACTTAATTAACCTAATGGCCAAGTTTTATGAACTAGGTCCACATACTTTTTAAGTTACGCTGTCATTTCAAAAACTTAACCTTCCGTTAAGATTTGGTGTTGACGCCGCCGCCGTCGGAAAAGCGGCGCCTATAGTCTCACTCTGCTATGCAGGTGAGACAAAAACTGAACATTTTATCAATATCGGACAAGGAATAACAAAGTTATAACATTTTTTATTTGCATTATTTCGGTGAAACATATCTGTGCATGTCGTCATGAATAATCATCGAGCAAACTGATGATGTCACATCGATATCCCCGCTTGTTCTTTTTTGTATTTCATTTCATGAAAATTTGTTCATTCCAATATTTTCCCCCAAGAACTAAAACAGTTAGATTGACAGCTGATTTAATGCATTGGATATTCATTACTGCAACCTATTTTATCGTAAGGGGGACATTACCATTCACACTTGTATGAAAAAAAAAAAATTTCATGTAATAACATAAGAAAACGGAAAGTGGGGATGTGACATCATCAGCATACCTCATGAATATTCATGATGACGTACATATAACTGTTTTCACAAAATATTGCTACATTCTAAAATTCAATAACTGCGTTATTTGTTATCATATTTTAATGAAATTAACAGCATTTGCTAAGTGAATTTTACTCTACTTATTTAGATACATATATTTTCTGCCCGGGGTACCTCTTTAAGTCTCTGTTAATCATTGTTAATCGAGGTAATATGATATATATCTTGGCATAAGACAGCTATTATAGAGAGAACAAATTGTTTGGCTATCTTCAACTTCACTGTACAAAATATTGGGAAAAAATTTTACCACCACGAGGGTAATCATGTGTCCAACCAATTTTGGACAGTATTTTACCCAATGCGGGAAGCGTATTGTCCAGTAAGGTTAAAACATACATAAGCAGCAAAATTTTACTTTAGAATGGGGAAAAGTTTCATCACACCGGATGAATAAAAATGCCCCAAAGAAATGCCCAATGTTGGATGGACACATAATTCCCTCTGGAGCACTTTTACCCAATAAGTTTTAGAGTGAACAGGGTGCTACATAACTTTTTAGAAGCACTTGCCCAGTTGGGCAAGTAAATTTTTAAATAGTTGGAATATACTTGCCCAGAAATCTATTTCACTTGCCCGAAAAAAAATCCTTGAATAAAAAAGTTTTACATCTTGAAAAGAAAGTTTTGTGGTTTTATAAACCATTGACATTTTTCTCTCTTTTGACATGAAGTGATCTACCTTGCTATTGCATTTCTTTTTCCAAAGTGATTTTATCTTGCCTGCCATGACCAAAATTAGGGTCAATATCATATATCATCGACCCTAATTTTGATCATTCTACTGTGAGAATTTTGCTTGCCCAACTCGGGCAAGCAGTTTTGGTCTTTACTTCAAAACGCTTGCCCGACTCTAACTTTTACTTGTCCCGGGCAATCGGGCAAATGCTTATGTAGCACCCTGGTGAAGTAAGAAGGTTCCGGCGCTACACATTGATAAAAATATTAATAATATTCATAGTAACAATAATTTCTTTTATCATTGTTTTGTAGAGGACACATGCCCTGACCTTCGTCTCCCTATGTAGTACACTGTTCTATTTCGGCTTCTACAACCGCTCCGTCTTTCAGGACTTTTTCGCCCGTACCGAGGTCGACGACTACCAAGCGGTGAACGAGATAAGGATAAGACAAACCTTAGACAAGGCTTCGGTGTCGTCGTGGAGTTATGACGCTGAGAGACTGAGGGATGCGCCGGAAAGTAGTTTGAAAAATCTTGCACCTCAGGTGATTGTATAAACATTTTCTCCTCCTCCTCCTCTTTCTTCTTCTTCTTGTCTTTCTTCTTCTTCTCCTCCTCCTTCTTCTTCTCCTTCTTCTTCTTCTTTTACTTCTTCTCCTTCTCCTCCTTCTTCTCCTTGTCTTTCTTATTCTCCTCTTTCTTTTTTTTTCTTCTTCTTCTCCTTCTTCTCCTTCTTCTAATTCTCCTCCTCCTCCTTCGTTTCTCCAACTTCTCCTTCTTCTCTTTCTTCTTCTTCTTCCATTTTCAACATTGACAGTTTTTTTATTTCCTCCTCATAATTTCATTACATCTTTCAAGTTTAATTCAATAAAAATGCAAATTATTTCGTTATTTGTATATCTACAAAGAACCGGAACGGATCCCCTAATTCTTTTTAAGAAGTAGGCCCTATATATATTTTTTTTCATAAACGAACTCCCGATGAGACTGTGACACCTGGCAGATGGATCGGGATGTTACAAATTCACACAGGTCACGAACTTATATGTGAAAAATAGGGAACCGAAAGGTTCAAATGATAAGTATAACAGGACACCAATCTAAAACCTTCCAATCTGTATGTAATGCAAGAGGAAATTCTAGTCTGGGCATTTAATTTTGCATGGCTTGATAAATGACCTTCCACTTTTACACATCACGGTCAATGACAACATGATTAGCTGTTGATTTGAGATTCAGTCTGTATTTTCTTGCAGCTTCCTGCGCCTCCATTCTCATTTCCATCTTTCTTTTCCGATTGGTCTGCTTCCGTTTTCCCCTCATGCACCTCTTCGCCTGTTATATTCTTTTATTAATTTATTATTTAATTCTTTCACCTATCCATACATCTATTCATTCACTATTTCATTTCTACATTCATCCATTCATTGTTCCATTCTTTCATACATTCATAATAATGTCATCCCTTCAACCACCCATCAAGTCATTCGTTAGTTCTTCTTTTCATTTAATATCAATTCTGTCCATCCATTCATCCATATATTATTTTCATTCCTTCGTTCATCCACATTCATTCATCCATTCATTCGTTAGTTCTTCTTTTCATTTAATATCAATTCTATCCATCCATTCATCCATATATTATTTCCATTCCTTCGTTCATCCACATTCATTCATTCATTCGTCGTTAGTTCATTTAATTTCATTCATTCATTCATCATTCGTTAGTTCTTCTTTTCATTTAATATCAATTCTGTCCATCCATTCATCCATATATTATTTCATTCCTTCGCTCATCCACATTCATTCATTCATTCATTCAGTCATTCATTCATTCGTTCGTTCGTTCGTTCATTTCATTTAATTCATTCTTTCATTGATTCATTCATTCATTCATTCGTTAGTTCTTCTTTTCATTTAATATCAATTCTGTCCATCCATTCATCCATACATTATTTTCATTCCTTCGTTCATCCACATTCATTCATCCATTCATTCGTTCGTTAGTTCATTTCATTTCATTGATTCATTCATTCATTCGTTCGTTCGTTCATTTTAATCCTTTGGCCCATTCATGGTTTCTTTCTTTCTTCCTTCCTTTCTTTCTTTTTTTCTTTCTCGTTTCCATCTCTCTTTCTTCCTCTCTTTCTATTCTTCTCCTTCATCCCCTCCTCTCCCTGTTTTGCACAAAGAAGATTCTGCAACTGCATGCGATTAAGGGTTACATTCAAAAGCCTCTGAAAAAAAATTATCAATCGAAAAGGCAAGTTGTGTTTGATTTAGGGGGAGTTGCGTTCGATTTCAACTCTCTCTGCAGCCAGGCCCCTGGACTACTAAAAGGAAATCATTCCTAAATCAAGGACAATCTCCGGAAAATTTAGGTCGGAACCTTTGGTCCTGAAGATTACGTTTTTGACAGCGAAACCGGCGAGATCGAGATCCAGTGAGATCAAGCGGAAATTGCTCCCGATCCCTTACAAATCGCGACTGGCAGACAATTTTGATCGCTGACGACGACGAAAGAAACCCCCCCCCCCCGAAACGTGCATTGTCGTTTTCATTCTCATCACTCGCCATAATTATTATCTCGCAGCCGGGCGGTGCTATGGGGGAGGGGCAGGGGTGACCACCCATTTGATTTTTCAGATAGTGAAAAAAGGGGGAAATAGAGTTAGAAAAGGGAGAAAAGGAAAGAAGAATACATGTACTATAAAAAAGAGATAAATATGTATCGCATATGTCGTTTTGCCCCCCCCCCCCCATCAAAATAACCTAGCTCCATCCCGATCTCAGATAAGTATATTGATATTAAGTTCATGAAGTATATTTTACAACTTTGTGATATATTTTTATGATAATGTATATAAGTACATAAATATACATAAATGTAAAATTATATGATCCTGAAAGTATAATACAGTCACAGTGTATTCGGAAACTTAATATTTCAGGTCTACAGGGTTTCTGTGTAGTGGAAATATGTGCCAAAAGGCCCCCAAGGAGGGGGGGTGAGAAACTTGCCTCCTTTCATAATATTAATAGATTGTTTCTACAAGGCATTGGGTTTCTGTAAGTCAAATTAACTTGCTTTGGAGGGAAAATTACAGATACACCTATAAAATTCCTTATATTTTGTATGAACCTTTAATTTTGAAAAAAGAAGTGAGAAAATTGTTTAATCATGTTTTTATTTATAGTTTATTTAAAGAGACTGATGTTTTTAGAATAAACAATACCGCCCTATTACACCTATTTCTAGACGCCTATTTCCAATTTTAGTTGTTCCCCATGTAACATAAATTACACACTCTTAAAAAAAAAATCCGAATTGGAACACTCGAGGAAAGGGTTTCTAAAAAGGTTCATGTGCTCAAGAACCTTAAATGGTTTAATAAAGAACCTAAAGAGATTCCTAAGTGGCTGTTTAATTTAGATCCTTTTAAGGAACAAGGTTGCAAATACGGGACAAGCATATAACCCTCCAATAACCCTTTCTTTTCTAAGAGTGTATTCAACTCTTTTGTAGAATAATAAATGCATGTACCGATGGCCCAAATGGTTTTAAGAAAATAACTTTAGTAAAATAATTTACTTCTTTTTGTTGCAGCTATTCGAGGCCCTTCCGCAGCCATTTTCCCCCAAGTTTAGGAATCCATGCTGGGACGTCCGCAAGAAACCGAGGCAGTGTCTACCTTATTTCTATCTCATCGGGATGCCCAAGTGCGGCACCACGGATCTGTGGAATAAATTAATCCGCCATCCCTACATCGCTGACACCAAGAAGGAACCCCATTGGTGGAGTAGGATTAGAATGGGTTCGTATTTTGGGTCAAAGAAAAAGAGAGAGATAAATGTTAGAAAAAGTGGGAGAAAATATAAGAAAATAGAAGAAAAGGAGAAAGAAGAGTATGAAAAAGACAGGTCTGGCCTGTGTAACTCTATAATACTCTTATTATTGAATTGACACAAAAAATGATGTCACCTTAGTTATTAGTATGTTCATCAAAATATTATGGAGCTGCCCCTGGATATGCAATCACTAAATTTGTAAGATATAATTATGTAATTATTCAAGTTATTGTTATGATTATTATTATTGCTATTATCATTATTATATCCTTATTACTATTATCATCATCATCATCATCAGTGTATCATTGCCATTGTTATCATCATTCATAGTATTATTATTAGTCATCTTAGGTGGAGGCAATGCAAACCACACAAAGCTATACACTCAGAACAAATCTCATACCAGATTTGTTACCCCATATTATTATTATTGTGATTATTCCAATTATTATCATTTCACTATTATCATTATCATCATTATTATTCTTACCATGATCATTAATTATCCTCTTTTTATAGGTCGAGGCAATGCGAACCACACAAAGTTAAACTCCAATCCCATCTCATACTACACTCGATTTGCCAGAATAGTTGTCAACTACACAAGGGTGTATGATCGCAACATAAGCAAGGTTATCATTGGTGAGAATGAATTGAAATCTATTTGTAACAATATTGGGTCTGAAAGAAAAGAATACTATCATAATCCATATCTCTCTGCATACCTGATACTTTAATGGCGTAAAAATTTGTCTAAAAATATAAGATTTCAAAGTTAATAAACCGTATAAACTGACTGGAATCTTATGTGTCAGCCAACAAACAACACTCACTTATTTAAAGAGATAGTCCAGGCTGGAGATATTTATATCTCAATAAATATAGTAAAATTCACAGAGCAAAATGCTGAAAATTTCATCAAAATCGGATGACAAATAATGAAGTTATTGAATTTTAAAGATTTGCATTTTTCCGGTAAAACAGTTCTAGGCATGTGTTCATGACTATTCATTAGTTGGGCTGATGATGTCATATCCCAACTTGTTCTTTTGTATTTTATTATATGAAATTAGGTTTATTCAAAAAAATTTCTACCGAGAACTAAAACAATTGGACTGACAACTGATTAAGTGCATCAGTTATTATTGCCGCAACTTATTTCATCATAATGGAGACACATCATTTACACATGTATGAAAAAATGAAACAATTATGATTTCATGTAATGACATTAAAAAAAAGGAAAGTGGGGATATGACATCATCAGCCCACCTAATTAATATTCATGACGATGTGCATATAATTTTTTCACAAAATATTGATAAACTTTAAAATTCAATAACTTCGTTATTTGTTATCAATTTTTGATGAAATTTTCAACATTTTTAATGTACATTATACTCTATTTATTTAGATATACATATTTTCAGCCCGGACCATCCCTTTAAGAAATATGCATTATCTATGAAATATGTTTTTATCTTGGTGTCAAGGTGATGGGTCTGCTTCTACCATGTGGGATAACCGATATTGGAGGTATTTTTATCCTAACGCTACCCATGGCCCCGCCCATGTCAACGGAGAGTTGATTGTAACGATCCAACCAGATGCAAGGGCGATAGCTATCCTGAGAAACCCCTCAGACAGGTGAATTTCTAGCAGATGATGATGGTGATGGAGTATACAGTAGTAATGGTGATGGTGATGATGATGGTAATAGTGGTGGTGATGATGATGATGGTGGTGGTGGTGATGATTTGATGGTGATGTTGGTGATGATTATGATAATGATGGTAATAGTGGTGGTGATGATGATGATGGTGGTGGTGATGGTAATGATGGTGATGTTGGTGATGATGATGATGATGATGTTGGTGATGATAATAGTGGTGGTGATGATGATGATGGTGGTGGTGATGATTTTGATGGTGATGTTGGTGATGGTGATGATTATGATAATGATGGTAATAGTGGTGGTGATGATGATGATGACTGTGGTGATGATGATGATGGTGGTGGGGATGGTAATGATGGTGATGGTGATGATGATGATGATGATGATGTTGGTGATGATAATGATGTTGGTGATGATAATCGTGATGGTGATGATGACGGTGATGACGATGATGATGACTGTGATGATGATGATGGTGATGTTGATGATGGTGATGTTGATGGTGATGATGATGTTGATGGTGATGATGATGATGGATACATCTGATAATGGTGGTGATCTTGATGACGATGAAATGGTGATGATGGTGATGGTAATGATGATAATGATAATGGTGATGATGATGGTGATAATGATGATGATGCTGCCGACGATGATGATGACAATAATGATGATGATGATGTGAATACATGATCATGATAACCAGTGGCGGACCATGAGCCGGAGGAGACAAAGCGTTGGAGTGACACTGTATTGTTTGTGAACAATGCTGTGCCCCTCCAATGCTTTGTCTCCTCCGGGTCACGGTCCGCCACTGATGATAACAGTTGTGTATCAATGGTGAAAATTGTGGTAGTGATGGTCTTATATTTTATATTGCCGCGATGGCAGGTTAAAATATTGATGGTGGTGATAGAGATAATTGGTCGTGTTGGTACTGATTGTGGTAGTAATTGGAATGATTATGAGTATGTTTATTTTGGCGCTAAATATGTTTTTGTTTTTTTTAAGTTGATGGGGTTCCTTCAATTAAAATACACTTGTCTATATTACTGTCAAAATATGTGTCTTTATTTTTGTTCACTTTCTGTCTACATTTTCCTGCAGGTTATACTCTGACTACCTCTATTTCACACCTGCAAGTACGCTAACACCTCAACACTTCCACGAAAGAGTGCGAACAAGTATAGAGAAGTTCCATGAATGTACAAAAAGATTAGATGTCCGTACGTGCACGTACGATACCAGTAACTTAAAGGACTTTGTGGTAAGTCCCCTGAACACTCGTATGGTTGATTGCCATTTGGTCCACACCCATTTGGTCTCAGTCAGTGTTCTAGCTAGACCCATTTTAGTGGTGGTCGCCATTTCACCACATATTACAAAGTTTTTTCAGGCCGAATTAGTGGTCTTAACTTGAAGCTAAAAGCGTCGGAACATCAATGTAATAACAATCTAATATAAGCAAATCTTTGCAAATAACCTAATATAAATCAAATATAAGAACGTTTAATATCAATCATGCAAATATAACAAGATGAAAGATAGAAATGAACACAAGTGCAATTCCTCTTTTCAAGGAGTTAGTTTTGAAGCACTTTTCATTTGAAATTAGTGGTGGACGGAAGCAGTATTTTTCATGAGTGTTGGCCAGAAATCTTCTGTGCCGGTCGGGTCGTCATCACTGCCATTCACTGTAGCTTTTACACTGGTCTCAGCTTACATGGTCTTGTTTTGTCTTCATCCAGTATTCCAGTTCGTCTACTAACCATTTGGTCTTATTGCCAGGTAGCCCATTTACCACTTTGTCAATTTCCAGTTTAGCTATTCCCATTTTGTCTAATATCTAATTGGTGTAACACCACTTAGTCTATATGCTTAGATAAACTGTTTATGAACTAAATTTACATTTTGACTAAGAGACAAAATAGACCAATATAATATCCTGAAGATAATATTCGACAGAATCTCTATGCGCTTTAAATGAGATTGATCACTAAGAATAACAAGTAGAACGCCTCTGGCAGTCTCGCCTGCATTACGCAATTCGATATAGCAGCAGTGCTGACTTTGAAAACAGCTATTAAATAATTATTCACAAAAGAATACTATGTCCATTGACCCAAGATGACCTTTGACCATGATCATGTGACCTAAGACATGTGCAAAACAATCATCTATACTTGATTACCCTTATGTCTATGTTTCATGAACTACATGTGTAGATCCATACACTTTCTAAGTTATGATGCAAATTCAACAAATACACCCAACACGGTCATGTGACCAGAAACAAGCCCAAGACATTCAGGGACCCTTGGTTACTCTAATGTCCCAAGTTTCATGAACTAGATCTACAAACTTTAAAGCTATGATAATTCCACCAATACCCCCCCCCATATTATCAAAGTTCGTTGACCCTAAATGACCTTTGACCTAGATCATGTGATATGAAACTTGCACAAGATGTTCAGGGATACTTCATTGCTCTTACGTCTAAGTTTCATGATTTAGATCCATAAAATTTCAAAGTTATGACAATTCCTCAAATACCCCCAACATGGTCAAAGTTTGTTGACCCTAAGTGACCTTTGACCTTGGTCATGTGACCTGAAACTCAGGCAGGATCTTCAGTTATACTTTATCACCCTTAAGTCCAAGTTTCATTAACTAGGTCCATATACTTTAGAAGTTATGACGACATTTCAAAAACTTAACCTTGGTTAAGATTTTGATATTGATTCCCCCAACATGGTCTAAGTTCATTGACCCTAAATGACCTTTGACCTTGGTCATGTGACCTGAAACTCAGGCAGGATGTTCAGTAATACTTGATTCATGAACTAGGTCCATATACAATTCAAAACTTTAACCTTGGTTAAGATTTCAATGTTGACGACGCCGCTGCCATCACCGCCGCCGCCGTCAGAAAAGCGGCGCCTATAGTCTCGCTCTGCTATGCAGGTGAGACAAAAATGGCAACTTTGGACAAGTAGCAAGGAAAGTTCTGGACCAATAATAAAAAATTACGTGTTTTTTCCAAGTACCATTTCCCTTAGTCGGTACATGTAATGAAAATATATCATAGATAGCATATTTATGAGAGAAAAAAATATAATTCTATGGAAACCTTTTCCCTCTGTTTTCATTTTTATTTCAGAGATTAGAAGTCGGTCTATACAGTGTCTACATTCGAGACTGGTTATCATTCTTCCCAAGGAAGAGAATAAAAGTAATCCGGATCGATGAATGGCATCGGCAGTGCGCTAAAACACTGAGAGAACTTTATGAATTCTTAGCCATAGGTGAGTTTGGGCTCCCATTTTATCGTCACTTGAATTTACAGAGTCCTTGACTCCTTAGCTGGTCTCCAAAAGAAGCTTTTGTGATGATCATGTTCAGAGTCTGGATTTACTTTCAACTCTCCTTACTTTGTGCTTTAAAGGGAATCACAGCAATTATTAATGAGAATTTAAAGCAAAAATTCTCTTTTTTTGTAATATTCAAAATTTTCTTAATTCAGGGAAATGCTGTAGTGTGGATACAATGGTTTATAAAATCACTGGAAGGGAGGAATATGACGTTTGGAATGATTTTGAAAATTTATCTTATTCTTTGGATAATGAGAATTTTGATCTGAAATTTGGTAAGTCAAGTTCAAGATATGCTTTCAGAATATAACTAAAATACTGAGGAGGATAAGGAGGAATGATGATGATGATGCACTATATAAGCCAGTACAATTATGTTATTATCATTATATGCAAGTCATTTTAACAATATAATCATACTTGATTTATTGTTACAGAACCACTTCGAATTCCAGCATTAATCAAGATATGTCAAGACGATGCGGAAAACACTCGCTCTCCAGACAAACTAAGCCTTGGTCCAATGCTTCCCGAGACGCAACAATTACTTGATGAATTTTACGCTCCTTTTAATCGTGAACTTGCACGAATGCTGGGCGACGAGCGGTATTTATGGGACGACAGGGGGCCTGGCAGCAGCGAGGAGTCCGTGCCTTGAATCTTTCAGACCGCGGTTACGCCTTATTAGTTTCAAGAACTTCAGATCGGGGATCGTGTGCAAAAATTCCTATGCAAGTCATTTCTGACTATTTGCCGTTGAGTCAATCAATTGTTAACAATACGATAATTGATTGGTGTGTTTTTATGAAGACATATACAGTTACAACTTGTATTTATTTTCAGGATTGACTCTTTCCTTGCCAGCTGCTTTTAACTTTGGAGTATGATGTTATGGTGATGTTTCAATCACATATTATGAGAAAAATTTGGTCACTTACAGATAATCCAAGAGGTGCTATTTATCTGTTTTAAGGCCTTGTCACATTGTTCCTTGTAAGCCTCGCGGGTGAGTTGCAAGCAATCACCCGCAACTCCCCTGCAACAGAGTTTTGAGCATGCTCAAATCTTTTCTGCAGGCAAATCAAGACTTGCGTGCGCTCCTGCGGGCAACATGCATGCGTGCGAGCGATGCGAGAGATACTGTCAATGCGGGTGACCTGCAGGTAGCAAAAGTAGTCATCCGCAAGTCACGTGCAAAGCTTGCACGGGAAAGTGTGCCAGGGACTGTACAGTCTGATAAGTAGAATATCAAATCCCAGCTGCACTTGGGAACTATATTCTGCCCTCACTCATTGGACATAAATCTGCAATTCTGTCCACTTTGTAAATATATGTTCTTGCCTTCGAGACGTTTTATATTTATAACACCATTTTATTTTTTAGAATGTCATTTGATGTTGTCTATACTCCTGGATTATGTGCTGTAGGATCTACAGTTGTACTTAAAGAGAGAATGTTCTCTTGAGTTTGTCTTTCTCACTTATGGAACAGTCACATGTCACACTGGCGGATCCAACTCCAAACTGGTCGATGATGTACCATTTGAAACAATGTAATAGCCTCGATCGGTCTGGAGTCGGTTACGGTGATGTGACTTTGCATTAGTTTGCGTTCTTCATGCTGGGGAAAACAGTATTAGTACAATTTAACAAGGTTATTTTTCTGTCTTCTACTATTGATATGCGTGTGCACTGTAAGAATTATGGTCGCCAAGCTGAAGCCGGGGTAATAATATCCAGGTCCTTTGGAAGCGCATAGAGATGTCATCATCGTAATGTGATATGCGCTATACATTTATTATCTATTTTGTTTATTATTATTATTATTGATTGAAAATTTTCCGCATTGTTTCCCTTATTTGTAAATCATGTGGAAAACAGACCTGAACATTTTGAAGGAATGTAGTCTCCAGTCCCAACTTTCTGTGGTACAGAAAACAGAAAAGAATCACAGAACTCCAGACGAACACAGGCCATTGCTCTGGAAAATGGAACCTCACTTATTTTGTTTTTCACTATGCAGGCAAAGATTAGCGGGAAAACTTGCTCTTGGGTGTATAAATTAGACCGATGGTTTGTTTAGATGTACATGTACATATTTTCTTGCCATTATTTTGCAATAAACTGCAAATCAATTAAAATGCTGCACTTTGATGCAAACCTTTTAAAGTCACAAACCTACATCACAATAATGACAGGATTTTTTTTATGTTGTAGATTTCATCAGTTTTGTCCATCACTAACAAGAATTTTTGTTCACAAATGACTTTTTTTTGTGTGTGAAAAGGCCTTGTGACAAATAAGATAAAGATGGAAAGTTACAATCAAGTCAATTGGAAGGAATTTCTTTTCAAATATGTCCTAATTCTAATTCAGGTACAAATTCTATTCATTGTGTGATATACATAGAAGTTCATTTTAAAGTTATTATTGGTGCTATAGTTTTATGACAAAATTAACTTTTGTGCCTAATTTCTAATACAAATGGAAGCCTTTTAGTCATATACTTGCATAATGTTATCATGCAGGAAAAATAATCATTCAAGAATAATAGCAGAATAAACTAGCGAATCCCCGTAGCAATCAAATGAGAGTGTACGGTGACCTTTCTTGATGAAGAGGAATTAGATACCCACATGTAAACGGAACAATCAGGGCCCCATCTTACAAAGAGTTACGATTGATTGGCAAAGAGTTATTGATCCAATCAATCGTAACTCTATATGGAAATCCATCAGTGTCATCATTTTTTCTATAGGAAATTGGCACAATGTCCTTTGTAAACATAGAGAAGCACAGTGAATTTAAAAAAAAAACAATGAATGCATGAATATACATCATAGTTGGAAAATATTTTGAACAGACATGCATAATACATGTTGACGTTGCTGGCCGTCCGTAGTTGCGATTGATCAGATCAATCATAACTCTTTGTAAGAGGGGCCCTCTATATTAAACATGTTTTGATTATCTCGTGAAGCCAGACATAATCTGAGCACATCCTATCCCCCGAGGGAAAAGGTAATTTTTTGGTCTAGCAAAGACCGTATTTTTAAGTTTCATTTTGTATGTGTAATATGTGACTTTTTCATACATATATTATTTAATGTTTCATTGTATATTATCATGGGATGTATATAATCATTTTATCAGTATGTAGGGAGATGGCTCAGTTAGAATGAAGCCTTTTTCATCAGTTGTTAAAAGAAACTTATTCTTATAGACATTTGGGATTAGAATGTGCTATGACTGTATGTATATCTGTTGATTCATAAATGAAATGTCCTTTTCCTTCTTTTATTTCTCACTCTCTTCTTTCCTCCTTATTTGCACTGCCTTTTTTTCCATAATCTATTCTGGGCCCCGTCTTACAAAGAGTAACGATTGATCCAATTAATCGTAACTCTATCCATCAGTGTCATAATTTTTTCTAAAGGAAATTTGCAAAATGTCCTTTGTAAACAAAGGAGAACACACCAAATTGTCAAGTAATCAATGAATTTATGGATATACATTCATATGTAGAGAAATTTTTGAGCAAACATGCTTTTCATATGTTGACTTTGCTGGCTTTCGATAGTTGTGATTGATCGGATCAACCACAACTCTTTGTAAGACGGGCCCCAGATCTCCCCAGGTGGATGTTTCATAAAGCTGTTTGTAAGTTACGAGCGACTTTATGAATGACTTGTGATCCTTTCTTAGAAGCGTAATCAACACTAGTGAAAATTTGGTCACATAATTACCATTATTATTTGTTTGGCGTCACCTGTGCCTGGGAGGCAAAAAGTGAACTGAATCACTTTGACCCGCAGATCTCTCCTCTCCGATAGTTATTTCCAATTGGTCTAATGCCAATTTGTCCGATTACTAATTCGTCTACTATCATTCGGTCAACTATCAGTTCGTCCACTATCCCCAGGGTCTAAATGCCATTTCGTCCACTCGCCATTTTGTCTAATAACCAGTTGGTCCAATAGCCATTTAGTCCATTTACCATTTGGTCTAATTGGACTTAAGTGTCAATTGGGCAAATTTAATATAAAGAAAATGGGTATTAGACCAACTGGTTATGAGACAAAATGGTCATAGACAAGCTGGTGATTAGACAAAGTGATTATTGGACCAAATGGCTGTTAGATGAAATGTTGATTGATGGAATGGCATTAGACTAAATGAAGGTAGACCACGTGATGAGTGGACGAGTTGGCAATAGACGAATCGGCAGTTTACCTCTGATAGGATCACCAGTCGTTTGTAAAGTAGCTCTTAACTTACAAACAGCTTTATGAAACACCCTCCTGTTTTTCTAGTAGGATCCCCTTTCATCTCTTCAGGGACCCCTTACACAAACCTCAGTCTTTGTCTGCTCCCAAGACCAATCTGTGCATGCTTATAACTTCTAAGAAATTTTCCCTGAGAGGATATGGTGTAAGTGGGTATGAAATCCAGAAAATAGTTATCAGGGCCAGTATTCAATTCAATACTTATGCCAGAATTTTTTGTATTTTACTCATTATTTTTCAAAAGTATAATACTTATCCATCTTTGGTATTCAATTGCATAAAGTATTTTGCTTAAATCTTAGTCAGCCGCCTGCCAGACTTAAGCCTGGCTTGCATGCAGTTTACAAAAGTAATATGCTCAGTCATACATTCAGCACACAGATGGATTCTTACATTGCGCGTTATTTGGCTCAAACTTTGGACATTACAATGGTTATTAGTAAGTATTTTGCTTAAATTTGGCTTGATTAAAATAAAATACTTAGATGTGATCTGAATAAAAGTTTAAGAATTTTGCTTAGCCAAGTAAAATGCTAAGTAAAATACATACCATATTAATATTTTCAATTGAATACCGGCCCTGGTATTTTGAGGCCTTAACAAAATCTTCCAAATGTACAGGTAATTTGGTGATCAAGTGAGTTTGAATGCCAATCATTTTATGTACTTGGCCCAAATGTCAATAATCATATTTATGTCATGAAATTCACACTATGCTGTTGTTTTACGAGTTGTAAATGAGAATTTTATATAAATGGGATGAATTTTGTTGAAACAAATCAAATTGTGTGAGAGTGTTTTCATTTTGACCTACGTTTACAAAGTATATGGGTATGCCCACCCCCCCCCTCCCTTTTATTTTTAATGGGAACTGATGTTATCTAAATTGCAGTGATAATAATTTAAACGAAAGTTACAGAGGTGAAAAAATAATTGATTTGATTTCTCAACCACTCAAACTCATAAACAAGATATGTAAATATTGAAATACATTTACGAAGATGTTTATAGATGTTATTGTCTTTGGGACATCGAAGAATTTTCTGGATTAATGGATTATAATTTCGAGAGATGAGGTCGTGTCGTAATCCTCCTTTGTTGAGAGAAATTTATCCAAACTGCTGCACTTGACACAGGTGAGGTGTACCCGGTAGAAAGAAATTCCTCGAATGCTCGAGCGCCCGATCAAGGTAGCCATACTAAAGCCAGGGGTAATAGAACAGTTTTCAGAACTGAAGTGGCTTTCCTGGGTTAAATATGACGTTTTTATTATTATTTAGAAGGGATCTCCATGGTGACAAAGACTGCCTCACAGACCCCCCCCCCCCCCTCTCAAAACCATCTAAGTTCTTTGTCTAGAATGAGCACATCTTTGACGTTGCGTTGGGATGTGAAACAATGGGTTCTGGCATATAACCTACAATTCAATTTCTTTTCATTGGAGCGGGAAAAATGTTGGTGATGGTCAACGCTTACAGACCCTTTCTATCAGAACCTTGTACATGTAAGTTGGATGCAGCGAGTCTAGGTTTCATGGCCTGCTATCAGATCTATGGAGTGTTCAGGGAATAATTTTCCTGGTATCGCAACAGAATTTGCTCCACATTGTTGAAAGACTGCTATGCATAAAGTCTTTTGTATAGCATATTTTTGCATAGGACTGTACATTACTTAGTTGAGAGCTTTTCTCTTATGACCAAAAAATGCTATGCAAATTTGTAAAGCAAAATTATTCCCTGGTGTTGCAAGTAACTTGTAATCGATTGATTGCAAGTCAATTTCAGGTTTCACAATCAATCATAAGTCTTGCAATTGATCAATGGTCTGCTTCTTGCATCAACATTTGAATTGCTAGAGAGGCCGTTCTCATTACGCTTTCTAAAACTAGTTTACTGGAAACCGATTCAGGAAACCACTTTGGAAGATCGCTTTGCTAGCGTTCCCACTTGATCACACGAAAGTGGTTTTCAAAATCACTTCACGTAAAGCGCTCTTGTTGCTATGGAAACGCTCTCAGTGGGGTGACATGTTTCGCGCGAAATTCGAAACCGCAGCATAGGCATTCTACACCTGTCGTGTGGAGTAGCGCGCTCAAAATGTGCGAAGATCGCTTCACGAAGAACGGTTGTGTCCTCACTTACGCTAAAACCAGTTTAACGAGGCAAAGCGATCTTGAAAGCTACATCGCGAGGTGGTTTTCCAAACTGGTTTGGAAGATCGCTTCCAAGACCGCTTTGACCGTTCTCACTACGTGTTAAACTAGTTTCCACTAAACTAGTTTAAGGAACGTAGTGAGAACAGCCTCTTAGATCTAGTTACAATTGTTCTATCACATGTAAATTTGCAACCAATATTTGCAATTGATTGCAAATATTTTGTTGCAACATTCCCTAGGTATAGTTTGAGATAATATTGATGCCTAAAATATGCATGTATTGAAAATCACACTTATTTGAAATATAATCTCTTGATATTATAAAAAGAAAAGATTGTTATCGAATTGTGCTTTCCAAGTTACCAAAATATTTCATGATAAACAGAAAAGGCTTGTAAAGTTATTTTAGGAGATTTAATAATCTATTTTACTCCTGCAAATACATTAAATACAAATGTAGTACAATACACAATTTCACACATTTACAGGATTCAAACTATAAATATTTGAGAAGTTTTCAAAGGTGCACACACATTCTACAGTTCACAAAGTCCATGTTATTTTAACAGAAAAAAAAAAGTTGACTTGATATCCCAAATCAAAATTAATTTAAAATGTATCAAGTAATTGCGTGAAGCATTATAATAGATGAGCAACTGAACAATTAAAAAATGCAATAGGTGATTTAAATGTTGATTCACAATACACATTGTTACAGAAATTATAGGCACAGGCCTTCATCTATTCCATCTTTCAAATGCAAGTATTGGAAATAATTTAATGTCATTTATCATGGTTGTAATTTAGGTGACACGACATCTGCTCCTGCGACAATTGCTCTGGTCTCAATATCTCAGAAGGCATAGGATTAGAGTTAGGATTGTGATAGAGTGTTTGGTTCAGAATATTGTAATGATTACGATTAGGGTTTATTTAGTTTTGGAGGTTATGTTTTATGTTTTGCTTAATGTGTAGATTTTCCATCGGAGCAATTGTCGCCGGAGCAAATGTCATGGAACCGTAATTGAAGCCTATTGTATTTAAAGTGTTGTGACAATAAAAGTAATGTTGACTCAATATACCTAGATTTACATGTATTTGTGCTGATAAAATCTTATAGTTAGTCACTTTTAACTGACATACGTGTATGTTACATGTACATGTAATAAAGAGGCTAATTTTTCTTTGCTATAGAGGTATTTACATGTTATCACAATCTATGAATGTATATAACTTTTTATCAGATCAAGGTGATTTCTGTTGATATATACATGTGTACATATAATGTATAAATATTAAACATATTGGTCCGTATTCTGAAGTCGGGTTTAACTTAGACCATGGTAACTCTGTGCTAAAATTATGGGAAGCCAAAGGTGTCAAAATATTTATTAAGTTGTATGTTTCTTATGTTTACTGTGCTCTTTCCTGATTCATCGATTGTAAAGACAATAACTTATTTATACTTCCTAGACAATTATGAATGATTTGAGAGCCAAATGAGCTGAAATGTTATATCTCTACTGTTAGTGATTTATGTAACAATTGGCTGTCCATACTTAAACAACAACTTTAAACCTGAGTTTAACTTAAACCCGACTTCAGAATACGAGCCATTATCTATTCTATTTATACCCACAGTGACCCACGATGCTAGGCTTTGACCAATGTAGCCCTATGCTACAGAAAGCATGGTCTAGTGTCTATGGAAAACATGTGTAAAACTGAAATTGAATCTTGGTCATAAGATTTATCATCGATTAGACATTAATTATTATAGTCAATCGTAGCAACTAAAGGGGAAAGTTGTGCAGAATTCAGTTCAAATAACATTCACAACCACCAAAGGATAAGAACTAACAAACGGATGAAATATGAAGAAAGAAATTGAGCTACAGGTTTTATGTAATTTCATCAAATAGTGTTGTACACTATGTATGAACAGTATATGAGTCACAACTTGTTTATAATATACATGTAATTACTTTGGTATTCCTCATATTTCTCTTCTTTATATCACGATGCCTACAGTTTTGCAAACACATGTCTTCAAATTCTTCCATTCTTCAATTATTATTTTTTCAATAGACATACATGCAATTGAAATGGCTACTTTGTGGATTTCCCCCCTTTATTTTGATGTAGCAACTTTGGGACTGCATCAAACATTGTTTAACCAAATCGCACTTTCATCTTGAATACATGTAGCATTTTTTTGTTACCCTTCAATGACCACGTCCTAGAGAACAAGCCTCTCCTCGTTGGCCGCTTCATCCCGGACCATCCTCCCGGCACCCTGGTCCTGCCTATAATTGAGGCGACATATTGAAGATTCCACCGGGTTGCCAATTTAAAGACTGAAGTGATTTTCATTTTCTTCAAAATGGTCAAAACATTTATGGATATTTGTTGTCAACTTAGGATTTGAGTTAATTTTTGTTATGCTTCAAACATTTCTAAATATTTAATAAAAGATACTCCTGCCATACAATGTAAATGGCCACTTAGTGTGTGGCTATTTTCTCTCTCTTTATATTGAATGTATTTTGAAATATTTTGAGGGAATCTTCATTAGAGATTATTGGGTCAAACCTAAAATGTGGTCCCGAATATCATATTTGTTACCCTTGGATGACGATGTCCTAGAGAACAAGCCTCTCCTCGTTGGCCGCCTCATCCCTGACTATCCTCCCGGCGTCCTGGTCCTGCCTCTGGTCGAGGAAACATCTCTTCTTGCATTCCATGAGGAGCTGGAAGTCACCCCACATCTTCATCTGTTTCATGCTTGGACCATGGCTCTCCTTGACCGCCTTCTGCTTCTCACGTAAACTCTGAAATGGTGGTGAAAGAAATAAGATCAATGTTAACTCATATATTATAAGTGAGAGGTTTTTAAAGACACCACTGTTTTGTTCGATTACTAATGCATATTTATATTAGATGCTCAGAAAGGGATACCAGATTTCATGTGAGAACTTTAATAAAGGAAAAGTAGTGGGGACATGACATCATCAGCCCACCTATTTAATATTTATATCTGTTTTCACAAAATATTGGTTAACTTTAAAATTCAATAACCTTGTGATTTGCTATCACATTTTGATGAAATTCCCGGCATTTTGCAAGGTGAAGTTTACTCTTTTTTATTCACATGTGGATAAAATTATTTTCAGCCCGGAGCACACCTTTAATTGCACAAAATGATCAATGTAATTACGTGTTACATTGCCCGGATCTTGAGACTAAAGTAATAGAAAATGATTGAGATTCTAATAGATTCTCCAGATATAAAGATTTTCTTGTTTTTCACTTTCATGAAACACCACACCTGCCAGATTCCTACACATCTGTGGCTAAACACCTTACTACAACACATTAAAAAATAAATGAATCTCTGTGGTGTTCCAAAAAGCTGTTTGCAAAGTACAGGACGACTTTCCGCAAGACTGGAAAATGTTGTTAGGTGCTATTTAGAGGAATAAGGATAATTTAGCAGAAGAGAGCTTCACCAGTTGTGTGTCAACTCATGTGTAACTTAGGAACAGCCTAAAGAATTGGTATGGTATTTATTTTTAAAGTCATGCATCGCAGTTACAAAGACTGAATTGCACATGGATATACAATATCAAAAATGTACAGTCTCAAAAATTGGAATGATTTACATAATTAAAAAGTACACAAATATCACAGACTAAATGCCATTAATAACATACTACTGCGCATTAAACCATACATATATTTACGATAAAAGACTTATGTAAAATAATAGTTGAAATGTTTGTTTCCCTCACAAGTCACAAAAAAAACACAATCAAGTAAGAGCTCTGTTGTGAGTTGGTCTAGCACTCCCGATGACAGACAATCAAGCTGCCTTATCGCTTCTACTCTTCACTACTCATCTACTCATTACTGCCAGGACTACTCACCTACTCATCTAGCACTCACTATCAGACTTCTAATTTCATCTCAACTGGTTTACAGTCCTTATAAAGGACTAAATCTTATATCACAAAAGATACTTCTCAACCTCACCTTTCTCTTTCTCGCCTCTCAATTTTCATCTCTATCTCTCCAATACATAACAATCCTACTTAGAACTGACCACATGGTAAAACATAAACCTCCCCCATTGGCCCCGTTTGTACCATTTCTTCAGAAGGTGACTTCAAATTTTGAGTATCTCTTGGAACTTATCTACAAACTCACCTTGCCCAGATTTTCTTGCTCTTGTAGCTTGCGCGTGTACTGATCCCTGAAAGCCTTCTTCTTCTCCATCTGATCGGCCGAGGTGTACGCCTTCATCTCGCTGGCGACCCGCTGGTTCTGCATCTCAACAATCTGCAGCATACAATGAAGGTAGTGATATCGGCTCTCCTCTTGACTGCATTCCTCGCGATAAGCTCTCACCTCCTGAAAGGGGAAAGCAGTAGAAAATATTGACCGTTTCCGTAACAAGATAATTAAGTACTACATTTCATAATTAAGTACTACATTTAATAATATATATTTGTAATAAATAAATAGATAAATAAATACACGTAAATAAAAAAATAAAAATAAATAGAGAAATATGAACAAATAAATACATGAATGAATAAATAAACAAATAAATAAATAAATAAATGAATAAAGCAAATACACATCAATAAAAAAAAAGTGAATAAATTAAGAAATAAATAAATAAATAAATGAATAAAAAAATAATAAATAAATAAATAAAGTAAATAAATAAAGCAAATACACAGGCAGTGTGCACTAACCTGCTCAAGCTTTGAACGATTGCTTTCCAGCCCAGCTGCCTTGGTGTCATACGCCGTCTTCTTGTCGTCATAAACCCCCTGCATCTCCTGTGCCTGCTGACGTAGAGGGCGCAACTCCTTAATGATGGGTGCCAGGTTTGCTTTCTTGGATGCTATACTCGTATTCAACTTTTGTACCTGCATGGTGATTGGATAAGATTTTGATAGACAGATTAGAACAATTTCAATCCACACGCGAGTTCATCCACTACAACCACGATATAGGCTGGGGTTTTCTCGTCTCGACATTTCATTTAAGTCAAATTTTACCCCAGAGTGATAAATGAAGATAATGTTGGAACAACCAGCATTTTTTCATTTTCACGGTGATTGTTTTAGATTTAGAAACTTTGCAAAAAAAAGAAACATTTCTTTCTTGAGTTCATTCCAGTACTGATTAGACTCTGGTTTGGTAATTTATTTGTCAACATTCCATTTAAATGAAGAAAAAAAAACTAAAAAAAAATGAAGAAAATCTTAGAATACTCAGAATATTTCAGTAAATGATACTAATAATAAATCATACTCTTATAGCACACAAAAAGATGGTCTCTCTGCGTTTAAAGGAGACTCCGGATATTATAAACCTAGCTTTTACTTCATGTCAAAGAAGATTGTTCAATGCAAAAACATTTCTTGCATCCCGCAGTTACTAATAACAATACATTTTTTATTTTTGCAGACGAGGCTAGAAACATTTATGAGCCAAAAACCATAATTTTTCAAGGATTTGATTTTACAGCGACACACAGAAAACAAAAAAACAAACAGCCAGCAAAATATTACTCATTGACATAAATCTTACCAGGTGTGACATATCCTCCAGTGTGCGACCTTTAACATCATCTAATTCACTCTTGATTGTAGATACTTTCTCTAACTCCTCTTGGGTGTCATGGTAACCAGCTACGCCCTTCTTCGCTTCCAATTTGGACTGTTGAATAATATATAAACAGTCATTTATATGAGAAAATTGTCAATTACCACCATCACCCTCATTCATCATCATCATCACTATCATTACCACCATCACCCTCATTCATCATCATCATCACTATCATTATCACCATCACCCTCATTCATCATCATCATCACTATCATCATCACTATCATTACCACCATCACCCTCATTCATCATCATCATCACTATCATCATCACTATCATTATCACCATCACCCTCATTCATCATCATCATCACTATCATCATCACTATCATTACCACCATCACCCTCATTCATCATCATCATCACTATCATCATCACTATCATTATCACCATCACCCTCATTCATCATCATCATCACTATCATCATCACTATCATTACCACCATCACCCTCATTCATCATCATCATCACTATCATCATCACTATCATTATCACCATCATCATCATCAGCAGCATCATCATCACCATTATCATCATCTTTATCATCGTCATCACAGGGAATAATTTTGCTTTACAAATTTGAATAGTGTTTTCGGACATAATAGAAAAGCTCTCAACTAAGTAGTGTACAGTCCTAAGTAAAAATATGCTATACAAAAGACTTAATGCATAGCAGTCTTTCAAAAATGTGGAGCTAATTGCGATGCGATACCAGGAAAATTATTCCCAGCATCATCATCATCATCACCATCATAATTATCATCACCATCATCACCATTGTCATCATCATTGTTATCATTCATCATTATCAATCATTATCAAGCTATCAGATCACATACTCACCAGGCGATGCTGTATCTGTTCGTCTCGTTGCTTGAGGACTTCCTCTGTCCGAGAGAGGACACCAAGCTCGGCACGCAGTTCTGCCAACTCTTGACGCTTCCTCTTATAATCTGTGCTCTTTCCACGCAGCTTGTTGACATATCGCTTGAACTAGAAAGGTCAGAAAAGAAAAGGAAATGAATGCTGGATTATTAAACATTCACATTTTTTAGATTTCCTCACCTTACATGACTTTCCAGTACTGAAAATGTAATTTTCTAGAACTCATCAATCATACAAGGGGTTCAGTGAGGGATGTGGAATTAACGAAATCTAGATTGGATGTGATCCAAATGTGTATTTTATAAATATTATCACAAATATATAGATAGTTTTGTATTTTTTTCTTTCCAAAGAAAAGAGGGGAGGTTAAGGATATGGAATTACTCCTGATATATTTTGGAATATCACAAATAAACAACATATACAGTATTGATCTCATAAAAAATTCTCCCCAAACCCTAATTGTTTCAAAATTACTCATCTCTTCAAATATAAGTAAACAACCTACTTTTTGTATAATTTTACACGTTATCATCGTGATAAGTTAGCATTTTGGACCATTGGAATTCGTTTCATGAATAATCTTGTCAATGATTTTCGCAGACAATTTGGCTCTCAGCCAATAAGATGCAAGTATTTCAGTAGCTTTTAACAATTATCAGAGAAAATCACAGACAACCTGCTTCATGAAACCCTTCCCACTGATTTCCAACTCACTTCATCTCCTTTCAAGACCTCCTCCCCTTCCAGATTTTTCGCTGACTCCCTCTTCTCAGTGAGCTCCTGCTTGGCTTGAATGAGCTCTTCCTTGGCCTCTCGCAGGGCATCCGCTCGACCTTCCTTCTTTCTGGCGATGATGGAGGCTTGTTGGCGGAAGAGGGAGAGCTTGTCGTCCTTGGGATCGTTGCTCATCATTCGCTTCTCGATCAAGCCGTTGACTTCGGCGTTGACGGCTTTGATCTGTTAGGTAACAGAAAGCACAAATTTGATTAGCTACTGCAAACCAACTGTCATAACAACGGGAAAGAAGTTTTCAATTAACGACATTTGCTTCTTGATCAGGCCGTTGACTTTGGGTTTACGGCATTGATCTGTTCGGTGACAAAAATTAGTAGTTTCATTAGTTACTGCTACCTGAATAATCATGACAAGGGAAACAAATTTCCATTTAACAACATTCACTTCTTGATCAGCCCATTAACTTCAGAGTTGACTGCTTTGATATATTACTAACAAGTAATTAAACGCAAAGTTTGTTATTTTTCAAGATTTTACCCAGGGTAGCAACTGCAGTTCCAATAACTGTTTTCTCAGCGGGCCCTACTATTATTACTACCCCAGCT
The DNA here is from genome assembly GCF_037042905.1 of Lytechinus pictus. Lineage (NCBI taxonomy): Eukaryota > Metazoa > Echinodermata > Echinoidea > Temnopleuroida > Toxopneustidae > Lytechinus > Lytechinus pictus. The sequence goes on from NC_087260.1 coordinate 11,006,728, forward strand.
TTATCTCAGCTACCTAGGCGCTCAAGCATTAGAGGAATTTCTTCCTTCCGGGTACCCATTCCCTTCACCTGGGTTGACTGCAGCACAATGTGAGTAAATTTCTTGCTGAAGGGAATTACGCCATGGGCAGGAAACGAACCTACGTCCCTCAGATTGAAAGACGAGAGTCATAACCACTAGACCACGACGCCCCCCACATATGCCATATGTCAATCCTACCTGATTCTGAATCTCTTCAAGGTCTCCCTGTCCCATGGCCGGCTCGTTGACGACCCTCTCCAGGTCTTGACAGGCTTTCCTCAAGTTCTCCAGGTCTTTTGGAAGCTTCTCCTCGCACATGTAAGCATTCACCTTGTTCTCTTCATCAAGTTTCTTCACCAGGTCTATTGAAAAGATATATATGCAAGGAATTACTAGAGATAGTATGCAAAGTATGCAGATGAGTAATAATGCTGGTTATATCACCCATGCAGTGACTGACATCTGCTCTTTCAACAATTGCTCCTTCCTTAAAGGGGAAATGTACCATATCAAAAAGTTGATTTTATCAAGGAGACAAAAAATTAAAAACAAGTGGAACGCCTCTGGCAGTCTCGCCTGCATTACGCGATTTAATATAGCAGCAGTGCTAACTTTGAAAACTACTATAAAATAATCATTCACAAAAACACCATTCATATAATGACATACATGTAATACCACGTTCATTGACCATAAATGACATTTGAACGGTGACTTAAGACTTGTCAACTACACCCATGTCCACATTTCATTCACTCTATCCATAAACTTTCAAAGTTATGATGGCAATTCAACAATTACCCCAACATGGCCGAAGTTTATTGACCTTAACTGACCTTTGACCTTGGTTTTGTGACCTGAAACTCACAGGGGATGTTCAGTGATACTTGATTACTCTTATATCCCAAGTTTTATGAACTAGATCCATAAACTTTCAGAGTTAGGATGGTAATTCAACAAATACCCCTAACACGGCCAAAGTTCATTGACCTTTAATGACCTTTGACGATGGTCATGTGACCTGAAACTCGTACAGGATGCTCAGTGATACTTGATTACTCTTATGTCCAAGTTTTATGAACTAGATCCATAAACTTTCAGAGTTAGGATGGTAATTTAACAAATACCCCTAACACGGCCAAAGTTCATTGACCTTAAATGACCATTGACCTTGGTCACGTGACCTGAAACTCGCACAGGATATTCAGTGGTACTTGATTAAACTAATGTCCAAGTTTCATGAACTAGATCCGTAAATGTTCAAAGTTATGATGGTAATTCAACAAATACCCCCAACTTGGCCAAAGTTCATTGACCCCAAATGACATTTGACCTTGGTCACGTGACCTGAAACTCAAAGGATGTTCACTAATACTTGATTAACCTTATGCCTAAGTTTCATGAACTAGGTCCATATACTTTCTAAGTAATGATGTCATTTCAAAAACTTAACCTTCGATTAAGATTTTGAAAATAATTCTCCTAACATGGTCTAAGTTCATTGACCCTAAATTACCTTTGACCTTGGTCATGTGACCTGAAACTCAGGCAGGGCATTAAGTAATACTTGATTAAACTTATGTTCAAGTTTCATGAACTAGGTCCATATACTTTTCAAGTTATGATGTAATTTCAAAAACTTAACCTTAGGTTAAGATTTGATGTTGACGCCGCCGCCGCCGTCGGAAAAGCGGCGCCTATAGTCTCGCTCTGCTATGCAGGCGAGACAAAAACCAAGTCTGAACATTTCATCAAAATCAGATGTGAAATAAAAAAGTTATGACATTGTTAAGTTTAACTTATTTGTCACAAAACAGTAATTATATGCATAACATGGTGATATACAAACAAGAGACAACAATATCACTCTCTGCCTTCTTATAAATTATATATAATTCTACGTTCCATATAACTTCATGACATATGAATATTAAATGATCGGAAAAAATAAAAATAAATACCATCAGCCGATACTCCAACTGTAGACTGCTTTAAATCTTTGAGCTGCTGCTTCATGCGCTGTAATCTCTGCTCGGCATGGTGTAGCTGTGAAATAAGAGAATATGAGATATAATGTACTCAATTTGTATTGTGACATTGTCAGTCTGCACCAATGAAATTAAGATATTCATGTACATTACAAGATAATCTCTGTGAGAGACTAATTACATCATACATTATTATGGTAAACAACCATGTATCACAAGGAAAAATATTAGGCCATACTTGTCTAATTTCAAGGACGATATATTTGATCTAATATTTACTTGGTCTAACACTACGTTATAGCCTACATGATTACATAACTGTTCATGATCCAAATTAATATTTATTTGTCAAAGTGCAAGATAATAAGTAGATATTAAACCTTTTGAGGCATTCGACTGATACCTTGGTCACATTCATTTATTTCAAACCACCTACATGTAGCTGGTACAAAAAAATGTTAAAACGGCTGTTTTAGACTCGCCGTAGAGCAAATGTGACCGAGGTATGAATGATAGTTAGACTAAGTGATGGTTGGTAATTTTCTTTTTCTTGATTCGATGTGTACCTGGTTTTTCTGCTCTTGCCTCTGCTGTGCGAGAGAAGCTTCTCTCTCTTGTTCCTTCCTGAAATTCCTTGCAATGGACATCATATGCTCATAATTAGGAACCGTCTCCACCTATGAAACAAGATTGCCAAAGTGAAAGTAAAGATTACACTCCCAGAAATGATTTATCAGTTACTTTAAAATATCAGCCAGCTAGTTCATCGGTGAGCCAACCAAAGATATTAATGATAAATATTGATGAATCAATCATATATGTTTTTTGCAAGAATATATTAAGAATCATACTTTTTCATGTTCCTCATGATTATTATCATTATGATATGTTCTTCTTGTTAACAAAAATCACTGCCATCATCATCTTCATCATCATCATCATCACCATCATCATCATCATTCATCATCATCATCATCATCATCACCATCATCATCACCATCATCATCACCATTCATCATCATCATCATCATCATCATCATCATCATCATCATCATCATCATCATCACCATCACCATCATCATCATCATCATCATCATCATCACCATCACCATCACCATCATCATCTTCATCATCATCATCATCATCATCATCATCACCATCATCATCACCATTCATCATCATCATCATCATCACCATCATCATCATCCTCTACCTATATATAATATATAGCCCTATGTAATATGATATACATGTATTCTTTTCTACCACTACTGCTACTACAGGGTACCTTTTCCATGATTCATACTTGTATCAATTCTCCTCCTTTTACAACCAATACTCCTGTCTCTCACCTTTTTCTTGAGTCTTTCAATTCTCTTTGTGAGTTGATCTTTCTCATCTTCCATCTGTGAGATATCTTTCTTGATCTCCGTCGTAGAGAATCCCGACGTCTTCAGTGTTTCTGAGGTCCTGTGAAGCTCCATGAACCCATCGACCAGCGCCTCGTACTAGAAACAAAGCAACGGTACATGTAATTGATAATTCAGTTTTGCACTTCACATAGGTTTGTACGGACCCATAGCTAGCCAGATAAGTACACCAAAAAAAGAAAGAGGTAACAAATAAAGGTAGAGACTTGTTCAAGCATAAAGTGACAAAGCAATGAGACTTCTTTTTTTCCGCCTGGGCTAAATTCATTAACCCTATCTTAACTGGGCTATTTCAGACCAACATATACTAGTTGGGGGGGGGGGGGTCAATTTGACCCCCCCTCAGATCTCGGCCATTGATTGCGCGATCGCCGCGAAAATTTGCACGCGCTTAAAGCCAGATAGAAACTACAAGACTGTATGTTAACATTTTCAAAAAATTGCTTAAATTTTGTTTATTAATTGTGCAAATACGCATATGAAAGTTGCCCTAATTTTGTTTTTTTCTGTATGTTTTTGCCTTTAACCCACTTTCTATAGCTAGTAGAATGCTAATTTTTGGTGAACATATAAATGTTTACATTTCTAACAAAAATCTACAAAAAAATTGCTGGAAAATAGTGAATTTCCTATGTATCTTATTGTCTTTTAATCCTTATGTATTTCTTAATTTTTTATTGTTTTTTTTTTTTAAACTTTGTCTGGGACCATTTTGCAATCATATATAACATAAAATACATACATCTAAACCAACAAAAGTAAAAATTATCATACAATTATGATTTTTGGTTGCAAAACACAATTTGCATTGACTTTGTACACGTAATCACGTTTTTTTTAGCGATTTTGGGACCGACATGCGCTTACAAAATATTGCATAATTTCGGAACTGCATACCCGGATGCGCAAATTTGGTCTCAAAAGATGCGCAAGACTTGGAAGTAAAAAGGTCAAAAAAATTTGTGCGGCAGCGTTGAAGCAAAATTTGTCCCCCCCCCCCCCCCCCCAGTTTAATAAGGGTTAAAAGGCCAACCTGCAATCAATGTTTTTCCAGAGGTGTGCACTGTGAGACAAATTTGTGACAGAAATGCTGTCTTGAGTATAATGCAAGATTATCAGCATACATATAAGTGGGGCAATTCGTTTAATACAATAATTTGATATTATATGTAATTCACAGAGTTTTGTCACTGATAAGAGAACAGTGTGATGTATTATGATATTCAAATAAGCTTCTGTGTACTAGGGTTGAAAAAAAGACAATCATATCAAGAAACAAATGAATATACAGAAAATAAACAAATGAAAAAATGAATAAACAATAAAACATTAATAACCAAAAAAATATTATAAATAAGTAACAACAAGTGGAATGCCTCTGGCCGTCTCACCTGCATCACGCGATTCAATATAGCAGCAGTGCTGATTTTGAAAACTACTGGAGCGTTGTGGCCCAGTGGATTAGTCTTCGGACTTTGAAACAGAGGGTCGTGGGTTCGAATCCCAGCCATGGCGTAATTTCCTTCGGCAAGAAACTGATCCACAATGTGCTGCACTCAACCCAGGTGAGGTAAATGGGTACCGGTAGGAAGTAATTCCTTAAAAAGCTGTGTGCGCTATGAACGCCTAGCTTAGCCGGGTAATATAGGAGCGCCTTGAGCACCTAACAAGGTGGATATGTGCGCAATATAAATACCCTATATTATTATTATTATAACTCGCACAAGATGTTCAGTGATACTTGGTTACTCTTATTTCCACGTTTTATGAACTAGACCAATACACTTATAGAGATATGATGGCAATTCAACAAATACTGTACCCCCAACGTGGCCAAAGTTCTTTGACCTTACATGACCTTTGACCTTGATCATGTGACCTGAAACTCGCACAGGATGTTCAGTGATACTTGATTACTATTATGTCCAAGTTTTATGAACTAGACCAACACACTTTCAAATTTATGGCTGTAATTCAACAAATACCCCAATTTGGCCAAAGTTCATTGACCCTAAATGACCTTTGACCTTGATCATGTGACCTGAAACTTGCACAGGATGTTCAGTAATACTTGATTACTATTATGTCCAAGTTTCATGAATCAGATCCATAAACTTTCAAAGTTATGATGGTAATTCAACAGATACCCCCAATTCGGCCAAAGTTCATTGACCCTAAATGACCTTTGACCTTGGTCATGTGACGTGAAACTCATGCAGGATGTTTAGTGATACTTGATTAACCTTATGTATAAGTTTCATGAACTAGGTCCATATATTTTCTAAGTTATGATGACATTTCAAAAACTTAACCTTAGGTTAAGATTTTGATGTTGATTCCCCCAACATGGTCTAAGTTCATTGACCCTAAATGACCTTTGACCTTGGTCATGTGACATGAAACTCAGGCAGGATGTTCAGTAATTCTTGATTAACCTTATGGCCAAGTTTCATGAACTAGGTCCATATACTTTCTAAGTTATGCTGTCATTTCAAAAACTTAACCTCAGGTTAAGATTTGGTGTTGACGCCGCCGCCGCCGTCGCCGTCGGAAAAGCGGCGCCTATAGTCTCACTCTGCTATGCAGGTGAGACAAAAACAGAAAGACTAAAAAAAATGTGACATTCCTCACCTGTGCGTATGTATCCATAACAGCCTCCTCCTGCAGAATTTCCCCAGGTACTTCAATCTTTACAAGAAACCTGGCTAGATACGCCCTCTTCTTCAGCTCGGGCATCTTCTGGAATAACCATTCTAAGATGGAATAGACCACAGGCTTGTTGCCAGCTACAAGGCCCTGCCGAAAGGTAGCCCTAATAAAAAAATAAAATAAAATGGGAAATTAGTCAAATTGATCATATGGATTGTTAAGGGGGGTTTTACAAATGGTTGTGTGGCTATTGGTGTCCATTCTGACCGTGTTCATGATATCTATAGAGTAAATCTTATGATTTTAACAAAATCCGAAGACAAATATAAATTTTAAAGTTTAGAAACATTTTGTGAAAACAGTTATATGCACGCTGTTATGAATATGCAATAGGTGGGCTGATGATGTAATGTACTCTTGTTCCTTTGTTATTACATGAAATCATAAGTATTTTCATATTCTCATACAAGTGTGTGTGTGATATATCTCCCTTGTGACGAAATAAGTTGCAGCAATGGTTATCTTATTAAATCAGCAGACGATCATTCTTGGATGACAAAATTTGAATAATAAAATACAATAAATCATCAGCTTGTTCATTGCATATTCATGAAGACAGGCATCAGGGAATGATTTTGCTTTACAAATTTGAATAGAATTTTTGCTCATAAGACAAAAGCTCTCAACTAAAGTAATTTTCAGTCCTATGTAAAAATATGCTATACAAAAGACTTTATGCATCTAGCAGTCTTTCAAAAATGTGGAGCAAATTGCGATGCAATACCAGGAAAATTATTCCCTGGGCATAGTTCACCAAATTAATGCAAAATTTTAAAATGTTATCAACTTTGTTTTTCCACATCCAATTTTGATGAAATTTACAGTGTTGTTTGTCTGATTTTACTTCACCTGTTCAAATCATAGTTCTTACCATTTTCAACCTGGGCCCCGTCTCACAAATCCATCAGTGTCATAATTTTTTTCTACGAAAAATATGCACAATGACCTTTGTATGCAAAGAGAAGTGCAGTGAATTTTCTAGAAAACAATGAATGCATGAATATACATCATCTATGCTAGAAAATATTTTGAACAAACATGCATAATAGATATTGACGTTGCTGGCCGTCCATAGTTGCGATTGATCTGATCAATCGCAACTCTTTGAAGACGGGGCCCTGGAGTACCCCTAGTTAAAGCACCAACATGCACAGCATGGACATAACAGCATTTTAACCACTGTATATGGTTTCTAATGGAATTACACAATACCACTGAGGAAAGGGTGAAATTGATACTTACGGCTCCACCGAAGGCTTGTATTTGAGGACTTTGAGTTCAGCCAGCATTCTCATTGCTGTGGCATCTGGTGTTTCCTCTCTGATGTCAAGCTTGTGCTGGAGAGGGTAAAGGGCAATTCAATACCAATATAAATTTCGATGTTAAATCCACTTTGAATGTCCACTCCAATTCCAAATTTCAAATCAAATAATTTTTTTATTTGATTTCAAAATTCAAATTCAGCTTATATTGCTGTCTCTGTAATGCAGTATTTCCCCTTGATATCAAACTTGTGCTGGATATGGAAAGGGATTCATTCATATCAAAAGTAATATTTTGTCAATTTCCATTTCAAATTCAAATTGAGATTCACATTCAAATCACAAATTCAAATTCTAGAATGTCTGCCATAGATTTGAGGTCACAATTAGCACACCTTTCTTTGCCACAATGGGTGCAAGCGACCTCCGCGCGAATTAACTGTGAACCAACTTCCACATTCAAGATTGTAAGATTGTGTTTTGCAGTGAAAAATCAGGCACAATATGGTGGCCTGTGTAACAGGCTGTTCTTGCAAAAGACATGATTGTTAACAATGATTATGGAAAAGAAAATGAAGAAATATGACACGTTCACACAATACTATCCAACCTTTAGTAGAGCTGGGAAAATAATCATACTGAGCAAGATTTCCCAATTTTCTTACTTGAATTTATCGGCCTATAACCTTATAATCCCCGTGCATGGGCGCAACCATGTTGTTTTTTCTACTTGCGACTCTTATGCCCGTCTCACACTATGCAATTTGTTGCAATCCCAATTTCAAATTAATTGTGATAACATTTGATATGGATAATTCCAACTAATAAAATAATACAGATCAGAGTTCAGAATAGTGGTAGGACAACTGAAATCAAAATTCAGTCCAGTTAGAGCCTCCCTGAATGAATAAAAACAAATTCAATTCCAAATCGTAATGACGTCATCATCGGCTGCGACTTGAAGCCGATTTAGACTTTACTCCGACCAGAGGGCTTGCCGCAAAGTAAATATATGATTTTAGTTTTCGTAACAATATGCCAAACTTTAAATACAATAATTTTACTTCTTGGAACTTTCATATTTAATGCAAAATGCGATTTCTTGAAAAATCGTGTCACACCGGATCGCATAGTGTGAGACGGGCATTAGTTACTCAACTGCAGAATTGCAGCCGAGTAAACTTGTAAAAGTCGCAAACAGAACTGGCACTCAAAAGTCCAGTGAAATCTTACCTGAGGGTTGATTTCAGACAAGACATCATTGAGCACCTGCAACAGCTGAAGTGGCTCTAAGGCATCAAAACTGATCAGGTTATAGTTCCTCCGAAAGGGATCTTTGTTGAGCTGCTCAACCACATACTTGAGCTGGGTGCTCATCTTGAATCTCTTGAAGGTTATTGTCGTTCCGGGAGAATGGCCAGAAGAGAATCTTCACATGCTTTCCTAATGGGGAAGAAACAGAAAAAGGTGCAAGTATTATTCCACATACAGTGCGTCCCGCAAAAAACGAAACCAAGATTTATCAATGATTTATCATAACTTAATCACAAGTACAATAGACAAATGACCTACCATTGTAAAACTTATGTAAACTTTCTCATTCATGCATGAGTGAGCAAAAACAATTCGAAGAGGGGATACCAAAAAGTCACTTGGCGGGCTGTATCTGGGTTTCAAAAAGAAAACCACATTGTTTAAAATTTCAATATCTGCTCTTTCATTTGATACCTCAATTTACAGAAAATGGTCAAGAAATAACAAAGTTCTGGTTATTTGAAATAAGACTTGAATTTCAATAATTTCATAAAATGAAAAGGTTTTACAGGCTAGCGTTCAGACTCACTCGACACTCTGTTTTGTTGACAATCAGCCATGCATCAGTCTTTTGTTAACCATGCGATAGCTTCTGTGGGAAACCGGTGAAAACATGTTTATTTAATGAAATTATGGAAATACAAGCATTGTTTCGAGGGAACAGAACTTTTTTACTTTTTGACCATTTCCTGTGATTAAGGTATCAAATAAAAGAGCAGATATTGAACTATTTAGGCATATGACTTTCTTTTTGAAATTCTGATACCCCCGCAAAATGAGTTTTTGGTATCCTTCCTTCAAATTGTTTTTGCTCACTCATTAATCTAAGTTATTTTAGATGAAAGAGGAGATTCTAAGCTTTACATTGGTAGGTCATTTGTCTATTTTTTTTATGATTAAAGTTATGATAAATCATTGCTAGATCTCGGTTTCGTTTTTGTGGACGCACTGTACAGTAATCTCCCAACAACAGAGATCAAAACATGAAGCGTGTACATGTATATATTGAGGAATCTGAACTACACAGTGACTTGTGTGAAAAATGAAAAATAATAAAAACAGGGCAGTGAACCCTTGAAAGATTTCAGGCACAAAATAAGTACGTTATGGCTGCTTGAAAAATGAGAAAGGCAGGGATTCCACGATCTCAACAGCATATATATTATTAACAAAAACCATTGCCTTGTGTCTTGCGCATGCATGCTCTCTTAATATCAACACTCTCTCCCATATTCAATTTCAATTTAATTTTCACATTGGACAGGGTACGCCAATTTTGGTTCCTTTGTTTTTCCCGGAAAAGAACTTGGAATCCCACATTTAATGTGAGATGTTTGAGTAAAGAATCAATGTGTACAAAAATTTTATGTTATTTGCATTGTTAAAAACACAAAAGTGGTGACGAGCTCCATATCGAGGATATGCGTCTTATAGCTTGGCGAAAAGCAAAGAAAACAACATGGCGACGTAAATATCGCGGCAAGTTTCCCCCGTCTTTTTAAAATATTTTTCACCATTTTTTTATGAATTGTTGTTTAAAAAATAAAAATGAAATCAGTAAACAATTTTTAGAAATGTCGGAAATGAAGTTGTATGCCATTTACATGATTTAGGGCTAGATCTTTTAGAAGGAAAGTAGAAATCTCGGGGGCGAAAATTTCAGGTTTTTTTTTCACAGTAGGCCTACACGCATATGAATGGGACGCAATCCCTGGCTCCGTGGAGAGCAAGCACACATTGTCGTTAGTGAATGATTTTTACTCTCTAGGAGCCTCCTGGCTAATCATAACGTGACGTGATCTGCACGATGAACCAATAATCAGCGGCCTCCGAATTGCTGCCGTGACCTGTGCGGAGCCTGGCATTTCGTGCTACACAGTAAATGGGTAACATGTCGACGTGCGACATGGATTATATCCCATTGCAATGAGATGATTATCATTCCGCATGTTTTGAAAAAATTATCATCGAAATCAGCATTATTTTCTCGCTCCTTCAGTCCACTTTCTTCATCATCTTGTCAAAAGATGGCGTACTTCACCTATAATAGGGATCCCAAAACGAAAATCTAATTTTTTAAATCTATGTTTAAAAGCATTGAAAAGTACCTCACCTGAATCAGCATATTCAAAAACCCCAAGTGAATGACTTTTAGTGTTCCAAAGAGATCTAAATATCTGTTAATCTGAGGCGAAATTAGGTCCGAATTGTGACAGATTTGTGTACAAATTTTCTCTTTGAAATTTGGTCGACACGTACGCACAGAGCTCGGCACTGAACGAGGGATTGTGGGCGTGTCCTTTCTCGCCTCGGTCTATTATTACGCAAATACACAACTCGAACGAAAGTGCGTTCACCGTATCAGTTAGTCTCAGATCCGAGCTTATACAAATAAACAGTGATTAAATAACAAGAAAATAATAGAAAGAAGAGAAAAGGGAAAATTAATGGCTCAAATGCAGTCGTTTGGTGACGGATAGTATGCTCTGACCTCTTGCTGATATAAGGATTAGATATGACATAAGTTTTATGCCATGATAACTAAAGCATGGGGGGGGGGGCGAGGGCACTCTGACTTTCAAAATAATTAATTATTTAAACATCTATATCTAGGCAATTAAGGGAGGGTCCAGGATTTCCAAAGGGGGGGGGGGCACTTTTAGCGGCGGCAGTCAAAAAATTTAGGGGGGCACCAAAATTTTTGACAAAAAAAGGTTATCAAAGGGGGGGGGGGCCGAAAAAAAAATTTAGCCCCCAAAAAAGCTAACAACATCCCCCATAGGCAGCGGGGGGGGGGGGTCGTGCCCCCCCCCCTAAATTTGAGGTGGGGGGACGATCGTCCCCCCCCCCTAATTTTTTTGTTGATAACCTTTTTTTTTGCCGTTCAATTTTTTTTCCTGCGTGCCCCCTAAATTCCAGTGGACCCCCCTAAAAAATTCATGTGGTCTCCCCTAAAATTTGGGTTGATAAACTTTTTTTGGGGAGGGGGCTTGTCACAAAATTTTGGTGGTCCCCCTCCCTAAATTTTTGATTTCCGCTGCCAATGGTCCCCACCTCAAATTTAGGGGGGACAGGGCCTATGGAGGGCACATTTTCCCGATGCGAATTTGATGAGCATTACAAAATATTTTTTTACCAAAAATTGAAAGTCATTTCGTCCCTAAAAATTGACAAGCAAAAAAATAGGGCATATATATATATATATCCTCACTTTCAAGGGGGCATGCTTGGGTAAAAAGGGCATGCTTATATTACAAATTACAATTTTGGCTCTCGATAATTATGCCCCTTGGATCCACCAGTAATCTAAGGGGAATTTTTTGTTTTTAGTTTTGATATGGCTACCTTCTCGGAGGGCGTCCTCGCCGCGGTAGCTGGATAGTGCTGCAAAAGAGTAGGCCTTATACATCTTTTGCAGCATTAACTGACACTCCGAGACTTATAATTTTACCTTATATTTAAAAAATGAATAATACAAAATAAAACATAAACACTTGTTTTTAGAGTAAGTTGATGTCAAAATATATTCAGTCTGGGGCATGAAGACTTGGAACTCTGCCCCATATCATTGTCCTTGCCTCGCTCGATTTGTATCATTAAAAAAAAAAATAAAAATGTTTCCACATTAAAATTTTGATCTAAGTACAATGGCCAGAAATAATAGTACGAATAAGCTAGCAGAATTTGTATCATACCACCCATATTATTGAACGCCAACGAAGGCAGTTTCTAAATCCTGTTTGCTTTATTCCACTTTTCCACTAAGATTCATCCCTTTTGCGTGTCATATGAAAGCAGTTTTGTGCGCAGATCTAGCGTACCGGTAGGACCACATGCAGTCATTAATAGGTCTCTTTAATTTTTTTTTCAACAAATGATGTCTCATGCTTTCTTTAAAATTAATAAATTAGAATCCTTGTATATGGCCCTGGGAAGTGGGGTGCTCGGGTTGTGACCCCCAGGTTTTTTTTTTTTATTTTTAGCTGGTGGTGCGTTTTTTGTACACGTATATATAGTTTAAAACAGGAAGAAGAACGACATTGATTTTTGTACCGCATTATTTTCATTAATAATTTTATTGGTAGAAATATAAAAAAAAACATTTTTCAAAACCATTCCGCGGCTCCTGGAAGAATGGAGAGATGGACGGAAGGAGAGAAATAAATAGGATGAAGGGGTGGATCCAGCCAAAGGGGGGGGGGGGGCAAATTTTTTTTCACCATTATTTTTCCCCAATCGGCCGCGCGAATATGATTTATATTTGTTTCTATGAAGAAATTGTCACTTCTTAGCTTTTGTCTTATAATCAACATAAATATATGATATCATAACCTTTTTATATAATGCGAGCTAATTTATTAAAAAAAATTATGTTTTTCCCCAAAGTTTGAAATTTCTGGGCAATGTTTATCATGAAAAAGATGTGTATGCAACTAAATAATTACTAAGAACGCGAAGTGCGAACAGAATTGAAATCATAGGCACTTTTTGTAACTTAAACAGGATAGGTATATATAACTTGGCAATTGATGCGAAGCGCGAGCACAAAATTGGAAGATTTAGACCTAAAAACGAGACATGTCTAGTCATGTCTTTTAAATCATCATGGAAAGGATGTCCAAATTGCCGATCTTTGTTACTTTAATAATGCTCGCACAAAGCGCGAGCATAATTTTTGTATACGTTTTGAACTGATCAAAAAGGTACCTGTTAAGGACTGCTTATTTCACTTAGCCATGGAGACGTTACATATTTCAACAATAAAATAATGCAAGCGCGAGCCGATTTTTTTTTACACTTCTACATAAAGAATGGAAAATTTTAATCAATTATTGTGACCATGAACAGGATCGTCGCTATAAAACAATTAATGCGAGCGCGAAGCGCGAGCGGGAAAAAATCGAGATTTAGACCTTAAAAAATGGGACACTCTATTCATGTTTTGTATAATAAGGATGAGTAATAGGGGTTCTTCCTACATAAAAAATGCGAGCACAAAGCGCTAGCAGAATTTTGTTTTTCAGAAACTGGATAATGATTGAAATACTAACAAGTTGAGTATCTAGATAGACATGCGCTCGCGTGTTTCCAATTTAGGCCTACAATCTAGGAATTCTGAATATATATATTAACATGAAATTGAAAATCAAAGCGAGCGCGAAGCGCGACCTTAAAATATTTGACATTCTGATCTGAAAAAGGGGTCAATTTCAGCTCAAGTACTTTGTGAGGTGGATTTGGATCGCACTTAATAAAGAGCTGATGGATTTGACAAAGGACCGGGACATGAAAGTGATGGATATCTTCCTATTCCTCTTGCTAAGCGCGAGATGAAACAGAAAGGACAATTTAACCATTACAATTAATATCTGATCTATAAATGCCTAATGAGACGCGAAATCTGATGATAACATGGTATGAAAACTGGAAATTTCAAGCACTTTTGTAATTATGAATATGATGTATCAGGTAATATTTTTAACCGTTTATGCGAGTGCAAGTCGCGAGCCAAAATTTTTATAAGGCCAAGTCACAAGGATTACCCTCCTTTTAACTGCCATTATCAATATGTTACTACACTATAATCATGTATTTACTCTACATATGCATTAAATTCTGTGAATCCCATAATCTTGAACCATTAATGCTTCTTTCTTTGACCCATGCTATTTCTGCCCATTTATCTCTTGAGGGTTTTTTTTCTCTCTCTCAAGGTGTGTATGGCACATTGAGGAGTATAGAAGCATGTTGGAGATATTGAAAGGGGTAGAATAATTGAATGAAATTTACGAATGGGAGAGAAGCCGATGGGGGGGGGGCAAAGATGTTGAGACAGAAAGGGGGTTTGAGAGAAAAGAGGAGAATTAACTATAAAGGAACAGCAGTCAGGAGAGGGAAAGAGAGAGAGGGGGGGGGGGAGGAAATCGAAGGAAGATATGCATACGATAAAAGAGTCCTCGTAGAAAGAGTGAGAGAGAGAGGGGATATGGAACTGAGAGATCATAATGAGATAAGAAAGAAGTAGTAGTGCATGGGCGGATCTATCGCCAATAGGAGGGGGGGGTGCCAATTCGTCTACGGCCAACTTGTCCACTCACTACATGGTCTACTTTCATTTAGTCTAATGCCAATCTGTCCATCAACATTTCGTCTAACAGCCATTGGTCCATTAACCATTTGGTCCAATCATCACTTCGTCTAATAACCATCTCGTCTATGACCATTTAGTCTCATAACCGGTTGGTCTAATACCCATTTTATTTTCATTCATTTTGCACAATAATACACTTATAGTCCAATTAGATGAAATGGTATATGGACCAAATGGCTTTTGGGTCCACTGGTCATTAGACGGAATGGCATTAGACTAAATGAAGAAAAAAAAAGACTATGTGGTGAGTTGACGAACTGATGGACCAAACGATAGTAGACGAGTTGGCAATTAGACAAATTGGAAATAAACCGGGGAAGGGGTCGAAAAATATTTGCACCCGTATTTTCCACAATCAGCCGCTCAAAGTTAATATGGGTAGTCCTAACAGTCACTTCTTTATTCTCATTAAACAGCATACACAAAATACAATATACAATAATCTCATAGCCCCTATAGTGCAAGTGCGAAGCGCGAGCTAAAATATTTTTGAAATTTCATGTTTTTTATCCTCAAAATTGAACATTCTGGGCAATGTTTGTGAACTTGAACAAGATGCGTATTTTACTAAAATTGCTGCGAGCGTGAAGGAGCAAAAAAAAAGTAAGTAAGAAAAGAGAGAAATATACGTTCTGGCCTGATCGAAAAGGGACTTGCTAATGGCGGTTTACAGTTAGCCAAGAGGACAATGTATATTTCAATCAAAATAATGCGAGCGCAAAGCTCGAGCTAAAATGTTTGAAATTCTGACCATAAAAATGGACATTCCAAGCACTTTGTGTATGAACAGAACACAGTGGGAGCACGAAGCGTGAGCGGATAACAATTGAGATATATAGACCTAAAAGGAACACTATTTTATATTTATGTTTTCTAAATCGTGAAAAGGGTGGGTAATTGGTTACCGTCTTACATTATTTTATAATGCAAGAGCGAGAATAATTTTTTTTTTTATTCTAATCTGAAGCGAGATAATTTAAGCATGCTGTTTTCAATAAAGGATAAGCAGCCCGTCTCAATAAACATGCGTGTTCTAGAATTTGTGCATTCTTAATACACTTTTTACCACGGAAATCAATAATGCGGGCGCGAAGCGCGAACTGATAATATTGGATATTCCGATGTGAAAAGGTCAAATTAAGCACAATATAGGTGGTTTGAATAAAAATGAATAAAACGGCTATTTTGACTCTCAGTACGGCCGCCGCAGAGCAAATGTGACCGAGGTATAAATCAAAAAGAATAATGAAAGTTCAATGTCCTAGCTGACCGTACAGTATTTGTTTTGTATTTTGACTGCAAAGCTTAAATGTCAAGCTCATATATATCAGCCTATTGAGCAATATGTACTCTTCGAAAATGAGCAATGCGAGTGCGAAGCGCGAGCGAAAATTTCAATTTTGCATGTTCTTTTAAATCATCGAAGTCTCCCCTCCCTAATTTTATTCACTTTTCTCCCTCCCTTTCCCCTCTTCCTTTTCCCCTCTCTTTTCCTTCTGTTTCTTCCTTTCTCCATTGTTTGGTCTTTAATCCGCCAACAGCTAGGGGGGGATGACCGCCCCCCCCCCCTGGATACTTCTATGGTAGCGCCTGGTGAAAGCATTTGAATTATTCACCTCACAGTGTTAAACGGGGAAAATAGGAAATGGCTAAATTTTGAAAATCATTAATGTGGAGCCCTATTCAAGTTTAGTTTCATCTATATACACCTTGACAGGGGCTGATCCAGGATTTTCCAAAGTGGGGGCATTCAAGACCTAGTATGCTAAGAAAAAATCATTCCATACACAAAATTCCTGGGAAAAGTTGAAAAATAAGTCCTCACTTGAGAATGAACGACAAAATCCACTAACAAATATATGATATATTACGGGAGGGGGCACCTTTATTTTTCTCCCCTTTCATTATTCCTCATCCATTCCATAGGCAGATCCAGGTGCCGGACCCAATTATGGGCGGCGGCAACCCCTCCTACTGGCGGTGCGAAAATTTAAAAGGTAAAAATTGTAGCCCCCCCCCCCCATTAGCAAAATTTTGATCTACACCGGGTATTTGTCTGTCGTACCTCCCAGTAAATGAAATAACAAAATAAAAAAAATCACCGTTGCACTAGTATTAAAATTTTTGCGAGTCTTTATTTTTCAAATATTTTTGTTTATAATGGTATTCATTAATTATAATTATAGTGGAGGTTCGCATCCCGAGAATGTGAAATGAAAAAAAGAAAAAAAAATTGCACTGAACAGGAAACACTAAACGTCCTATTCAATTCCAATTTACTCAAAGTCATTCAAATAAAAAAAATAAGCATCATTTTTTGATACCTTAACTTGTTCATCACGAATACAATGAAGCCGACAATTATTTGCTTTGTTTTGGATTAATCTTTATAATAATTCACTTCAAATAAAATTTATACATAAACAGGAAAATATCACAGAAAAAAAAAATTAATTGCAGTTGTATAAAACATCATAGAAAATAACATGACAGATAAATTTTATCTCGACAGTACAGGCACACTGTTCATTCGATCATAAAACAATCGCGCTGTTTCACTCCTTGTACACGCACAACTCTATCAGTGTTGTTTCATCTTCATCTGTCCTCAATGGCAAGGACACCAGCATAATTCATTCACTTCAAATAAAATTCATACATACATATACAGGAAATATCAAAGAAAATAATATAACAAATCAATTGCAGTTGCATAAAACACGATAGAAAATAACATGGCAGATGAATTTTATCTCGACAGGCACACTGTTCATTCGATCATAAAACAATCGCGCTGTTTCACTCCTTGTACACGCACAACTATATCAGTGTTGTTTCATCTTCATCTGTCCTCAATGGCAAGGACACCAGCATAATTCATTCACTTCAAATAAAATTCATACATACATATACAGGAAATATCAAAGAAAATAATATAACAAATCAATTGCAGTTGCATAAAACACGATAGAAAATAACATGGCAGATGAATTTTATCTCGACAGGCACACTGTTTCATTCGATCATAAAACAATCGCGCTGTTTCACTCCTTGTACACGCACAACTCTATCAGTGTTGTTTCATCTTCATCTGTCCTCAATGGCAAGGACACCAGCATAATTCATTCACTTCAAATAAAATTCATACATACATATTGTATACAGGAAATATCAAAGAAAATAATATAACAAATCAATTGCAGTTGCATAAAACACGATAGAAAATAACATGGCAGATGAATTTTATCTCGACAGGCACACTGTTTCATTCGATCATGAAACGATCGCGCTGTTTCACTCATTGTACACGCGCAACTCTATCTGAATTGTTTCATCTGTCCTCAATGCGGCAAACACCAGCAGTGCAGTGACGATAATAAGTTGCAGTTGCACATGCGCGGAGAATGAATTAAATTCGGCGGCTGAGTAAAGTCTAGCGAGAAAGGTACGTCACCAGCGAACTTCACGATAGACCACGCCTACTTGCCGAGGTAACCAACGTTGATTGACGGCCCATTTTGTTTTTTGAGTAGTATGAAAAAGTGCAAGCATGTATAAACTTCATTTTAGTTTGAATTCATTCAAAAAACACATTTTTCTTCTAATATAGATGTTTCAAACATATTCCATGTGGGTAACATAATTTTTAAAACATTTATTGCTATATTTTTATCATGAAAAAAGGATTTCTTACGCAACAACAAGTATGATATGTGTGGGCAAGAGAACTACCGTTTTAGCCATAAAGCATATTTTTTATGATTTTATTGTGAGCCTACTCAAGGATTTTTGTTTATTTTTTATGAATTTCCAGACCAAGTTCAACAGCGCCGTCTCGAGCTTGCAATAACGCATGCGATCGCACGCATTTTTCTCCATAGCGAATACACGCGACGAAACTCTGTGGATTTCTCGTGGATTTAACCTCCAAACGTCACTTTCGATACCACATGAAGGTAAGACACTTCATCCCACATAAGTCAATTTACATAAAGAAAACACAGGGCCTAATTTTTTTCACTAAGATGAACTAATTTGCTGAGGAAAAGCATTTCAATGCTCATTTTTGCCGTCGAGAACAGACGATGGTGGCAATGCACACTGTTTACGCACTTGCAATTGGCTTTTCATTTGCCCATAGCAATTTTGCTCAGTGGATCGGCCGACCTTTTGGTAACTCTACCTATAACTATATACATGAGAAGCAACCTGTTGATTTTTTGTACAATTTCCTATTATGCGCCGACGACTTGAATAGAGACTGTTAGTTTTTTAGATAGGAAAAATTCGCATTTCGATTGTTGTTTGCTTGATTTCCACCGCAGTATTCGGACAGACGGAGTATCTTGGCCGAAATTTGGAGGTAAGCGTGAAAAAATCATTTTTATAAATAATTTTGAATATATTTTTAAAATTAAGTTAGTTGATAGATGAAAATTACGTAGACGTAGTCGTAGTGAATAAATCATTAAATGTAAAAATTTTGCCTTTGAGTTTGGCTTTGTTTTGGCATGTTATTCTCTCAGTCTCACATTCGTGTGATGAATGAAAACATCAAATTGCATTATGAAATCACATGCGTTGTGCGAGGTTAGTATAGCTAACCTCGCATGCATGTGTGAGTGCGACCAGCTCTCAGACTCAGGCTCTCAGCCTGTCAGTCTGCAGACTCCGCCATCCATATCCACAACTCGACACTGGCAGCAGGCTCCGACACATCTACGTATTCACGGCGTCACGCGGCCCGTCTCGGCCCGGTCGGGCTAGCCTGAGTCAGCGCTGCACGGCACGGTGTCCTATCCCCAGTTTGACCTGCTTTAAAAAGAATGTACCTTTTACATTAATAAAGTGATGATGATCATGAAAAATTAGATAAAGCTGGTATTGGAAATGTAGAGATTTCGGATACTTACTCTTTACATTTGTTGAGAAAACAGACTAAATATATTTTGCCTTTTCCCTCCTTGTCGCGAAGAAGAGCGTCAGTCAAAGTATTTCGTCGCTCAGTGACCTAGAGGCTCATGGGATAGCTTAAAAAGTATTCAATTTTTACTCTTCTAAGCGGTTTTCACGTGGAGGGCCATGGGGGGATTTAGTCGACGTGTCCTTAGCTCAATGTATTCCGGACTGCATGTGTAAAGTGAATGGAGGAGCGATATTGGCCATATGTTTTACACACATTACATTCAACAGAATAAAAGTCAAAACTGGTGCAATTTTACCCGTGCCTAGATTACGAAAATAGAGGATTTAGTGGAAAAACAAGTGCTCATATTATGTCAAGTGAACGTGGAGATACCTTGGTAAGAATAGAAATTTAGCTTTCTTTAAGTTTAATTAAGGTTCTTGACTCAAGTCTTTTTCAAAATTCAATTTCAATATAGGCCTAGGTCCCTATGTCTGAGTTGAAATAAAAATTGTTAACTTTGCCATTTATAATTTGTTATCCATGGAGACTAGCCAGGAGGCTCCTAGACTAGAGAGTAAAAATCATTTACTAACGTATGCTTACCCTCCACGGAGGTGCCAGGGATTGCGTCCTATTCATATGCGTGTGCCACAAAAAAAACTGAAACTTTTGCCCCTGGCTTAGACTCAGATTTCTAGTTCTACTTTCCTTCTAAAAAAGATCTAGCCCTAAGTCCTAACTAAGTCAGACTAAGTTAACTTCTAAATCATTGTAAATGGGATAAGTCTACAACTTCTTTTCCGAGATTAATATGACATTGATTTCATTTTTAAACAAGAATTCATCAACAAAACAAGAAAAATATGAAGAGACGCACTCGGTCAAGGGTTCATTACATGCCGCCGCGCATAGAAATAGAAGTCGTGTGTTGTGGACACAAGTGGGATCGCAGCACGTGCGACCCACTAGTTAGAAATCCACTGCCAAACGCGGTTCATGGTGCAAGGTTAGTATACTACTAACCTCGCAATACGTGTGAGTGGAAGAGACGGGGAAAACCTGCCGCGGTGTTTACGTCGCCATCATGTTTCTTTTGTTCTTTGCCAAGCTACGTGATGCATATTTCAAGTTTGCTTGAAAAAAAAAATGGAAAAAGGGTGGGGAAAAGAGGGAGAAAACAAAAGAAAACATATTTTTAAATATTAAATTTGGGCTTAGATTACCCTGGAGAAGTTAATTAAATGGCATCTTTTTTGCCATGAAATCAATGACAGCCCCCATATATTAAAAAGATAACTTGGCGCCATCCCAAATAAAATGCATCAGTGCAGAGTGCAATTGAATGACCCCCCAAAATTTTTAAAGGTGGTATATGTCAGTGTGGCTTGCCGTAAATACATTTTCTCTCAATGTGGACGGTGGCGGGCGGTGTGCAGAGAAGAACCTGCCTTCGTAGGACATGTCTAGAGGTGTCTTTCCAAGGACCATTCTTCGTATCGCCCAAATTGGCTTTGGGAAACAGTCTAGCAATATCTCGTTCTTTCGTAGAGCCATTCTACCAAACACCATTTTATGAAACAGGCCCCTCACTCCTGACCTTGGGCTTGACTTTCATGGCTTATGTCATGAAATGAAACTGGGCCCCAGATCATATTTTATGCAGCTGCAGTTGACTTGCATTCTAGATTTTATTGGGTGTCCAAACTTAGCACACATTTAAAAGATATTCGTCAGGGTATAGATCCTAATGCCATCACAAAACAAAATATTCTCATCCAAAACCATGAAAACCAATTGCATGCATGATGTAACCCGAGCATGTTGTAGTGTCAATTGTCAGGGGAGCTGGAGTGGATTACTGAAATACTATTCATAAATTCAATCAGGAAATGCAAATTTATCTTGGTATTCATCAAATTAGGTGCTGGTCCAAAAGTTGGGATTGTCCCAGAAAACAAGGATATCATCAAAAACCAAGACAAATCATTTCTTGATAAATTTAGATTGGATTGTCCTTCTATATGGGCCAGATTATGGGGACAGGTTTTTTTTTCACTTACCCCTGCAGGACATAGTTCAAGGCAATTACGGGGATTGAGAGTGCTAAAAATAGATTCAGTGACCTCAATTCCCCAAGTTCACTGTCTATTTTTCATGACTTGCCGCCTTCCAATAATCTTGTTATGAAACCTGATATGTTAATACCTTGACTAGCGCACTCAATTGACGTTGGCACTTGACAGGTGAATGAACTTTCCTATATTTCTTGTGTGGAGAAATCTTTGAAAACTGAGACGGTCCCTATAAACTGACCAGCGCCTCTAATGACCATGGATACAAAAAAGGAACTCTTCCCCAAATACCTAAGATCATGCAGTTTTCTTTTTTTTACGAAATCAACTTCTGAAGTATCTTATCCCACCCCTCTTCGCATAATATTTGGTCACTGACTTTGAAATGTATACATGTTGGTATTGGTATGGTATATGACCAGAAATGTTTTTCTGCGGGAATAGTTGGAAAATTTACAAAATTACTGATCATATATTTTAACCATATTTTTAGTTTTGAGAAAATAAAGACTTTCAAATGTGTTTTGGCCCTTTTTCATCGATGTTCAAAATTCTTATGTGAAGACTGTCTTTGGCATTTTTCATCAGTGGGCTTGTTATTTTGTATCTCTTCTCTTTTTTTTTTTCCAGATGGAGGAAGAGCCGTGCAGAGTGGATAAGTGGAACGGGACGGCGGTCAAGAACGCCTTGGATGATGATATCCGGAGGGTAAGATTCTCAAGATCTTCATTCAATCCAGCACACAACAGTGGAAAGCCAGCCATACATGTCTGTTCAAACTGTTTTCTAGATATCGTCGCCTTCCCGCACACAGGCCGCTTGTCACCTTCCCGCGAAAGGGCCGTTGGCGCGGACTTCGCGTCGGCTTCCCGCACAAAGGCTGTTAGCGTGCATTGTTCACAGCACGATAACGGCCTTTCTGTGGGAAGGCGACGTGCAATGCGCGCTAATGGCCTTTTTGCAGGAAGGCAACGATATGATGTAAATGCAGGCAACATTGTCTTGACAAGCAGTATGCTCCTCTTTGTTTACAAAGGGACATTGTGCAAATTTCCTGCATAAAAAATGATGGCATTGATGGATATCCTTAGCTGAGATTGATCAGATCAATCATAACTCTTTTTGAGACTCGACCCTGTTCTGACCTCCTTGAATATTGGTTATATCTTGAGTCGGTGCCTTTCCCAAATACAATTTTGTATAAAGGTCCTTTATTAATAGCTATAAGCAAATTAAATGTCCCATATGGCTCCCATTTCTACTAATAAACCCCATTGATTGGTTATCTACCGGGTAATTATTGGTAGTGTAAAAGTTGCATAACTTGCAAGTCCTTGCATTAGTTTCAGTCAAACCCTATTTGATCTACTCTTAGTTTGATTCCTTTACTTAAGATAGTTTTTGTTTTGATAACTTATTTGAAATTTCAACAATTATAGGGTGTTCACCCACTCTCAAATATTCTTTTAGTACTCCTTGCAAAATATTCTTCTTCTTCCATTGTACATGTAAGGACTGCTTCAAGATGCTGAACATAAAGCACTCACTGGTTGTCACTTGTTTTGTGTATGTATTGAAATTTTTACATACTGTTATTTCATATTTAAGCTTTATATGATAAATTTTGTTCAACACAAGTCTAATCGAAATCAAAGATAAAATTTATTTTGCACTATTTTAATATATGCTTTCAATATTTTGATTTCTGCACAGATATTCACCAAAGTGTTTGAATACGAAGAGAACCATTCTTTGATCGATAACCGTCTTGTCCTCTGCAGCGTAGCCTGCATGTTCGCCATCGTAGCTCTCATCTACGACTACCTCAATCCGTTTCCTGAATCCAGAACTGTCCTTGCCTTCTGTGTGCTAGCATATCCTTTACAAACCTCTTATTAATGTCAATTTGGGATGTCGCCTGTCAGTATCACAAACATGCAAATGAAACATGCTGAATACAGTATACAAATAATGCACGTAAGCGCATGCATGCAGGGCCAAATAATGAACGATGTGCGAGAAGAGCCAATGGATATACCGCACCGAGGTCCGCAGGACTGAGTGCGGTATATCCATTTGGCGAGTCGAGCACAGAGTTCATTATTTAGGTCCTCTATGCACAAGAATGCGTGCATTGTTTGTTTTATACAACCCCCCATGTTACTGAGTTGCCCCAAATGCTATATTTTATCTAAATTCTAGATAACTCTAGATAATTCCAGACCTCGCACTATCCTGCACTCTGACGTCAGTACTTTTGGTATGACGTCAGAGTGCAGGATAGTGCGTTTTGGATACAATAGTGCAATTCGCTGAATATCATGTGATCCGATTTGGACCAATCAGATTACAGAACATTCTTGGGAGTTGTATAATAGGTGATATATCACCCCCCCCCCCAATATTATTTTTTATGAGGTAGAGTGATTCTGACTAAAAAAATGAATTAATTTGCAACGAATTCAATCACAGCTGTTCACAAACCTTTCTGTTTTCTTCTTACTTTTGTTAAATATATTAATGTGATTTGATCTGACCATACACCCACTCAAACATATTTTTTCCCATAATCCCTCCATCCTTCTGCGCCTCGGAATAGTTACTAGATAGATGGTACATAATAAATGCTGTGTTTATTATATTATTATTAATATTACACTGTATATTGCTTTTACTCCAAACTCGAAGCTTATAGTTAGGCAAAATTTTAGGTTTGGTAAAATGATTCATGTATGTATTTTTCAACTGTACCGGTAAGTCAATTTCATTCGTCAGATTCTCCTTATTCTTTTGACAAATAAGGCTGCAAGTTTAATTTC
Organism: Lytechinus pictus; assembly: GCF_037042905.1. NCBI lineage: Eukaryota > Metazoa > Echinodermata > Echinoidea > Temnopleuroida > Toxopneustidae > Lytechinus > Lytechinus pictus. The sequence goes on from NC_087260.1 coordinate 11,031,403, forward strand.
ATGAGTTAATTTCTATCTCAGAGAGATTTCGATCTTGTGTGTTGTGAGAGCTCTGAGGAGAACTAACAAGAAATAGAATAGGTTTGCATCATTCTAAGTTGAGTAGATTATTAATTGCATCATATAATTTCTATTCCTTGACGACCACTATACTTATTTTGCCATGATGTCATTGTTGACCTTGTATACGACCATGATAGAGAAGAATCACTTTTTGGTGACGAATCAGAAGGATCCTGCCGGTATTGACCCGAGTGATACCTGGTGTTGTGACTCCTATATGAAGAGGTAACTATTACCCATGCTCAGTTACCTCAGTTGTATTTCTACTTTTCTATTGATATTTACCCTAGTGACACCTGGGCAGCGTTTCATCAAGATTTTTGTCCGACAAGTTGTCAGATCTGACATCTTTCCTTGATTTTGATTGGCTGTGAGGCACTGTTACTATGGTAACTGTCGGATAAGAGGACTTGTCGGATAAAACATCCGACAAGTCCTGTCATGAAACGCTCCCCTGGGCTCCGTAACACAAAGATTAGCGATCAATCGCTAAATGAACTGACCAATCAATATCAATGTTACACCCACATTAGGTTTAAAATACTGACCAGGGACCAATCAGTGCGGTACTTTCATATTTGCAATTCATCGCAAACCTTTGTGTTACGGAGCCCTGAAGTAATTATCACTTACTTACCCATGCTCATACTTACTTGCTTGTAATGACCCTAGTGACACCTGAAGTAATTATCACTTACTTACCCATGCTCATACTTACTTGCTTGTTTTGTCCCTAGTGATACCTGAAGTAATTATCACTTACTTACCCATGCTCATACTTACTTGCTTGTTTTGTCCCTAGTGATACCTGAAGTAATTATCACTTACTTACCCATGCTCATACTTACTTGCTTGTATTGACCATGGTGATACCTGGGGGGGCGTTTCACAAAGATTTAATTATGACTTAAGTTGCACTTAAATGCAGACGCCTATCTGAAATGCAACACGCAATCTAATTGATCAATTTGCTGTCCTCTGTACATGATCTGACCAATGCGGTAATGCCTTTTATATCACAGACAACTAGGCATTTAAGTGCGACTCATACTTACTGTAAATCTTTGTGAAACACCCCCCAGGTGTTTTTACTCCTACATGGAGAGGTGATTTTCACTAACCTGCCCATGCTTAATTACCTAAGTTAGTTGTATGTACATTTAAATGAAACCAGGGCCCTGTTGCAAAAAAGTTTATGTATTGATTTATGTCATGATTTATGTCACGATTTATGTCATACAGCATAAATCATGACATAAACACAAATATTGACATAAATCCGTTGCATAAAGCTTTATGTCACAAATCACGACATAAAATCATGACATAAATCCATTTGAATGACATAAATTTATGTCGTGATTAAAATCAAGACATAAACGGCGGCTTTCCGCAATAAGTGACTTAAGGGAAATTTTACGATTATTTTTTATAATTATGCCCTTTGTAATTTTGATGATATATTGAGTTTTACTTGGAGTTTCGAAATAATTTTTGTGTCATTGGATAGCCTAAGATGTATTCTTTCAATATTAAAAAATATAATTATCGTAAATATTTCCCTTATTTTTATAAGCAAAGCTAGGCCTAAGCATAAAAGTTATTGTGCTTATTTTTTTAGGATAGGACATTTTCCTTAGAATAATATTATAATTTAATATATCAACGTCTCATGTTTTTCAAGCACCACCCCTCCCTCCCGAAATAATGATAATAACTTTGACTTTCAGTCTAGAATCGCCCCTTTTGTGCTTAATTCAGATGTGATTAAACAAGAAATTTGGTACACACATTGGATGACTTCAAGTCCGGTGTTGGCGTTGGTGTTGGAATTGCGATTGCTTCCCCTAGCTCCAAAACCTATTTTGTGTGTTAGAAATCATGTTGCCATGGTAACGGCATATTATATGACAAAAAATGGGTAAAATACTTTCAGTTTTAATTTCTTCATAAATTTTCAACCAATTCTCTTGGAATTTGGTTCACACATTGAGTGAGAGGTAAAGGTGTGAGAGACACATATTTTGTGTGTGTTGGAAGTTGTGTTGCCATGGTTACAACATATTATAAGCCCCAAATTGGGTAAAAATATATTGGTTCCAACTACTTGATTAGTTTTCAACCAATTCTCATGAAATTTGGCTCACACATTGGTCTCGAGGTAAAGACAAATACAGGACATTTTTTTACATGTGTCGGAAATCGTGTTGCCATGGTAACATTATATAATATGTCAATACCACTGTCACCCATCATTTATATTTTTTCATCTTTGAGCACCTGGCCATTTTCTGTCTATCTCTCTCTCATCAAATGTAATCCCCCCCCCCCCCCATAAAAAAATGCTTTATCCTCTTTTCCCCTTTCATTATCATCCTCCCTCCGAGATTGGCCCACTATCATTCTCGGAACTTATCTCTTCAATTCTCAATACATCTATCTCTGTTAATGACTCCTTCACATTTATAGTACTTTTTCTTTCCCTTTCCCATTCTACTTCACCTCGCCCCCCTTTCTCATTATTCCCTATATATATATATATCTTTGCATCTCTGGATCTTTCTCACTTTTATATGAATTTCCTTTTAATTTCTCGCCCTTCCTACTTCAAATCTTCATCTCAATCAATTATTTTCCTAATTTGACAATTTATGGGACAATATTCAGAGTTCATAAAAAAACAATCATACAATTTTCTACAAATATTAATTACTATTTTTAGTAGGGAAACAAGTGTGTTCTGAGGGGCAAATCATATTTTTTACCACACCCCACCCCCTCCCGATTCAATAAAAAAAAACGAACAAAGAGATGAAGCAAAAAGAATGACATTTTATGTAAATTTTATTACTTTTAAAATAAAATCACACTAAAATTTGTAAAACAATGTAATCTTGTTACCTGTCCCATGTCCTTTAATCATGACTGTATAAATATGATTCAAAGGTCAAATCCACCCCAGAAAATGTTGATTTAAATAAAAAGAGAAAAATCAAACTAGCAAAACGCTGAAAATTTCATCAAAATCGGATGTAAAATAAGAAAGTTATGACATTTTAAAGTTTTGCTTATTTTTCACAAAACATTGTATGCACAACTCAAACGAGACAGTCGATGATGTCCCTAACTCACTATTTCTTTTGTTTTTCATTGTTTGAATTATACTATATTTCTTTTTTTTTTAATAGATTTGACAATAAGGAACAACTTGACTGATCATATAGTATTAAACAATGCTCATTCCACATGTTCAGGGAGGAATTAATCGTTCTTTCACTTGACAATGAGGAGAAAAATTGAATATTCCATATTTCATATTATAAAATACCAAAGAAATAGTGAGTGGATGACGTCATCAGTCACCTCATTTGCATACCCACCAGAATGTGCATATAACTGTTTTGTGAAATTAAGCAAAACTTTAAAATGTCATTACTTTCTTATTTTACATCCGATTTTGATGAAATTTTCAGTGTTATGCTTGTTGGATTTTTCTCTTTTTATTCAAATCAACTTTTTGTTGGGGTGGACTTGTCCTTTAAAGAGGTACATGGATTCAAATAAAACATATTATTTATATCCTAAATGAATACAATACATGTACCTCAATCAAGTGTACAACTACAAACATGATACATAATAATACATCTTAAAAAACAAGAATAACTAAATCCTATTTTTATGCTTAATAAATATTTTCATTTAAAAGAGACAAATATTTATGTAATATCATGAAGAGGAACTCACAGTGATGTTATTTATTCTTCTCCTTTTCTCCTCTTCCACCCCTCCTCTTCTTTTTCTTCTTCATCTTCTTCTTTTCCTCCTCATTTTTGGTTGTCTTCTTTTCTACTTATAATTCATTTGTATTATTATGACCTATCATCATTAACATTATAATAATTTTATGATAACAATCATAAAGAGATATCCACAATGTCAATATAATGATTATTATCTCTGAAAAAAATGAAAATTAGTACTTTTGCTAATTTTCAAATCTTAAAGCGAATACTTCAGGGTACAACCAGATAGTTCCCTTGCCATGTGCAACCAGGTCCATGTCGTCACGTCTTCAACAGTCTTGACTCTTGAATAATCTGAAATTATAAGAATAATAAGTGAAAACAACTTTAGCAACTCAACTTTATAATAGTAGAGTGTTCACATACATGTGCATGTATGATGTATCTCTTCAAGATTATGAAAGAGCCTTTTGAGATTGCAATCACAGGCTTAAATAAAAAAAATGTATATAATGTAAAATAAAAAATGGGTTAATAGTCTCCGAATATTATTTTGTATACCCTTATATGGTTGTAAGAATATATTTCATTTCAATCAAGTCATTGGAGAAAATGTTCATATTTGGCGAAAAAATACAACAACACAAAATTGAGGTCAAGGTCATGTTTATGTTATCAACTTGCGACCTCTCCCTTCTACTCCTACCACTATTTTATTCCTAAATGCACTTATATTGTGTTTATGCTTGTAAGCTCACATTGTTAGTCTCTTTGTTGAGATGAATTGTATGAGATGAATTGTAAAAGAGATTCATATTTGAAAATGAATGATATATAACAGTACATCACATTTACAACCGCTCTTAAAAACAATAAAATAAATTAGAATAAATATTACCGTATAGTATACTTGTATTTACAAGTAGAATATTCAATAAACACAACTTTATATAAAAACTTACCTTCATACTAAAAGAGATTTCTTGTTCAATGGCACACAGTGGCAGAGTGTCTGGACTTCCATCTCCTTCCAGTTGCAATCCCCCTCTTTATTTCTACCTCTTCTCACCGTTTGTGTGGTTCAACTGTTAGGAAAGTGAATACAAAATTTTTAATAGTGACATATGAGAATGAATTCATATTTACATTTTGAATAAACAACTGAAGTTCCTTCTTTAAAAAAAACATTTTAATCATTACAGATTTTGTCAAATATATTTGACAGGGGTGTTGGGACAGTTTCAATAAACAACTGAAGTTCCTTCTTTAAAAAAAAACATTTTAATCATTACAGATTTTGTCAAATATATTTGACAGGGGTGTTGGGACAGTTTCACTGGCTATTTTCAGAACTGTGTAAAAATGAATTCTATCCATGAGTGCATTGAGAATACTAATCAAAGGCAAATAAGGTCTAGTCATTCAACCTTGAAATGGTTTGATGAAAACACTAAGAAGGTTCAAATTTGAACCTTAGGGGTTGGTACAATAAGGAGTGCCAATGAGCGCAATTATGCTCATTTGTGCACCTTTATGGGTGTAGCAGATTTGAACCATGTAATAAAGGTTAAAAGATTTGAACATTTTTAATGTTTAAGTAATACTATTATGCACCTTAAAAGGTAAAATGTTGCCCCTTTTATTGTGCAAACGAACATTTCTGGGTGCAAACAATAATGACAAGGTCAATTTTTGCACCTTTATCACTTAGGATGCAATATTGCAAGGAGAGTACAAGTGTTTCATTAAGGCTTCAAATTCCTTTTTTCTGTTAGAAAAATATGTTAGAAAAATGATTTACACACGCAATATGTGAATACTTCTAATGAAGATAGGTTTTGATAGGTAAGAAAATTGTAGGCCTTATAATTCTATTATTTATACAAAAATTTGGGATTTTTAAAAATTCAAATTGCCAAGGTTTTTTTTTCTAAAAAAAAGCACCCCTTTAATAATTTATCTGAAAAATCCTTTAGAGTAAATAGGTAAAGGAAATAGAAAATAGTATAAAAAATTCTTCATAACAGTCACCAAGAGAATTTCAATTATCATGGTTATTTTTATCCACAGATCAGAAACCAAATCTTGTAGTTACCGGTAATGGAAATGCCTTTTCTCCAAACATATTACTTGTGCATTGGTTTAAAATTAATAGAAAAGGCATTTGATAAGGTTTTTAACCTGTTAAACAAATCAAAGAACTAAAATGTGCACTATATCCTCAGAAGTGTATTAAACTTAGCAAACAGGTAGCTTGTCTACAGGCCAGCAGCCAGCTTGCAGAGAATATATTCAAATCAGAAAACACAGAGGATACATACATGTAGATCTCTTTTTTTTTTACTGCATGTTCAACTCATTGCTTTTGTTAAAAATTGGAAGAGTCTAAAATATAAATCGAAGATGTACATTAATATCTATATTAGATATCAACATACAATGTAGTCATCAGTCTCATCAGACAAGTTTTTTGTGAAATTACATGTCTTTTCAGTTCAGTGTTTAAATTAATTAGTTCAGTGCGTAATTCTTCCCCCCCCCCCTTCTTTCCCATCCTGTTCAGTAGTCTCCAGTCTTTGTTAACACAGAGGGTGTCCCAGGGTTTTCTATATTATTTTATCACAATACACACCAATCATTTCATTTTTTTTTTTGCTTAACAGAGAGGGACCCCCCCCCCCCCCAACTCGCTCCTAGGGCTAGGGTCTAATACTCTACATGTTATTGTAGTGCACATCTTCCAACTGATGAATCTTGACTAGATCTAGGCCTCTACCCCTGTCATTAGAAAACAATATTAGAGCTAGACTACCCTATTCCATAGCTCTATCATAAACCCAGGGGGCTCCACCACCGTAGCGTAGGCAGCAGAGGCCCCGCCTTCCAAAGGTCTAAGTTAGAACCTACAGTACTAGACTCAATTTGAATTTTAATGTCAGAGTTAAGAAGCCAGGCTAAAGATTAGACATAGAATGGATCTAGAGTAACATTTGTAGTTCTAGTAGATCCATAGTGTTAGATAATCTATGATAGATAGGCCCTACAAATGATTAGCTTACTAATGATGCAAAGACAGTTTCAATTTTGGGCCCTAGAATATACAAATAAATTACAAGCAATCGCTCGTTCTGCCTGAGCTACATCTATTTCAGATCTCTTGTATTGCTAAACTAGATTGGGTCCCGAATTAGGTCTCGATTTTGATCTATAATAAAAGCATGAATGGAAGAAACCCAAGCCAGACCCGGTCCAGGGGCAGGGCTGCACCACCTCATTCCCTGGCCAGAACCAAGGCCCAAACCGGGGTAGGCCTACATGTAGATCTAGTAAAGCAGTAATCCAATGGTAGAGCCAGCTCGGCTAACCAAGACAAATTAAAATTTCTTAGATCTAGATCTAGACCTGGGAGGTCTAGTGACTAGTCTAAGTCTAACTAAGACCCTAGATAGAAAACTAGATCAGAATATATCTACTGACTACTGCAGATCTAGACTAGAACTTAAATAAAAGGGGCCAAGCTAATATAGCTCATATAGGCTTTGGGCCTGGCCCTGTCTACCTCAGGCGAGGGCTCGTATACTATAGGCTCCAATACACTTCACTACCGCTACCCTCCACTCAACCTATCTCATTTGTATCTGATAGTGGAGCGGACGGTAGCGGTAGTGAAGTACGTACTATCTATAGTGGAGCCTATACATGTACGAACCCTCGCTTGAGGTAGGCCATACCTAGGCTCTACTCTCTAGCCTAATTCTTTTTTATCTACTAACATAGGCTCTGTTATAACTTATTATAGGTCTGGCCTGGCTAGGCCCTAACTTATTCTTACTTAGTTTGTCTTAGACTTTACTGAGGGCTAGAAAGTCTAGGGCCTGGCTCTGACGCGACGGTCAGTGAGTGACAGAGCTGGATAGACTCTAGTCTAGGCCCTAACTAGAGGGTCTAGACTAGTCTAGTCGAATCTAACATTAGGCCTAGACTAGATCTAACTTGTTAACGTTAGAATTTAGACTCTAGAAAGACTACCAATATACTGACTAGATTTAGAATTTTCCAGAAAGGGCGGGGGTGCTCTAAAAAAAACCTTAAAAATCAATGTCTAATATGTCGTGAAGATGAATTAAAACTGTTTTCTGTCGGTGTTCATTCCACGCATGTTCATCCGACATGCATGTTCATCCGACACGCATGTTCATCCGACACAGGAACCTTAAAAATAATGTCCAATGTCGTGAAGATCATTTAAAACTGTTTTCTGACGGTGTTGATTCCATGCATTATTTGTCTGTGTCAGACGCCGGAACCTCCGGCTAGCACTGCCGGCGTTGTACGGCTAAAAGCAGCCGGAGAGTTTACAAGCAATCATTGCATAAAATTGACGGCGATAATGATTAATTTAAAATATCTCTTTATACTAAGAAACTTTAATTTTTAGTCAGAACGTGAGATAGATCTATTATCTATGATATATAACAATGAAATTGGATACATACCAAAATATGCCTCTATCCCGTCAAAATGGGAAGCCGATGACCCTTTTTCGCAAGAACTTGCTGCGGCTGAAAAATGACAACTTATGCCAAGTTTACGTCAACAGGCTCGTTCATGACTATTCAGTTTATGTAATGATGATTAAATCGCGTCATAAGCTAAAACAATACATAAATATTTTTATGCAACAGAATTTATGTCAACGGCATAAGCTATGCATGATTTTATGTCATGATCGAAATTTATGTCATTATGACATAAATTTTTTTGCAACAGGGCCCAGATATTGTGACTTTTATATGAAGAGAGCACAATGATACTAAATGATGTCATAATAAACTGCATTTAAAGGTCAAGTCCACCCCAGACAAATGTTGATTTGAATAAACAGAGAAAAATCAAACTAGCAGAACGCTGAAAATTTCATCAAAATCTGATGTAAAAAGAAAGTTATGACATTTTTAAGTTTCTAATATTTTTCACAAAATAGTGATACATGTATGCACAACTCAGTGACATGCAAATGAGACAGTATACAAATAGCGAATAGGCATGAGTGCGATGGTGCGAAATCTCGCACCATTGCATGAATAAGAATATTCGCTATTTGTGTTGTACAACGCCTCGGAATTTAGCGAAATTATGAAAAAAAAGAGGTGTCCGAATTCCCTGCAGTAATCTATGAAAAATGGAGCATAAAAATTGAAAGCAAAAAGCAAAATCCCACAAGCGCACATGACCTTGGGCAGCATTGCGCATTAAGCCAGCAGGCTTATACGCGTATTGCACCTTCATTTTTACTGAGCGCAATGAATTAAATCGTATTGTGACGTCACCTCCTAAAGCCGTGCAACGGTACATTTTGGATGGTACGTCTTGTGTGCAACGGTACAAATGTTTGATATTCATCCTCCCATTTGCTCATGTACAACATGCTTAGAAGGCGTTGTACAATCAATGATGTCCCTCACTCACTTTCTTTTGTTTTTTATTGTTTGAATTAGACAATATTTCATTTTTTACAGATTCGACAATAAGGACCAACTTGACTGAACCATATAGTATTAAACAATGCTAATTCCACATGTTAAGGGAGGAATTATCCGTTGTTTCACTTGACAATGAAGAGAATATTAGAATATTTCGTATTTCATATAATAAAATGCAAAAGAAATAGTGAGTGGATGACGTCATCAGTCTCCTCATTTGCATACCGACAAGGATGTGCATAATAACTGATTTGTGAAATTAAGCAAAACTTTAAAATGTCATAAATTTCTTATTTTACATCTGATTTTGATGAAATTTTCAGTGTTGTTCTTGTTGGATTTTTCTCTTTTTATTCAAATCAACTTTTTGTTTGGGGTGGATTTGTCCTTAACGTTACATGACTTGCTCATAAAAGTAAGGTGGGATGGGTGTGATAGATAGTAATAATTATTTTGGATGACTATATATCATGCAATACCAGAAATATTCCACTCGTTAGGGACAATATTACACTCGTCTGCTATTCGTGGAATATTGGCCCTAACTCCTGGAATATTTCTGATATTCCAATCTGAGCCATCCAATATAATGTAATTATTTCAGCATTCATTTTAAACCATGAACTATGCCTTTTCCTCCATATCATGCATCCCAATGAACCAACTTCTTTGAAGCCCCTCCTATTTCGGTCATCATTGTCTAAATTTAAACCATAAACTATGCCTCCTCAACCAGATCGCATGGTTCAATCAACCACCTACTTTTGGAAACCCCTCCCGGGCCTCCCCATCCCCCGTTCAGGTCAACATTATCTCAAACCTCTCCCCACTTTCGTTAATTCCCTGCAGGTTCGACGACGAGTACAATCTTGTTCTTCAGTTTGAGGATGGGATATCAAAGGAGAAAAGAGAAAGCAGCATCACAAAATCGGTCGGGGCCTGGTTTGATGAGAGTGGTCTGCTTCTACATGACCGTTTCCAAAGTGATGTATGTAAGCTGCACGATAGTTTGTTGGCGGAGAAGAAAGACAAGTAGTCCCCCCCCCCCCCACATTTCATCTTGTTAGGTGGTAATACTCATAGCCATGGTTTTTAATTAATCCTAGGTTAACTTTGACTACAGATTTATGGAGTGCTAGTTGCCAACCAATAAACTTTTAAAGGGAAATGAAACCTTTGGAACAAGTTGGCTTGTGTGAAAACAGAAATATCAAAGAATAAGAACAAAGAAAGTTTGAGAAATATCGGACAAATGAGAAAGTTATTAGCATTTGAATATTGCAATCACTAATGCTATGGAAATTCTCCCACTGGCAATGCGACAAGGATATATGATGTTACATGTGAACAACTTTCCCTTTGATCGACTCTAAAAAAAACCAAAATGTCTCTTTTTGCTTTTTCTTATGGTGATACAAACTCTTCATCCATGATGTATTCTTTGAAAATCTATATTACATGCTCTCCTATAGAAAGAACACATGATCTACTGATAGATGTGATAAAAGAGGCAGTTTAAGTGAAATATATACTAAAGTAATGGGGAGAGTTGTTCACAAGTAACATCACGCATCTTTGTCGCATTGCCAATGGGAGCATCTCCATAGCATTAGTGATCGCAATATTCAAATGCTTATAACTTTCTCATTATTTGTCTGATTTTTCTAAGACTTTCGTTGATCTGTTCCTTTGATTTTTCTATTTTCACACAAGCTATCTTGTTCCAAAGGTTTCATTCTCCTTTAAGTAAAAGTTGTTATCAGCCTTCAGCAAAAAGCAGTCCCCCAAAAAAATTGTGTTGTGAAATGAGACGAATATGTTTTATTCAGAATGCAATTACTTGCAAAAGTTTCTTGTACCTTATCTTTATCATGATTATTGAAGGATTAAGTTGAAACCCAGCATTCCATAGAAGCATGGACTATATTTCTTGTTTATTCTTTGGTTGAACCAAGGTTTAATTATCAGAATACCTATATTTGCCTTTACTTTAGAGAATGAGTCATTCCTGTTTTACAGTCGGCCATCTTTGGATTTCATTGGAAGTGAAATATGATTTGCTGGATAGTTCTCATTGGCATCATGTTTATTTCACATTTTTTCTTCACCAGTAGTATCATTAAGTCCAACTATTTATTTAGATGTAATACTGTACATCTGAAGCTCTTAGGGGGTGTTGCAAGGAAATATTTGCAATCAATCACAAATTTCAGATGCAGATTTACAAACGGTACATCGATTTTAACTGGAGCAAATCAAATTATATTTGTTGATGTATGAAGCAGACCATTGATCAATTGCAAATTTGCGATGAAATAGATTAATTTTAATTGATTTGAGGATGTGAAATTGACTTGCGATCAATTGCAGGTTTCTTGCAACACACCATTAGAGTGCCTAGTGTGTGTTTCAACCAATTGCATTTATTGTTATCAAACGTTATTTCCACAGAATCAAGATAATGTATTTCAGATGTATGATCTCAACATATTGTGTATTTTAATGTAAATGCAGTGTCAGCTGAAGCATACAGTACGTTGTAAATCTATGTGTACGGTAGACTCTACATAACTTGTACTTCCTGACCAAGGTGCTACATAAGAACTTGCCCGATTTCCTGGGGCAAGTAAAAGTTAGAGTCGGGCAAGTGTTTTTAAGTAAAGACCAAAACTACTTGCCCGAATTGGGCAAGCAAAATTCACACAGTAGAAAGCTAAATTCTCACAGTAGAATGACCAAAATTAGGGTCGATATATGATTTTGACCCTAATTTTGGTCATGGCAGGCAAGATAAAATCACTTTGGAAAAAGAAATGCAATAACAAGGTAGATCAGTTCATGTCAAAAGAGAGAAAAAGGACAATGGTTTACAAAACCGCAAAACTTTCTTTTGAAGAGGTACATGTAAAACTGTTTTTTCAAGGATTTTTTCGGGCAAGTGAAATAGATTTTTGGGCAAGTATATTCCAACTATTTGAAAATTTACTTGCCCGACCGGGCAAGCGCTTCTAATGAGTTATGTAGCACCCTGCTGACATATAAGAATCTTTATTTCAGACCAGAATATGCATTTTTAAAAAATAACATTGCCCTTTAAAAGGTCGAATGAACCAGCAGACTAAAGAGTTCCCACCTCAAGTACATATGTGCACAATGCACATACAGGTTTTTCATGTTAAAGGAGAATGAAACCCTTGAAACCAGCTGAATCCATATCAAAGAGAAAAATCAAAGAAACATATTGTTGAAAGTTTGAGGAAGATTGAATGAATAATAAGAAAGTTATGAGCATTCGAATATTGAGATCACTAGTGCCATGTAGATCCTCCCAACGGCAATGCGACCAAGATCTGTGATATCACACACGTACAACTCCCTCATTACTTTAGTACTTATTTCACTTATATTCTCACTTTTATAGAGTCTATCACAAGGTGAGGTGTTCTCTTTATGAGATGACAAGTACAGAGGTTTCACAACATTATATCATTGATGAATCGTTTGTCATATGATTAGAATGAGCAAAAAGAGATGTTTTGGGGTATATTTTCAGTGTCCAAATGGGAGAGTTGTACGTGTGTGACATCACAGATCTTGGTCGCATTGCCAATGGGAGGATCTCCATAGCATTAGTGATCTCGTCATTCAAATGCTCATAACTCTTTTATTGCTAGTCCTATTTTTCTCAAAGTTTTGTTGATCTTATTCTTTGATTTTTCTGCTTTCACAAAAGCTAACTTGCTCCAAGAGTTTCATTCTCCTTTAAGATACCAATTTTACTTGAACTACAAATACTTGATGATTAATTGATTTGTTAAACTACTGTTAAATTACTATTTCATTGGAATGGTTTGAGGATATGAATGTAATGCAGGAACAAATTCTGTGTGTAATTTCCATGGATATGTTCCGGTCGGTTCTGATATGGGTTTTAGTTAGCTTCTTTTACTTGAGCCTCCATTGCTCAGAATATGTACAATTATACGAGGCAATTTCCTTTCTATGTAGTAGGTAATTCATATACTTTGTTTTACTTGTTTTGTCAAATTGTTCCTTCATTTGTTTTGTCAATAAATTGTTGCTCCATTCCACAATTCAATATTAATTTGTATTTGATATATTCTTTTGATTTTTGATAAATTTGGGAGGCAAGGGCTGTAAAGTTTATAGGGAAAGGATATTACGGGATCCATCCACTAGAAGAGGCTTGCTATTCAAAATCAAAGAAAAGGGTCGCTAGCAATAATTTGCAAGAGGAGTTGTCAATAATAAGGATCTCAATTCATATTATGGGAAACAGATTTAATGTATGATCAGAGGCGGATCCAGGATTTTCCAAGGGGGGCACATTTTCCCGAGGAAAAATTATGACAAGCAAAAAAAAAAGAAAAAAAGGTCCTCACTTGTGTATGAATGACATATTCCCATCAAAATATATGTTGTGACTTTCAAAAGGGGGGGGGCACACATGTGTAAATAAAGCATATTTACATTAAATTTTTGATTATGACTCTAAATAGGGGGGAAGGCACAGGCCGAATGTGCCCCCCCCCCCCCTGGCGGATCCGCCACTGTGTTTGACATTCATAACTAAGTATGATTTGAGTCACTATAATGGACCAAAAATACAAGGGTCACTATTCTTTATAAAAATAACTCCTGAAATTAGCAAACCTCTTATGAGTAGTGGCCCCTTTCTCTGCTTATGACCAGAGACCCTCATTCCATGTTATGACTAATGGTCATTATTAGTTACCCTCAATTTATGTTACAATTAGTTGCCCTTCAGTTACATGATGAACTTTGATTATGAATTATGAATAGAAATCCCTATGACTGAGGAGTGACCCTCCTTGTGAATTATGAATACATTTAGGTGTTTCATAAAGCTATTTTATAACTAACAACTGGATAACCATTTCTTGTGCCAAATGACATATATATACATATACATGCATCCTTATGAAGGACATGTTCCAATCGATCGTAAAGTTGTGCATAACTTTACGAACAGGTTTCTGAAACACCCACCAGGGGCCGTTTTCATAGAGTTACAACTGTTGTAACTTTGCCATTATCTCGACTACCATGGTAACCTTGATTTTGATTGGCTGCTGAGCCCTGTTGCCGTAATGGCAGTTACAACAGTTGTTTAACTCTTTATAAAAGGGCCCCCTGATCCCCTTTCCATTTTGCGACTTCTGACCCTTCATATTAGATTTGAAGGACCCTGATTTGGATTATGAACAGCAATTTTATGATTAATGACCCTCATAGTGAATAATGAAAAGTGACCCCCTTTCTGTTTTATGACCAGCAATCATTTGGGTATGGGAACTTACGAGTTCTTCCTAGCGGCTCTTATGAATATCGTCATTATGACCTGTGGGCATTCTCTAATTTCAGAGCCCTTCAAACCTTCCCCTGAAATCTACCCACACAAAAATCATTTCTTCATAAATTATAGAGATGGATTATTAAATTCTACCCTCAATATGGCCGTCTGCACCCTCCCGAGTTTTCAAATTAGCGCGCTATTTCTGATCCGGCATATTATCCCGATCTGAACAATCTCGAGATTATTTGCAATGGAGACGCAATTATCGCGCTAGTTCGTAGAATTAATCTCGAAATTATTTGCAAAAATAGCACGCTATTTTACGAATTATTGCGCTAATTCGTAGGTGCAGACGCACTCGGGATTATTTATTAACGGCGTCAGACCATAATGCATCGATGCCTCGCTCGAGCAGGAATCGCTCTTGCGATGGTGGAGACAGGGTTTCTTGAATCTCGAGATTAATCGCGAAGAGGGCCGATCGGGCTAAAATCTCAAGATTGAGCAAACTCGGGATGGTGCAGCACCGCCTAATGTGGCATGAGTAAATTTCTTGTCGATGGAGAACAATGTTTAAAAGAATCTACACACTGAGCTAGTCATTAAGAATTGACATACACATAATCATTGATATGATATTTATATTACTTTTATTGCTAAATTATAGACTCTATATGATTATACCAGTTGGAATGTAGAACAGCATTGACACACTTCAAAACATTAGCAGCACAAATTCTCAAAAGTTGTATTGAATGATTTGAATCCATGGTCTAAAATATTTTATATAGATTTCATGCACTGATTATGCTTTATTCGGCATGCATATTGAGAGCGCATCAAATGAGGATTTTATCTCAGCATACTAAATGCCACCCCTTCCACTAGGTTGGTGAGTGATCTATTTATGTCAATTAATTAACAAAGCCAGTAGACCTGTTGGGTGTTTCATAAAGCTGTTTGTAAGTTAAGAGTGACTTTAAGAACGACTGGTGAACCTTTCTTATGCGCTAAATAATTACCAATGAACATTTAATGGTGAATATCATTTACCACAAGAAAGGTTGGTTGGTTGGTGTTGGAGTTAAGTTGGCGCTCTTCAATCTGGTAGATTATCTGCGCCAGGTCGTTTCCGAGTTAGTTGCTTAATTCCCGCATCAATGTCCTCGGCGTTAGACTAGTCTGACCTGTCATATAGCAAGGTGCAATATAATTATGATTAGTTATACCACCACCATTAAATGTGCGTTTTTGTACTTCATAGTATGCAAACTTATATAAGAAGCTAGGTCGAAGCTCAATTTTAGTAGTCTAAGAATTATCACTAATCATCAGAACAAAAGGATGAGAGAGAGAGAGAAAGAGATGGAGAGAGATCAGTGGAATATTCTTATTCCAATCTCTTTGTTTTTTTCACGTAATTCAGAAAGGATCACCAGTCGTTCTTAAAGACACTCTTAACTTACGAACGGCTTTATGAAACGACCCCGTTAGGATAAACTAGTTGACTCATTAATGCTGTAACCTTAAAAACATTTATAAATTCAGCATGTTGTGATAAAAGCCTGCATTCCTTATTGGATGCTCTTAAAGGACAAGTCCACCCGAACAAAAAGTTGATTTGAATAAGAAGAGAAAAATCCAACAAGCATAACACTGAAAATTTCATCAAAATCGGATGTAAAATAAGAAAATTATGACATTTAAAGTTACGCTTAAATCCACAAAACAGTTATATGCACATCCTGGCTGGTATGCAAATTGGCAGACTGATGACATATCATCCACTCTCTATTTCTTTTGTATTTTATTATATGAATTGTGAAATATTATAATTTTCTCCTCATTGTCAATGATACAACGATTAATTCCTCCCTGAACATGTGGAATTAGCATTGTTTAATACTATATGGTTAAGTCAAGTTGGTCCTTATTGTCAAATCTATAAAAAATTAAATATTGTATACCGGTAATTCAAACAATAAAAAACAAAAGAAATAGTGAGTGATTGACATCATCGACTGAGTCACCTACAGTGTAGTTGTGCATATCACTGTTTTGTGAATAATAAGCGAAACTTTAAAATGTCATAACTTCCTTATTTTACATCCAATTTCAATGACATTTTCAGCACTATGATAGTTTGATCTTTCTCTATTTATTCAAGTCAGTATTTTCCTGGGGTGGACTTGACCTTTAACTCTACAAAGCTTAATCATTTGGGCATTTTCACCACAGATGGACACAGAGGCAAAAAAATCAAGTTGATATTCATGTCAAATGCTTTATGTTTTTTAATAATACAAGACCTGAAGTTTCTGAGACAAAATTTTTTTCCGACTCTGGCAGCCATTTTTTTTTTCAAAATGGCTGCCAAAGTATGGATAAAAATTAGTGCTGAAAATAGTATATTGATACATAATTTGTTTTGACAGATTTTTAAAGAACAGGTTTGATCATGATGTTTTCGCCTGTGATTTAGCTTGCTATTATAACACTTTTTAAAATCCCACAGAAAGAAACACCAGTAATTCATTCATCTGATAAAAAAACATTGATGAAATATGTGATATGGTATGTAATGTCAGTTACCGAAAACATGAACTTTTTTTTCTCTTTTCTTGGAAAAGAGGATAAATTATATGAAACTTGGTAGATTTCCTCTCGGTAACACACCTCCCTTCTACACTTAAAATTAAAGATTACCAATTAACAATGAAGCCATAGGGTACCATTGAATATATGTAATGTCAGTTACCAAGTGGAAAATTTAATGTCAGTTACCGAGATGTAATGTCAGTTACCATGATAAAACGTTGGTTACCAATATTGAAATGCAAATATGTGGTCAATTTTATGGTGAAGAAGTATTGTATACTTGGTATTCAAGTCTTTCACTTTAAAAGTCACACCAGAAGGAGCTTGCTATTGTATTGCCTAAATCTGCAATATTTTTTTAAGCTTAACATTGTGATGAAGGGGATTTCCAGGGTCCCTTTTTTAGTTTCTAGGATTCTTTTGAGCATTGCCTCGCTAAAAGTAAATTCCTGGGGCGGTATTCTGAGGTCATTTTATCTTTAAAGTATTTTATTTTATCTCTTAAAATGAAATTGGTATTCTGAGATGACATTTATCTCTCAGATAAAATCCAAAATTTTATCTTGCGTATTTACGATGATACGCAACAGAGCAGTGGCTGCGTAGACATACCCATCGCGTATCTGGCCATTGCAACGCGGGTGATGTGCTTGCGCTTTGAAATGATGCTTGAAAAGATGCGATATAGCCTTCGAAAAAAAGATGAGAGTATTGCCATTTTTGTTAAAAAGAAATCTCTGTAAAGATGCGCAAGCGTATAGTGCAAGGGTATTGAAGTCAACAAATCTCACTCCTTCGCCACACCTCCTAGCGGAATGGATTTCCATTGGTTGAGTGAAATGAGAGAGTTAGAAAAGCGCATTTCTAATTGGATATTGATTAAAAAATAGGTGTGTCTTACAGAGATAAAATGAAGATAAAATTGTTCTCAGAATAGCAATTCGGAGAGATTTTAAGGGTATTTTATCTCACTGATTTTAACGGAGATAAAAATTTTTATTTTATCTGAGATAAAATGGATTTCAGAATACCACCCCTGGTTTTTATGCCTGTTAGTAGTGTGGATGTGTGATACAATTATATACAAGTATAGATGAAAAGTGAAATTTGACAGTTCTGATCAATGTTGCATGGATCTACTAAAACTGTGGGTTTTTTTTCTAATTTACAAATAGTTCAGTTTCAGTTTAGAAGCTGGAGTTTATTTTTTGTTGACAGCTTAAATAAGAAATTAGCAAAGAAAATTATTAAACAAATTATGAAGAGAATAGAAATATGACAGATATGAACAAGCATTGCTTGCACTGACCAGAATAGAAATCAATAAAACTACATGGCTGCATGAGATTCGGGGGAGGGGTACGTGTAGCCTAGGGGAGGAGACCCTTATTCATTTTGCCTTTTTTGAGGGGAGGGGGAGGTTGGAGAAGGAAAAGGTTTAAAAATTCAATATAAAACTGATGAATATATTATGGGTGTATAGTCAGAAAAATCCATGTGTACAGTCAATGCAATATTAAATTACTATAGGAAAACATGTAGCTGCTATGACCCCCCCCCCCCCCCCGAGTAAGTAAAACATACATTTCTTATCTTTTGATAATTCAAAATGTGAAGTATTATGAAACTTTTATGATTTTAAAAAGCCTCACATATAAGTACGAAGAAAATTATGCTTTTGAAAATCATATAGCACTGGTAAATGTTAATGTGTATTAAGAAAAAGAATTTTTTTTTTCATTGAAATGTTCCTAGAAACTCGAGTATACTTCCACACCAAGCTCACTTTCATGTGAAGCCCTGCACAGAAGATACAATGCAATGATTCCACACATTTGACTTCCATGTGTTATCTCTATGGCAAATTAAGTGTAATGTCAGTTACCGTAATGTCAGTTACCAGCATGGTTGCGGAAAAATTATCATAGCCCCCAAAAGACAAAAACAAATTGTTTAATATTTTGACACATCTTAACCTAGTAACGGAGGTATATTTACATATTCAAATTATTACTCTATCTACTCAGGGACATGAGATATTCCAATTTTAATGAACACCCTAAAATTGCATTTCCTTTTTCGTAATGTCAGTTAACGACACATTTTTGCTTGCTGATGCGTAAAACAATGTGGTTACATAGAAAAACTTAGTATCAGAGTATACAGCAAGGTTCACTTTATTAACTCTATCAAAAGCAAACTCCCATCATTTGTTGTTTTAGAGATACACACAATGAAAGGTGTGGAAACATTGTGCCGTGTAATGTCAGTTACTGTGAAAATGCCCATTTGATGAAATTTGCATAAACCATGTTTTCAAATCCATCTTTGTGAATTTGGGCCGATTGTAAAGCTACGGTAGAATGAAAACACAAGTCACACCTCTTCAACTATAATCTGACAAAACATAATGTCCAATACACGAGGAAAACATACTTCTGAACCGAAAATTAGGTATTTTACATTGTTTTGTGCACACACACCAATTGATGCATATTTTATACTGGATAAAAGTTAGAATTCCATATCTGTACACTGACCAGCATGTGTATAAAACTGTTTAATGAAATTCAGTCAATTTTGAAAATTTGTAACCTTTCGATTTAGTTGAAATGTTTTAGTGACCCATTTTCTCTTCTTGTTAAATCAACTTGTTGTTGGACTGAAAGCAAGCTATCAAATAATTTTTTCTTTCTTTCAGAAGGAATAAAAAAGATGGGGTCAGCGAATAATAATCCACTCCTGATTAAATTTTTTAACGATGACCGTTATTACAACATTCAATATCTGTTGGCCTATATTTCAACTAATTAGAAGTACACAGTTTACAACAATGTTATTAATTTTTTCTATGCAATTAAATTTAAAAAGACAGAAGATTAATTATATTTTGTAGAAAAGAGAAAGACAATCTCACAAGCAGAGTGATCTCAAAATTGGACAAACTGGTTCTTGACCATAAAATAATAATAATTCTGATGCACTCAAGCGTGTCCCAGAAAAGAGGTAATCCATTTGAGAGATAAGACAATCACAATCATTATGGTTTTTTTTTCAATTTGACATTAATAAAAAACTGAATTGCGACCAATAAAAACTTGAGGCCTGTCAAACAATTTGCATTTGAATATGTATCCAACCTCATTAACAGATCATTTAGTAAACAAAGAGAACAACAGAAATGCTGATGAGCCATTTCATTCTTAGACAATTTAAAAAAAAATCTTTTATCAATCTTCCTGCTCATCCATGCTTTAGCTCTTTAGGAAATAGAGTATCAAAATAAAGAGGAAAACCTGAACTTAATAATTTTGTATATCAATTAATTTTAATTTGATTTGATTCCATGCAAAAAATAATTGTAATCTCATTTCTTTTCTGAGATGCACTGTATGGACTAATCCGACTGGAGATTTGTATACTTGGCCCTCTATTGGTGATCCTGCAACTGACGTGTCCCAGCCTCTCCTTGGCAGATATGTCAAGTCACCCTATTAAAGACTTGCTCATCTGCAAAACTCTCCTATTCATGCATATACTACAGCATATCCATGTATACGGTGAAAAAGTTTCTGAAGTGATGCTAATGCGACGAGGGCCCCGTTACACAAAGGTTAAAGACAAATCTCAAAATGAAATGGCCCATCTAGACTTGTTGCATGCGCAGTTTGCTCAGCAGACAGACGAGGAACAAATCAGAATTCTTCTTTCAAATTATCGATTAATCGCTAACCTTTGTATTACGGGGCCCAGGACATAGTTCTGTATCTGATCGGACATGCAGACATCGCAGTTATGGCATCACAAAAAGATGGCTTTAGATCAGACTACAATGTCCACTCTCTTGGTCTATGCGTCAGACCCCATCCGATGACCTCCTGCTTCCTCAGCGCCGTGTGCGGCAAGTGGGTTTTCGGAATGGACGGGGTCGAGATGAAAGGCACGTCTTCCTCACCACCGAAGGACCTCCCAAGAACAGAAGCCCTTCCAGTCTCTTTATCAAACGAGGCACTCAGTCTCCCTGACATGGGCCTAGTATGGCCAAGCATCGAGTAATTCAGGCTTCTTGCCGATAGATTTGGCGTCGTCGACCCAAGAGCGGACTTTGGACGTATCCTTAGACGCTCATCCCGTTCATCGTTTGCATCTTTCTTGAGCTTCGCCCGGCCTCCAATGGGATGACCTAGGTTATAGGTTGGGGTGGATGACTCGCTGTAGCTCCTTGAATGGAGTCTACCCGACTTGCCTGCAAACCACATATCTGAATCATCTGAAAAATTATAGACAATTTAAAGTACAGTCTAATTGATTGGGATAACAGAAATCTGTTCGACGTGGGAAAAACTTGATAAAAGACATATGTGCAAAAAAAAAACACTTACGAAAAGAATCAGCTTGCATAATACATATTTTATGTTATGTTTGAAAAAATTATATCAAGGAACATTAATAAAATCATTCACCAATGCATAATGGATTAGCATATACACCATGCGATAAAAATGCAAAGCAAAGCCAATGGTGGGATTAGTTTTTTATTTTGAATTGCTACTCGTAGGATGATTGGAATAAAAGAAATAATATCAGAATACTGGCCCAACTAAGCACAAGTTAAATTGCAGCACCGTGCAGTAAATCTTAAGCAAAAACTGGGGGAAATTGTATCAATTAGGGACATTTGGTCTGTGAGCTCACTTTCACATTCTTTCAGCATTGTTTAATTATTTTTCTATGTAACAAACTAACAATAATTTTACCTCTACCTCAATCATCCTAATAAAATCTTATATAGAGAAGCGAGAGAGATCGGGAAAGGCAAAGACTGGAAGAGAGGGAATAGGACAGCAAGAGAGGGGGTAGGGGTGGGAAGACAGACAGGCAAAGAAAGAAAGAGACAAAGACAGTGAGAAAGAGAGAGAGAAGGGGAGTGCAAGCAGAAGAAAATGAGACAGAGAGAGAACGTGACAAAGCCAGACAGAAATGGAAAGAGTATGAAATCAACAACAAAAAAAAAAAGAGGAGACATTGAAAGAGAAAGAAAATGAGATGAAAATGCAGCCACATGGATCAATGACCCACCAACCCAAGGAGTGTTTTATCAAGCAAACAGTGATTTTCATTGACTAATTTGTTCTGAGCCAATCATGTGCAAGGATTTCAGTAGCTTATAACAATCACTGATTACTTTGTTTCATGAAACACTCCCCGGAATTCAAAACCTCACCTTCAAATCCACTTCTTGCTGTATTCAAGTATGATTCAGCCACTGATCTCCCGTCAAAGTAATCCAACACCTTGGGCTCTGCGGATTAAGGATTTAAATAAACTTATATTCAATCAAGATTCCAAGCATTTCAGTTTGATATTCGGTAATCAGATCTACCAATATCTTATACCCTTAATCATGTTGAGTGTATTAATAGTTACATGTATTTATTAATTAGTATATCCATTAACTGATTAATTAGTGTATTACATGTATATTTCAATATATACAGGTAATAGATTAATAAAAACACTAATTAATGTACACATTTCAAAATGTGTACATTAGTGTTTTCATTCATCTGTGAATATTTTAGAGTAAATCATATTAAGTGCATTAAAATAGGCTCAAAGTGTAAAGGTGGCAAATAATGATTCCCTCACAGAATGTACAAAATAATAATTTAAAATTGCAACAGGCCTCCCGAAAACTGCTGCTCTGGGTTCAATAAAATATGGCACTTATAAACAAAGGAAGGAAATAGCCCCCAAGGCAGAATTTAAAAATTTTCTTCCCAAAGTATGTGTTTTCCTACATTCTTCAGACTGGATAATGAGAAGGTGGAAGGGGGGGGGGGAAGAAATAATAATTTATATAAGATCAGTGGCATACTTGGCTAATTGTGTCAGGAGGGGCAAACATTTTCTGACCAGAAAAAAATCAAAATGAGAAAAAAAATCTTAAAACAAAGGTCACCAACATCTTTCTTTGGAAGCATTTTTCCCATACAAAAATCTGATAGAAGAAAATGCAAATGGTCATCATTCCTGTCGGGGGGGGGGGGGGGCACTTTGCCCCCTTTCAGATACACCGGTGTGTAAGGTATACTCACTCTGTGTTGTAAACAGTGTGTCTTCGACTGATGACTCTGGGCTTACTGACTTGTAAGTATCAAATAGACTGAAAGTAAATCATAATAAATCATAAGTAACAGAAAATTTAGAATTCGTAAGGCATAATACTGTCTTTGGTTGAAATCAATATACATGAACTATATACTATTATTACTTTCAACATCTAAACAAAATTGATATTTTTAAAGTATAATCATTGTTACAATACTGTTCAATTCAGCTTCCCTAATTACAGAATACAATTAATATTGACTGCTTGGTATGATCAAATTTAAACCATTTCCCCTAAAGGCAAAATGAGCTTTGATGTTATTTACTAATGAAATAATACAAATAATAGGACACTTTAATATGATGATCATGGTGACAATGATGATGATGAAGATGATGATGATAATAATCATCATCATCATCATTACAAAAATGAATTAACAATACTAATTGTAATAATGAACAATAATATTAATATAAATCAAAATTTACAATAGTAATAACAATACTAAAAGAAGAACAATAATTACAACTTATTAGTGTCATTATAATTATTGAAGATAAATGAGTGACTTACCCTCTCTTAGTAAAAGTGAATCTTATTCTAGATGGATGAATGAAAATACCATGTTTATTTTTGCAGCTGAAGTACTGCCTCCCTTTGTATAAACCATTGTGTTTACCAACTGTAAAAAAATCATATTAAAATTCTCCAGATTACTTTACCCACATTTAAAAAAAGACACTTCACTCATTTTGATGGCATTGTTCATATCCCACTGCTGCCACCAATCATATTGATGGCATTGGTTCATATCCCACTGCTGCCACCAGTCATTTTGATGGCATTGGTTCATATCCCACTGCTGCCACCAGTCATTTTGATGGCATTGGTTCATATCCCACTGCTGCCACCAGTCATTTTGATGGCATGGGTTCATATTCTCCTGCTGCCCCCAGTCATTTTGATGGCATAGGTTCTTATCCTACTGCTGCCACAAAGTCATTTGATGGCATTGGTTCATATTCCACTGCTGCCACCAAGTCATTTTGATGGCATTGGTTAATATCCCAATGTTGCCATCAGTCATTTTGATGGCATTGGTTCATATCCCACTGCTGCCACCATAACATTAAAACCTATCTTTAGTTTTGGTAATCTTCCAAAATTGCATATCACTTTTCCAATTTAGTACTACCGGTAGATCATATCAATACATGTGCCTCCTCCTTAATGGACTAAAGCCTATCTTTAGTTTCGGTAAATCCCCCAAAGTTCACGCTGCTATACAATTTATTAGGCCTACTAGATTATATGTGTGCCCTATGTTGTGAAGGAAATAAAATATAAAAAGCATGGATTGCTGCCTTCTTGACTTTTGCCATGGAAAGCACTTGCACAATTTCAAGTACTGGATGAATCAGTGAGACAAGTACAACACTGCAATGCTTCAATTTTCATCAGTCCATCAGCAATCGGTCCATCAGTTACACAATTGCTTTCCATGACAAAAGCTCAAATGTCTCTTAGATCCATTCCACATTCTTACCTGGTTCATCGAGCTCGATTCCCACCCAGTCTCCCGTAGTATTGGTCAGACCTCCTTTATACTTCACCATCCCCTCAAGAACTTCACCCTTATAGATGACCTCTACCCTTTGACCCACGTTGATGTTGATGAATAGGACCATATTTTGGTGAGGGTATTCACATGCTATGCTCACTCATCTGTAGGATTGAGAAAGGAAACACAAGAATGATCATGATAATAATGATGATGATGCTCAAAGGAAACACAATATTATTTGATATTAATAACTTTTATGATGGTATGAAGAGAATGATGAGGCAACTTAGGGTAGAATTAGACCCTGTTTTACAAAAAAAAATGAAAAAGACGGGTGACCCCCACAATCACAATTGCCATTAACCCAACTTAATTCTCTATTTTTAAATGTAAAAAAAAAAGGTTCATCTAGATCATGATCAATGAATTAGATTCACTGTTCTTTTCATGCTAATCATGCTAATTGCGATCAATCAGCGACCGATGGCATGCAATGTTTTGAAATCGGCCGTGAATAATACGTGTGAGAAAAAAGATACTGGCCCAAAATCACAAATTTTGAGGATAACCGGAGGATGGAAACGGAGTGAAATACGGTGTAGAGTAAGATATTAAGTCATTCATATCCCTCGTTATATTTTTTTTCTTTAATTTTTACGATAACCATGATTGCCATCCCACCTTTTATGACTCGGAATATCCGATCTAGTTCACTGTCCCGATGTTCGGGTAGGTGGAGCGTAGTGTAGCGGTAGTGAAGTGGAGTGGAGCCTGCACGAACTTCGCCTGAGGTACACGATCGCGAGCCGTCTGTGTAAGACTGTCTAGACTATAGTCGAGGATAATTTTTTAAAATTTAAATGTTAAAAAACTCCTCGAAACAGACGGCTGCCAGCTGCCTACGTTTTCAAAGCAGATCATTCAGATCAGAACATGCTATCTCTCTTTCTAATCCATTATTACATTAAGAAGTGATTAACAGAACACGAAAGGAATGTGTGTAGTGTCTAGTATCAGTATCACTCATCAGCGGACTGCTCAC
This sequence comes from Lytechinus pictus, assembly GCF_037042905.1. Classification (NCBI taxonomy): domain Eukaryota; kingdom Metazoa; phylum Echinodermata; class Echinoidea; order Temnopleuroida; family Toxopneustidae; genus Lytechinus; species Lytechinus pictus. The sequence goes on from NC_087260.1 coordinate 11,057,352, forward strand.
GCAGCTCAACTATAACTGCATAGCACTGCATTTCTACTAAATTCGAGGTCACAGCTCAGCCAGAGTTTCGGCGAGCATGAAGACCCATGTAGAGGCATATAAGTTTAATACATTACCGAGGCCGAGCGCCATCGCCAACAATAACACTAACAGCACCCTCCAACTTTACTCGTAATAAAATAAAAAAATACTTATTTAGCTTCCAAGGAGCTGCTTATCTCACGATGGAATAGAGGGGTATCAGATGGGCGGGGACACCTTTCACTTCAGATCCATGTAAATAAGATAAATAATGAGCTGACCACCGCGCCGGGGCTGACCAATTTATATCTTTGGACCGCAGACCTGAGACGTCGACTCAGCTCATCATCGGCCACCTTTCCGCTTCATTGCACCTGTTCACGCTAAATCAGTTGTTGTGGTAACTTGATTCCTACATTATTTTATAGGGGTGTTGTGATAAAGAGTGATGTCCATGCAACAAATAAATATTCATTCTGTCAAGCCCATCACATATAGGCGTAAAAATTGTATAACTAATATTTTAATTCATTAATTCTTTAATCAATAATTCATAATAAAAAATGTAAATAATACGACAGTCGGCAACAATAAGTTTCAGAATACCCTTCTATCGAGTGAGCTCGACTCTGGTTTCGGATTCGTCAATTTATGACAAATTAATAAAGCCGGTGGGGGGGGGGTGTTTATTGTTCACCTTTTTTCCGAGTGCCAATACGAGACAAAGTGTATATTGAGTCTCAAGTTTCAAAATTTATTGATCAAAATCCACACATATTGGATCATTCTCAATTTTACAAACAAACCCTTATATGGACAATTACAGTGAGACACACAGTTACAAATCAAATATATAAATAAATTTGGTTGAAGACAATTAATTGGAGATATATTATAGGTCCGGTACGTGCTATTGGGTATCAAGTATTGATAATATAATTAGATGAGGAGAAAATGGGGGGGGGGGGATGAAGAAGCAGATCTAGAAGAAGGATCGGGGAAGGATCGAGCTCAGAAGAAATGTCTTTTTCTTCTTCGATCTGATCTTAATTGAGGAGGAGAAGTAGATCAAACCCAGGAGATTAAGGAGAAGCTAGAGGAGGAGGAAGAAGAAGAAGAAGAATGAGGAGGAAAAGATCCTTTCTTCTTCGATTGATCTTCTTATATAAGGAATAGAAGTAGATAAAGGAGAAGAGGAAGATGAAGAAGGAGTATTGCTGAAGAGGAGGAAGTTGGAGCCTCGAGACAGTCTCGTCGAAGACTTTTTTCATTTTGTTTTGTGAGATATATATACACCATATGCTTAGAATTTAAAAAAAGTATGTTCTTGAAATGCTGTTGAAATGTCACTTTTTAATTTTCAAAAATAAACAAAAACAGCTTAATATTTCGCGCTTACATTTAGGCATACGATTTCTTTAGGATGATTGGCCTACTCACACTGATCATGATTTTAAAAAAAAGTGCATATTAAAGGATTATCCAAGGGTGAAGAGGCCACTATAGCTGCCACAGTGGAGCAATTGAGTCTTGGCACTGTATTGCTGGAATGCTCGATCCCCAGGGAGTGGAGAAAGACATACATTGTGTGCGGGCATGCCAGCTATAGGATCCGATGACCGGGGTAATAATTATTGCAATATATAAAGCACTTAGAAACACTGAAGTGTATAGCGCTCCCGGATAGAGCTATATACTCATTATTATTAAAATGAGGGGAGCCCGGGGGAAGATGAGAAAACACAAGGAAGAAAAATGAATGGAAGGATGGGAGGGGGGAAATAGGAAAAACTTTCAGGTCACGGTCCCCGGTCGTGATACGAAAATTAATATGAAAAATAAAAATGTGTTTCTATATAGTTCAGTGCCCCTCCTCGCCATGTTTCCCTTGTCAATTTGCTACACAGAAACACCATAGATCTACGCCAAAGTTGGATTCTACTTTTCTTTGTTTAATATATTCGTCAAATTTACCAATTACCTTGTTGTGTGGCTGGCATCGAATCGACATGGCAGGTAAATAATTGAATTCTACTTAAAATCGGCATGCCTTAAAATCTTGACTTAAAAGAGCTAGAAATTTCTACTACATTAAAATAATTTGCTTTGTTTTTTATTCAATTCAGCGGTCGTAGGCCCACCTGTAGGCATCCATGTAGTGTCTTAACTCTTTGTTCTTCATCGATTTTATATTGAGAGGTTCCTGCCCAGTGGCAGTGGCAGTGGGTCTACTGCTTCAGTGGTGTGAAGGGGCAGAAAAAAATTGAAAGGGGGGGGGGAGAGAAATTGGAGGACAAGATTAAGAAGATCATTTGGGTGTGGAAACGACCCACAACGAACAACAACAACGTTTAAACTTAAAATAGATTAAAGCGACTTTACATTGACAAATCATGGGGAAATCAAGGCTAATCTAAAAATAAAATTAGTAAATAAACAGAGAAGGGATTCAAGTCTTTCACTCAGCTGCATGCCTGGGGTGTTACGTAATAGACGCCGGCGTGTCTGGGAGGTCTAATCTTAGGAGAGCAATAGATAGTAGACTAACCAACCAGAAGTAAACTGCATGTTTTCACTTTGAGTTTGAAACATGTAACTCCACAGAGGTTATTTATTTTGCTTTAGCAATCAAGAGACCTGCTATGAGTCTAGGAATTGGGATTGTTGGAAGCTAGAACTGCAACGACCCAAAGTAAATAACCATCGGTCAAATTCGTATGCTGTCCGAATTTTATCGCATTAGTCCGACGGGCACTCATGACGGACGGATTATATTATGCAACTGCAATTAAGTCAATTGGCCTTTTGCAAATTTCGTATTGATTCAATTTCCCCATGATTTGTCAGTTACCAGGCCCTTTAAGAAGTAGTAGGAGGGAGCATGGATCTGCGGGATCGATCGGGAGGTGGTTTTTTTTTTTTTTTTCTCTCTCGTTTTTATTTTTTCTTCTTTCTTCCTTTGTATTTGTAATTGTATTGTTGAGTCAAAGATTAGGGGAGCTGATTCTTAATGTAAATCTAAACCTGATATATTCTCATTCCCCCCCAACATTATCAATGTGCACCTAGACGTTGATTGGTTTTCTGGTGAAGGGGGAGAAGACGGAGGAGGAGGTAAATCTGGGAAAAAGAATCAGAAGAGACGAGCCAAGGCTAAGAAGAGTAAGAATGAAAGCAGTGTTTCCCAGGTACCTAAGGTTGACCCTATTGAAGAGCTGAGGCAGAGACTAGCTGATGCCAAAATTAATAAGGTAATTCATGTTTCATTAGTGTGGGCTGTGTGGCCTTATCCAATCTTGCTATTTATTTTTGCAATGAATATGATTGACATTTTTATGATAACTTTCACTTTTTCATTGATGGAGTAATTGTTACAAAATTTATTGAATTATTAATTATAAATTATGAGCATTAAGGATGCAACTCTCGACTATCAACTCTCTATTTCACATGACTTGATAATTGATGTTTTAAGTATTTGGCTTTTTTTATACCTGAAGTAGACAGAAGCTTCCAGTAGCTTATTTTTTCCAATGTTCCAAAATAAATATTCACAATCTCATAATGTTATCCATCTAAATGTATGTATTGTGCATTTTAGAGCCCCTCTAACCTTAACCACGCCCCCCCCCCCCCATTAGTAGTATAACAGTATTATAATATCTGATGGAGTTGTATAAAAACAAAATGAATTGATAAATAAATCAGTTGTCCAAATTCTTTTTTTTCCTTTATCACATCATTTTTATTTCAAAATATGTTTTGACCATATAAAACATAAAATAACATAAAATACTATGTCTATGATTATATACATGACATAAATAATGATACAACAATGTATGATTTAAATCTACAGCTAAATTATATTTGTCCAAATTTGAAAGCACTGCACCATGACATATTAACATTAGAAAAGGTGATGTAAAACATTAATGCTATGCTACCCATCCTTTGCTAGTCTTTATTAGTCTTATGTTATTATACATTTTTCATCTTGTCCATATTGGGAAGATGCACACTCTCAAATTAATTGTGTTTAGAGGAGTAACTATTTTATATGGAATTTAATACTTTGGAATGACATATCCAAGGGATTAAAAATAGAAAGGTTATCCCTCCCCTCTTGGACTTCTGTGTAGTATAGTTTGGGGACTTCTAGAAACTTATCCGCCGTGCGTTGCAGGGCCGGGCATTACTCTGTTTTCTTTTCCTCATTTTAAGGACCTCAAATTGGCAGGAAAACTGAGGCAACAACTTTGGATCGTTCAAGACTTAGCAGCTGGAGTGAAGTGAGTCTGGCATTTTAATCCTAACTGAATATTTTTTTAACTTCACTTTCTAAAACTTTTTTGAAGATTCGTCATTCAAAGACGAACATTCCAACATTTAGTTGTCAAACATTCAACTTTTGTGAATCCAGAAGTATATTTTATGAATCTTGTAATTGTTGTCACCTAAGGATTAAGCTGGAAGATGGACATGTTTGTTTATATTTTCCATTATTTGATTGATAGTTATGATTTTGTCACGAAAAATTACCTTGTACCTTATTGAGTGCGTGTGCGGGTAAAGGCCTACATGGTTTGTATCCACCTACATAAAACATTAATTTGGATTCACATTCTTCTGCAGACATCCATTTAGTGAATTAAACTAATTTGCATTAGTCAATTCTTTGGGATCAAAGAAATCTGTTCAACTTCAGAGGAATCCAAATTTGAAAAAGAATGAAACATATGTTTTGAATAATCAGGGTCCCGTGACACAAAGGTTAGTGATAAATCACGCTTGATTTTCACGATTGATTGTAGATTGAAGTCAATGGAATCAATCATAGAAAAATGTTCTACGATCATTGCTAAGCTTTGTGATACGGACCCCAGGTCTGCAAAGTTGCTTTGACTTGAGAGATTATTCAACTTATAGAAGGTTGATTTATGTAAGTTTCCTTGTAGTTATACAAGTTTAACCAATAGGTTATGAACTAAAGTTAAATGTATTTGATATTCCATATCACTCTAATACTGTTTAACATTGTAAGTTTCAAGATGGTTGCAATTTGCTAAATGATTTCACTCCCTTATTCAAAATGACTACTGTTTATTTATCACAGACCGCAAGTAGATCCAGAAGACCTAGATGGACAAGCCATGGTGAAAGAGTTTGAAAGGACTGGTATCATATCTCTCTCCTCTAACAGTGGAGCAAGCCCTGAGGGTAAGGTGGAAGAAGAGGTCCCACACTCTGGACCAGTCTTCTTTACTCCTGTAGCTGGCGGGGCAGTGATAGAAGACAAGAGACAGAAAAACCTGAACAAAAAGTTAAAGCAGATTGAGACTCTAAAGGAGAAGCAAAGGAAAGGGGAGAAACTAGAATCTAATCAGGTTTGTGTTAATTAAGAGTAATTATTTGTTTTATTGTCCTGGAGATGATCGGTCGTTCCATCAGCTTCACAAACAGTAATAATTTGGTTTATTGTCCCGGAAGTAATAGTTTGGCCCGTCAACTTCAAAAACAGTAATTATTTGCTCTATTGCCTTGACATGATAGTGAAGTGAAAGGTTGTCCTATCACATTTAATCATCAATCCAAAGTATTAAATCCGTTTTTTTCCCCGTGAACCGAATTCATCTCACACTCGCAGCAATCACCCTTACCCACTCCCTCCTCCCTCCACTTTGCCTGATTTAGTGCAGCCTCCATCCTCAACCAACCCTATTACTCTCTTGCCTCTTCTCTATGTTTTCTTTGGCCATCCCCTTCTCCTTGAACCACCACCCTCAAACTAAAAAGCCCTTCTTAAAACCTGCCTGTCATCCCATTCCCAACAAAAAAAATGTTTGTTTGAAGTACGTGTAGTTGAGAAAGGATGCAGATCAAACCAACTATCTGTAATAGTATTAACTCATTTCACTCTTCTTTGTGTTACTAAACATCTCGTTTGCAGCTTGAGAAGATCAAATCTGAAGCTGCCGTCCGCCAAGAAATCCAGGAGATCGAGGAACTCATCAGTAAACTCTCTGCTCAGATCAAGAGTTGACGTCGGCTGCTCATCCTCAAGAAAAAGCAAGCAATTACCTCATACTGAAGCAGGATACTGTCTCCAGATTTTGATTGACCTTTTGCGAGTCTTCGGCGTTTCGTGTGCTTTGGAAGCAACAAGTGAATTGAATGAATGTCACCTTGAGACAGTAAATTGCAGAATGGACTTGCCACTTGGTCTAATTGCCATTCAGTCCATTTACCATTTTGTCTATTTTTCAGTTAGGCCCTACCCGTTTTGTCTAATATCCAATTGATTTAACATTGTTTTATAGTCTATATTGTTAGGTGAACTGCTCATGAATCAAATTTTCATATGACAAAGTGCAAAATAGTTAGTAGATGACATGGGAAATAAATGAATTGATTAGACTAAATGAGAAATAGACTAAATGGGTATTAGACCAGGTGCAGTGTAGACCAAAATGGCAAAGGTGTATTAGTTGTTGAGTTGGTTTAGCCCATGTGATAATAGAATATCTGAGAAGTATACCAACTGCTTTGTAGACCGAGAGAGTTAGGGCGAGGACCGTTCGGACTTACAAGGTACGTTAACATAAGCCTGAGCCATGTATGGATGTGGCTTCTAGCTTGAATTCATTTCACCATCTTTTCACTTAAGCAATGGGGGAGTGTAAAAGCCGCAGGGAAATCCAGCACATGGGAAAGCTTTGGACGCGGCTATTGTTAACGTTTGCCTTGCGTTCCTTACTTTAAAAAATGTCCACTGGGAACTTTAACTGGAAGTTTGTGAGTGAGATCAACGAGATGATGAATTTAGAGGATTTACAATGAATTCATTTTTGGAGTTTGGATAGCAGATTTAAAGGCCATGCGGGAATATTTAACGTCCACTGTAGTTTGAGGGAGTCCATTCCAGAGTTTTACAACTTTGGTAAAGAAGGATTGTGTGAACGGTGTGGATGAGCATTTGAAGACAGCTAGTTGCCTATCCTGTATCTGTGTACTTCTTGGGGCTTTTCTCTGAATTTAATCCTTATAAAGAATAAACATGATGTGATATGGGTCCATCTGACCTTTATCGAGGTGGGTGTTTCATAAAGCTGTTTGTAAAGTTACGCAGACTTTACGAAAGATTGGAACATGTTCTTAGGTGCTAAGGCAGCTACATCTTGGGATATCATTTAGCACAAAAAGGGTCACCAGTCATTCGTAAAATCACTTGGAACTTGCAAATAGCGTTATGAACCACCCACCAGAACATATGAGCTCCCATAAGACCCCACACACCTACATGTAGACCGTTCTATTTGCAAAACTTTACGGATGAAGGTATGCTTGAGAACCACTTCACTGGGGAAGTCCCCAGGTGTATTTTGCATTTTGCAGTGGGCTCGTCATGTGAGAACTTCTGTTGTTAATGTTTATGTTCATCTGAGGGATGAAATGTACCCACTGTTGGGAAGACAATTCAGGCTTTTGAGATATTGAGGATGAGGATGGTGATCATGACAATCATGATGATGGTAATGAGGACGATGAAGATGATGATTGTGCTGGTGATGATGATGCTAATGAATTATGATTTCATAACTGTATTGAACTTATTTTTCAAACTAGCACTGAAAATCAATTGTATGAAATATAGGAATCAAGTCATTATTTTAAGAAATGAAAATAAAAATTATGTAAAACTGGAATTTACTCACAATGATGGATTATGTATAATGGATGACCAATGCATTCCTTAATTTTGTTCTCTATGATTTGTAAGCTTTAGAATTTGACTTTTCTGTATTATTTGGCATGGTGCTGAGTATTTATGCTTTATTTTGCTTCATTGTTGATGTAATATGTAACATTGACTTGCACGGTTGCACCATGTTCAATACTGTATGTTTAATTATTCTTGATCAATTTATATAAATATAAATGATATACAATTTCAATATTTGTGTGTTCAGATGAGTAGTAATTTTTGAGTATTTCTAAATATGGGATAAAGATGCTTGAGGGGAGAGGTCACATGGGGAACAGGGTTTATCAGTAGAAAAAAAGGCACGGAAGAGAATAGAGAAAGAGTTGGATTTTTTAATAATTGATTGAGTGAGGGAGTAGGTAAGAGAGTGAATTAGTGAGGGAGTGAGTAGGTAAGAGAGTGAATGAGGGAGTGAGTAAATGAGTGAGGGAGTGAGTTATTAAGTGATTGATCGATTGACTCACTGATTGATTGATTTATTTATTTATACATGTGGAGAGAAAAAGGAAGAGAGGGGGAGGAGAATGAAGAGAAATAGAGAAGATGGGGTAGGTGAAAGGAGAAAGTAATTCGAGAAAGGGTTAGATTAGCTTCTCTTGATAAAGGTAGATGTAGAAAGAGGGGAGCAGGAAAAGAGAAAGTGATTGAATGAGAGGGGAGAGAATGAATCTGAGAGGGGGAAGAAAGGGGTGGGTGGGTGAGAAGAAAGGGTTAGGTTTGCTTGATAAAGGAAGATGTATAAAGAGGGGAACAAGAAAAGAGAAAGTGATTGAATGAGGGGGAGAGAGGGTGGAAAAGAGGAAGAGAATGAATCTGAGAGAAGGAAGAAAGTGAAAGAGGTGGGTGAGAAGAAGGGTTAGGTTAGCTAGATAAAGGAAGATGTAGAAAGAGATATGGGAGAGAGAAAAGAGAAGAACATGATTGAAGGGGGAGAGGGTAGATAAGACGAAGAGGGGGGAAAGAAGAGAAAGGGTTAGGTTTGCTTGATAAAGAAAGATGTCGAAAGAGATATAGGAGAAAGTGATTGGATGAGGGGGAGACTGAGAGGGTGGATAAGAGGAAGAAGGAATCTGAGAGGGGGGAGAAAGTAAAAGAGGTGGGTGGCAGAGTTGAGAGTGGGCGAGGACAAAAAGGTTAGGTTAGCTTGATAAAGGAAGATGTATAAAGAGGGGAACAAGAAAAGAGAAAGTGATTGAATGAGGGGGGAGAGGGGGTAAATAAGAGGGAGAGAATGAATCTGAGAGAAGGAAGAAAGTGAAAGAGGTGGGTGAGAAGAAGGTTTAGGTTAGCTAGATAAAGGAAGATGTAGAAAGAGATATGGGAGAGAGAAAAGAAAACATGATTGAAGGGGGAGAGGGTAGATAAGACGAAGAGGGGGAAGAAAGTGAAAGAAGGGAAAGGGTTAGGTTTGCTTGATAAAGGTAGATGTAGAAAGAGGGGAGCAGGAAATAAGAATGTGATTGAATGAAGGGGGAAAGGGTGGATAAGATGAAGAGAAGGAATCTGAGAGGGGGGGAGAGTTGAGATTGGGTGAGGAGGGTTAGGTTTGCTTGATAAAGGAAGATAAAGAAAGATAGGAAGATAGATCAGTACTGACCGCACAGAAACGTTTAAGCGCTAACAATGCCCTAACAGAGCCGATAGAGAGATAGAGAGAAATGTAGAGAGGATGGACGGATAGAGGAAAAGAGTGATGAACAGTAATTATTGACAAAGGGATGAAGAAAAAAAATTGGTTACAAAACAATGGGATGTGAACAAGAAAAACCACCCATCTTAGGTAATTTTCAGGTCCTCAATTGTAACTGGAAATCATGATATGAGAGGGACATGAAATCTTGCCCAATAATCACTTGGAAAACAACACAGACATTCCAATAAAAATAACCAAAATCACATCACTTGCTTTGAAAGTGTTCTTTAATAAAGCAATAAATGCTGGAAGCATACGGGTAGGAGCAATAATACAAACATTTACATCAATCTACCATTATACATCATGATGAAAGTGAGCTGAGAAATACATTGAGTGCAAGGCCCCGTAACATAAAGCTTAGCAATTGATTGTGGGGGTGAGTTTTAAGATTGATCCTACGCAGTTATCAATGAAATCAATCGTAGAAATTTGTCCCAAGATCAATCGCTAAGGTTTATGTTAAAGGGCACAGATCACCCAAAAGTAATCACACTTCACTACATATCTGCACTGGAATAATTGAGAAGAGGAAATAAATGAAATAAGAATGAAAGTATATTTCACTGGTCAAATGTCATGTAACTTCTAGTTACACTTGCTTTTACATTCCAGTGTAACACACAGGTACATTTCACATTCCTATGCAGCTTGAGGTCATAGTTACATTCCAACTATTTCTAAGGTGAAGTTGCACAAACCCATTTACAATCAATTGTAAATTTCAACCAATTTCAAAAATGCTGCAATTTTACAATATTGATAAATCAATTTTAGCCTTTGCAAATCAGTTTACACACCTTGTTCCATGAAGAAAGTCAGCAATGAATTGCAAATTTGCAATTAATTGTAGAGCATATGATTGATTTCAATATATATGCAATTGATAAGATCTCTGCAATTCCCTTATAGTCATCAATAAAATCCTATCATAACAAAAAAGACACAAATCATAGAGTATATTTGCAAGTGACCGTGGATTAAAGTCGAGGAAAGACTATTACTAGCACATCTTGGATGTATAATTGAGATCTCACGATTAAAACACTATTTACGATCACATCTTGAATTCGTAATTGAGATTTGACGAATAAAAACAAATGTGTTACAATCTGAACTGAGCACCATTAATACGATTGCACAAACATTATTCGAGAACATTTGATGAAAAATTTAGATTTGATTGCTTGTAGAACAAAAATTTATCTCCATGTTTCCACTGTCTACAATCCTCTTGCTACTTAGTAACAAGATTCTTTTCTATTCTTTTTCCCTACTTGCCCCGCCTCCCCCCTCCCCGTCCAAAGAGAACATGATGGAAAGTTGGAAGCCCCCCCCCCCCCTGAATTTGAAGCATGATATAGCTAAAATTTCAGTTTTTATTTTTGATTTTTCATCAAAATAAACAGCTTCATAATCGTAAAGGTAAATACCTCAGGAATAGATGATGATAAAACAAGACTTTTTAGAGTAACGGCATTATAACAAACAAGAAAAGAGGTAGAAAATAAGATTTAAATGATAATAATACAGGATGGCAACAAAGAGAAAATATAGTCCACAAAAAAGAGGGATATATATATGTACTTTGATATAGAACAACTTAATTGGCAAGATTACAGGGAATATACAGAAGAGGAAATTTGATCAATTGTGGTGGCATCTATTACACAAAACATAAAATGAAAAAAAAATACATTTATCTTACAAAAGTATTCAAGAGGTTACAGGATAATAAACTTTGTTTATTACATTTTCAAGACTATATGTTCCATTACTAGATGAATAATACAGTTTTGACAGAGAACAGCCTCTCTTAACAGATTTAATATTTCAATGTTTTATTGCTTTCAATATGACCTTTCCTCAAACTCAAAATATAAGAGGTAAGTAACTTGGTAAACTAAAGTAAAAATGGTTCATAAAGGAGCATAAAGTAAAATGCATTAAAACTGTTGATAAGCAACAATGAAAGTATAAACCTTTACATAATAGGATAATTGGGTGATCTAAAACTAGGTATCAAAAGCGAGGTTGGTGTTGAGGCAACACTTACACCAGCCAGAAAATTGTTTAAATGGTGTTGGCATCATGGTCAAGGCAACACTAACACCTAGCCATAACACCGAACCTGAAATAACTAAGGCAGGAGTTGATGTCAAGGCAACACTAACACCAACACCAGTCATACTACCAACTTTACAATAAAGCAGGTGTTCGGATTGACATTACAGCTATCAACATTGTAATTGCCGTTTTTTGGGGTTTTTTTTAAACATAGCATCATTCCTGCCATCATTTTTGTTTGGTATTATCGGCATTGTTCAGTGGTAGGAGCTTCGACTCGTACTACATGTACTTTATAAAGATTTTCTCATCTTCTTGCTGTATCCTCTTGATGTTATGCTACGGTCACAAAAACCTTGAGGAGCACCGTACAAAAGATTTTTATACATAGCAATAAATGGTATGGATTCATTTGTACAGTGTTCATAGAGGCACTTGTGACCATGGCATTAACTTTTAACACCACATTTTAGCACAACACTTGAAATCATCCAATACATTTCAACAAAATGGTAAATTAAATATACTGATTATACCAATGCCAATAACAATACTTTGCATAAATTCATAACAATCGCCAGTGCTCAAAGAGCCTGCAAATTACATTAATCCAAAGCTTAAACTTTCATTGTTTTATTTCATTTCACTGGGTTTACTAGTGAGCAGTAAAACTGCATAACATATCAAAGATACAATCGATATACTTACATGGGACTTACTAACATAAGTACAAATATTATGTATACCATCATCAAACAAAAAATCAATTATATAGAGGTGGAATGAACTCATCAATACATGAAAATAAATCAAACATATAGAAAAGGGGCAACTAATATTACAAGAATAAAATAGCATGCTAATCCAGATAAAATTGGCAGAAAAGATATATTCCTCCAGAAAATAAAGCTCATATTTTCATCCCAATTTTTCAAATAATGCAAGAGAGGTCAAAATCAACATATACAATGATGAGAACTGAATAAAGAATATACATGTATATTCAAAATATATTTCATTTGTAATTATTATAGCACAATACAAGCATACCGGTACACAGATTGCATAAAATTATTAAAATATAACAAGCACGTCTAGCAATTGGCCATTCCGTCAATGCAATCAAAACCATAATGTATAATCTTTTGAAAAAAAATTGATGTATAGGACTCCACGAGTATAAGCGTCCTATCAATTATCGTATTTTCATATTCAGATACAGTAAACTGTATACAAATATATAAATTGCCTGGCCTAGCAACAGACCATGTATAGAAATTGCAATTTGATTGCTGAATATATATAAAGGTGGGTTATAGGAAATGTTACTAATAAAGTAACATTTCACGAGTTGAGTACATTTATAAAAATGACCAAATACACTTTTGAAAGCACTTTCAACCTTATGGGGAAAAATTATGAAAATAACAATGATAGAAATAAATCTCCCTTTTTGTAAATTACTATGTTATGATTTATGTCTAAATATTTGTAAACACATTTTTAAAGAATAAATCAAATAAATGGAATGAGTAAATCTTTCTTGGGAAGTATATAAAATACAGGAATTTAGTTATACAAGATCAATATGTTCTCTCCTATTTCTAAGCACTTGTGGGAACTGGTTATATATTCAAAGCTTGATATCACAACAAGAAATTGCCAAATATATACATGAACATCTCCTCGCAGAAAAATATAATGTGACGCAATTGAACACTTTAATCGCAAGACAGACACAAAATGGATGGAATTCAAAATAAATTGGTACCTCAAAATATGCAAAAAATACATGTATGCAAATGTGCAGGAATTATACAAATGGTCTGTACATTGAATGTCATGCATAACGAACTATTGCTCGGGTGCCACACACATTGTTTATACACAAATCTGAGTTTCACTGATATGCGAAAGTGACGTCAAAACCTTGAGCTAAATAGACAAGTGCAATCTACATACAAGACCTAACATCACTATTTCGCTGCAAGAAATTGCCAGTGATAGAGTGCTCTAACGCCACTGAAAATGGAACTTACCACCTTTTTGCAGAAACGTGCGACAATGCCATTAGATGACCTTGTGCCGTGCATGTACCGATCACAGGCGAAGGCTCGAAGCACCTGGAAGCTATGACTGGTTACGTGCTAAAAAGACATTACGGTAATCTTTATTTGCCACTCTCCACCCAGGGTGAAGCAATATGCACCTGGACAGAGCCTATTCCTTGAATGCTTTTATCACCTTCAGCTCCAAACTGGGCACATATTTCTGGTGCTAACATGTGATAAAAGCATTGAGGGAGTTATAATTCTACTAGGTAAACATTATTTCACCCTGGGTGGAGAGCAGCAATAGTAGAGTAATGCCTTGTCAAAGGATCTTAGTGAACAAGGAGGATTTTGGCATTTAAGCTCACACTATGCGATTCGTTGCGACGCGATTCTTTTATAATAAATCACATTTTTCATTAAATGTGAAACTTGCAAGAAGCAAGATTATTTCATTTGAAGTTCGGCATAATGTGAGGAATAATAAAATCATAACTTTCCTTTGCGTCAAGCCCTTTGGTCGAAGTGAAGTCCAAATCGCCTTCAAGTTGCAGTCGATGATGACATCATCAAGATTTGGATTTGTTTTCATTCCCAGAGGGAGGCTCGAACTAGACTGAATTTCGATTTCCGTAGTCCTACCACAATTCTGAACTCTGAGATTGTTAAGATTTTATTGCTTGGAATGTTCATATCGAATGTTATTACAATTTCTTTGTAATTCGGATCGCAACGAATCGCAGTGTGAGCCGGGCTTAAGTCACAAAGTCACACTTTGCAAAGCATCCCCCAGATCACCTATTGAATATATCCATTTATCAATCACTGATCTGCATAGCTACATACTTTGCCCACTGGACACTGTATACTTTGACTACTACTACCACTAAATACTACTGACTAATTTCTCTACAGCCAATACAAGCACAAAACCTCTAACCTCTACAGCTCTTTTTATCATTAATTTTCGTAATTCAACACACTTTTCTTACAAATCTGAAAGCACTTTCCACTGAATCGACTATAAAAACGGACACTATTGCTCAGTTTGACAAAGGTGCAGCAACTGTGTAGGTACGTCTAGTACAAAAAAGCAATTCCATGTAACCTCAACACTCGAGAACAAAGCCTGCTATTTTTCGTCTGATTGCATATTTTCATGAAAAAGTGGAAATAACACGCCAGTTATCTTTGTCAGCTGTTTCATGAAAAATGCCTTTTGACTGAATTTAAAAAAAAAATTTTATTGTTATTTCACACATGAATAAGTGCAACATGATCAAACAGTACCTCCTACTGTCGCATATTGACAACCAGACTGACCAAAGGCCACATACACAAAAGATGAGGAACACATTGACTAAAGGCAATATTAACAAGAGATGAAGAACACACCTTCATACATGCAGTTCAGTTGTTTACGGAGTGATAGCCTTGGAGTTTCAAAATAATCGTAATGTAAAAGGGGCCTGGCAAGCTACATCTAACACCTACACCTCCATCAAATATGGAGATAATTTCCTTGTATGATACAGATTTTGAATTCTTGATTCTGTCTCACTCCATGGAAAAAAATCCACAGAAAACCGAGAGAAAGTGGCTTTATTCTCATTATTTTCTCTACCATTTTCATTAGTTTAAAACAACTGCCTATTGTTTTGCAATATATACAGCTACCTATGGTCTGTCATGAATCTAATGCTATAACAATTTCTACAATCTATTCCTTTATTTTGTTTATCCAGAGTTATCCTCTCTGCAGAATGAGCTAATAAGAGTCTCTACCAGATGGTCCAATAATATGATGGTCAAATAAATAGCGAGAGTACCGACGACGTTTGGATCTGGACGGCTTTTCGAAAACCGACCGGTCCGCAATACTAGGAATGCACAAGACAAGGTATAGCAAGACAAGGGTGTGCGAGTAAGAAGTGCGCCATCTATAGACAGAGTTTGACCAATGTTGGTTCGACTCCTAATAACTGTAAACTGAATGTTATTCAGACTGCAGTAGGTTCACTTAATTATCAAATACTCCATCATACAACATGTCAATGGCATAGATTGGAGTGGCAAACCTATTGTCTAGGGGGGGGTATCTATTGTCACCCCCCACTTGAATAGTGTGACGACATGCGTCTCCGCCAGTGCAACATGCTATGTGCGTTGCGCAGGTTTCATAGTGCACTACAATGCAATATGCACCACTGTGTAGTGGAAATGATGTGTTTCATAGAGCTGTTAGTAAAGTTATGCACGACTTGATAATGTTCTTAGGTTCCAAACCACATAGGAAGGGATATATCATTTAGCACACAAAAGGGTCTCTAGTCGTGCGTAAATCCATTTGCAACAGCTTTATAAAATGGCTCCCGGCTGGTTTTGTGAGAGTGCTGCGACACATTTACATACTACGTGCGCAATGAAAGGCAACCTCTTAGAAATGCATAACACAACAACTCGATGAAACTCTAGCCTATCAGAAACAAATCCCCACTCATGCCACTCTGCCAATGCTCTTCCACTATACCACTCCAATGCAAACCAAATTGGCAAAACTCGCCTAATCGACAGCAATGTAAAACGGTGCGACTAAAGCGCCCTCTCCTGTTGGTTATGCCGTCTCTCCGTTGACCGGGTTCCTCCCATCCTCCATGGTGATGACCTCGATGACGTCACAGTTGTACGACCTTTCCTTAGCGAGGCCGGGGTTCTCAAAGGTCAAACAGTGCGTACTGAATCCCTTCGTCAGATCCCCTTCTAACAGTATCCCGTCTCCGTCACTGAAAAGGAAGGGACAATGAAATAAATGTGAATTTTACTAACACTTTTATGCAGACAATATGCGTCGTAACAACCAGTATGAAGATTGATTTTTTTCCACTATCATGATGGCTAAATGATAAAAAAAATTGCATTTTCAGCTGTCATGTAACAGACAAAATTACATGGTTGATTGAATTTGTTTTAAATATTTCTAATTGATTTAAATCATATCGTATCATGTGAAAACCAATTTCAAAAGCAAATAAAAACAATACCTAGTATAAATAACAATTAAAAAAAGTTGACACGTTTTTGCTAGAAAGTAGACTCACCCTCCTCCAACGGCTATAAGGCTCTTTGACGCTCGCATGAACATCTCGTTCATTTTCTTCTTGAAGTCTCCTCCGCTGGACCTCCTCTCTCCTTCTCCGTTCTCCTTCACCTCCCCCTCCTCCTCCTCTTCCTTCTTCTCTTTCTCCTCCTCCTCCTCTTTCACCACCTCCTCCTTCGTTTCTTCCTTGGGGAGGATCCCGACCCAGGGGTACTTCTTTTCTTCCGGTGCGAAGCTGAAGAGGAAGCTCTCGCCGGTGCCGAAGTAGATTCCCTTCTGGTCTCCGTCGTTTCGGGTGCTCCAGCTTGCCGATAGGTAAGCTCCAAAGATCTATGGAAATAACAGAACAGGAGTGACATGGTAGGATGTATATCGGTTAAGCTTTTTGTGATAGGTGCTCTCCATCAATATAGCAGATTTAGACATTTATTTCACACTATCATTCTTGACATGCATCGTCATTCTGCAATAATCACTATTTTATCGTTATAATTATTACAATCATCATCATTATCATCACTATCACCATCATTATCCTTGCCATCATCATTACCATCACTATCACCATCATCATCATTACCATCATCATTACCATCACCATCATCCTTGATCTTCATCATCATCATCCTCTTCATCATCATCATCCTCTTCATCATCATCATCATCATCATCAATTACTGTCTCAATCATCATGATCACTACTACCACCACCAAAGTCATCATAATTTCCTCCACCACAACCACCATTATCACCTTCGCATCACCACCAACACCATCCTCATCATCGAGATCCTCCTCGTCCTCACCACACCACCATCATCACCATCCTCATCATCATCATCATCCTCCTACCTACCTCTTGGTCCGATGTCTTGATGAGTAGAATGGTAGGCTCACAGTATTCGCACCTTGTAAAGAAGGTCGTCAACGAGAATCCATGCTCTTGTGTTGTGAAGACCAACCTCGGTTGGTAGATGCTAAACCGACTTGGAACCCAGCTCCATAGAGTATGCAGCTAAATGACAAACAATGAATACAACAATTAGAAAATATGACGGCTACATTCTGTACTAAGCATGATGTCTTATACTAGAGTCATTGGACCCATTGCAGAAAGTAATGCATTTAAGTGCAACAACAAAAATCAAGCACAAGTCCCTAAGATGGTTAATTGGTTGAAACTCTTTTTTGCAACTGGCCAATTATCAGATAAATTTAGGAGGTAAAAGACTCTGAACTGAGATGATTCTGTCTAAAAAAATCATTGCCATACTGTTGATGTTGATGTACTGTTCATAGAAGGCACTATCAGACACATCTGAGGAAATCTGATTTTCTTAATCCTAAGACAGGGGGGGCGAATCAGCCCCCCTTAGGATCTCTGCCATCGATCACGCGATCGCGACGAAAATTGGCATGCACGTTACCCATGGCATAATCTACAGAACTACTGTACATAATCAAAATCTGTGAAAAATCTCATTACTAATTAATTATGCTAATTTATGCATAAAATAAAAAAAATTGTTCTAATTAAATAAATAATGCCCCTAAAATGTTACTTTTTGGTTCACGGACTATAGGAATCTGTTGAAATGTACATTAAAAAAATTTCAACATCACATTTATTTTCTTACATATTTTATTGTTTTCTAAATTTCTCATGTATTACTGTGTTTTTTTTAATGGAAATTGTTGGGGAGTTTATTTTGACAATGAACAAGATGACATTAATTGATTTTAATCAGTAAAAGGAAAAATAATGATACACTTATGATTTTTGGCTAAAAACATTGTTTGCATTCGATTTGTACACAAATTTTTTTAGCAATTTTGGGTCTGCATGAACTTACGATATGTTGCGTAATTTTGGAACCTCATACCCGGGGGTCACAATTCTTGTCTCAAAAGTTGCGCGAGACTTAAAAGTAAAAATTCAGTGAGCGACGCGGTAAAAAAAAATTGCGCTGCGGATTTATCGCGAAAAATTTCCAGGGGGGCTGAATCAGCCCCCCCCCCCCAGTCTTCTTTAAAGGTTAAGGTGAGTTGCTGTTCCAAATTTAAATATGTTACCCGTTTCCCAGAGTAATCAACTCATTTTGAACTCTCTAGTGAATAAATGGAACTACCATTTATTTAAACACATTGGTGTAGGCTATGAGACCAAGACTTCTTTTTCTCTCTTAATTTTGATGTATTTTGTTAAATAGTTAGGGCTCTGTCTCAAAAGTTATTGGGTCAACCACATTTTGTCATGTATTGATCAAAGGCAAGTTTCATTTGTTTTCCTATATTACATACCTGTTGATGGGTGATGATACAGGAATTTATGTGGTTAAGCTTGGTGATGACGTCGTTCTGTCTTCTGCTAGCGGCCCTGTACGGTGAATTGTCTTCTCGTAGCGTCTCTTTGTGTTTTGTCTGATACGTTCCTATTACAGACCTAGACAAACCTCGGAACTGGAATCCAACCTAATAAGATACATAAGGAATGAAAGAAATTCAGTTTGTCGATGACGTCTTTCTTTCATCTACTAGAAGCTCCAAACTGTGAGTTGTATAGTGATATAATTCTGTCTTCTCCCAGCAACTTTGAACAGCAAGGTATCCTCTTGTGGTGTCTCTTCATATTTCATCCAATATGTTTATAGTCGAGACCTTGACAAACTTTGGAACTGGAATCCAACCTAATAAGTGACATAAGGAATAAAAAAAGAATCAGTTTGTTGATGACGTCTTTCTTTCATCTACTACCAGCTCCAAACTGTGAGTTGTATAGTGATATCATTCTGTCTTCTCCCAGCAACTTTGAACAGCAAGGTATCCTCTTGTGGTGTCTCTTTATTTCATCCGATATGTTTATATTCCAGACCTAGATAAACCTCGGAACTGGAATCCAACCTAATAAGAGACATAAGGAATGAAAGAAATTCAGTTTGTTGATGACGTCTTTCTTTCATCTACTAGCAGCTCCAAACTGTGAGTTGTATAGTGATATAATTCTGTCTTCTCTTAGCAACTTTGAACAGCAAGGTATCCTCTTGTGGTGTCTCTTTATATTTCATCCGATATGTTCATATTCCAGACCTTGACAAACCACGGAACTTGAATCCAACCTAATAAGTGACATAAGGAATGAAAGAAATTCAGTTTGTCGATGACGTCTTTCTTTCAACTACTAGCAGCTCCAAACTGTGAGTTGTATAGTGATATAATTCTGTCTTCTCTTAGCAACTTTGAACAGCAAGGTATCCTCTTGTGGTGTCTCTTTATATTTCATCCGATATGTTCATATTCCAGACCTTGACAAACCACGGAACTTGAATCCAACCTAATAAGTGACATAAGGAATGAAAGAAATTCAGTTTGTCAATGACGTCTTTCTTTCATCTACTAGCAGCTCCAAACTGTGAGTTGTATAGTGATATAATTCTGTCTTCTCTTAGCAACTTTGAACAGCAAGGTATCCTCTTGTGGTGTCTCTTTAGATTTCATCCGATATGTTTATATTCCAGACCATGACAAACTTTGGAACTGGAATCCAACCTAATAAGAGACATAAGGAATGAAAGAAATTCAGTTTGTTGATGACGTCTTTCTTTCATCTACTAGAAGCTCCAAACTGTGAGTTGTATGGTGATATCATTGTGAGTCCTAGCAACTTTGAACAGCAAGGTATCCCCTTGTGGTGTCTTTATATTTCATCCGATATGTTTATAGTCCAGACCTTGACAAACCTCGCAACTGGAATCCAACCTGATAAGACAGACAAAAAGAACAAAACTTATTCAGTTTGGTGATGACATCATTTGTCATCTACTAGCAGTTCCAAACTGTAAGTTGTATAGTGATATAATTCTGTCTTCTCTTAGCAACTTTGAACAGCAAGGTATCCTCTTGTGGTGTCTCTTTAGATTTCATCCGATATGTTTATATTCCAGACCATGACAAACTTTGGAACTGGAATCCAACCTAATAAGAGACATAAGGAATGAAAGAAATTCAGTTTGTTGATGACGTCTTTCTTTCATCTACTAGAAGCTCCAAACTGTGAGTTGTATGGTGATATCATTGTGAGTCCTAGCAACTTTGAACAGCAAGGTATCCCCTTGTGGTGTCTTTATATTTCATCCGATATGTTTATAGTCCAGACCTTGACAAACCTCGCAACTGGAATCCAACCTGATAAGACAGACAAAAAGAACAAAACTTATTCAGTTTGGTGATGACATCATTTGTCATCTACTAGCAGTTCCAAACTGTAAGTTGTATAGTGATATAATTCTGTCTTCTCTTAGCAACTTTGAACAGCAAGGTATCCTCTTGTGGTGTCTCTTTAGATTTCATCCGATATGTTTATATTCCAGACCATGACAAACTTTGGAACTGGAATCCAACCTAATAAGAGACATAAGGAATGAAAGAAATTCAGTTTGTTGATGACGTCTTTCTTTCATCTACTAGAAGCTCCAAACTGTGAGTTGTATGGTGATATCATTGTGAGTCCTAGCAACTTTGAACAGCAAGGTATCCCCTTGTGGTGTCTCAATATTTCATCCGATACGTTTATAGTCCAGACCTTGACAAACCTCGCAACTGGAATCCAACCTGATAAGACAGACAAAAAGAACAAAACTTGTTCGGTTCGGTGATGGCATCGTTCTGCTTCTGCTGGCATCCCTGTGCAATGAGTTGTCGTCTCATAGGCCCGAATTCACAAAGGTGGTTTTGAAAACCCACGGTCGAGTCCATGGTTTATGCAGATATCCTGTATAAATTACGCTTATTCTACCGCGTATATTAAAAAATGTCCAATGCTGATGCGCGCTTTTGTCACAGTGCGCCAAATTGATGCCTGTTGCCGTGGTTTTCCACGCTATTTTTTTCATGAGTCCACTGTTTTGAATTAATGAGTCCACTCTTCAAACAGTGGACTCATGAATAAAATAGCGTATATAACCATGGTAACAGGCGTCAATTTGGCGCACTGTGACAAAAACGCGCATCAGCATTGGACATTTTTTATATACGCGCTAGATCAAGCGTAATTTATACAGGAAATCTGCATATACCATGGATTCAACCATGGGTTTTCAAAACCACCTTTGTGAATTCGGGCCATAGGGTTTCTTTATTCTTCATGTGATGAGTTCCAAACTCAAAAGCACAAAGAATAAGGATTAATCAGTAGAACTATGACTAAGATCTCAGGATAAGTGTCACATGGAAATAATGTTTGTGATCACTTTAAAAGAGGAACACACTGATTAATGCATGGTGTTGAGTACACTCTTGTTGATTAATCTCACAAGATTACATGAATGAGTGAAGTCACTATAAGCAAAGATACGACAAGGGGAAGATCGGACACTTCGGCAATTTTTTGAAACGTTCGTTAAATGCTCATGGGGGAGGACACCCACTAGCGTTGAGTAAGTAAACCATCGCACATCGGCACGCTGCTGTGTATAAAACATAAGGGGAAAATGAGAGAGGGGATTCTGGATAGGCCTCAAGAGCGGCGCATGGGAATAATTCCACCTTTTATTACCCAGAAACCTCTGAAATATATTCATCTCAAATTTAAGGGAAAAAAAATGAAGAAAAAAATCTTTAAATGTAAAAATCATCTATTCCTCCAACCTTTCACCATTTCTATCATAAGTTTTGTACACAACCAGATCGAGATACGCAAAGGTAAAAAAAAGGTTGTTACTTACTCAACGCTGTAGGGCGCTCTTCCCGAGCGTTTCATTACGCGGTCTATGTACTGTCCGATCTTCCCCTTGTAGTATCTTTGCTATAAGGTCGCCACTTACATGCATGTATTATGAAATGCATGAAGTATTATAGCTGTTTTGAAGCACTGCCCATATTCCAATAACTTCCCCAAACTATGCAGAATAATCCTACCTGTCTCTCGTGTATTTCATTAAATAGAAATTTAATACTTTTTACTTACTGTTAGGAGAGTGTTTGGGCTGACTGGAATGGTCCTGACAAATTCTTGGATGGAAGCAGCTACGCCATCGGGTGCTTCTGCGGCACCTAGACGTTTGAAGAAAAAAATAAAAGACACACTTAAAGAAACATTAACAAGTCTGTTTTAAAGGTCAAGTCCACCCCAACAAAATGTTGATTTGAATCAATAGAGAAAAATCAGACAAGCACAATGCTGAAAATTTCATCAAAATCGGATGTAAAATAAAAAAAGTTCTGACATTTCAAAGTTTTGCTTATTTTTAACAAAATAGTTATATGAACGAGCCAGTTACATCCAAATTAGAGAGTCGATGATGTCCCTCACTCACTATTTCTTTTGTTTTTTATTGTTTGAATTATACAATATTTCAATTTTTACAAATTTGACAAGAAGGACCTACTTGACTGAACCATAAAATGTTGAACAAGCTAATTCCACATGTTCAGGGAGAAATAAAACTTTGTTTCACAGGACAATGAGGAAAAAATTAGAATATTTAATATTTCATAAAATAAAATACAAAAGAAATAGTGAGTGATTGACGTCATCAGTTCCCTCATTTGCATATCGATCGGGATGTGCATATAACTATTTTCTGAAATCAAGCAAAACTTAAAAATTTCATAACTTTCTTATTTCTCATCTGATTTTGATGAAATTTTTGTGTTATGCTAATTGGATTTTTCTCTTTTTATTCAAATCACCTTTTTGTTGGGGTGGACTTGTCCTTTAAGCATAAATTGGCTGAAAATTTCAGGATATAATCTTTGCCAGTCGCTTTCTTATATCCAATTATCAAATATGCAAAGTAAGTGCTCAAAGGGCTATCTTTAAATAGAAATAAAACATTACCGAGAGAGGGCGAAATTTTAATTTTTTTATGATGGATGAAAACCATTCAAATGACCACTATACTTTTGTAATATTGGGATGTTAGATGATACTCCAGTACAAAACATCTATCCTTAAATTCTACTTTGTTTGAATGGAAATGAAATAAAGAAATGAATATAATTCACATTACTGACATTTTACGGTTTACCAAAGCTTTAAACTGGCTTTACAGCATACATTAACTCATCTTCCCCTTTAACAAACAGCCGTGATACCAGAGTGCCTGTGCACGTGAGCTTCACACGATACCCAAGGTCATGGACATTGGAAGAGGTACATTTGATCATGACATTGACAATGAGCTTATCTGTGATAACAATCACCGACATCCCAAAACACAAACATATATATCCAGGGACCTTTATACAAACACATAGAAAAACATGGTCAAGTATCCATTATTGTTTGTGGAAGCAGGCATGTAATGGGCTTGATCCAAAGAATAAGATATTTATTGGTTAAATAGGCGTAAGTAATCTTATCTGAAAGGTACAGTGTATGCACCATAAAAACCAAGATAATAACAACAGCATAACAGTTTGCCACATCGTGAGACAACAGATTATTTCCTTTACCGAACAGTATAATAGTCGGTAGAAAGCGCAATGATCCGTTTGTCTTTGGATGAAATGTTCACCTTTGAAACAAAGTAAAATGTGAAACCTTCTCTTCGCTCTTCTCCTTCCATTTTTTCCTCCCTACAGTACATTCACATCTTCTACTTCACTTTCTCAATCCCTTAGACAAATCCTATTTGTGACTATCTAATTTTTATAGATTGAGAGAATATGTTTCCTCACAGGTCTCACTGTACTTTTAAAATAAATATAGGGATAGGAACCATAAAGGTAGAAATAAAGCAAAGCATGCCTGATCTTCCCCTTTAACAAACAGCCGTGATACCAGAGTGCCTGTGCACCTGAGCTTCACACGATACCCAAGGTCATGGACATTGAAAGAGGTACGTTTGAACATGACACTGAAAATGAGCTTATCTGTGATGATAATCACCCAACACCCCAAAACACAAACATGAATCCAGGGGCTATGCAAACACATTAGAACAAACTTGGTCAATCACCCATTATTGTTTGTGGAAGCAGGCATGTAATGGGCTTGATCCAAATAATAACATATTTATTGGCTAAATAGAGGCCGTTCTCATTACGCTTTCTAAAACTAGTTTACTGGAAACCGATTCAGGAAACCACTTTGGAAGATCGCTTTGCTAGCGTTCCCACTTGATCACACGAAAGTGGTTTTCAAAATCACTTCAAGTAAAGCGCTCTTGTTGCTATGGAAACGCTCTCAGTGGGGTGACACGTTTCGCGCGAAATTCGAAACCGCAGCATAGGCATTCTACACCTGTCGTGTGGAGTAGCACGCTCAAAATGTGCGACGATCGCTTCCCGAAAAACGGTTGTGTCCTCACTTACGCTAAAACCAGTTTAACGAGGCAAAGAGATCTTGAAAACTACATCGCGAGGTGGTTTTCCAAACTGGTTTGGAAGATCGCTTCCAAGACCGCTTCGACCGTTCTCACTACGCGTTAAACTAGTTTCCAGTAAACTAGTTTTAGGAACGTAGTGAGAACAGCCTCATAGGCACAAATGTTCATATCTGAAAGGTATGCACCATAAAACCCAAGATTAAAAAAAAACAGCATAATAGTCACTAGAAAGCGCAATGACCTGTTGTCTTTGGATGAAATGTTCACCTTTGAAACATACTGAAATGTGAAACCTTCTTTTCACTTTTAATTCTCCTACCCATTTTATCCACTCTACCATACATTCCTAACTCTAAGTAATTTTCTTTTTCAATCCCTTACACAAATCCTATTTGTGACTATTTAATTTTACAGATTGAGAGAATATGTTTCTTCACAGGTCTCACTGTATTAAAAAAAAGTTTCATGTTTTCCTTTTTTCAATTTCACTCTTTTTCACTTATATTTTCCTTTTACCATTCTCTCCCGTTATTCCCTTCCATCTTTCCTCTTCCTTCCTCTCTGTTGTTCTTCCCATTCTTCTCCCCATCTATCCTCTCTTCCTTCCTTTTTTTCCTCCATCCACTTTCCTTTTCTCTCTCTCTCTCCTCAACACTCTCCTTCCTTTCTTCTCTTCCCTCTCTCTATATGTCACCCTCTTCTTTGTCTTTCCACGTCCCTTCTTTCCAATTCTCTCTTCTACCTTCCCCTCTCTCTCTCCCTTCCTCCTCTCTCACCACCCCTCCTCCCTTTCTTCTCCCTCATTATCCTTTCTGTCTTTCCAACCTTCTATCAATCATCAATCAAAAGTCTTTCAAATTTAGTGTAAAGAAAATCTTTCAACAGAGTTGCTAACATTTGGAAGAAACTATGTATCTCCCACATTAGTATTTTTGCATCAAAATTTATATTTTCTCAGTCCACCCTATTCTTAGATGTCATGCTGCTGTAACTCCTAGGCAGGTTCACTCTCAACCTCTGCTATAAAACATAGAGACAAATACCAAGCGTCCAATCTTAAACGTGCTAACTAAATGCACCAAAACATGCATTTCATATTTTCGTGCATTTACATACAATATTATTACATTATTCCTTTCACCCCCCTTTTTTTCTTTAGGGATGCCAGTTGGAATTGATCAGAGGGCCTGAAAATCACCTAGAATACAATATTTTGTACACAAAAATGCTAAAACTATGGCCTAAAAATAAAGTGCCAGAGCCTGAATTCAGGCTTTTGCCTGAAAACTGGCATCCCTGTTTCTTTTCTGATTTTCAGCTTAGAATTTATACTTTTTGGATGCCCATTCCTACCTCTGAATTCCGATCATGTTTTCAAAACAATTTTTTTGTGACAATTAAAAGGCTCTCTGCTTAAAAAAAGACTGGATAGGAACCATAAAAGTCAGAAATAAAGCAAAGCATGGCTGATCTTCCCCTTTAACAAACAGCCATGATCCCAGGGTGCCTTTTGATTTGATTTGATTTGATTTATTTATTTGCACGTGAGCCTTTGCACGTGAGCTTTGCACGAGCCTTTGCACGTGAGCTTCACACAATACCCAAGGTCATGGACATTGGAAGAGATACATTTGATCATGACATTGACAATGAGCTTATCTGTGATAATAATCACCCGATGCCCCAAAACACAAACACATATATCCAGGGACCTTTATATAAACACATAGAAAAACTTGGTCAAGCACCCATTATTGTTTGTGAAAGCAGCCGTGTAGTGAGCTTGAATAAGAATAACATTCCATTCCATTCCATAACATTCCATCTCTCTACTCCATCTTTCCACATCCCTCCTTCACACTTCTCTCTCCTCCCTTCCCCTTCTCTCTCACTTCTCCTCCCTTTCTTCTCCCTTGTAATCCTTTCAGCCTTTCCGACCCTCTATCAATCATACCTCTATGTTTCTTGTAAAGCATGAGAATGGCTTAACCCACTCGATGGAAAATTTTCAATCCTCCTGATAAATAGTCCGCCAGCGCCGCCCTCCCCACTCTCAATGCTCCTCCTCCCTTCGGTCTCTTATGCCATCCATCCTTCATTTCAGGCCTTTTATCAATTATACCCATGTTTCTTGTAAAGCATGAGAATGGCTAGCCCACTCGGTAGAAGATTTTCAGTCCGTCTGATAAATAACAGTCTCCCCCCTCTCTCTGCCTCTCCTTCCTTTCCTCTCCCATTTCATCTGTCCCTCATCTCATTTCAGACCTTCTATCAATCAAACCTCTATGTTTCTTGTTAAGAACGAAAATAGTTAACCCCACTCGATACAAGATTTTCAATCCTTCTGATAAATAGCAGTCCACCAACACACCCCCTCCTCCCTTTCTATGCTATCCCTCCCTCACTTCAGACCTTCTGTCAATCATACCTCTATGTTTCTTGTAAAGAATGAGATTAGTTAACCCCACTCGATAGAAGATTTTCAATCCCTCTGATAGAAAGCAGTCCACCACCACACCCCCTCCTCCCTTTCTTTGCTATCCCTCCCTCCTTTCAGACCTTCTACCAATCATACCTCAATGTTTCTTGTAAAGCATGAGAATGGCTAGACCCACTCGGTACAAGATTTTCAATCCTTCTGATAAATAACAGTCCATTAACACCCCTTCTCTCTCAGCCCCTCCTCCCTTTCTTCTCTCTTGTTATCCTTTCTGTCTTTCCAACCTTCTATCAACCATACCTCTATGTTTCTTGCAAAGCATGAAAATGGCTAGACCCACTCGATAGATGATTTCCAATCCTGATAAATATCAGTCCATTAACCCCCTTCTCTCTCAGCCCCTCCTCCCTTTCTTTTCCCTTGTCATCCCTCCCATTTTTAGACCTTCAATCAATCATACCTCTATGTTTCTTGTAAAGCATGAGAATGGCTAGACCCACTCGGTACAAGATTTTCAATCCTTCTGATAAATAACAGTCCATTAACACCCCTTCTCTCTCAGCCCCTCCTCCCTTTCTTCTCTCTTGTTATCCTTTCTGTCTTTCCAACCTTCTATCAACCATACCTCTATGTTTTTTGCAAAGCATGAAAATGGCTAGACCCACTCGATAGAAGATTTCCAATCCTGATAAATATCAGTCCATTAACCCCCCTTCTCTCTCAGCCCCTCCTCCCTTTCTTTTCCCTTGTCATCCCTCCCATTTTTAGACCTTCTATCAATCATACCTCTATGTTTCTTGTAAAGCATGAGAATGGCTAGACCCACTCGGTAGAAGATTTTCAATCCTTCTGATAAATAACAGTCCATCACTCGAATCTAGGAGAGTAAATGGGTAAAATAAAATAACATTACGAAGTAAATAAATACTGAATATTGGCTTCATCCATGCAAATTAGAATCAAAATAACAAACAACGATTCACAATTTTGCTTTGTAACAAGAATTCTCCAAAGGGCTTCACACAAACATTTGTTAGTATTTATTTATTCAAATATCATTTATTTACATACATGTAATAATGTCTTTCATCCTGGGAAAAGCATCAATCAAAAGTGTTTGATCAAATAGCTTCACATCCTTGTAGCAGTCATGGAAATACAAAAAATAACTGAAAATTAAGAGCAATTCAAGCTGTGCTTTATCATAGCACACTAACGCACGGTATCAAATAACCTCTTTCACTACTAAGACTCAAGATAGAAAAGTTGTATATCCGTCAACATGATTCAAGTACAAAATTAACATATAATGTAACCAAAACATAAAGATGTTATATGATTAAAATAAACAACATTCTCACAAGTGAGCAATTAATTAATAAGGTGTAGAAGGACCTCAAGTGTTTCCTTATACATGTCTGTATTGGTTTAGTATCTCACTCCTATCCCTTGGTATTGTGCAGTTAGCAGAGTTGATTTATTTGGATCAATATTCAATCAAAAATAAAGAATTTGAAAAATATAAAAACACTTAACGCTATTTTATACTTTTAAGTGAGTAATTGACAGATATATCGCCAACACACTGCCCAGGTAGACATGTAATGTAGTTATATGAGGATATTAGGGAAATACAACAATTGTGCAACAAATTTAATAAAGAGTACTATTATTTCATTTTGTTCAATATACACATTTTTTTACGCTTTCTTGTTATGATTGAAAACTATTTTCTCACAATGGGCAGATCTATGAAAGAAAGGTTGGGTAAATGCCACAATTGTTCATCAAATTTAATAAAGAGCACTGCTATTTGGTCCTATTTCATTTAGATCAGTATCTTATCAAAACATTAATACACTATTCTATGTTTTCTTGTTTTCATTGAAATAAATTTACTCACAATAGGCTGGCATCGTCATGCCACTACAGAGAGTATATACAAGGCTAGATAAATTCAACAATTACATGTCAGAATTTTTACAGCACTATAATGTCAGGTCCATCCCATGGGGGTGGGGGCAGAAATCAGTATTCTCACCTCTCTCTCTCTCTCTCTCTCTCCATCCATTCAATCCCATGATGGGGAAGGATAAAATGTTCTGCTGTAAGAATCAAAATCTTTGGTAATTTGGTATTAAATTAAATTTATCTTTGCCCAGAGTCACATGCATAAAACATGGAAAGGAACATTATGGCCCGAATTCACAAAGGTGGTTTTTGCAGAAACCATGGTTTCTAAAACCCACGGTTTCTAAAAACCATGGTTTCAAACGAAACCACCTTTGTGAATTCGGGCCTATTTGTTTCCAATACTGGGGCATTTGAAGAGTACTCCTTTGTAGTGGATATTTTCACTATTGTACTCTTTTATTTAAACAAATTTGAGAAGAAACTGCAGCCTAACAATAATTGTTTTTACCTTTTTCCCATTTATACTTTCAATTTTCCCTCAACATTTATTTATCCTCTCCTATTAAAGGGAAAAGGTACATGTAGATGGCAGTACATGAACTACATTAAAAAGTGCAAATGATTTTGTCATACTTGTGTGTAATAAAGGAAAAGTGCATTTCCTTTGGATAACACATTAAAAGGTTTGTCAAAATTGTGTCAAACGGCTTGTGTTTCAGGAAGGAAACTCTCTGTTGAGTGTGCTGTGATTCACATTGGGTCATTTAAAAGTTTGGTGTTGGTGTACATTTAGGTGGTGGTGTTTGTTTGGTGTTATGAGCGAAATCCAGATTGCCTTCCCAACATATAGCACCAACACCAAACTTAATATCCAACTCACATTCTTGACAGCTCAAGACCTAGTGATTGTCTAGTAACCAGCTTCAATTGTGTGGTGCTGTGCTAATAAAACACTGAAAAATTGCTTCATTGCCAATCATGGTTACGATTTCAGACGGATACAGAGTCACGGAGAAAAATTCTCTTTTTATTTTCGGGGGCTACTTCTCACGACTTACTGCCTGAATCTGCATCTGTTGGACAAGCTTTAACTACAATAAATAGGAATTTTCAGGGCTCCTTGTTGTCTTTCCAGAGCTCTTTTGAGTATTTCAGAGGCTTCAGTGGCAAAATCGCCCGAAGCCCCCACATATTTTTTTCCCCAATACTGACAGAATAATACAACCTGACCTTCCAATAGTTGTAATGTACATTATAAGTTTATAACATAAGTGCTAAATGATTCCGGTAGAAAAATGGTAATTGCTGAGAAATAAAGCAAATAAAGCACAGCATTCTGTCAGCACAATGGGTCTCTTTTCACATGTGCATATCAGTGTTGGAGATCTTCGGTGTGCTTGCTTATTTAAGCTTGGATTTCATGACTTCACAAAATTAGGTATCATACTCATAACAGCTGGATTCATATATCTCTTTTTGCCTGAGGATACAAAGCGCTGCTATAATTCCCCCGGCTATAGCTGCGCGTTAGCTACAATGGTAGGGTGTCAACCATGAAAAGATCCAGCCCAGACCTGCCAACCTCTGGGAATGAAAAACTGTATTCTGTGATAAAAAAAACTGTATTTTTCCCCAAAAAAGTGTATTTCATAATAAAATGCTTGGCGCACTTGCTCATCGCGGCGCTCAAGCTGCATGCAAGCTAAAATGCGCACTGCTTTTGAAGATGAAAAAAAAAACATTAAAACATGTGTATATCTTCACCCTGGTTTAAACAAAATGATTGAAAAAGAAAACAAGTTACCTGAAATTACATTGATCTAATAACCATATTTGTGCACGTTTTATGAAATAGAGACATATAGAGATTATTTTTCTCAATAAATTACGATTTAGTTTAAAAAAAAAAAAATGTTGGTTGCAAAAACGTACTAAATACGGCTAAAACGTACTGGTTGGCGGGTCTGCCAGCCGCATCAGACACAATACCAAAATACATGCCATATTGTTCTTGTACAATAGTCGGCCTCTCATAACTATTGTGTCTAATCCGGCTAGATCCGCGCCTTGTGTCCACTGAGCTTGATTTCAAAGACTTTATCATGGAATCATCGCGTGCTACGCCAACTTCAGAAATCTAGTTAAGCTTTGAGAGCCGGGAGCTGGTAAATTAGTTATCACATACATTGTTCTATTACCTCTTTACACTGAAAATTGTCCCTTTGTCAAAGCACTTTGGTATTGGAATTGATTATTGAAAGTGATGCCTGTATAGCGAAAGCAGGAAGGTTAGAATAACAATAAACGATAGGAGGGAAGATAAACAACATGAATGATGATAAAAAATGTTCACTGATTCCTATCTAACGTATGCATTAGAGAATGTACATGTCCAGGATTTCCTTAGTGACTTTGTACACACAAAAACACCATACGTATGCTTATATTGATGAGAAAAGCATTTTTTTTTTTTTTTTGCTGAAAGTGTACTGCATTTCAAACAAACTGCGATTCCCAAGCACTCGCACGCTATTTTCTTTGAAAGGTCAAGTCCAGCCCAACAAAAAGCTCAATTCAATAATAGAAAAAAACCAACAACCACGACACTGAAAATTCCATTAAAATCCCATATAAAATGAGAAAGTTTTGACATTTTGCTCAATTTCACAATTTCAGTTATGGGCAGACTTTGAACCTTGTGGTTCAAAATCTGGAGACTTGTCCACTGAGCCACAACTCCTCTCAAATCACACTAATTACTTACGATATGTGAGAAAGGCAGATCCTCAAGTATCCACCATATCCAGTCTTTATAGATTTCTGAGACATCTCCTTGCCTGATAAACATCTTATGAGCTGATGCCTGTAAGAAGAAGAGACAGAAAAAGCAAAACAAAGAAAAATAATTATCCATTTTTTTTTGTCCACAGTTTGTTCACAGCAATTTATCAATAGGTGATAGCTCAGGTGCTGGAGCGGGGGATTTGGATTTCAGTGCAGGATTTGATCTTCACTTGGTGTGCTAACACCATTTGTAACGGATTTATCCTCAATACCATGTCCCTCAGAAAGGACCTTCACCTTCAGTCCTATGGTCACTTGCTTACAACCTTTTTTTTTGCTTTCTCAGCAATCACGCGGAAAAAAAACACCTGTAACATACACCTCACATGTGATTTACATACAGATTGACATAAAAGCATTTGAGTATAAAAGTACAGAGTATAGTATGTAAATTAAAAAAAGGTAATTAAATGAAGGTGCTATTAATTGAGGAAATGATGACTGCACCACAATCCAGGCAAGGGGTGCAGAGGTCACATCCCTGTCAAAACAAGCACTTGAACTACTGTATAGTGCTACCCTTGGAACTCATGTGAGACTCTGGTGGCACCGGCCCTGAACTTGATCACATGTTGTCAAACGCTTGTTTTATCCAAACAATCGCAAACCTTGAAAACTATCATCACATCTTGACCTTGGGTACATGTACATGTAAATAGTTTTCAAACTTTGAAACTTCTCTTGTTGACAAATGTCAGTTTATGACAACATGATTTGATAGATTTCCAATCAAGTAGTTTATACATATACATGGTTTTACAGTTTGACAAATAACTTTTGGATTGGTGCCAAACATTAAGGGACCAATAAGTATAAAATTTATCTCTTCTAAATTCTAAATTTTTGGTACATGGCTACATGTATGTACAATGTATGTCAGGTTGTAGTTACACAATTATAGAATCCTTCATTACATTCTCCTTATATTTATTTGGCTGTTTAAATAGATGCATATGCTTTGTATCAAATAAATTCATTGTTCAGTGATTATTTTATTTGTTTATTAATAACATATAAACAAAACACATTGGTCTCATAAGAAACTATTATTTGAATGAAATATATATATGAAAACTATAATCTACCAATACATGTTTACGTTTACAACTCCCACAGAAAACAATAAAAAATATTCAGAATGAACTAAAACATGCTAAATTGGCTACCTGAAGAAAAATCATTGCCAATAAATAACGAAATATCAAAGCTTTCATGATTGGAGCAATCATACAGAAGAATATTTCTTTAAGAGTTTTTATGAACATTGAAAAAAAATTAATCATGCACTCGGTTAAAAATACCTACAATATAGAAGAATCCTGAACTGAAAAAAAAGACCAGTCAATTCCTTTTACATTGTTAGTTCAACTGCTGTGACGAAGGAAAAAAATAGCAGGGATTTTACTAATAACACATGAAATGAAAAAGAGCTCTTACATCTATTTTCATATATATGAAAATTGACAGCAGCTCAAGCACAATATCTGCTGATTACGATATGGACAATGTTCTACCACCATTTGACAAGATTCATCAATTTCACTTGCAAAAAAAAGGAAAGATGTATAAAAATCATGGTCAGTCAGCACACATTTTGGCCAAATGCAATTAAAATTTGGCATGTTTTATTAGGGTCTGTCGGGCTATATTTGGGGTTTTTTTTGGTGCGATTGGTCTGACCACGCCTTGAACACTATAAAAGACATTTAGCTGAATGAGGCAGAATTCAGAAACCCTTTTTAATAGACTAGCCGGAATGGTGTTCGACCAACTGTTAAATGAGGGATCACTCTTATATTGAACTCATGCAATTTTTAGATGGATCGAGGCAATAACACTCTCGGCCGAGCTACTCTTGTGTTGCTATAGCAACTGCGATTGATGCAATTGGCTGCAGTATTTGCCTGGAAAGCAAAGCATATATGTTCCTGAAAGAGACCCTCTATACCAGGGGTACATTAGGGAATAGGGAGGGGGCTAGGAGGGCATGATCCATCATATGTCACTTTCAGATAAGCACAAATATTAAAGCTAAGAATTTTCTTTTTCTGAAAGAAGAACCCTTCAAACTCATCTAAAAAATCTTCTTCAAGCTGGTGAATAGTAAAACAAAGTTACTAGTGTCAGAAGTTGTACAGGGCAAAACTTAAGTGCTTGCACCATTTCCTTATGATGGAAGGATGGTGATTTCAGGCTTCACAGTCCTTCACGTTTATAATTTCGTAGAGCTCAATAAATCGCTCTCCTTATTTTTTTGAGAAGCTCAATTGAGCTCCTCAGAATCGCTCTCCTTGAGGAGCTCAAATCAATTCAATACAATACATGTATGATAAATTGTAGATTTTTCTTAACATCGTATATGCAATAGCTGTGTAGCTATTAATTAATCTGTGGTGAAACTAGGCCTGGGTCAATACGTTTACAAAATATTGCGCTCCTGCTCAAAAAAAAAAAAATTGCAAATATTTCATATTTTACATCTTTAAATCTATGAAATGGCCATCTATTTTCCATAATTCCTTGAAATTATTTTGATTTAGTTGAAAACTATCAGAAAAATGAAGAATATTGGTGTTGCCATGAAAATCTACATATGGGACTACAATATTTACCGAGTTTAAATTCAAATCAGAGTCGGGAAAGATGTGACTATTCTTCATTTTTCTGATAGTTTTCAACTAAATCAAAATAATTTCAAGGAATTATGGAAAATAGATATCCATTTCATGGATTTAAAGATGTAAAATGTGAAATTTTAGCAATTTTTTTTTTTTTTAGGAGTGCGATTTTTTGCTCTCCTTATTATTTTTTAGGAGCGCCGGCGCGATCGCGCTCCTCAAAAATGAAGGTCTGGCTTCATCCCTCCCTGACCATCAGATATTGGAATGGGGCATAGTTTCAGCCATTAAACACTCAGGCAATGTATGTTACTAGAACTGCCGCTACTCTATACACTTCAAGAATCAAAGGTGGTTCATATCAGAAGCACGATGAAGGATCACACTCAAATGAACCCAAGACACTTCTTGATGGATCGAAGCAATCAAAATAAGAGCCCCTTTTTATGTTGCCATGACAACAGCAATTGATGCAGTTAACTACATCCGTGGTTAATTTGACTTTAAAGAAGCCTTGATATCGCAAGGAGCTCGAAATGTGAGAGAGCTGATGATATGCTGATGGGATTATACTAAAATGAAATCTTAAAGCTAATCCCAATACCCCAAATAACGCTGCTCATTTAAAATGGAGAGTTGACAGCCAATTATCGACCATTCGCAGAGTGGAGGCTCATCAGGTACCACTAATTTTTTTAGGGGCACTGGAATAAAAAGATTCTATTCAAATTTTATAAATTTGCTGTACGATTTGTCCAGAGCTACCAACCTTAATTGCAATTAAAAAAAATCTTCTTCAGTGCCTTTTATCCTATTTTCAAGTCTAAAATCTTATCTTTCTTAAAATCTTATTTTTCTCAAAATCTTTTTTTTTAAACACAACGAAAATCATCATTCTTTCAAGCCTCAAAAATCCTTCTTCGAGGGGAAAAGTCCTATTTGGTGTCACTTTCCCCTTAATAATCCTTCTAAATAGGATAATATCCTACTACAGTGTACTTAGCATCTCTTTTTGTCAATTGCCATTCACTTCAATTAACTGATTATAATATTAATGTAACAAGGCCGAAACCTGATCTACAAATATTTTCATAAACCAGAACAAGAATAGGATATTGTAAGGAGTTACTCCTTGGTTGTACATGCACTCACACAGCTTCTCCTCTCTGTTAAGAAACTATCAGATGACAATTGCTAAACTGGACAAAAAATTTGAGGTCAGCATTCGACCTAACAAGTCTATTTAACCCAATCTGGCGTGTTATGGCATTGTATAGAAACTCTTTAATTGGCGATGAAAACAGTTCATAAAGCATTCGGAGAATTCGGAATGTGCCTCGCCATTGAAAATTACCCCGAGCCATTGTTGTTGTCTAATCAACAACTTCCTCTTAAGGAAGCTCAGAGCTGCGGGTGATAATGAAACCGTGTAGTAGTACTTGGAACCTGAAAGTAAAAAAACAAATCCAGGCCAGTCTCTACCGCAGAAAACACTCATAATGACAGTGAAGTCTGGCAAGAATCTGCATTCTCACTTTACAAAGTTACAAACAGAGTACAAACAGCATACTTTTTAAAAGAGAATCTTGGGTCTAAATGGTAGATTAATCAAGAATTGGAAATTAGTTTTCCATATAGCTGCTGGGGAGAAAGAAAAAAAACCTGTATAATATATATCTCTAAATTTGCATGTATGGGGAAAATAAGGATATTACTATTAAACAATTGGATAGTCTAACCACTGTAGGGGTATACATGTACAAGTAGTGGATCCAAATCTAAAGAAAGAGAATTGTGATTAAAGGTCAAGTCCACCCCAGAGAAATGTTGATTGGAATAAATAAGGGAAAATCAAACTAGCATAAAACGCTGAAAATTTCATCGAAATTGGATGTAAAATAAGAAAGTTATGACATTTTAAAGTTTTGCTTATTTTTCACAAAACAGTGATATGCACAACTAAGTGACATGCACATGAGAAAGTCGATGATGGTCCTCACTCACTATTTCTTTTGGATTTATTGTTTGAATTATACAATATTTCATTTTTTACAGATTTGAGGATAAGGACTAACTTGACTAAAAACCATACAGAATTAAATAATGCTAATTCCACATGTTCAGGGAGGAATTAATCGTTGTTTTACTTGACAATGAGGAGAAAATTAGAATACTTCATATTTCATATAATAAAATGCAAAATAAATACTGAGTGGATGACGTCATCAGTCTCCTCATTTGCATACCGAACGGATGTGCATATAACTGTTTTGTGAAATTAAGCTAAACTTTAAAATGTCATAACTTTCTTAATTCAAATCTGATTTTGATGAAATTTTCAGTGTTACGCTTGTTTGATTTTCTCTTTGTATTCAAATAAACTTTTTGTTGGGGTGGACTTGTCCTTTAAGACAGGAAAATACAATAAGTGACAAGAAGACATCTTGCTCACAAAGACCACATATCTTGTCTCCTTTTTACAGTTTTTATAAACAGGGCTGACTGTATTATGAATTTTACTACTAAAAATTGGGATGAAAAACTCAGTTATGGGTTCTTTTGACATCCATGTACATGCATGTATATGGTCATTTTCACAATATATGGTGTAACTCTGAAATTTCAATGTTTTTATCTGTAGCATTCTCATAAAGCCACATAATTTAAAGATGCTTTGGCATATGAGTGACCTCAATGAGTGCTACCTCGGGTAGCATAGACATCTTCATTCATTACTTCGTTCAATTTTGGCAGGCACATACGTAGGGACAGTGATTTTCCGTTTCAAAAAATTGCCTTTTCCGTTTCAGAAAATCGTAAATTCCGTTTCAGCATGTCAGAAAACGGAAATTCCGTTTCCCCATAGACTTTGTGTACACGGAAAATTGGCAATTCCGTTTACCATTCAGTAGCAATATATCACTCTTGCTGCGCTGGTCAAAATTTGTATCTGCCACTGTACCAACAACGCAGTAGAATCCGCTCTAATCGGATCTATGCAGGTACACAAAATAATTTCACAAACAAATCTGACATAAATACATCCTTACCTTTCACATTATTAGCATTATTTTTTTGTTAAATTAAATTTTATCGATAATTTTGGGGGTTTTTGGACATCGTTTCGACCAGTCAACGACTTTAGCCTATCCGCCATTTTGGATTTCAAGACCGGAATATCGTGCTGTTACATCTTCAAACGTAGAGGGCAGCAACACACGACCGTGTTGTTTGCATGTGAATGTTTTCGATACGGCCGACCCCGCCGCCGGCCAAGACCCGGGACGCGGGCGAATCCCGCGGGGTACGATCGAGAGTGATGGAGTCAAGAGCAGTCACGATGTGTGGATTGTCATACTTTGTAGTGAAGTGAGATCGTGTTTTGTGAGGTTTTGTGGCCAGTTAATATTCGTATTTTGTTGAGATTTTTGAGTAATTACTGTTGCTGTTCTGTGTATTCTGAGGAAAAATATGTTTTCCGTGATTTTCCGTTTGAAATGGCACTTTCCGTTTCAAAAGGCAATTTCCGTGAATTCCGTCCGTTTTCCGCGATCGCGGAAAATCACTGTCCCTACATACGTACCCAAAGTTGCACCTTTTTTGTGTACATAAAATACATAGACTTTTTTTGTAATGCCCTGTATTATTTCTGGAATGTTGAGGATTACTTTTGTTATGCAGAATGTGAAGTTAGATGTTCAATGAAAAATACCCGATAGGTTATTAGTGTGATTGCTTCTTTATTTCTGAGAACGGGGTGGTCCAATTTGTTGTTTCGGAGGCTTCATTTTCCGTTAACAATAGCTAACAAACTTTGTATTCCGAGCAGTGGTTTAAAAAAAAAAAAATTCTGCTCCCTAGGACCTTTATGCAACATTTGAAGTATAAACTTCCAAATAATAACAAAATATCTTTGATCACACTTCTTTTTACAATTTTTTCAAAGCCTTCATGATGAAGGTCAATTTTCCGTTAACTGTTTTGAAGCCTCCGAAACAAACTTTACAGACCGCTCATATAAATATGAACGAAGGAACATGACCAATCAATACATCACATTGTAGTATCTGGACACCTAGTTCACCTGTCAATAAATAGCAGAGATATTCCTTGCTGTTTGAAAATAAGAGATGATACAAACTTTTCGTTAACAATTGAAGCCTCCGAAACAGTCAAATCACTTGTTTTGATTTTTTTGTTACTTCAATCAAAAATTTTCAGGTTAAATCTGTATTGTAATCATATGTTATGATGTATAGACTGGCCTCAGGTAGAAATTGTATGTATATCAATTCAAATTTTTTCAGAACTCGCTGATAACATAAAAATTCTGTTTCGGAGGCTTCAAACATCAGTTAACACATGTTTTTTTGTTATTCTGAATTCATAGATAAGAGAGTGTTCACATTTTAAAATTTATTTTGGTTGGTTTTGATCTACTAAAGAACAGAAACATATTTGATTTTATAAATTGATATTTTTTAAGTTATACCTGAGCTAAGTATTTGAGATGGTATCTTCCACTCATAAAACATGCATTTCCCTATTTCTAACTCAGAATATATAAAAATTACACATTAACTAAAAGAAAGAAAGTTCACACATATAAACCATGTAACGTTAATATTGTATTAAATATACAGTGGCTCAAAATAAAGCTCTGCATTTTCCAAAATTAACAGGCATCCTAAACTTATGTTAACACTTGTTTCAGAGGCTTCAAAGAAGAGTTAACACCATATTTTGTGTTATTCCAATGTCCTGGATAAGAAAAATTTGGCATTTTTTCAACAGCACGTTTGGTTTTGATCTCTAAAATTACAGGAATGAGCATGTCTTCATCAGATTTTCATATTTTTAATGATATACAAAAGAACTTGTATTTGTGATTCAATTTTACAGTTGTAAACATGTGTTACCCTCTATCAAATTCAGGTTACTTTATTGTGTGGATACGTGCATACTTACACACATGCGCACAAATATACAATGTAATATTTAGGAACAATTTAGGAACACTTTAATATACAAAGATTTAAAATTAATCTTTGCATATTCTCAAATATCAAGGCATCTGAGACATGTACATGTAAATACATGTAAATTCTCGTATGATTCAGAGGCTTCATTCTCTTTGCCATATACCATTATAAGTTTTAGGCTTAAAGGAAACTTTCTTAAATTACTTTCTGTGACAGATGTATTGCAATCTGTTTGCCTTGAATGTTTTTCATTTCAGTTGAATTTATACAAAAGCTGCTCACAATTTTGTCTTATACTTAGATTTCAATTGCCAGGTTGTCTCTACAAAAAAATATTAAGTTTTGAAAGGTATATTTAGATGCATTTTAGAATGTGATTTGATATGATTTGTTTATAAATACTTTATGTACAGCTTACATGTATGTCTTCATTAAGAAAAAAGGTGGGAAGAAAACCAAGTGCCAAAGATGACAAAAGATCAAGATGAAAGCAAAGCATGATTTAAAACTTAGATATTGAGAAAATAACAAACTAAATCCTTGAGAAGACTGTTGACAATAATATCCTATGATTAACAATTATACATGTAAATGAATTTTTTTTCCAACTATAATTTGATTAATTTTGTGAGCTTGAGCTCTAGGTAGCTATAGGTGGACAGTTAGTACTATTGCCATAAATAGAATTACCCTAACACCATTCACTACAAGTGATTCCAATACCAACAATTGTTTTGAATTATAATCATGTACATATAACTTACATGTATTGTATGTACTTTTTTAAACAGCTTGTTGTTGTATAATGCAAAGTAAAGTGCTATTAAGTAAATCTGAAAGTGCAGTATCAATAATTGCATGTACATGATTGCTCATGGCTATGTTCCTAAACACTAAACACTATGTTCCTAAACACTAAAGGCATATAACAAATTAATTGCCAACCAACTTTCTGCATTGAACTTAACAGATAATTTGGGATTTTTTTTAATAATTGGATTTAACATAATAAACAAATGTTTAAATTTAAATAATCTGTTAGCTAAATGATGGAAAATGCAATATGTTAACATGATTGAAGTCTCCGAAACACCCTGTGAACCCTAGCACAGCCACTAAAGCACAAGTTTCGGCATTTCATCACTTGTTTATGCATCATAAATATTCTTTTCTGTAGTTAGATGTATTTCTATTACTATATTCCGTTTAAAGCTGTATGTTTACCTATCTTAGCAACAAGGCATTGGTCTTTGTGTAATAGTTAACATTCGTGAATTACATTTTCCCATTCACGAGACATTAGTTTGTTTGATTTTGTTTACATTCAGTCTTGTAACTGATATGCCGTATGAAAAAGGTAGAGTTGTAGAAGTAATCAACTTTAATAAGGGACTTTTATAGTGCTAACATGACTGAAGTCTCCGAACCACATACTTTTGTTAACTGAAGCCTCCGAAACACACTTGTGAGAAATTTCCAACTTTCTTACTTGGTATCTGATTTCCATGGGATTTGTGTTAGTAGTAAACCTTCATGGAGAAGTTAATGTACAATAATTTTTGCTTTCCTCTTCCTCTTGGAAGACATGTAACTTTAAACACTTTGTTGTCAAAATCCAAATTTGTGATAAATTTAAAAAACTCATAGAAATTTTTAGAAAACTAATAAAGTTTGATTCCAAAACTTTTAAAAACCTCAAAGAACATTCAATTTGTGAATAAAAAATGGCAAATGAAAATATTTTCCACGAAAAAATTTGTCATTTTGGTAATAAAATCGAAAGACTGATTTTATTCATTTTTTCCATTTTTCACAGTTGCACATAATTTTTTTCAGGTTTCTCAAGTAGATTAAGCTCCAGAACAGACAGAAATGAAGAATTTAGACATTTATTGACCTGTTTTTAGTAGAAATGTTTATGACAGTCCATTTTGAAATTTTGATCTTGAATTTTGAAAGTTACACCCTTGACCGTGAAAAGGACCATAAGCTCTGGGAAAATTTGTGGCTTCATGTCTTAAGATTTTGCAACCCTTTTTTACCTCATGCTTGACAAATAGGAACTTAGAACCAACCACATTTAGCAATTAGCACTTTAACCAAAATGTGTATGTTATCCTGAATTCAAAGAACCATCATATCATCATGTTGGCAATTTTCATTACAGAAATGTGATCAATGTGGCCTTTAAAATGTCCATGTTTTGCTCAAGATCATGATAATCAAACTCTCAATTCTATCCTTCTCTCAAAACATAAATAGATAAAGCGATGATGACTCTTATTCTATGTCCATTTCCTCTATCTAGTTTCATTTCCTGGTCGAAATGACAGATACATTAACATGTACTTATAGCCTCCACATTGTGATATATCCTAGACTTTATTTTTAATAATGTATAACTTACAAACAAAACTGTCATTAACTATTGTGAATTGCATGTATCATAGTTTTTTTTTTTTTATAATAAAAACTCTTACAAAAAATTCAATATTTGGAGATTCATTAAAGTTTCTATCAGTTCAATTATTTACAGGCAACAAATCTTATAACATGGTTTTTATTAAAAAATGGTTGAAAAAAAGAGTGATTCCTCTTACAATTTTATTTTCTGAACTTATTTACCTTTGAATGTAATTTTTCTAGGCTAATTCAAATAATCATCCTTTGTCAGTTAATATTTTTATACATATCAGGCTCTTTAAAATAGCAATTTTTCCATTTTGACAAACGTTTTGACGGTATGGAAAAAATCTTCCCCAAAACGTTGCTAAAAATTCATATTTCACCTTTTTATTCATGAGAGGTCCATTTGTTGTCTATGTATCTTTGAAAGTATTATTTCATTGGAAACTACCAAGAAAATGAGGAACATTCCTTTCTTTTTTGTCACTGAAAGACAGATCCCTAGACATTTGAGTTAATAATGATATATAGCATTTTTTGAGGCGCCGATTTATCTTGTTTCCTATTCAATGGCGCACTATACAGTGAGTCCCACAAAAAACGAAACCGAGATTTATCGATGATTTATCATAACTTCATCGGAAATACAATAGACAAATGACCTACCATTTTAAAGCTTAGAATCTCCTCTTTCATCTAAAATTACTTAGATTATTTCTCATTCACGCGTGAGTGAGCAAAAACAATTTGAAAAGGGGATACCAAAAAGTCACTTGGCGGGCCGTATCTGGGTTTTAAAAAGAAAACCACATTTTTAAAAAGTTCAATATCTGCTCTTTAATTTGATACCTCAATTATAGAAAATGGTCAAGAAATAACAAAGTTCTGGTTATTTGAAATAAGGCTTGAATTTAAATAATTTCATAAAATGAAGAGGTTTTACAGGCTAGCGTTCAAACTCACTCGACACTCCGTTTTGTTGACGATCAGCCATGCATTAAGTCTTTTGTTACCGTGCGATAGCTTCAGTGGGAAACCGGTGAAAACACGTTTATTTAATGAAATTATGGAAATACAAGCGTTGTTTCGAGGGATCATAACTTTTTTACTACTTGACCATTTTCTGTGATTT
Organism: Lytechinus pictus; assembly: GCF_037042905.1. NCBI lineage: Eukaryota > Metazoa > Echinodermata > Echinoidea > Temnopleuroida > Toxopneustidae > Lytechinus > Lytechinus pictus. The sequence goes on from NC_087260.1 coordinate 11,100,709, forward strand.
AGGTATCAAAGAAAAGAGAAGATATTGAACTTTTTAGTCATGTGATTTTCTTTTTGAAATTCAGATACCCCCCGCCAAATGAGTTTTTGGCATCCTTTCTTCGAATTGTTTTTGCTCAATCATGCGTGAATGAGGAATATTCTAAGTAATACCAGATGAAAGAGGAGATTCTAAGCTTTACATTGGTAGGTCATTCGTCTATTTTATTTATGATTAAGTTATGATAAATCATCGCTAAATCTCGGTTTCGTTTTTTCTGGGACGCACTGTATATTACCCCGGCTGTATCTCCAGCTGCTAAAGGTGCTTGGTGCATTCAAGGAATTAATCCTGCCGGGTACCCATTCACCTCACCTGGGTTGAGTGCAGCACAATGTGGATATATTCCTTGCTGAAGGAAAACACGCCATGGTTAGGATTCGAACCAACGCCCCTCTCATTGAAAGACGAGATCGGTAACCACTAGACCACGACGCCCCCACTTCATGTTCATGGCAGGCTAGTGAGACTACAAACATAAATTTGTACATGTGGGACAGAGGACCACATTCTTACCAAGACCCCCACCCCTTTCCCACAAAAAAAATCATTCTTATGGGCATAACATACCTTTTATACAACCCTAAAATCCAAGAATAATTTGTAAAATCATTCATTTTGAACTTATTAATGGTTTTTGGCTCCTGTGCATTGACCTGACCTATGACTTTGCCTTGTCGATCCAGTAAGTGTATATATAAGGCTACGGCAGAAAAAACTCTATCTAATTTATGAAAATGAAACAACCAAAACCAAAACCATAATTGTATAATCTATATCGCATGCAAGAGATAGATCACCATATTAGTTCAGAATGACCTATTCATCATTTGCAGATGTCTACCAGTATTTGATTGATAGTTTCAGTTTGACTTGTCATGTAAATTATGTAGATTGACTCATATAATGTTAACATAACTGTAACCCTGTAACTGTAACGACCTGGGTAATAATATATCTGTAAAGCGCTTAGACACGTCGTTCCGATGTATTAAGCGCTATATAAAAAAAGCGGATTATTATTTATTATTAACCCCAAAACCAATAATTTCAATGAGAAGGATACAATTTACTCAAGATGGTCATGAAAACATATCCAAGTTTCAGGGCCACGTCTAGTTTTTAATGTACCTATCATTCATAATATGCTGCCAAATGGATTTTACAAGAAAACTGCAAAGCCATCTTCCTTTTAAAGCCCATCTAAAGCTTTGGTAAAATAAGGCATAACTGGGGTGTTGGAAGAAAACTGAGTTGCAATCAAACCCAAATCAACTACAAATTTGTGTTCAATCAAAGGACTTATACCTGATATGAAATAAAATGTAAGAGTAATGTCCCCTAAATACCATAAGTATGATCAAGACTATAGAGCTAAGATAAACACGTGATTGTAATCATGATTGGATTTGCATTAATTGCAGAAGAGATTGTCAACCTACCACAAAACTTGCAGCCAGCTTGTAACTAGGCGGTTTCAAACCACCTCGATCACAAGAATCCCCGTTAAATTACGAGAACATTTTTAGGCTAAAATATACCCATGAATTATTCCTGCATTCACACCTCCCCGAAACATACCCTTCGGGATAAATTCCTGAAGTTAGGAGCATGCGCAGTATGGTCTAATAAGCAGGCAAGTCGCGAGATTTAAAACCACTAGCCCAGCAGCCACCCACGGCGCCCGCGCCCAACGACACGCTGGGCTAAAAGTTCCCGTAAATTGCTTTCACATTGCCAAAATACCTGCGACCTTGGAAAAATCCCCGCGAAAGTTCTCGTAATTTCGCCAAGTACCTACTATTTAGCGGGTATTTTCTTTCGGGGAAATTACGCGTAGTTTGCTTTCACATTACCAAAATACCTGGTATTTTCTGATCGGGGTAACTTTCCCGATCAGAAAATACCTGGAACTGACAAACTTCGAGGCGGTCTGAAACCACCTAATGTTAGTATCACAGGTATGATCAAGAATAACTATAAGAGCAAGGATACAAATGTGATTGTAATCATGGTTGCAGTCACATTTATTGCAGAAAGGATTGCCAAGAAAAAATGCCAACCTACCACAAATCTTGAAGCCAGCTTGTATATAAATTAGTATCAAAGTATGATCAAGACCTTGAGTTAAGACCAAAATCTGATCATATTAACGATTACAGTTGCAATTATTGCAGAAAAGATTGCCAACCTACCGCAAACCTTGCAGCCAGCTTCTCAAAACTGATCCTGAAGGATTCGTGTTCCACCCAGGACACCTCTAAGAACTTGTAGCGGGTGCTTCCTAGTATCGCCGAGAGACTGTCAAAGGCCTCGTCCGGACTCATGTAATGCAGCAGCATGCCTGCCAAGGGCGCCAGCAGAGGACAGAAGAGGATGTCGGGTCTTGTGTCGGCGAGTACGCAGAGGAGGCGGTTGAGGCGGGCTTGACCCTCCGACTTGAGGGCGTAGGAGGCGGCAGAGTGGTCGGGGTCCACAAAGCTGGGTAAGGTGATGGATGATGGCTCTGAGGAAATGACAAGAATAGAAAAACATTACTTGTAAAACATCAAATGGGTATCGGAAAACCAGATACAAGCCAGGAGGGAATTCTACAGAGTGATGTCTGATTTAACGTCATGTGTAAGTGCTGATGCAAACACATTCATATACTAGTCAGGCAGCATATGTCATGATTTACCGGCTACTTCGATAAATTGGCTAAGTCTGATTTTTCACTTTTATATGATTGGTGACATCACAAGGAACAACTTTCAACTTGGTGACAAATTTCTAATGGTCATCTTGACCATGTTAGGGGTCAAAATGGGGTCAATTTTTGAAATTGCCCCAATTCTGTCAAGTGACACATCAAATTGTTTATCTTGTTATACTGAACAAGAAAGTGTGCACAACTATATACTCTTGACCTCCCGTTAAAAAGTTATGACCGGAAATGGCAAAAGGTCAACAAACTTTTGGTAAATTTACACTAAAAGCTCTTTTCCAGTGGTTTTATGCATGTGTGTACTTTTTTATTTTCGATTTTGACAAGTCCATCGTCAGAGGTCCTTATCCAGAAGATATAAAGGGTCAAGACAAGGTCAGGGAAGGGTCAAAAGGTCAACAAACTTTCATTGGAAGCCAAAATACACTAAAAGCGGTTATTTTAGAAGTCTTATTTTTCGTGGGTTCTCATATATAAATGGGTAAAATGTGCTTATTTAGGAACAAAATAGATAAACAGAGATAGACGTCACATACATTCAGTGTGGTATCATAGTATTGCATGAATACATTGAAACGACTTGACAGACCCTTATGCCCTTAAATCTCATCATCTTCATGATGTGGTAAGTGCAACCAGCTATTTCCGAGTTTTGTTTATTTATTTAGGAATTCAATTCAAGTTCAATTCATTTTCAGTTTACTAGTCTTTGATATCTAAAGAAGTATTTCTTTCATTTGCTCTGTACAGAATATTTTAATTAACAGAAATTATTGTAATGTATTGGAGTTTAAGTATAATACCATGTTAACAGAATAAACACATCGATTGATCAGTGCTCCCAGCTCCTGAGAAAGATGCCTAACATTTCATTCGGATTAACTTGTGAATAAGATAGTGAGGTTAGGATTGAGGATGATAAGTTGGGCTCCAATTGCTCCTCAATTAGTTCTAATGTGTGACGGTTATATTATTTCTGTCAAAGAGGCAATGTTCATCGTGTAGGCATGCTTATTGTAGTAATGGGTGTCCATTATACTGATGTGATATATTCTGACCATTACTCGATCTCTGGAGCCAAGAAGGACTACACATTAATTGGTGCACGTGCTGCTCTGAGCTTATCATTGGGGCCCTTTTGCATTTTGTAAAGTGAAATTTAAGGATTTCGTGCATACTTTTGGTCAGTAAAAATGCAAGTCTTCACAATATCTGGGGGAAGCTCCCCCACCCCCGCTGCAGTATGGCCATGGTTTACTTTAATGACATATGTGATTATTCTTTCTAGCAACATCCAAGTAGTTCAGCAAGTAGGAAAAAACAAGATCGACAAAAGAACAAAAACCAAATCTGCATCTATGCACATCACTATCGTGAGAACTGGAATTCAGTTTAGTTTCACGTTGTATGCTCTGGGAAAAACATACTTGATAAAATAGTACAAGCCATGTTAATGGCAGCACATAATCAGAAATGTGTAGTCCTTCTTGGCTCCAGAGATCGAGTAATGTGACTCAATTGAGCTCCTCAGAATCGCTCTCCTAAAGGAGCTCAAATCAATTCAATACAATACTGTACATGTATAATAAATTGTAGATTTTTTTTAACATCGTATATATGCAATAGCTGTGTAGCTATTAATTAATCTGTGGTGAAACTAGGCCTGGGTCAATATGTTTATAAAATATCGCGCTCCTGCTTAAAAAAAAAAAATAATAATGTAAAAAAAAATTTACACTCGGTAAATATTGTAGTCCCACATGTAGACTTCCATGGTGTTGCCATGAAAATCTACATATGGGACTACAATATTTACCGAGTTTAAAATCAAATCAGAGTCGGGAAAGAGGTGAATATTCTTCATTTTTTCGGTAGTTTCCAACTTAATCAAAATAATTTCAAGGAATTATGGAAAACAGATGCCTATTTCGTGAATATAAAGATGTAAAAGGCCTTCTTTTTTTTTTTTTTTAGGAGGGTGATTTTTTGTTCTCCTTATTGTTTTTTAGGAGCGCGGTAGGAGCGCCGGCGCGATCGTGCTCCTCAAAAATGAAGGTCTGGAAGTTAAAAAATTCTCTGATACTTATTTAAACAAACTCCCAGTTTCACATGTTTTATAAGTTGTTGCAGTGAAATACATGTATTTTCAGTATAAAAACTGTACTGCAGTCAAAGAGGCTACACTAAAAAAACACCATAACCAGTCATTCAATGGATGTTGTATTGATATGCAACAAAATATAACATAGTCTGACTGACTACCGTGCTTTTCTCTTTTGGGCAAATCAAAATTCCCTGATTTTTCTCTCATTAGGGGCATTTTTCCTTGTTTTGAGGTATTTTTTATCAAATTCCCTGATTTTTCCGACTGGAAGAAAGTAAAATAATTTTCCGATTTCCCTGATGGGCTGGGAACCCTGGTAATTAATCAATCATTGAAATTGTGTAGTAGGGTCCAGAATCAATCTATACTTTTTGTCTGTGCTTGTAAATTTAAAAGTTTACAAAACATGAAGATATTTCTGTAGCATTCTTATTTGTCTTAACTTCCAAGGTTTTGCATTCATGAGCTCAAATCTTTGCCTTTTAGAAAAAATACTGCCAGAACCATTTAACTTGTTATATGTTTTATATGCAACTTAAAGTTTTTTTTATTTTTTCAGGCCACCCAAAAAAAATAAATATATGATGCTTATGGTGGCCTAAATGAGCCAACACTGACACAAGTTGGTACGGAGTCTTGAAAACTATATCACATCAACAAAAACAAATCGTTAAAAATGAACAAATTGTGGGTACTCAAAACAAATCATGTTGGGTAAACATTTCAAATGAATTCTCTTTTTGTATTCTACGCATGCAATGTATACAAACATTCATAAAGCTTAAGATAGTAGATCACAAAGTCTGACAAAATATGATGACAGTTGTTTGCTTTACCTAAATTCTTTCTACTTGGGCAATACGGGACAAGCTACATGTAGATCTATGTAATTTTCTTTCCGTTTTCTTAAAAATAACCTCAAATCAAATGGTCTCATCACCTGTAAGTACATTGTTGATGAAATGCTCAGATCACAAAGTCTAGCAAAATATGATAGGGTGTTTGTTTTTCAAACTTATACTACTCTGACAGCACGGGACAGATTGTAAAGTTTCTGGCTCTTGAATTTCCAAACTTTTTATACCCTGAACATAAATGTTACAAGGTTATCTTCAAAATAAAATGAAATCGGCTCATTATCTGTGAGTACATTGTTGATGAAATAAAGCTTTAATAGCAAAGGTGATCGAGGAATTCTTACCCATTGAAATAGGACCCTGGGCTGAAGCCTGGGCCCCTTGATAACTTCCGTATAGGGAAGTGAAAAAAAAAACGATGAGCTATAAAACCACCATAACACACAAATGCACACCCACACACCAACTTCAACAGATAAACTAGTTCAGACACAAATCCACATCTACACCTACATATGTACACAGAGACATATGGACATAAAGCCACACTCACATGCCAACTTAATAGACAGATGCATTAAAATGAAATCTTCCATAAACCCACATCACACATTCATTTAAATCACACACAAGCCCACAACTACACAACCTCTTCGAGTTAGAAACATAAAGTAAAAAATAAACTCAAACCCACATCCACTTTCAAATAAAACTAAACCACTCACAAACCCACTCTCACACATCCGCTTCAACAAAGAAACTAAATCATACACAAACCCACACTCACTTTCAAATAAACTAAACACTCACAAACCCACTCTCACATATCTGCTTCAACAAAGAAACTAAGTCATACACAAACCCACACCCACTTTGACAAATAGACTAAACCACTTACAAACTCACTCTCACACATCCGTTTCAACACAGAAACTAAATCATACACAAACCCACACCCACTTTGACAAATAGACTAAACCACTTACAAACCCACTCTCACACATCCGTTTCAACAAAGAAACTAAATCATACACAAACCCACACCCACTTTGACAAATAGACTAAACCACTTACAAACCCACTCTCACACATCTGATTTAACAAAGAAACTAAATCATACACAAACCCACACCCACTTTGACAAATAGACTAAAATCACTCATGAACCCACATCAAACACTAACTTAGTCAAAGAAAAATAAGAAACTAAGTCAAACACAAACAAACCCACACCCACCTTGACAAATATACAAAATCACTCACAAACCCACTCACTCAAGACAAATAAATCAAACCATTAACAAACACACACCCACACCTCCACTTATACAAATTAATAAACTAAATCATTCAAACACACACACACATTTACAATAAAAAAAATCAATCATTCATAAACACACATCCACACCGACAAATGTGATTATCGAAATACACACATCAACTTTAAATGCATAAAATCATGCTATAACACGCATCCATACATCCTCATAGAGAAATAAATTAATTCACACACAAACCCATCAACACGCATCTACACGTTTCTAATGGCAAATAAACTAGACCATAAAAAAACGCACAAACCAACTTTAGACGAATAAAGTGCATCACTCATAAACACACACACACAAACAACCAAACAACACCCACATGCATATGGGTCACCCTCACTTGCACACCAATGTACAAAAATGTGACCTACGTGTATTACCCACCCCCACTGTACACAAGCATACATAGATCACTCAGATACAAATGCACAAATTTTAAAGAATCATGCACAAATCCACACACCAATATATGAAATATACAATTGCATCATAATCATAATTTACTTGTAAATGAATAATCTCCAACATTTACCTGACAGAAACATATGCCCCACCCCATCCACCCACTTGCGTACTTTCACCTGTTGGTATTGGGGTGCTCAAAATATTGTTTTTTATAAGCATTCAAAAGGGATTTCTGCATGATAGACAGTTATGAAATTTATCAAGCGAACTTACCAATTGAGTCTTGTCCTTTCCCAAAGAGTCCCTCTTCGACTTCCTGGTAGACATGGGATACAGATGCACCTGAGCTGTTCTGGAGACAAAGATTCTTCCACATCTCCTTGCGAACCTGATCATAAAAGACAGAATCAGTCTTTAGCAACAAAAATAAGGTGCTGACATCTTCCAGTATCTACATGTATCAATGGTTCTTACAAGGCCTTTTTTCGATGGGACACATTTCTGAATTAAAGCATAAATGAGAAAAATCATAAAAGGAACAATAATTCATCTCCAAGGCCTATCAGAAGGGTATGACATCCAGTCAACAGGGCATCCCGCAGCCATGGCCTTCAACGGCCTTGGGTTACTTTAAACCCTGTTCTTATGGGTAACAGCTGATGAATATGGTCAAAAGTTTGATTTGAAATGCCCTTCAAACAAGCCATGTCATAACCATTTGACTACTTGATTCTGTTATTCCCTTTGCATTTATACAGGGATTACCGGGTTCCAGATGAGAACAACTGAATGTTCCTCTGAACCTTTCACATTTGAGATTTCAGAGCCAAGCTCTTACAAGTTCTTACAAATGTCAGTTAGAAAGGGCAAAAGGAAAAGACACTGTAGTATATATTTATTAATTACATTGTAGAATCAGTTATTTTGAAACCGTAAGACCTAAATTAGGTTCTCTTTATATTTGTGAATAGGACCTAAGATTTAATCACCTCATGTTCGGTTTCGCTTGCCCATCGCTCCTTCCGTATAACCTTCTTCAGCCTCTTCAGATCCGAAGGGATGTCTTCCGGCGAATGCTGTGGACTCTTTGTACTCTGGTCGGGTCGAACCGTCTGCACCAGATCTGGATCCACCCACAGCATCAGCGATCGCCGTTTGCTCTCGTCAGCACTTGCTTCACCCTTGACCCGTCTCTGCACAGCAGAGGGCGGGAGATCAGAAACCTGATCTTCCGCTTCTGCTGCATTTGAAGCGGCTTGTCCGTCAACAGCTGTTCCATCTTTGGGATCTCTGATTTGGACCGTGACCGATACCGTTGGAACATCAATTTTGACCACAGGTTCTGTCGTTTCCTCAGTTACAGCGTGATTACTATTAGCTCCATTAGCTAAAACATGTTTAGAAATAAATGGGATACATGTATTTTGGTAGTTACAATTCCATTATTGAAACTTTTTCAACATATGCACACAAATTTTTTAAAGTCCCAGCACAATATTCAGAAATTGTTAAACTATTAATCATATTGAGTTTTCTTATTATTACTATTTATATATTCAATTTCGCCCTTTACATTTCAATTTCACTAAGTCAAAATATACCCAGATATCTACCTTAGTTTGAATGGCATCAACATACATGATATACAGTACCTTATTACATAATTATGGCTTGCCTAACATGGAAGCTCCCTACATTGGAGCCACTCACGGTTAACTACAGTTTCATCATCACAATTAATGGTAATTCAATTCCATGGAGTCTTTGTCATCAAAATTTTGCAGATCAACTTGCAGCTTTCAAATTCTCTGAAAGATTTTGTGTTGTCTAACTTAAAATACCTACATGTAGTTCCATTTTCAAAATTCCCTCCACTATTAAAGCGGCAATCTTAAGCAGTGTAATAATCATACTGGTCATGTCAGATCATATCAGGTGGGTGTTTCATAAAGCTGTTCGTAAGTTAAGAGCGACTTTAAGAACGACTGGTGATCCTTTCTTACGCACTAAACTATCGCCAATGAATATACCATTTACCAAAAGAAGGATCACCAGTCGTTCTTAAAGTCGCCCTTAACTTACTAACAGCTTTATGAAACACCCACCAGATCGCTTGTGGCAATCATACTGATCGCAGAAAAAATTTGAATGGTTGAAAAATTCTGGGAATTAGTTACGGCAAAGATACTACAAGGGGAACATCGGACAGTACATAGACCGCATAATGAAACGCTCAGGAGGAGCGCCCTACAGCGTTGAGTTAGTAACAACCTTTTTTACCTTGGCGTATCGCGATCTGGTTGTGTACAAAACATGTAAGACAAATGGTGGAGGGGTGAAGGAATAGAAGATATACATTTTAAGATTTTTTTCTTCAAATTTCTTTTTTCTTTTGAATTAGAGTTTAATATATTTCAGAGGTTTCTGGGTAATAAAAGGTGGAATTATTCCAATGCGCCGCCCTTGTGCTCTCTCTGAAATCCCCTCTCATTTTCCCTATATGTTTTATACACAGCAGCGTGACAATGTGCGATGATTTACTTGCTCAACGATAGTGGGCGTCCTTCCCGATGAGCATTTTATCGAGCGTTTCAAAAAATCGCTTAAGTGTCCGATCTTCCCCTTGTAGTATCTTTGGTTACGGGAGGTACATTTGTATATCGTGGCATTCGTAACGGATCGCACGATAGTGGGAAAAGGGCACTACATGTATACAAGTTTGATATACCGAACACCCAGGCATGAATAAGAATTGTTCATCCAATCCCTAGTTGGTCTCAAGGAACAACTTCACTTGAAATGATACAGAGCTCTGATATGAGTATATCAGTCAGCCATCTTTAAAGCTCTTTTGATTTCTTTGACAAGCACAGTTTAGTACTTCCCTGTGGATATCAGCTTTCAAGTTTCATTCTAAAGTCATTAGATGTGCATTTAGACAATCCACCTACATCATGTAAACACAATCGGATAATCGTTGCAATTTCGTACAATCACAAATTACAATCAATTTCTACTTGCTGATCCCACACATTTCAATAGGAATCGGGCAACCAGCTATAAAGATAACTGCCTTCATTAATGTTCTGATGAAAAAGATGATTAGGAGAAAGCCATAAATTCCCGATAAGTATGTGACAAATTGGAAAAAAAATCCTGAGGACTACTAATAATCCTACTCCGTAATTTGAGAAATTCTCTAATTATTAGAGAATTTCTCAAATTACAGAATAACTTTTCAAACAGCAGAAACTTCAATATAATTTTCTGCTTTCACATAGATCATTTTGGTAACCAAGGTTGGATTCACCCTTGAACTTAAATCTTTGTCTGATGTGAACATACTGCACTTCAACTTTCCTGTTTCTAAAGATAGCTTATGCATGATGGTCCCTCTGAACTTCACCCCCCCCCCCTACTACTGAGTATTATGTCAAGCATTCTTTATGTAATAAGTACCTGTACATTTGAAGTGGCGAGAGGTTAAACCCAGATCAATTTTGGGAAGGGTTGGGATGTTTGGATGGATGGGGGGGGGGTGAAGATGATTTATTTGATGTCATTTTCTTTTTCTCTTAATTGAATTTTAGGGATATTACACTAATTACAGGGTTACACAGCCCAAATCTCTCATTTTAGACTCTTCTTTCTACCTTTAATCCACCTTTTTTCTTTTTCACTACTTGAAAATAAAAATCAGTGGGGGCCGCCCCTGCCCCCCCCCCCCTTATGGTGCCGCCAATGGTACTTGTATGTACTGTAAACATGACAAGGATAGTTGATATGTTAAATTGGCAATCCTCCAAGAGATATTGGTAATGACCCTGAGTTCATTTGAGTCAATACAATGCAAAGTGGGGAATTTATTTGATAAGGAGCCATCAATTTTGAATGCAAACTGTGATATAGCAATTATAAAATCTAAATAATCGTGATTTCAAATTGAGTAGGCTTCATTTTTCCTGGATTTTAAAATCATTATAACTTAAATTTACTTCACTGCCTTCTCCCTTTCCTCTTGTTTTTTTTTTATATCAAACAAAAACACAACATCCAATAATGTTATCTAAAATCATTATCAGTCAACAGGCTTACAGGATTATCCCACAGTATTAATGTACATGTATTAATATTTAAAAAAGAGAGGCTGATATGATTGCAAATTTGGAGACTGGTTTACAGAAGATAGTCTAATAGGGTGAGTAAATCTCAATAACACAGTAGGTGGTTTCAGACTGTCTCAAAGTTTGTCAGTTCCAGGTATTTCCTGATTGGGAAATTTACCCCGATCAGAAAATACTTATGGCAGTGTGAAAGCAAATTTCGCGTTATCTCTCCGGAAAAAAATACTCGCTATATATACATGTGGTACTTACGTACTTGTCAAAATTACATGCACAAGAACTTTCGCAGGGATATTTCCAAGGTATACATAGCAAGTATTTTGGCAGTGTGAAAGCAAATTATGGCCAGCGTGTAGTTGGGTGCTGGTGTCGTGGGTGGCTGCTGAGCTGGCAATTTTGAATCTCACGCTTTGCTTGCATATCAGACCATACTGCGCATGCTCGTAACTTCAGGAACTCATCACAAAGGATATCTTTCGGGGCAGTGTGTATGCAAATGAGGGAATAATTGACAGGTATTTTTTAGCCTGAAAAATTTATCATAATTTAACAGGGATTCTTGTGATCGAGGCAGTTTGAAACCACCTGGTGGCATATTGTAGAGCAAAAGAGTGTCAGCATTGTCAGTGTCAGTGCTGCAAGTGCTACTAAACTATGCCCCCTTCTAACATTTGATGCCAGTAATTTTGGCTTTATCGTAGCAGAGGGACATCGTACAATCTCAGTCAGTACCACCTCTTTCTACAATGTAAAACACAAGACATAGTACAATGGCCAGTAAGTAATGTACACGTGTAAACACAAATATTGTAGCCCATAGCCACCTACAATTTCACCAAAAAATTGTAGACTAATCCATCTATGATGATCATAGCCAATGTAAATGAGGCATAGATATAAATTGTTCATGAACACTACTTGGACACTGTTCTCACTAACTTCCTAAAACTAGGTTACTGGAAACTAGTTTAGTCGAAACTAGTTTAACGTGTAATGAGAATGCTCGAAGCGATCTTCCAAACTGGTTCAGAAAACCACCTCGTGATGTAGTTTTCAAGATCGCTTTGCCGCATTAAACTGGTTTTAGCGTGAGGACACAACCGTTCTTCGGGAAGCGATCTTTGCACATTTTGAGCGCGCTACTCCACACACTGTGTGTAGAATGCCAAATTTCGCGAAACGTGTCACCCCACTGAGAGCGTACCCGTAGCAACAAGATCGCTTTACTTGAAGTAATTTTGAAAATTTCGGGTGATCAAATGGGAACACTAGCAAAGCACTCTTCCAAACTAGTTTTAGAAAGTGTAATGAGAACAAGGTCTTGGTTTCTTTCCACCTTGAAAACACTACCTGTCAATTCTACAAGGGCACAATCATCTCAGACACTCTGACTGCATCTGATGATTAGAAATTCATGAAGCAGCTTAACTCCCAATGCATTGGGATGAGTCACCTGTATTTCCCGGGGGGGGGGGGGCAAGTAACAAAAGGCTCAGTGATCAATCACACAGCTGACACCTGCGATTGACTGCACACGATCATCAAGGTCATCAATCGTTAGAATGAGGTGTACCATCAATCGCTACGCTTGGTGATATGGCACCCAGAGCATCTTTACATGCATATTTTACGGTAATTTACAGTTCCACAAACACATTACAAATGGTGCATCTTATCTTAAGAAGTATGTTAGCGTGGAATATTGGTGGAGATTAGGCTGGTTTGAAAACACAACAGGTGATTCAAATCCCAGCATTACATATGTATAGAATATTTGATACAAATTATTTCTGCCAATAGCAAACCTTAGGCTTTAGACTTTAAAAAGAATGCATATCTTGATAGAAAATTAAAGGTACTGATCACTGATGGAATGATTACAAATCTTGTATAGGTAATGCTTTTGGGCCACACCATGCCCCATCTTAATGATCTAAATGAATGGAAACTATGAAGAAAAGCTAGAAATGCCATAATTGGTCTCATTTGAGACTTTTGAATTAACTAGAGGAATAATGGCCATAATTTCTGTTGCCAATGAGAATATGTTCAAGTGTTGTAAAAACAAACACGATGTAAATTACTGACCAAAATAGTAAATTTAGTCACCGAAAGGAGCACAGGATGAACCTGAATTCATCAACTGTTCTGGTGAGTTGTCAAATTGGCAACCAATCATATTTAGGTGATATGATGTATAAAGCATTCATCAGGGTATCTTTCAAACAAGGCCTTGTGTTTTTATAATCATATTAAATGCCTATCGACTGAAAAAAAAGATTAGTCGTGAAAGGCCGGGTAAGTGCGAGAGATGCAAGCTCTGGCAAAGTGCCTCTAGGAACCCGACTTCGATTTCTTATTTTAACCACTATTTCCGTCTCGCAATCTCTACCTGAAAGGTAGCGGCCAATCAGCTAGCGTATCGTTCGTATCAATAAACCCTGTATGACCCTGTACTGGATACAGATCAGTGCCCCTAACCTGGCCCGATGACGTCATCAGCATTGATGGTGCAGAATGGCGTATCGGCATGCTCATGAATAATTCATAGCAAGCAGTGAACGCAAGGTTCCAAAAGGCTTGATCTAGAATCTTCTAGATCTTCACCCAGGTTTCGCCAGCTTTGTTCTTTGACCACTGGTCTCGTTTCAGCTACTAATCGACCTTGTCAAAAGTCTATCTTCAGGCCTCCATAACAAATTTCCCCGCTTGGATGGTTTTGTTTCGGGGCCAAAGCACAGCTGATAAACCAAGTAGTTTTGCTTTCCTTCTAATTCAATATGACAAAGGTATTATCCCGAAAACACTTAAAAACAACGTTAGTGCTATATTAGAGCGGAATATTATTATCATTCAAACAAATCAAAAATATTACCATTTCTGTCAATGTTGATCCCCTGAATCTTCCCATCTTTGAACCACTCTCTCTTCCTCCCTACATCACTGCCTCACTGCTGCGCCTCCTCTAAATCCTGGGTCGACCCAGCCCAGAAGAATGCCACTCTGGAGTCTGGACTCCTCTAGAATCTTTCATTTTTATCAACCCACCTTTACAAACTATTTTGCAGGTCCAAAGTGCTTCTGTCAATATTTCTATGTAAGGCTGAACAATCTACAAATGTTATGTCTTTGTTCTGTTCGTCTTATCATGGACCAGGTAATTTAAGATATGGCACAGCATCCAGGAGTGGATCCAGTCGGATTAGAACAAAATAAGTTTGAGAGGCCGACTATATGAAATGGCCCCTGAAGAGGTATTGTGTCTTTTATCCGGGAAGATCCGCACCCGACAGCATCACCAAAGTGACTTGTTCACTCTTTACTAAATCTCGGGTCCATGCAGTAGAAAAGAATGCCAAAATTTACAAGAATTTACAAAAATGAAGTGTTTTGTCCTTGGTATGATTTACTGAAATCTTGTTTCGTTAGCATTAAGTAATAATGCAAATTCAAGTTAAATGATTTTTTTTTAGGGCAGGGGGGGGGGGGGTATGCCAGTGTAGTCAGACATCCCAACCAATACAAAGTTCTTCCACAATTTGAGCACAAAGAATTTAACATATTTTGAAGTCTGCTAAAATATGATCTGCATATTGTAAGACTTTTTTTGCTACCCAACAATTACCAACATTTTGAGTTTTGAAAGCTATGACAAAACAGTGCCATGATGGGCATACTGGTATTCATGATAGAGCTCACCTTTGTGGGATAACACCCAAAATACTTGGAACATCAATGAATAAAACATCAGAAGATTTTCTTACATAAGGCCATCTGGGATACATAAATTGATTATAAATGTACAATTTGAATGCCAATGTCATTACCGTTGACAAAAACAATGGCCCCTAGTCTCACTCCACTGTGCAGGTGAAACAAAACAACAACAAACAAAAAACATGGTTTATCCCAAGTTAGCATTTAGTTTCTGATTTAATATATTCAAGAATATATTTAGGGTTACGGTTAGGGTGGACCATGTGACAGTGATTTAGAGAATGAAAGAATGAATCAGAGTAATCTATTTACAAAATTGGATACATAAATTGGTTATGTATAATTTGAATGCCAATGTCATTACCATTGACAAAAACGATGGCCCCTACATGTAGTCTCACTCCACTGTGCAGGTGAAAAAAACACATGGTTTATCCCAAGTTAGCATTTAGTTTCTGATTTAATATATATATTCAAGAATATATTTAGGGTTACGGTTAGGGTGGAACATGTGACTCACTCCACTGTGCAGGTGAAAAAAAAAAACATGGTTTATCCCAAGTTAGCATTTAGTTTCTGATTTTTAATATATTCAAGAATATATTTAGGGTTACGGTTAGGGTGGTACATGTGACAGTGATTTAGAGAATGAAAGAATGAATCAGAGTAATCCACTATTTAGTAGTATAATCGTGAATCTTTATCATTATCATCATCATTATCATAATAATTATTTGTTTGGCATCACCTATGTACGAGAGGCAGAGAGTGAAATGAATCACCATGAACAAACTCTATCACCCCCAACCCCCTCCCCCACTGAAGTTGGAGGAGTACAGGAGGACCACCACACCGGCATTTCCAAGATTTCTCCCGACTCTTTTACGAAGAGTGCAGCAGGTACTTATACCCCTTTCATAAACCCAACAAGACCCAATTATGCGGCTAATAGCAGCATAATTTGGTCGTAAAATCAGAGGAGGACAAGAGTTACTCATTACTCTTAGGCGGCTAATTGGAGGATAGGTTTTATTGGGTTTATGAAAGGGGTATTAATGTTCAAAGTTGGTGATTCTCTCCAGATTTGGGACCTCTATTCAATGTACACAACTTTCCTACAATGTTATCAATGATATTAATAACATGTCTTCCATTCCAAGCAAAATATACACATACATGTAAGGGTATGTTTATCACCTGATATCTCTGGTAGGATTATGTTTTTAAACTGGGTTTAAGACTTTCAGGTTACCTTTCTTAGATGATAAATGCATTTGTATTGATAACAGGGTTCCAGAATCTTTTTTTAATCGCAAAAACTTGTGCAATCCATGACCTGTCTGAGCCAGAAACACATTTTTGCAGCAGTGTTTTTAATACTTAAATCACTTCCACCCATTTTCTTTTTCAGAGAATACTTGATCGCCAAACCAAGTATATACAGCCACATTGCAAAACAAAAAGCATGAGACTTCATACGCGACCCCTTCTCCATGGACAATGCAGCTGTACACTGACAAGTCTGTTTTTTTTCCTTTGCAATTAGATTAGAATGGCCATTATTTTGTAAAAGCCAATGGAAACACTTTTTGAGAGTGGGAAACATGTTTCTAACTGGGAAAAGTTGATAAACGCAGCCTAAGATAAATAAATTGAAAGGGAATTCTACTAGCATTTAAACTACAAGTTGATTTTATGAAAGCAGAAAAATAGAGAAAGATCTTACTGAAAATTTAGCAAAAAATTCATCAAAGAACAACATTAATGAGTTTTAAAAAAATAATTAATCAATGAAAAGACAAAGTAAGCAAGTAATCCCTATAATGTGATCATAATTTAGCAATATCAATGCTTCATGATTAAATTTCATAATCATAGAAATGTTTTCAAAATGTATTGAATATTCACGACCAAACTGTCAAACTTTATATCACTTTTAAGCATGGAATGTGATAATTTTCAAAATCTTTGTATATTTTGTATATGATATAAATAGTGTTCGAAGACCTCCATTAGAAAAAAAACATGATTATTTCCATTCTTCCATTCAAATGATCAAATTCTAATTTCAACAAGCATCAGTGGATGAAACAGAAAATGACACTAACTACAGTCTCTATAGCTTTTATATACACTCTCAGAATTTTTTAACCAACCGAAAAGTTGAAGCATGAACAGACCAACTGTCGGTAAAATACAAATCAAAATTCATTTTGCAAGCAATTTTTTCACCCAACAGTTGCAAGGTTCATACATGTATTGAACCAATTTATAGGTTGGTTTAAAAATTCTGAGTATTTGTTTAGAATGTCAAGCCCAAAAATGAGGAGAAATAAAAAAATATATATATATATCTGGGTTAAAAATGTAATTGGTGGATTGTAATGGATAAATAGTGACCAAGAATTGTTAAGGATGAAATATTAAAGTACAGAAGAATATGGGAGAATCATGGCAAAAAAAAAACAAGTGGAACGCTTCTGGCAGTCTCGCCTGCATTACGCGATTCGATATAGTAGCAGTGCTGACTTTGAAAACAGCTATTGAATAATTATTCACAAAAGAAAACATTCACATGATAATAAAATATTATTCCATTGACCCAAAATGACCTTTGACCATGATCATGTGGCCTAAGATGTGTGCAAAACAATAATTTATACATGTACTTGATTACCCTTTATGTCTATGTATCGTGAACTAGATCCATAAACTTTATGATGCCAATTCAACAAATACCACAAATGACATTTCAAAAACTTAACCTTAGGTCTAAATGTAAGTTCATTGACCCTAAATGACCTTTAACCTTGGTCATGTGACCTGAAACCAAGGCAGGATGTTCAGTAATACTTGATTACCCTTATGATTACCCTTATGTCCAAGTTTCATGAACTAGGTCCATATAATTTATAAGTATGTAATTTCAAATACTTAACCTTAGGTTAAGATTTGATGTTGATGCCGCCGTCGGAAAAGCGGCGCCTATACATGTAGTCTTGCCCTGCTATGCAGGCGAGACAAAAACTGTATTGATAAATTGAGGTATCACTTTGGGAAAAGATCAGATAGTTATTTTTCAAAAAAGCAAAAATAACATTTTCAAACATCACATGTTGAAGTTTTTTCTATGCATGATTCAAAATAAATCTTTGTGACACCCAGGATCAGTAGATTCTTCTGAAAACCGATTCCAACTGTCCTACTAATACTCAGACAAGGTCTAATATCTTTATGATGAAAATTTGAAGGATTTCGGTAGCATACAGGTATTCTCGTCATATTTTGTAATTATCAATGATGACCATGATGATAGAGTGAAGTTATAGGTGTATATCTTCATGCACATGCATATACAAATAACTTGTTAATTTTGTTCTATGAAGTTTTACCATTTCCATCACTTTCTTGATTTCCTGGAAGCTCACTATGTGATACAGCTTTTCCCACATCTTTCCCCTCTCTGACCTTCTCCAAATCTTTCTCTTTACCCTCATCATCCTTGGGTAAATCTCTTTTCACTTCTTCCCAGAAATCATCATGTTGGATCATGACAAAATCAGCACTGCTGATTGACTCAGAAACTCTGCTAGGAGCTGGTGTAACGTTTTGAGAATCTGTGGACTCTGTGTGTTCTTTTGCTGCTTGTTGTGTATTGTCTGTTTGTGGGTCGGAGTGTTCGAGGACTTGGGTGGTTTGCAGGTCAGTTTCAGGAGTTGACTCAAATTCTGAGGATAAATTTGCCATGGTGGCAAGGTGGGACAATGTTTCAGCAGCGAGCCCAGTTGAATTTCTAGGACAAACTAGTGGCTCTTCTTCCGCATGCTCTGCTTCATCTTCTGCAATGGTATCGTCAGGCTCAACATAGACGTTTTGATGATCAGTATTTTGATCTGCATTGTCTGCGTTGTTTGACAGCCCAATCGTCTTGTGCGCTGTAAATGAACCACTAAACAATTCTACTGACCCTGACCGTTTTACTCTAAACCAAGGAGACTTGACTTGACGGTGGACCCTTTGTCCTTCGTCACTGGTTTTGCTTTCTGGGAAGGTGAATCCAAACATTTCAATCGACCCCGACCTAGTCGTACGTGCTTGCGGAATAGAAAAGCGGCGGACCTGACTGTGATTGTGACCTTCACTTTCCAATTGAGGCTCACTTTCTGGGTTTTCCTCACTTTTCTTTTCAGGGAAGGAGAAGCCAAACATTTCTACAGATCCAGACCTTTTAGAACGTCCTTGAGGGATAGAAAACCTTCTAACTTGGCTATTCTTTTGACCGAAACTATCAGAGTTTTCGCTATCTTCGGGATCTTCAGCACATTTTCTTGCTGGATATGAGAACCCAAACATTTCTACTGATCCAGATCTCTTAACCTTTGCCATTGGGACTTGTTTTAATTGATTATCTCCACCAGCAGCAGTGTCTGAAGCTTCACCATTCTTGTATTCGGGATATGAAAAGCCAAACATTTCTCCTGATCCAGACCTTTTAACCCTAGCCTGTGGAACAACAATTGGCTGCGATGGCCTTCTTTGAATTTCACTAACATTTTGATCCTCGGGATAAATGAATCCAAACATATCTACAGACCCTGATCGTACAGTACGTTGTCTAGCAATGGAATCATCTATAAAGTCTTCTGCATTTGCTTCATTAGAATTATCAGGAGTTGGCTGTGGGGAAGCAGGTGGGATCTCCTCTTCCTCTGCATGTTCATCATTGGCCTCACCAATGGGAAGCAAAGACACTGAAGAGTCATTTGTGATTGAGACATCAGGTTGCACAGAGGAACTTTGAAGAACATCCTGATCACTACCCTCACTATCCGATCTGCTTCTTCCACTGTTGTAAGATGGGTAGAAGGACCCAAACATCTCTACAGATCCAGACCTTTTGACACGGGCAAAGGGAAGAGATCTTCGATCACGGCCAGTGCTCTTTTGACTATCGTCGCTGTCTGATCTCTCCCTGGATTCTTTAGCGGCTGGATAGAAGGACCCAAACATTTCAACAGACCCAGATCTTTTAACCCTTGCATGGGGAATGGAAAACCTTGGCAGATTGCCACTTCCTGTATCACTTGAACCTGCCCCATTTTTATTTTCAGGATAAGAGAAACCAAACATCTCTACGGACCCGGATCTTTTTACCCTTGCTTGGGGGATAGAAAATCGTCGCAAATTACTACCCTGTTCATTCTCTGAACCATCTTTTTTTTCAGGATAACAAAATCCAAACATTTCCACCGACCCTGACCTTGAAGTGCGTGCATGGGGTATAGAAAATCTTCGCATTTCCCCACTCGTTCGCCTGATATTATCAGAAACTTCATCATCATCCTGTTGATCTTCATCGTTTTTCTTCTCAGGGTAGGAGAATCCAAACATTTCAACTGACCCTGATCTTGTGGTACGTGCTTGAGGGATTGAAAAGCGTCGGACATTACTTTGATTATCACCATCAGAAATATCTTCTGAACCTCCCTGGGTTTCGTTCGGTGGATAGCAGAATCCAAACATTTCAACTGACCCAGACCTTTTGACTCGAGCTCTCGGAACAAACTTTGGTCGTAGACGGCCTCTGTTCGAGCCTCCTGCAATTTTGTTTTCAGGATATAAGAATCCAAACATTTCTACCGACCCAGACCTTTTGGTACGTGCTTGGGGCATATAAAACCGTTGCATAGAGTCACTGCTACCTTCACTGTCTGAGCGATCTCTCCCACCAGAGCTTGCATCTGATTTCTTCTTTTGGTAAGAGAATCCAAACATTTCTACTGAACCAGACCTGGTAGTACGTGCTTGGGGGATAGAGAATCTTCGGACTTCACTTCTCCTTTCAGCTGCATTATCAGAGATGTCATCATCTGTATCACCTTCATTTTTCTTTTCAGGGTAAGAGAATCCAAACATTTCTACTGAACCAGACCTGGTAGTACGTGCTTGGGGGATAGAGAATCTTCGGACTTCACTTCTCCTTTCAGCTGCATTATCAGAGATGTCATCATCTGTATCACCTTCATTTTTCTTTTCAGGGTAAGAGAATCCAAACATTTCTACTGAACCAGACCTGGTAGTACGTGCTTGGGGGATAGAGAATCTTCGGACTTCACTTCTCCTTTCAGCTGCATTATCAGGGATGTCATCATCTGTATCACCTTCATTTTTCTTTTCAGGGTAAGAGAATCCAAACATCTCTACTGAGCCAGATCTTGTGGTACGTGCCTGAGGAATAGAAAATCGTCGCACCACACGATTACGAGCATCACGTTCCGGAGAATCATCCTCAATACCTTCATCTTGCTTCTTTTCAGGGTAAGTGAAACCAAACATTTCAACAGACCCTGACCTCTTTACCCGTGCCCCAGGTACAGAAATGGGACAGAGCTTCCCGCTTGTCCCAGACCTTGAATCTGCTCCAGCCTTTTGAGGAGGGTAAAACGAGCCAAACATTTCTATTGAACCTGACCTCTTTACCCTTGCTCTCGGAACATGCATAGGTTGCAGTCTAGTTCTGCCTCCTGTATCTGTTCCATCTTGTACTCCTGCAAGATCATCATCAGCTTCCACTATTGCATGCAATGATGAAGCACTAACTTGGTTCATGTTAGCAGGTTTCTCACGAGAGGATTGACATCCATTTTTCTCTTCAACATCCTCAACAACCTCTGTGCTTCTTCCTGCCTTGTCGCTTGGGTAAAAGGACCCAAACATTTCGACAGACCCAGACCGTTTAACTCGTGCATAAGGAATACACTTTGGTTCAAGCTGATCACTCTTTTGACTAGTATCACTGTCCGATCTCTCCCTGGGTTCTTTGCCAACTGGATAGAAGGACCCAAACATCTCTACAGAGCCAGACCTTTTAACCCTTGCCTGAGGAATAGAAAACCTTGGCAAATTGCCACTTTCACTCACATTTGAATCATCCCCATTTTTGTTTTCAGGGTAAGAAAACCCAAACATTTCTACTGATCCTGACCTTGTAGTGCGTGCTTGGGGTATAGAGAATCTGCGTATATTACCACTCTTCACACTGTCAGTATCTGAAAAATCGTCTTCTGCATTTTCCTCTTTTTTCTTTTCTGGATAAGAGAAACCAAACATTTCTACTGATCCTGACCTTTTTACCCTTGCTCCTGGAACAGAAACGTGTTGCAGATTTCCACTATTTCCAGAAACTGAATCAGCTCCAGTCTTGTGAGCTGGATAGAAAGAGCCAAACATTTCTACTGATCCTGACCTTTTCACCCTTGCCCCAGGAACATACATCCCTCTGTTTCTGGTCTTAGAACCCACTTCTACATTCTGCTCAGGGAAGAAAGAGCCAAACATTTCTATAGACGCAGATCTCTTAGTGCGTGCCCTTGTGGATGAACTGCCAGATTGTGCAGAGTCTGAGGCATTTACTTCTCTTGTTTGCATATTTTCAAAGTCACAGGTATTTTCATCTTGTGTTTCTGCTTTGATTTCTACAAGCATTTCTTCTGTTTTAACATGAACATCATGTTCAGACTCTGCTGGTTTGGCAATGTCTTGTAATTCTGTTTCTACTTGGGCTAGAACTGATGAATCAATAGCAATTTCATCAGACTCTTTAGGAGCTGTCTCTTCAGATTGTTGTTGATCATGTGGTATGTGTGTAACAAGTGAGGGGTGCTGCTCAGAAGGCATTTGCGCCTCACCCTCTAAAGGTATTGTTTGGTCACTAGGGGTGCAAGAGGGGTGCAGTGAGATAGGTTGTTGGGGATCAAGAGGTTCTGAGGTAGGAACAGCAACAGAGGATTGGTGGGTATGGTCCTCTATAAGGGCACAACAAAGAGAGAGAGAGACAGAAAGGAAAAACAATATGACATTAAGAGAATAAAATCTTGCCATTTATAGCAGGAAGCAATCTAAATGTAATCTAATAATAACTGGCAATTATTACATCCTTATTACTACTGTACAGTGTATATAATATGCTCTACAAGATACTGTATTAGCAGCAAAAGCGAAGTGATGACCTACATGTATGTAACCCAAAGGAACATTCTATGGAATTAAAAATGCTTTGGCTCTAATCACGAACCACATATTATGCAAAGCATGTACTTGTATGGATATCATTAATTAGATCATGAACAAGATCTTGCTAAATGTCTCTTGGGTTGGCAATATCATGCAAGATGAAAAGCCACATTAATTATGAGAGATGATCATATTATAGTTTCACTTTCAGAAGCTTGCCAAGTATTGGCAAATTATGTGCCTTTGTTCTGTACATTGTACACCTATGATTTAGCTTGTTGTAAGGATGGCTGGTTATATGACAGAACTTGACATAATTGTACTGTATGAAAAGCAGCAACTGCTATAAATTTTCAGTTATTTTAAACAAATATTGCAAGGCTGCCTATATCATGAATTTATTATTGCTAAGGGATGCTTGCCAAACAGATTTTGTTGCTGATGCTATACATAATGTGAATGTATCTTTGATATTTACGGCGAGTCTGCCTGGCAGAAGAGTTTTATTTTTTTCTACTGATGCACACAAATGCAAGTGTATTCTCTACAAAAATCAAAGCTGTCAATCTTCAAAAGCTCCATTTTGTCATTTTGTAGTCTTTATTCATTCTACATCTTTCATCTTTATTCTCTTTTTCAAAAATCCATAAAGACTTCCGAGTGATAGTCCTACTTTAAGGACTGAGAGTGAATACTCCCCTAAAGTCTAATGCTTTGATTGCATTATTTCCTTGTTCAAAATCAAATGTACATATGTATGATAACGTTTTTTTATGCATGTACGTATGTAAATCAAGTAAACTTACAAATACATACATGTAGTATGACCAATGGGTAGCATCTTGGTACGACTTTGGAGCTCTGTCTCTAGAAAACTCAGGAACAAATGAATAGCGAGTACTGGAAATCGATGATTTAATAATGAAAAGCTGGTATGTTTTGAAATTAGCACAAATATCATCAGTGGCTGAAGTATTACATGTATGTACAGAGCAATTTTATAGAGCAGTCAATGATAAGCAAGGAAAGATGTTGTACATACTTAAGACACAGAGCTTATAGAATTGGGGGGGGGGTGTTGCAAGAAAATATAGTTGCAAATTTACAAGTGATAGAACAATTTTAACTAAACAAATCAGTTTATAGTTGTTGATACAAGAAGTAGACCTGGGTCCCGTTTCATAAAGACTTGTTACAGAAATTTCTATGACAAATTTTAAATCAACCAATCGAATTGCAAGATTTCAGTAGCTTTTAACTGTTATTGCAATTTTGTTATTATAACAAGCTCTATGAAAAGGGACCCAGCATTCAATTTCAAATTTGCACTTGATTGCAAGAATTATGATTTGATTTTGGGCGTTGAAATTTACTTGCTATCGATTGCAAGATTCTTGCAACACTCCATTAGTCTGTTAAGATGAATATGAGCCCTGTTCCAAGAAAACTCCCCTAGATGAATTGGGGGAGTGTTCCATAGGAAGTCATTCTTTGGAAAGACTAAAATACATGTAGTAGTTCCGGGAACAGTGCCTTTATAGGGAGCAGTGCTCCAGAGAAGATGTAAGATGGGCATTGTATCCAAGTGGGGAACAGGAGACGGATGCTATATCACAGAGGTGACATCCGGTGCACATGATCTGAGACTGACCAATGCTATAATGCGTCATACCACACACAAATCGGAATTTAGGTGCATCTCTAAAGTCAAACTTAAGAAATCTTAGTGAAACACCCCCCCCCCCTCCATCATGGGTATTGAACCAACTTTGCCCCCGTCACATGTCGCTAAGAAATGGTCAAGTGACTCAAATCTGAGTTCAGACAAGAGAACTTTCAGGATTGGAAAAAACACAATTTTCACAATCAAGAGTTCAAAGCATCAATCAATGCTTTTAAGAGAGTATTTAACACAGACTTCAGTATGAAAATGAATTTCAAGGCAATCTTTACCTTTTTTGCAAACAAAATGCTCAAATATTCGGAAAGTATAATGGGTTGCCCCCAATTACACAGAGGGCTTAATATTGATGCGATGAGCGCAGCGCAGAGCAGTGAATGAAGTGCAGGTTATGATTTGTTCATTGACTTTTATCTTAGTTTTATGGAAGTTTGTGTCTACATTCACTCTTTCATGTGCACTGCACCACAAACAAATCCATAATTTATGGAATACCCAATACAAGCAATGTACAATGTCTTTAATGGCATAGATAATCCAGCAGGATAAATGACAAGCAATGAAAAGTGAATCGATCATTCGAGTGATTATCCACGCTCGTCAAGTCACATGCACGCCTCATGAATGCAGGCTGCATGAAATGTATCCAGTATGTACTGTAACTATGAGCACTGCAGGTCCATACACAGGGACAAAGGTTAAAAAAAAGGGGGGGACATTGCTAACTTTTCTCTCTACACATCTCTACGGACATATTTCGCATAGGGGCACAGTATGATTATGAGGAGGATTTTTTTTTTTTTTTAACTTTCCCCAAATTCTGAACCCTCTCCATTAAACAGGGACAGCTGGGAGTATGACACTTTCCCACTGACACATCAAAATCTATATCCCTAGGAAGCTTATTTAAAACATACAGAAGGTACAAAAAGAGCTACTCTTTCACATAAGACCATTTATTACATTTCTATTTCAAAGTCCAATAGACTATTTTGGCAACATACTATAGATAACCTTGTATTCCAACTTTGGATTTAACCTGTTGAAGATCAAGCCTGCAATTTGCTCCAAGTGTATGGAAAATATGCGTATTGTAGCATCACTCTCCAGCTCTGGTTATTAAAGCCAATGACATACATGTATGACTGCAATGTGTGCACTTATGCACAATATATGCCATATGAAAAGCAGCCATATACGAAAGCGATGACAATCATAAAACGTTGACTTAAATACTGGATTTAGCATGACTGTCGTACATTATAACTTTGATGAAAATGAATATTTCCTGAAAATATATTCCTATAATCATCATAATCATGTAAAAATATACCACTATGTGAACATGTAACACAATATTAAACATATAATAACTATATTTGACCTATTCAATATTTAGAATTTTCCTGGATGGAAAATCCTTGTGCCAACAAGAGGCATACGTACTGTTCAAGAAACTTTTTTTTCATTCAATAAATACATGTATATTTTCAAAAATTCTACTTTCTTTAATTTCAAACTTCAAACAAAAGAAGTAAAAGTTAACACTGTGTTTCTGGGGACAGTTTGTGTCAAGGCAATCCATTTGAAGCAAATTGGCAAAATTTTTCAATATATCACTTGTCAATAGATTCATTTATTTCAGACAGACTCTCTAAATGAAAATGCAGTTGAACAAAAGGAAGATGTATTTCTGATGCTATTAATTTGAGTACAAAAAGTTGGTCAAATAATTCTTTTTAAAATATGGATTGATCAATGTACAACCTGAAGACATACAAAATGCATTGAACATATTTCTTTAAATTTGAAAATTATCTCAATTTACAAAGTACAGTACAAACACAGTATTCTTACCTGTTTGCTCCTCATCTTGATTTTTATCAGCTCCTGATTCAGTCTCTGAGGGCGGAGGATCAGTATTGGTTTCCATGGCAACTTCACCCATCTGGGCATCGCCAGCTTCATCCGGAGGAGTAGGCATAATGGCTAGTTTCTCTCAGATTGGGTCAACTGTTGGTATTAAGTGGGTAATCAAGACCAAATATGTAGGTTAAAATATAATAATAATCCACTTAAATGTACTTTGTATACCTTTGTATAAAAGCCCTTTAATCCAGATTTATCATTTCCCCGTGATCAGATTCCAAAAGTCATACAAAGAATCATGCAATCCTCTAATCCCTGGGGAGTGTTCAAGCCAGTCCCAAGTGAGGCGAACACAGTTCTTGACAAGCTAAAGATGACTTTCACATCCTACCGGGTACCCACTTGCTCACTGCAACCATCCTGCCTGTGGGGAGTCTACAGGTAGGACTATGGTATGCCAATGCAGTACACAGCACACAATGCAAATAATCATTAAAATATCACTTTTGTGACCAAAAATACTAATTTCCATACTACAGTTGCAATTTATTTTTCATTACTATTGTGGGAATACTTTTTGTATTCACTAGAGCGCTCAAAAACTTGAATTTGGGGCATATTTTTACGTACGCCCTCTATTAATGGAAAGTAAAATGGCAAGAAATTCGTCAGTTTTCAATCTCAGTTTTTAATTTGGAAAAAATAATTAAAAGAATCAAATTTACTTAGGAGCCAGTTCTATTATGAATAGCTGTAATGGAAACAAAAAATCAAGCATTTGTCCCAAAGAAAAAGAAAATAAGCCAAACATTGCCAACCTTAAATATTTTGCCACACATGGAGTAGTAACAGAAAACAACCTTGTTCATGGAATGAGGATACCATTTACAAGTAGCACCTGATGGAGAGTGGCAGAGTGTGGGTGGATTAATAACTTGCCAAAGGATGCTAGGCTGCGGTGGAATTCAAAAACCCAATCCTCAGATCAATGTAGGTGAGACTTAGAACCACGACACCAAGGTTCTTCCAAAATCTTAATCTCAAAAGGGATCATATACAAAGGGGCATCTCCATATCCTACATGTACATACCCACCCATGACCAACAACCTCACAAATGCACCCTAAAGGACATAACCTGTATCCAATTAAAATGGTATTAACAGGGAGTTTCACTAATTTTGATACCTGTAAGGCAATCCCCCCCCCCCCCCCCGAATGCTCTAAAGAGTCCTGGATATTAAAAAGAGCCTAGAAATGTCCCTATACACTGCAAAAATAAAGCTTAATAATAAATGTGATTTATAATGCACCAATTCCACTCTCCATGGTGCCCAAGGTGCAGTAAAAGAGAGAGAGAGAACAGTACAAATACAAAGATAAATCAAGGAATAATTCAGAATAGGAATCATAAATATACAGTAGGTAATAAAAAGTAGCCCCCTCCCCCAAAAAAATAAAAATAAATAAATAAATAAAACTAGATTTTAATTTATGCGGAGGAATTAGGTGGTCTGTCGTAGATAAACAGACATAATTATTTAAACGAATTAGTAGATATTAGATTGAAAGATAAATAGACAGACAGATAGACATACATATTAGATACATATAAGAAAGATATGAGGCTAACCACACTAACCTCGCAATACATGTGTCACTAAACAATCAATTGATAATTCATAGAATCAGAATGACGATTGAGAAAATGCTATGCAAATTAGCATCTGCTAATGAATAGTCCTGAAAAAAACAAACCACCTTCTAAATTACATTGATGCATATTGGCTGCCTAAAACAATAGACTATTTTCAATGCTTTTTGTAGCTGCAGGTGGCTTAGACTTGGATAGAACAGAAGGCCTTTTCATAAGACCCCCACAATTCATTCTCCCCACCCTCTACCCCAACATTCCGTTTGAAGAGTCTCATGTCCCTGTCAAACTTGTTTGAATTCCCACAGCAAGCAAACCAAAATTGTTTAATTCTTCTCTCAAGATTTCAACTTCGCATTTCCCTTTTTAGTTAGTCTTTCAAAGTCACTGCCAGTACTCCACCCTAAAAATTAACTAGCCTCGGCATGTCTACGTCTTCAGCTCAGTATACCTACGATTACACAGGAATAACCATCGTTTCTGGGGATTTAT